>NC_138750.1:42725401-43426433 GCF_965113315.1 Podarcis vaucheri | reverse complement strand
TTTTAGTTCCGTAGAAAGTTGAGACCTCATTAAGAAAAGTTCTAGGACTCAGTATGTCAAGGTACGGTGCAGCTCTGGCATTTCCCATTTGGTTAATGCTGGTGTGTCAGTCTGGCTGCTGCCTCGTGGACTCTATAACCGCTGCAAGTGGTTTTAGTCAGGTGCATGATTACATCAACAAATCAAACTGGGATCAAGACTATTGTGAAAGAAAAAGAAAAGTATCTCATTTTGGTGGCTGGAGACTTTCCACAGAAAAATTCACAGGTACTTTTCAACTAGTGGCATACTAATATAATATTTTGCATACAGCATATTAAAAAAGAAAAAACTGGGCAGAATTACTTGTAAAGGTCACCTTATCTGGATGAACATTTTGCCTGATTACATAATATCTGAACACCAGAGAGAATTAGCTGTGCTTAAGTTTCACCGGAACAAGAAAAGAATTACCGGATTTTTCGCTCTATAAGACGCACCAGACTACAAGACGCACCTAGTTTTTGGAGGAGGAAAACAAGGAAAAAAATATTCTGAATCTCAGAAGCCAGAACAGCAAGAGGGATCGCTGTGCAATGAAAGCAGCAATCCCTCTTGCTGTTCTGGCTTCTGTGATAGCTGCGCAGCCTGCATTCGCTCCTTAAGACGCACACACATTTCGCCTTGCTTTTTAGGAGGGAAAAGGTGAGTCTTATAGAGCAAAAATACGGTATTTTCGGGACCTGTTGATTCAAATGTGATTTATATACGGCTCCCAAAAGCTCAGGTGGGCATAGTCTGTCATTTATTGTGGTCTCAGCCAACCTCCCGAATCTTCCAGCAACTGGAGAGAGGATCTTCTTTAATTTGCTGAGTACAGAGGAGATAAGAAACACTTTCTTTTCTTACTTTTTCCAAACAGCGGGGCAAATGCAAGCTTTGGGGGAAGGGTGCTGCCAGGTGTTCTACTTAGCAGATGACTGGGGACACTTGTTAGTGGCAAATGAGTTTGCAGCCACTGCTGCATTTAAGTGTGCGTCACTTTCCCTGGGTTTGAATCAACAGCACTACTTTTTAATATATATTTCGAGTAGCAGTAATTCAGGAGCTAAAACTCTGTTGGTTTTCATTGTCAAAAACTCCACATCATTAGCTGCAGTTCACAAACAGGAATCTGTTGTTTTTTAGTCAAATGACTAATACAGCTAGTCCTCAGGAATGGTATGTGAAAATATTTTGCTTGTTCCTTTTAGCCACACTTCCCATTGATCATATTCAAGAGAATTATATTTCGTGAAGTGCGAGACGTCATTTTTTCATTTGTCTACCCTACACCATTTAAATCCAGAGTTCTGCTTGTAGCTGTCTCAAAGGTTAGGCTTCATTTTATTTATTTTGGAATTCCTCTAACTGTGTGATGCAAGGTTGCTGATTTGCAACTTTTAGAAAATATTAGGAATCTGTTGAGTACACAAAATTTAAGCTGCATAGCATATTGAATAGAATTATATTGCGGCCCAGTTTGCATTGGGCGTATTGAAACTTCTACATTCGTCATTCAGCTCCTTGCCAGAAAACTTTCTAGAACATTTGCGAAGATCTCTTAAAATCCCCCACCTCTGCGCTGGTGGAACTCAGTGCATAGCACACTGGTGGAACTCAGTGCATAGGACGTAGGTGTGGAAGTAATTATTCTTTATCTTACAGAAGAGATCAAACACCACCCTTTTTTGTTCTTTCTCACCTCCCTTTTCACTTCAGATCAATGCCCCAAGGCTTCAAACTGAGTAATTTATTGAGTTTACTCAAGTCCAAAGCTCCAATGACACACGAAAGATTTGTACTGCATGTATTCCAGCTCAGAAACACCTCCGGGGTTCATGTGTTATTCCTGCCTCCTTCCCTTCTCATGCAACAGGCATGTCCAACTCCCAAGAGACTGCAGTCTACTCCCACTATAAAAAAACCTGGCAGTGATCTACCTATTGGATTGACCAAAGTTGTTGAGCTTTTTGGGGGGAGGAAGACCCAAAGTTATGGCTACTAGATGTCCCCGTTTTCCGGGGACAATCCCCGGATTTACAAATCAGTCCCTGGACAAAATCCGTCCCTGGAATGTCCCCTGATTTCATTTAATATCCCCAGATTTATATTTTAAGTGTTGTAGATTTATTAGTAGGGAATGAATATTGTGTGATTGGTTCAGCGGCACAAGACACAATATATAGGGACTTTTGGCGAGGCAAAATGGCAGGCGCCACAGCAGCGAGTAGCTCCTGAAGCCAGCCAGAGCCAACTGCGCTACCAGGCTGGCTCCGGGCTGCTGAGACTGCCACTGCCGCCGCCACTGCCAAGGGGGAACCAGGGACGCCCGGCGCGTCAGCTGGGGGAACCGCTGACCACCCCACCCCCCGTGACCCAAAACGAGCTGGGAGCGAGAGCACCCGGCCACCTGCCCAGCGGCACTCTGGGGCCAGGAAAACCCCGGAGCTGACGCAGGGTGAAGGAGGAGAGGAGAAGGAAGAGAAAGAGGAAGGAGAAAAAAGAGGGGAGCCCCGACCTTGCCGCGCTGCTGCTGCCGCCGCCACTGAGGAAGAGAGGTAGGAGAGCACCAGGAGGACAAGGAGAGAGAGCCCAGGTTTCTCTCTTTTTTTAAAAAAAAAAGTGTGCCCGGATTCTTTGACAAAAATCTGGTAACCTTACCCAAAGTGGTTGAGCTTTTTTTTGAGGGAGGAAAAACCAGTAGATTGCAATCAACCTGTTAGACATGCTTGTCATACAAGCACTGCATCTCTCTTCTTTGCTGTTTAGCACTACACCTGCATTGGAGTTTTCACCACAGTTAGCACCAAACCAGTTTGCAACCACAGGTGAAAAAAAGATGTGTAAACTCTGATTTTTGAAAAGGTGTGATTCTAATCAACATTGTTTTCAAAATAAAAGGGAAGGAGGAAAGGTGTGTATTAGAGGGGAAGAGGGGTGTGTGTGAGCCCAGTGAGTGCGCTCCCAATCTCCTTAATTTTTATGGGGCCTGATTTACATATTCCACAAGCTGTTGACAGAAAGGATGCTTTTCTTTTTTTACTATAATTACAACTAAGAGGAAAAGAAAAAGACTACACTGCTGGTGGAGTACAGAGAGGAGATGCCACATGGCTCTTTGGCAACTGTTGTGCTGAAAATGTGACATGAATTTCCATTTGAGTCTGGGTGCATCACTTTTTGTGTATTATAAGGTAAAGGGACCCCTGACCATTACTTCCAGTCGTGACTGACTCTGGGGTTGCGGCGCTCATCTCGCTTTATTGGCCGAGGGAGCCGGCGTACAGCTTCCGGGTCAAGTGGCCAGCATGACTAAGCTGCTTCTGGCAAACCAGAGCAGCGCACGGAAATGCCGTGCTTTACAATTCTCATCCCATTAAGCCCACACAGTAATCCTATGAGTGAAGCTGAGGACACTGAACTTTAGCACTGGAGGTGCTCCAGTTTCTCACATAATTGCAAACCTATTGCAGTGACTAAATACAGTGCCCAACTGTTGCTAGCCTTGCCCTAGGCAATAGATGGATTCAGCTCACTGTGTTCTTGATAAATAGAATGTGTGTTATGAGAGGAGGGAGGAGTAGCAGCCGGGGAGATAGATATAGATATAAAAAATCACTAATTAAGTGGCATTTCCAACTATAAGGAATGTCTTTTGTATTCTAAGTGATTTCTGTGTTGTCATTCTCCATCCAGGAAGTCTTGGAAGATATTTTGGACCTGGATATGTCCATCTCAGACTCAGAGGACTTTATACAGCTTGTCACTGGTGCAAAAATTGCCTTGGGATCTCTGCCTCTGGCCCACAGATATGGTGGCCATCAGGTCAATAATAATACTTGCTCTATCTTACCCGAGCTTGAGCTCCTCTGCCTTGACTTACAGTCTGCAAATATTTCAGGAATTCCATCTCTGATTCCTATTATTGCCCTACTTCTCTGTCAAGATAGAACAGAACAAAATATAACTTGGCTAACACCGCTCCAATTTGTTGCTATGTCTCTGAAGCATGCTTGTAGGAAATTTGCAGGACTTGTTTTTCTAACATGTTGAATCTAACCATCACCAGAAGATTTAGGAATGATTTTCCGGTTATAAATCTGTTGTAAATAATACCGCATAGTGACTGGGATTTTTAAATTTCTTCTTTCCTTGTTAGTTTGGTAGCTGGGCAGGTCAGCTGGGTGACGGAAGAGCCCATTTGATTGGTGTTTATACAAACAGGTACTGCATTCTTCTTTTTGAATAGTTGGTCTCTAAATGATATATGGCTGGCACTGATTTTTCAGAAAGTACATTAAGAAATATTACTGCTGATAATTAAAATACTGACCAGACACAAATGCTGTGGTTTGCTGTTTGTTCTGATTTAAAGCTAAGGAGCAGGTTTTGTGGCTGTCAAATTCCTGGCTCCAAATGAATTGGGTACTGATTTCTCACAGACACGCACTTTACACCCACCCTCATCAGCTGACATCACCATCCATCCAAGTGATAGGCAGGTGATTTTTTTTCCCTTAGGGTAACCAAATTCGTTGAGCTTTGTTGAGGCGAATTCCAAGACATGTCCTGGAAAATCAGGGTGTATGGCAGCCCTACCCAGCCCCTGTTTTATAGTGTTCATAGCTAAGGGAAGATTTAAATCTGGGACTTCCGGGCTACTGCACTGTATCAGTACCTCAATATTACTAATGCCAATGGTTTTTTGCAGGTTTGGTGACAGTTGGGAACTGCAGCTGAAAGGTTCAGGAAGGACTCCGTATTCTAGGTTTGTCATGTGTTTTGTGTTTTATTCTGTATTCACCCCTGATAGCTCTTGGTCTTGTTTCTGTTTGAAACCTTTCATTTCAATGGCCAGCTTAAAAAACCATCCCAACCTCAAAGTACAAGATTATCTGTCTGCATGAAACTGTAGCACGTAGCACCCCTTTGTTTAAGTCATCAGGAGCAAAAGAATTTTGTCTTATGTTTTGACGATCACTGCCATAACCTGTTTATTTATTTAAGAAGGACCAGATAAATTAATGGGGCCTGGGTCAATTAGTCAGCATTACCCATGATAGCTAGAAGGCAGCATACCTTTTAATGTTAACTACCGGGAGGTAACATCATACGAGTTTTGGGGAGCTCTTACTGTCTTGCATTGCCAGGGAATTAGGGGAAATCACATTAATGCTGAGCAGAGAACTATAGGAGTCCTGAGGATTTTGGAGGATTTGTGGAGGTATGCAGGTTCTTTATAGTCTAGATATGTAAGTGGGGTAGGGCCAGGGGAGGGTGATTTCATTTGAACATGTTTCTTAGGGTGATGTTAGTTGCACACTTGCTACCTTTTTAAGAGCTGAAACTGCTATTCTCTGGTAGAAATAAGGATTCACATGCCACTTTTAAATTCCTGCTTTATATGATGCCTATGCCTGGGAAGAGGTTTCCAAATGTTTTTTGCTGAAACAAGTTTAGCCTAGCATGGCAAAATTAAAACATCAGGAGCTGGAAGATAGTTCAAATGATAAAGACCGCTTAGCAGTAAGTGGCGGTTGCAGCCCAGCGTGGGCCACAGTGGTGCCAAAGCGTTCGCTGATTTCAGGTGCACACCCAATGCCTATGCCAAGACCTACTTACATCCGTAATCAATAAAGTTGTGGCCTATTTAATCCCAAAGCGATGGTCCTGTGATTCTTTCCTCTTCTCACGTTAGCTTATGAAACCTAGCTTATGAAACCTAGCTTATGAAAATAACTACCATGCTTCCTTCTCTGCAAGCTCCCTGTTCTGTTTTGTGCCACATGCTGTCTTCTAAATTGTGCAAAGCAAGGTAATTTTGGGGTGAATTGGACTTTCAGCTGTTTGATTTTACCGGCCTGCATTTCTTGAGCACCGCTCAGATTCGCTCAGGGCCTACGGTGCCAAACATTACATGTAACTAAGGATAGGTAAATTGATGCCATCTTTGCAAGTTTTCCCTTTTCCAGAATTTCACATTAATCTACAAACTTTTTTAAAAAGGTTCTCTCAAAATCCATTTATAAACATGTATTTCCTATTTTTCCTACTTAAGAGGAGATCTTTAGCCCAGTTTTTAACTGGCTTTCTATATAGAATTACATAGAATCATGGAGTAGGAAGGAACAACGAGGGTTATCTAGTCCAACCCCCTGCAATGCAGGATTCTCCTGCCCAACACAGGACTCGTACCTACAACCTTGTTTTAAACTGCTTAATAGCATGTGCTTTCATTTTCTTAATACACATTTCTTGTTTGGTGGTTGTAATAGTTTTATTTGTTTTATAATTGTATACATTATTGTTGTGATCCACCCTGGGACCTTGCAGTGAAGGACAGGTAATAAATCTAATAAATAAATATTATTTTTAAATATGTGTTTTGATGTGTTTAAACTTTCATGAAATGCATTGCAGCATTAGGAGAAATGTGTAGTCTGTAGATAGCTGATAGTTGCCAAGATGAAGTTCCTCAATCATCCCTATATCAGAATCCCTTGCCCACTCAAGCATTTACTTTTTTTCTTTTCCTAATTCAAAAGGAAAGGGTAGTGTTTATATTCCTAGTTTTCCTCTCCACAGGAATGGGGACGGCAGAGCTGTGCTCCACTCTTCTGTTCGAGAATTCTTAGGAAGTGAAGCTATGCATTATCTTGGAATTCCTACAAGCAGAGCAGCTAGGTACTGTATGCATGTTTGTACTTCCTTTAGAATCTGATCTGATGCTTACTTGATTCCACTTACATCAGGAGGAGACCACTCATGTACTGTGTCTTGTGGGCTTTTTGGCTTGCGCCCGAGAAATCCAATCTGCCTTCTGCTCAATCTTTGTAAATATGAAGTAGATTTTGTTTGTATGAGTGTTGTGCTCACCTGCCTGTAATTTCTGATGGGGCGCAACGTATTCATTTACTGCCATTTTGTGACATCGTTTTGTTTAGCTTTTACACTTTTCACAAAGTTAAGAAGAGTTCGCAAACAGCAGCTCCACGCTACTTCACTGCAACTCCATCTAATATTGCACTTACACCATGTGAGATGCCTTGCTATTGTTGCCGAATTGTTAAGTATGTGATATTGCTGACATTTGGGGGGCATTCAGTATGTGGTTATCAAGGCCCTTTCTGATTGCCTGTGCAGGTTTTTGGCTTGCTGAGAACATGCAGAACTCTCTCTCCAGCATCAATCAGGAAACAAATTTTTGCTTGTAGAAGAGACAAATGACCTATTGGAAAACCTGCTTAATTGCTTCGGCAGAAGGTCTTGCAAACTCAGTGACTGATGCAAAACCCATGAGGCTGTTACAACCCTCGTTGGAAGATGCTGTGACAGGCTGTTTGTTTCAAAGACAATAGCCAGCGTGAACTTGGTGTACCAAGTTCGCTGAGTTCAGGAGATTGCTTGGCCTTCGTGCTTAGCCTGCTGTTTTTGAAACTCTCGGTGTCCTGGTAAGGCCGTGTGGGGGAGGAGGGCAGTACTCCAGAAAGCTTTCCAGACTTCTTTTCATAAATATTTAACTCAAATAACCCCAGCTGATCACTAGATTGCTGGCAATAGGAAGCCGTCATATCTCAGCTCTTACGGTTAATTGACAACGTTCTTGCTGAGTCTTGGCAGAAGTGTGGGAAAGAGCATGTAATTTATCCAAAAACACCCTGGAGATGGGCCCACTCTATTAGCTCTGTGTTCCTGTGTTGCCAACAGGAAGCTCCATTCACAGAGTGATGCTAGAAGGGAAAACATTCTTATGCGTAACCTTCATGCTTTGAAGATTGGGGGTTTCTGGAACAGAGTACAGGAAGTCAGTGGAGTGAAGCCACGCACATGGTGTTGGGTGATGAATATTCATGGTGTGCTCCAGACCGATCATAGGATGCTTAAGCACTGCAAATGTTGGGAGCTGGGAGCAAGGAATATGTTTCCCCCCAAACTTTAGCATTTGTTTTTAGGCATCTGTGTGGCATCTGCCTCTATCTGCACCTGTTCTTACGGGACGTATGAACTAGTGCATCTACCAGTGTGCTTCTACGGCTAGAGAACTGGTTTTGAAAGGTCCAGAACTTGAAGTCCCATCTTCCTTATAGCTTCACTTGGAGGCCTTAGGCAAACAATCAAACTGGTAAAATGGGATTAATTACGAAGAAAGGCTTGCAAAGCAATTGAAGTACAAATATGGCAATAATAATAATAATAAATGCAGGTAGTAGCATCTCCCTTTGGTTTGCTCCTTCTCCTTCTGCTATATGTTGCCAAACAACTTTTATTTGAATGGCCTGGATTGAAGACATCCATAACAGCTTGATAAGCAAAAAATAACAACGTTGAAGTGCTTTCTGCATAGTCACAGAAGTACAGGGTTCTTTGTGCCGCCACATTTCCACCATCCTGTCTCTCCTGTGTGTAGGCTTGTATGAAGAAATGAAAACTGATAGGGCATCTGGCTTGCATGCAGATGGTCACAGATTCAGCCACTGGCACCTCCAGGCAGGGCTGGGAATGTTCCCTGTTTGAAACCCTGAAGAGCTGCTCCCAGTCAGTGTAGGCAATGCTAGCTAGATTGACCAATGATCTGACTCAGTTTAAAATTGCTTCAGTTTAAAATTGCGGGACCTGACATCTTTCCGCAGGGCCTGCAAGACAGAGTTGTTCCGCCAGGCCTATGGTCAGGGCGCAGCCTGACTCCCTCCTCTGGCAACCTGAAAAGAATTTTGCTTAATTGGTTGCCATCAATTTGATTTAATTAATTTTTACAATGAAATATTTTTAGATTGTGTGATTATTTGACTGATTATTTGATTGTTGTTAGCCGCCCTGAGCCCGGCTTCGGCTGGGGAGGGCGGGATATAAATAATAATAATAATAATAATAATAATAATAATAATAATAATAATAATTATTATTATTATTTATGTCAAGCAACTTTAAGGTGTTTCATACTAATGGCTCATTTTCTCTTTTTGCACAGTTTAGTTGTGAGTGACGACGACGTGTGGAGGGATCGGTTCTACAACGGGAATGTTAAGAAAGAAAGAGGTAACTCCTGCATTTCAGATTACTATTTGGAATACTGTCATTGTATCAAACTCATTTATTAGAAAATACAAAACACAGTTATATAGGCAAAAGAAAAAGAATGAAGAAAGAAGAACCAAGAAGACCCTTTATCACATTTATGTTGTACAATTCATATCATTTATCTGCACATACCAAGGCAGATTCCCCCAGCCCTCACCTGGGTCTCCCAGTCTCCCACCCTGAGAGATCCTTCCCACCCTGCCTTTTTTTGCAGGCACTTCCCACCTCCAACTGTCTTGTTCCTGTGTGTACCCTCCTTAATTCACAATAAAGGAATCTTGTTATAAGCTAAAAAGAAAAAGGAACTCCTGCCTCCCTAACAGTTATCTATAAAAGCATTTATTCTAAATATTCAACATATGCACTCCAGAATAATCACAGCTGGATTTAAAATCCAGACTTTTTCCCCCCTTCAGCAAGATGGCACTTTACCTAGATTTCCCTCTCAAGCCAAGCGCTAAGATTTTAACTACTCAGACAGCACAAGAGGACTCTCACAGTAATTTTCTAATAATGCAAATTAGTATTCATCCAGCTTCTATGTCCAGTTTCTTATAAATCCTTTTTAAAACAGTTCCAACAGATCTCTACCAAGCCATAATCCAAAATTATTGTCTGTTTTAGACTGTTTTGTTTGCTGGCTTCTTCTCTGTATGCTACTGTTCTCTTATATTTGTCATCTTTGAAAGTCATCACTCGGCAAAGCCATAGTTAAGATGAACCACAGTATAGAGTTCAGATGTATTGCTAACCTGTGATTAATCAAAAGTTAAAAGAGACAGCATGTACTGGCTCCATCCATTGACGTGAGTGGGCAAATCTACAAGCACAGAAGTTCTGAATGCAAATGGAAGCACATCTAGGACTCTGGAACAGAGTGCATTTTTATTTATTGACATGCATATACTTGTATTTCAGGTGCTATAGTTCTGCGTGTTGCCAAATCATGGTTTCGAATAGGATCATTAGAAATTTTAGCTCATTCTGGAGAACTGGATTTGTTAAGGTTAGAATGAAAGTATTTATTTATTGGATCAGTTTTTACTTCTGGATAATTTAATAAAATAGTGGGGTTCTAAAAGGCTACATATGCACAGGGACCTTTCAGCCTTCCCCTTCTTAACACAGGCTTGTGCATCTCCTGAAAATCTGGCCGAGAAGGGGACTCTGTAGAGAGGCATTCTATGATGTATAGGGGGCTGCCACCATATGGAAATATTAGAATACACGCACACTTGCATGGGGCAGTGCATGGAAATGCTTAGCACTCACACACAGGCCTCTTTGGATCCTGACCAATATAAATGTTGAAAAGAACTTCAGAGTTTTAGATACCAGTTCTTTGGGACACACACAGGTGTACCTGCATCCTGTTTTTAGGCAAGCAGGCAATGGATAGATTTGCAGCCCTCCAAAGTACTAATTTATGGGCACTGGTAACATGCAATTCCATTTTAAATTGTGGAATGCCTTTCACAATACAGAGTTATTGTAAAAAATGTGTATGGCAAATATTTTTCCCTGTATAGAGGCCATTGCATATACTTGATACTATGTTTTCCACGAGTCAGTGTTGAAATAAGCATTTACAACTACTGCAAATTCTTGTATGGCCTGTGAAGTTACTGATATTATTGGCTTTTTAATGAGATACTAAAGGGCTCGCATTCATCCACTGGGTTTTTTGGGTTTTCTTTTAAATAGCACAGGCGTCCCCCTCCCTCCTCCAACTCAGTGGCATTTCAGTTGTGTTTTACAGCTCCTCTCAGTTTCAAAAGTCTTTTGTCATGCTGCAGTTCAAAAACATCCAAGTCCAGAACACTCATAGCCAAGTGGAACAGACTGAGCACTTGGATCCTGACCCAAAACAATTTGTTCAACAGTATATGGATTGTTGCATGGATTCAAACATAGAAGGCTAGAAAATTTCCAAGAGCCAGCATCAGATTTTCAGGTGCCGGTCTTGTACAAGGAGTGGGGAAATGCAAAACATTTAGTTGATAGTTCAATAGCATAAAATGTAGTGCTAGCAGCCACCTGGGTGTTAACTCTCAAAAGTCTCCAAAACCACACTGCTTGTTCCATCCCAATAAGATATAAAATCTCACTTGAGGGAACCATATGTGGCTAAAAACTTAGTATGGACTTGCAATCTGGCTATAGAAAAAATGCTTCTTATTAAAGAGTGTATACAGTGGTACCTCGGGTTAAGTACTTAATTCGTTCCGGAGGTCCGTTCTTAACCTGAAACTGTTCTTAACTTGAAGCACCACTTTAGCTAATGGGGCCTCTCACTGCCGCTGTGCCGCCGGAGCACGATTTCTGTTCTCATCCTGAAGCAAAGTTCTTAACCCGAGGTAATATTTCTGGGTTAGCGGAGTCTGTAACCTGAAGCGTATGTAACCTGAAGCGTATGTAACCCGAGGTACCACTGTATTTCATACAACCCAATTTAACTTTTATAGGTAGGCGTAGGCACCTAAAGGAATATTTCCAAGTATCAGATATAATCTTAAACAGGGTAATTCCTTCAGTGTTGTTTTGAAATTGTCTTTGATGGAAGAAACTCTTCATTTGTAATTTAGGATGCTGTTAGACCATGTCATAGATGAGCACTTTCCATCAATAGACATGAATGATTCAAACAGATATCTGGTAAGTCTTTCTGCTTTTGTGAACACAGCAACGGCAACAACAAAAGAAGAATATGTAATCTATGATTTATTGACAAATCCAAACTTGCCTTCAATTTAAAAGGGCATTAGAACTTAGTGTATGCTGTCTATTATCTCTGTTTAATATGTATTTAAGCAATAACATATAAAGAATGCAAAAGTGACATCATCTCTATCCAGGAGGTTTACAGTTTATGGGCCACACCAGACATGATGTGGGAAAAGCATGATCAGTTTCATCTTGTTTATTTATTTTTATTACAAACCCCAGTTAGCCCTTTGAAGAATGTGGAAGTAGCACTGGGGGGGGGGGGGATTGTTTAACTTCATCTTGGACACTGTTTTCTCAGGGCTCATCCACATTCTCTTTGTCCTGTTCCCGCTACCCTACCCCAATTTGTCCTGTGATTTCTAGACACAGGAAACCTGGCCGACAATTGTTCCAATTCTGCAGTAAACAGCAGGTCTTTTCAAGGAAAGTTGCAGGACAAAAGGAAAACCTATTGGACCTGAGCCTAGAAATCATGGGACACGTGGAAGTGTAGATGACCCCCCAGTCTCAGCTCCTTCTTCCCCCATGAAAAGCAAAAACCCTGCTCTTAGTTTCCCTGGGCTGCAGAACTGAAGGGCAACACAGCTCCACGTTGTGTCTAAACCACTCTTGAAAAATATATTTGTACGTTTCCCCATCTTGGGCCCTGCACAATTTTCCTAAAACAACTTTCATGGTAAAATTGTGTTTGATTTCAGGCCTTCTTCTCTAGAGTAGTGTCTGAGACTGCAGGTCTGATTGCCTTGTGGATGTCAGTAGGCTTTGCTCATGGTGAGATAATGTTTTTGGTACTGTGTTGTTGCTTTGTGAGTGAAGGGTATGAAATATTTAGATTCTGTCGAAAAATACAAACAGGGTGTAGTCTTTCCCAGCCCCCCCCAAACCTACATAGTGAGCCTCTTTATAATGAGTCAGACCATTGGTCCAGTACGGTCTGCACTGACTAGCAGTTGCTCTCCAGGACTTCAACAAAGGTCTCTCCTAGCCTTATCTGGAAAAACCAGGGATTGAACCTGAGATCTTTTACATGCACAGTCACAGCCTTTTCTTACAACCTGGTGCCTGGCTGGCGCCTCATTCCTGAAGAGTGTGTGTGTGTGTGTGTGTGTGTACTCATTAATTGTTTTCAGCCATTTTGGGATACACATCGGGAGGGTGTCAAAATGGTTGACTAACTATGTGAATAAACCAGATTTGCATGGAATAAAACTAAATTAAGAAAAACATGTTGGACTGGATCCAACATAAACTAGTTGTAGGTTGGGGTCCCCATTGAAATTAGTGGGATTTAAGTTCATATTGACTTATCTTTTCACATTGATTTCAGTGGGGCCCTAACTTTAAGCTGTTTACAGTTAAGGAAAATACAACATTGTCCTTTTCTAGTAAGGTTGGGAAAAAATATCTATTGGAAAATGGGATTGTACCTCAAGTACAATGTTTGCAAAAAACATACTGCTCATTCCATGTAGAACTATGTAATAAGAATAATTTATTTTTTATATGCCCTTGCATTTGACTGGGTTGCCCCATCCACGCTGGGCAGTTTAACTGTAATAGTAAACTACTTCTTAACTATGGAATGGAGGAATGAACCTGGTTTCTAGACTGTAATTCCTGGAGAAATCTTTCAGATGGTAACACACATTTCATTTATATGAAATCAGCATTTTCTGGGATATGACATCATGCTGTTTAGATGGCAATGTTGGTCAGTTTTGAGACTGTTTTTATTATGGATTCATGCTTTTCTTTTGTGTGTGTGTAGTGATAGATGGATAGATAGTTTTTGTTTTTTTGTTTTACTATTATTTTTTATTGCATATTGTGTTGTAAGCTGCCTTATTTTCCAATATGGAGGGAAAGCATACCTGAAATAAATAAATGTTGTTTAATTTTTAGGTGTGTGCAATACAGATAATTTCAGCCTGTTAGCCATAACTATAGATTATGGTCCATTTGGTTTTATGGAGTCTTATGACCCAGGTATGTATAGCCTAAGTGAATGCAGTATTATTTTGGGGATATAAAGTAGTAAATAATTTAAAAATTACAGAATTTGACTAGATCTGTATACATTCACTTATAATGCATTGTTTCTTTAATTTCTGGGCTTTATATGGATTTGAGCAGTAAAAGGATTTAATAGGATTGGAAGAAATGGAGGAGAAAGGTCAAGGAGATGGGAGTAAGAACTGCTGTTGTGAAGGATCTCTGTTTTGTTTTTCTGCATTTGAAATAAGAAAATAACTCATTGCCATCTTTAAGCTTGTATGCTGACAATGTATCCTTTCCTTTGGCAAATATCAGACCTTGGCTAATCCAGTGTAAACTAATATCCTGGTGTTTAGAGACTTCTATGCAAAATATTTTAGTGCCTACAGGACTTTTTGTTAGTTGGCATCAACACGAAATACGATTTTACTCAAATATGTTAAGGTTGGTTGTTTATTTTGAATATTACTTTGTTTCAGATTTCGTCCCAAACACATCTGATGATGAAAGACGGTATAAAATAGGAAACCAGGCAAATGTCGGACTGTTTAATCTGAACAAGCTGTTACAGGCTCTAAACCCTTTATTGGCTCCCAGACAAAAGCAGCTGTAAGTAATCCTTAAAAGTGTCTTCATGCTTAAAAGAGCTCGTGAGATGAGACATTCTTTAATGACCATATGTGCTAAACAAAAAAGGAGGGCTTTGGGGAAGTGGGGAGTTTGTTTTTTAAACCAAGCTATTATTATTATTTAGACCATGCTAGTCTTGCAAAAAAAAAAAAAAAGGAAAATAAAAGATGGCCTTTATGATGGGTGGTAAACGGTCTCTACATAATTACAGAGGTTTTTCCCCCATAAACTGGGCCCCAGAATTGCTGCTGTCAGCCAATCTGGGAAGACAAAACAGAAACATCAGAAAACTAGGCAAATCCAGGAGGCAGTTTTCATGCTAAAGGTTGTTGGCTGAAATGCTGCATTGGTTTTTCTAAGAAGACAAGCCTAAGCGGCCTCATTATAATGAGATGTCACTACCTGGTGTGATAAGCAGTCAATATGTTAATACTCCCCTACCCCTTTTTTAAAAATTGATTTTTAATTTCAAGTACCAATACATACTCATGCAGCCCCATACGTGATATGATTCAAACTAATGTAGAAAAGCAGCACCAGGTCTTACATTTACTGACTTACATGTGCTTGATCTTGCAAGGTAACAGCTTCACTCATTATATAATAGTGGCAACAACAAATTAAATGTGAAATGTATCTCATGTATTGTTTGGAAAATATGCAAAGACAAAAAAGCGCAATTCAGTTGCAAAGTAATGTGTTTCCCTTCAGAATAACTATAAAATTTCTGATTTCTTTAAAAGAATGACAAAACAGAATTATAATCTGTGAGTTTTATACAAATCTAATTATTTTGCTGCAACATTTCACATTTTCTCTTTATAGGGCTTCTCAGATACTTGAGGAATACACAGAACAGTATTATAAACGGTATGTAATTGTTGGAACCCATCTTTTAAAAAGATGTCAGCATCTTAATTTTCAAAGAGTCTCTAGTTTTGTAATATTAATGCATTTATTTCCTTAACTTGCAGCTTCACAGAACTATTCAAAGCAAAATTAGGTCTCCTAGGCGACAATCAGGACGATAACTATTTGATTGCATTCCTTCTAAAAGTGAGTTTCTTTCCTTGGTTAAATATTTGAGTTGCCCTTTGACAGAAGAATTAAAGCTGAAACTGACAGAAGTCTTTTAATGTTTATTAGCTCATGGAAGATACAAAAGCGGATTTTACAATGACTTTTCGGGAGCTCAGTGAGATTTCAGAAGACCAGCTGAAGAGCATCAGCATTCCTAAGGTATTTGAGGATACATGTGAAACGGTCCTTAAACTTGAATACATCATAATGACATTAAGAGAAAATGCTCATTATACTTTTAAGATTCAATTGTGAAAGTAGGATTGGTTGGAGACTGAAACTGAAATTATGTGCAGGACTGGGTGAAAATGACTGGTTGGATACTGGGGCCTGCTTGTTTGTTTTGGGAAGAAAAGGGATAGCTGAGCTTAGTAAAACAGCTGCATGTTCCACTGTGGAGATTTTTCAGTCTCTGTTTCCATGGCAGCGCATCATGCAGGAATCTGATAGGTAAGCCAAATGGTGGGGGATGGACGGACCATCATTTGCAATGACAGTTATTACGAAGATTTTGAAGGGTTTGAGAACTTATTTTTGTTATCTCACCTTGATCCCGTATTTTGGCAGTCTGTTTCTATTAATAGGTTTAGAATAGATTGGTCCCACAAGGTATTGAGCCTTCACCTTGTCTTGATTCCACTTGCCCAGTGCAAAGCTATTTGTACATTCCCCTCCATGCTAGATGGACTCTACAAAGGAATGCACAGTCTCACCATTAGCAAGAACAGAGTAATCCCTCAGTGTTGAGTAGCTTGAACTGTGGGCTGCTGGGGCACATATTGTCCCAGCACGAGTTTCTGCAGCTCAACAGAGTGTAGAGGTTCATATAAGTCTCTGCTACCTGGGAATGTGCCTAAACTCACTTCAGCACATGGCCTGACATGTTCACCAGAAGCATAAAGAATATTTTGTCTACACGTTCTGTTTGAGCAATTGAGGGAAGTCACTATCATTGGTGGTGTGAAAGATGGAGCACTGGATACAATAAAAATACTAGCCCTGAGGATCACTCCCAGATGATAAGCTTTGTGATGCCAGATGTAATATCCTGCATGGTTAAAAGATGACCTGTTCCCAAACAAGGATTTTTTATATATTGAGAGAAAAATAAACATAGCTTATTCTGTTTTTTTGTGGAAAGAATTTGCCAGTGGCAAGTTATGTTCCCTTGCAGATAGTTCTTATTTCCAGAGAGGATCAATGGCCAAAATCCAGCACAGATATTGCAAGAATCATAAATCAATCCATCTTCCTTGCAAGAAGTTTTGCTTCCTCCCAAACCAGCATGTTTGACATTCATATATATACAGTACCCCAAAACAATTGGGATGCCTTCTTGTATGTCTTGCATTCCTTCATTTGATTTATAGGCAGGTTTCCAACATATTTAAATTACTTATTCTGGGGAACTATTTTTTGCTAGTGTGTGATTTTTGCCTAGTGAAATGATACCTGTAGCTTATAATACACAGAGAAACCACAGTTCCTGGCTTAAGGAACAGATTTTACCTTAGCTTGGTGCAGTGCTGTTGTAGATCACCAGAAATATTTGTGGAGAGTATATCACTGCTATATGCTACCCAAACAGCTGCATGTTATCCATATATTGGGAAGTGATGTGTGTATTATTATTGATGTTAAGTAATAGTGTGTGATCACTTATTTCCATGTAGGAATTTTGGGCTCTGCAAGATGTGGCTAAACACAAGCTTTTTTCCAGCTGGGTTGTGTTGTACCTCTTGAGGTTAAAAAGGTAAATAAATGCAATTCTGGACACTTACAGGTGGAGGGAATTTCAAATTTCCCCCTCCCAGATACCATATCAGGATCAGAACAGTTGTGTCGCTAACTCAGCACTCATCTTTCTATAATGGCTAGATATTAGCATTGGAGAAATAATCCTAAAATGTGTTTCTCCTCTGTGAAAATAATGCTGTTTTGATTTTTTTTTAAAGTGAGTGTGTAAACTGAAAAATATATGCATCAGATATCTTTATATCAGGTGATCATACTCATTATTGACAGGTTGGTTCTTTGATTTCTCCCAACCCTGGTAAAAACACACACAAATTCTAACCCAATTAATGCAAGCAGAAGAAATTCAATTAAGCAAACTTAGTAGTAATTATGAGAATGTTGAAGAGCTAGGATGGGAGGTGGGGAAGTGCAAAGAAATAATACCAGTGGGGCCAATCTTCCCCTTGTCCCACTGCGTTCTTGAAGTTCTTGGTTGGGCTTGCAATAACTCCTGTCTGAAATCATGGTAGTTTTGTAGCATTGTCAGTGCTAGACTGACCAATGGCCTAACTGTCTATAAGGCAACTTAGGGTTTTGCTGATAATACCCTTTGGTCTATCCATGCCAGTCATCAAATCCATATAAAAGGATCTGTAAGAAAAGCATCCCTCATGATTCTCCCCTCCCCAACCGCCCAGATTTACAAATTTGAGCATTTTCCTTCCCAACAATTGATACATATTTTTGGAGTTGCCTTTCAGTGGGCAGTGCATGTTCAAGTCTGTGCATTGTGTATTAAGTGTTTTATGTATTACTTTGAGACTTCTGTATGAAATTGACTGAATATTTAAACCAGTAGATTCCATAGGCATATTCAGTGCTTTTTTTCTGGGGGTACAGAACCCTAAACATTTTGTGAATCTTTGTACTTTTGTCCATTTACTGTATTTATTTTTTCCGATTTGAACTATAAAATGGTGGGTTTCTTGAGCCAAAATGAGAGTACCCCTAAATATTTTTTAAGAAAAAAAGCATTGGGCATATTCCGTGATCATCAGTTTCTGGTCATGAAGAATATAAACTGTTGTGAAACCTGCATAGTTCATTTTCCCCATACTTTATTAATGATGCATTTTTGTGAATAACTTTATTAATGTTGTCTTGGAAAAATAGCAAGTAGTGTATCAGTTAAATGCAGAATTGTAGACATGGGACGGAGGCTGTGGTTCAGATGTAACAATCTTAATAAACCATGATTTATTAAGATCAGAGCCTTATCAAGTATCCTAGTTAATATGTCAAGCTTTAGCCACGGTTTTCCAGTTCAGGTGTAATGCCGAATGTGATTGAAACAAACAATAATGGAAGCACTAAGGCTGCTGAACAAGGAGAAACACAAAGGAGAAGTGCATGGGCCTGATGCTTATTCTCAGTTTAATAAACCATGGTTTATCCACCTGAGATCAATATGTTTGAACCAGCCCAGAGCAAGAGGCACAAACTAATCTTCATGACCCTGTTTTGTGTGTACAATATAGGAATCCAGGTGATTCTAATTCCAAGCGAAGCAAAAGAATGACGAGTGAGTGAGTCAATAATTTATTTTCTTCTCAACAATTAAGTCACATGCTCTTCCTGTAGCCCAGATATTTCTTTCAATAGTTGTTTAACTGATGTGACATTACATCGGGTTTCCAAGCAGCTTAGACTCTTGTGATTTCCATTCCCTGAGGGCAAACATGCCCCCCCACCATTCCTGAGTTCCCATCCACTTTACACCCATGTAGAATATGCCATGTTTGCAGTAGGTATCAGGCTGGGACCTAGTGTGCTAACATGTCACATATACCATATACTTGTTTCCCTAGAGCTAACTCTGCTGGGGTGGGACTTGAAAACCAGTAGCCCCTTCCTCTTGGCTCTCTTGAGACAGAAATAATTGCCAGTTTGGGGAAAGTGAGCGATTTTACAAGAAACCTGCCTCTGTGGCACACCAGTGTAGATCAGGCGTGAGGCACCGTTTGGACTACAACTCCCATGAGTCCCAGCAAGCACGGCTAATGGTCAGGATGATGACTAGCAACACATGGCAGTCCAAAGACCCCCCACACAATTTTCATCCTGCTGTGTTCACAACCATACTACCACCAGTTTGGTTTTCTGGGCTTAGTGATTTAGTTATAAAACCTAATCTATCAAGACTAGACTACACTTTGCCTGACATCTTAGAGAGCACTGCTGGATCAGGTACACTGGACTGGATGGATCAGTGATCTCACTCGGTACATGACTCCTTATAACTTTGTCACTCGAGCTCCTAAGCCTGAATAACTCCAGATTTTCTGCACTAATTATTTCCCATGGGCTAAGGTGGTAAACATAAGGGTTGGTTGATTTATTTATTTATTTGAGCAGCACTCTGAAGCATTTGGGAAAATAGCTTTGAAAAGGAAAGCCTCATATAGCTATCATTATGCTACAGCTATATGTGCCTCTTAATGCTGCTTACCATATCGGATATAAAAAGAAACAGATTTGCCTTTCATCTCCAAAATTCATTCATCTGCCCTGCTGGCCCTGAAGAATAACAGGACTTAAAACACAGATAGTTGAACAAGCACCATCAGGTATATAATAATGTTGTATATTAATGACATTAACCTGCCAGGATTGCAGGCTTGTATTGGTTTTTCATTCCATATCTGCTTCAGGATACCTCTAGGATCCTGGAATGCCTCCAAGATCAGAGGCATTCATCATATCACAGGGAACAATTGCAACAGAGAGCGGTTGCTCCCATGACTGGCTTCTGGGCTTTGCGTAGGCATCTGTCCCAATATTACCAGACATGCACTTGATAACTGAAGTCTCGGTCTGTTTACAAGAATCTCCACTGATCCCACAATTCAGTGTAAACCTCTTTGTAGATGAGCATTTATTGTTCTGGTGGATAGATTTGGTGGTTTCATTTTCAAATGCTGTCTGACTTCTAAACCTAACCAGTTTGAGACAAGTTGGAGAAAAAAAATAAGGCTGTTTCAGAGCGCCTCACCCCATCCAGGAGCTGTAACAAATCTTTGGTTGTGATTATGTTCCTCCCAAACATTTGTTACATACACCGTGAACATTCTCGAGTGCCTTACTTGTTTTAATTTAAAGGGATTTGAAAGTGGCCACCTTTGAACTTCTCTTTCTTTGACAAGTTTCTAGTGGTGGGAAAACAAAAGGTGCATTCTTTTGCTTAAGTTAAGAATGGGAAATCAGTGCTACTTTTGAAAAGTAAAGTTATATAAAAATTGTATAACCTAGAAATAAGGATTGAGGATGAAAGAAGCCTATCATAAATTGTCCCCTTTTAAATATTTCAGATTCAGGAAAACTTGGGAACACTCTTTTCTTGAACCAGTGCAGCTGTAAGTTGTTGTGTTGTGATAATACAGGCAATTTCACACTTAATTCTAGGCACTCTGAGAGTAGCAGGGTGGTGAAGGATTTGTAAGCATGAATTTTTCTTCCTGTTTTAATGTCCATTTCTTTCAGATCCTTAATTACTTCCTCATATCGGTCTTAAGAAAAGATATGGATGTCAGTATAATAAATCTTAAGAGAAAAGCCCCTGCTGATTTTTTATATGTGCAAATAGATTCTTATTTTTGGCTACAGGTATAAATCCTAGGTACGTGCTCAGAAACTGGATGGCCGAGTCAGCTGCGCAAAAGGCAGAAAGGAATGACTTTTCTGAGGTATCTTGCTAACTTGCTTTGACTTTTTATGCTCAAGAGACTAAAGATACAGTCATCAAGGAATAGAAGCATAAACTCTACAAACCGTTGAGTGAAAAAAACCGCTTAATTGTAACCTGTGTAGAAGAGTGTATATAATCATAGAATTGCACAGTTGGGATACCAGGGTTTGTTCTGTAGTTTTGTCTGTGTATAATGCTTTTTAAAAATAATAATAATATTGTTTTACTTTCAGGTCCACCTCTTGCAGCAGATTTTGCAACACCCCTTTCAGAGGCAGGCAATGGCTGAGAGAGCTGGTTATGCACAACGCCCCCCCGCTTGGGCTAAATACATTAAAGTCAGTTGTTCATCTTGATGAAAAGAAACTGAGATCAAGATTAAATGAAGGGGTATAGCCTTCAAGTAACACCAAACGACAATAAAAGGACACCTTTAGAATTTTAATCAATCATGCACTCTGCTCCTATTCCTGTTGTGTCATTCAGTGGTTCAATTCTCCTCTTCCTCTTGCAAGATCATCCTGTTTTGGCTATACCCCTGGTATGGCCGATTACTGAACAATGTTGCCCAACCATTTCTATGTAAAATTAGCTGCCTTCTGCATTTCCTGGTCAGAAGATCAGTGGCTCCTGCAATTCCTGTAGTCTCCATTTCTCACACTTGAACTCAAGGATTTAATTTGGTCTGCATTTTAAATGAATTGATCTGATACACCCTTCCCAGGCTAATAAATGGATTAGAACAGTCCCCCCCCCATGTGCTGCCAAATCTGTACTACAGTTCTCAGCTCAAAAAAATAGTACGAAACTGTGTAAAAAAATGTGTATTACTGGGTAAAAAGCATACAAACATGCCAATTTTCATGCAATTAAAATCAATAGATTGATACAGAAACAAGGTGGAACATAATTCTGAATCATTTCATGCAGAACTGACAGACAGGAAGCAGGCAAATCCATCCATTCTTATCTGGAATTATTGGAAGCAGAGTTAAGCACTCGCTCCTCTTCCCCCCTGCTTGCCATTTTAATTTCCTCGTAACCAACTCTCTTTGCTCTTGCTGTGCCACAATCATAGGAATTGTTTGTGACTGTCCGCGATTCAGCTTTGTACAAGAGGCACCCCAAATTCTGTAGTCTCCAAGGCAGCAGAGTCTGCCTCTTGAGGGTCCCATAAATAACCTTGGCACATGATAAATGGATCTAGAAACAAGGGTTCTTATTTTGTTAGAACAACAAAATCTCAACCCATCTGAGAAACACACAGAGTTAAGTTGACAAAGCATAGGGCAGTATGGGCAAATAGTTGAACTGCAGCAAGCACCACTTTTCTCATTTCAAGAACAGCTTTTGATCTAAGTACCATTTATAGCCAAGGTTCTTCCTAGTGTCTCTGCAACTGCATTGAAATATTTGGTTTGCAAGCTAGTTCTGCTGGTAAGCCATTTGAGGATTGGCCGCTGACAACTCTCCAAGGGTAGGATTTAGTCTCCATGCTGTCTGATTCTGTTTCCCAATTTTAGGCGTAACTGTTGTGCTCCTGAACTGAATGTTTAGAGAAGGAAAGCACTTGCCATTCCAAAGAATGTTTTGCGTATGCGTGCGCTACATGCGTCAAAACAAACTGTGTTGCTTGTTCATTAACTTTGACACTTTTATGAGGCATTGAAGAGGATTTTGTTCAGGAGCTGGCAGTCAAAACAAGCTCTGTCAAAATGAACACTTGGAAGATTAAGGTGAATCATAAATGATGAAAGAGGCGTAAGAACTCATAAATGCCTTAACGTATTCCGATCATCCTAAAATCTTTAGGCGACAAATATTTTTAGGCATCACTTAAAAGACAATTGCTAACTTGGTTGCTGTGGGAAGAAGAACTGAAACTTGCGTATCTTTGGCCTTGTGTTATATTGGATAAATAACCAGAGACATAGCCTGCAGATACGACAGCTGAAAGCAGCATTTTGGTTGGGATTTCTCACTTCAAAACAATTGAGGAAACAGGTGTGGCACATTATAGTCAGGACAACCTGTGAATAATAAAGCCTCAAGTGGAAGTGTTCACTGTTAACCAAATGGTTGGTTCTCGCTGTATCTAATAGTACTATCTCTTTAAAAAGTATGGGGTTGGTGGGTGGAATTGTTGAGACAGCTGTCACTGCAACTGTTGTAGTACTGTTTTCAGTCTCCTTATTTTTGCAAATCAGGTCATGCCTGCCCATACATTTGCCATACATTTACAGGGTAAGAACAGATTGTGCAATCTACATGAACACATGCCCAGGGAAAATCCAATTAAATAGCCTATTAAACCTTCAATTGATTAATATTAGTCAGCCTTTAATTTGCTATAAGGTTCTTTCCTCTTTTTTGCTAGATCCAAATCTCCTTGGGAATCTGCCTCTCCCTTGGGACACTTCCCAAGGGAGCTTCTAGTTGTGTTCTTCAGCCTCAAACCAGGAACATGGGAAGCCACCATTTCGGAACAAGTTGCAGGGGTGGGTAGGGGGGAAAAGCCTTGCTTCGGGATATGTTGGGATGCCTTTCTCTAGCACATATTCCTTTGGACCACCAGGAAGAGCTGTAGACAATTTACCTGGGCCACCCTCTCCCTGATCCAACTAAAACCGCACACTAATCTTCATTTAAACTGCTTGTTTCATGATGTCTCACCCCTCTTCTTTTGCAGTGCTTTCATTAAATCGGACATTAAGTCTCCTCCTTGTTCACCTGCATCTCCCCTTGGAGGAAGCCCACTTTGCCTAGGCCCTCCTGCCTGCCCAGCACTTTGTTCCTGTCTTTTAGGAGGAGGCGGAGGTTTCTTTCTGATAGGCGGAGGCATCGTGGGGGCAGAGACTGCAGGAGGTGGCGGCGGCGGCAGTTCTGGAGTGCCAGCGCCCACAGCAAAGGCAGGTGGTGGGGCTGGAATGAAATCAGGAGGATCTTCATAGTATTCAGGCGGCGGTGGCGGCGGCAAGTCCTCCAACGCAGTGGGAAGCAGTATTGATTCAGGGGGTGGTGGAAATTCATCTGGATCTGATGTGGCAATTGTGTTTCTTCTCTCCATATTTTGGGGCAGGTTCAGCGAACCAGTAAAAGCAGAAGATCGTCTTTGCGGAGGGGGTGGTGGGTATAGCCCACCAGGTTTACGGAGGTGTTTCGGTTGTGGCATGGGAGATGGTGGCGCTCGCCTGGTGTCAGTGGTGCCGTCTGGTTTCGTAACCTTTTAAAACAAAGGAAGCAATTTTCAAAATGAGAGGTGAATAGTAAAAGAAAGACCGCAGGTCCAGCATGAATTATGTCTTCCTTGGTTTCAAGGCAGCAGGGAGAACATATAACACTGGGATTTCCATTTGTGTCCATTTAGCAGTAAAAATAGATGCGTTCCAAAACTACAAGGATTAGTTTTTGCAAAACCAGACAATCTGAAAGACTCCCTCCTGTCTATGGACATTTAAGTTTACTTACAATCTCAGTGCCTCAAATTATATTACCATTTCCTGATACCCATTTGATGTAGAGAGATTCAGCGTAGGTACTATCTGTTGTGAATGTGAAGCTACAAGGAGTCTAAACAGAAGGACAACCTCCTGGCAGCCTGATAGAAAATCCAGCCTTTCCTCAAGCGTTCCAGGACTAGGAATCAGTTGCCAATTTTCATTTCAATGGTATAAACATTTGAAGCGGAACAGAAGCTAAGCAGATTGGCAGCTGAGTCTTACCTGAACATTTACAGTGTCCACAACAGGGGAGCAGCGGCTGTGTGACACAGACAATCCTGCCTTTCAACATTTTGCCACGAATCATCACCACCACCTAACAGCCTCTGCTGCCTGAGGCAGCTGGGCCACTCTGCCAAATGGTAGGGCTGGCCCTGCATTGACCTGGCATTGCACACAGCTATATTTCCTTGGCTTGCAAACACAGTGCAGTGCTCACATAGTGTGAATGCAGCTACTTTAGCCCTTACAACTGATATATTGCTTTGCTGAATTAAGCTCAGTGCTTACTGCATTCTCTTTAGCCTTCGGGAAATAGGTGCACTAAAAAGGCCTGTACACAGAGTAGTTAATACCTACTGTATCTCCTCCGGTCTGCACTTATATAGTCTGCTGGAGGCTGGTGACTGGAGCTTAACCTTGAATGCATTTTGCTGAGAACTGGGAGCAAGCTGGCTACTATACATTTTCCTGCCCTTTTGTACCAATCACAGCCACTTTCCCTCCACATTCTCTTATAATGAAAGATGACTGGAATGCCTTAACCTCTAGCTGCACAATGTACACAAACTGAACAGAAAGATAAAATGTTTGATCTTTTCCAAAGCATTTGTCACACAAGTTAAATGAAAGTGTCGTCTAGGCTAGCAGTTCGTTAGGTAAATGTTTGCCCTGGCAGAATATTAGGTGAGCTTGCCTTCACCATGTGGCTGCTAGACTATGTTCTTAAGATGAATAGAATCCCATTGGCAGTGTAAGGAATGTGCTCTCCTTTCATTTGCAGGTGGCAGCTGGTAGCTGTTAAGAGTTATGTCTGCATGGTAACCTTTAACTGAGTTCTAAGCACTTCCTGCTTCTAGTCATCTATAGAACGGTTTCTAGGTAGATCAAAAAACCCCTCAAGTCTCTCTTACATTGAGCATATGCGCACAAAATGGATAAGTGGAATGAATTGTTTCGGTTCAGTAAGTAACCAAGACAGGCTATTTAAGGAACAAACCTATTTAAAGGGTAAAGGGACTCCTGACCGTTAAGTCCAGTCGCGAATGACTCTGGGATTGCGGCGCTCATCTCGCTTTACTGGCCTAGGGAGCCGGCGTTTTGTCCGCAGACAGCTTCCGGGTCATGTGGCCAGCATGATAAAGCCGCTTCTGGTGAACCAGAGCAGCGCACGGAAACGAGCTCACCCCGTTGCGGGGATTTGAACCGCCGACCTTCTGATCAGCAAGCCCTTGGCTCTGTGGTTTAGACCACAGCGCCACCAAAGGTGCCCCAAAGTTTATATTTTGCACATCTCCAGTTCCTAATTCATTTACAGATACTTTGGCACAAGTGCTACAAGCCAAATGGAGAGCAAGGGTTCCTAAACTGGGCTCTCTGGACCACCAGTCCTCCATGAGCTTCATTTAGGTGGTCTAAAGTAGATGTGGTTGAAGATGGGAAATTACATTTCCATAGCACTAAATGTTCATATTGGTTTTTAATAGTATTCCTATTGCTTTTTATTTCCTACAAGCCATTTTATTTATTTATTTATTTATTTATTTATTTATTTATTTATTTATTTGATTTCAAGATTGACAAAAGAAGTACAGTACCTTTCGTGCATTACAAGGGCTGTGGGTGGCTGCAGCCAATGTGTGTAGACTTCTAGTCAAGCTGCAAGAATGCATGGACATTGCATGGACCTCTAGGCTTCCTGCCTACAGATATATTTATGTTAATGCTGAATTTACGATGATACGTTCAATTTAATTTGTACCTTTGGCATCTCAGCAGGTTTCTCAGGTTCTGAAGAATTTGCAGCAGCGAGGGTCGTGCTTTGGGGGACCTGTCCGTTAGCATGAGTACTACCTAGGATACACAGTTAAAAAGAAAGAAACAACAGGCTTGCAAAGCCAATTTCGAGTGATTAAAGGCAAAAATCATTCTTATTTTGAATCACGATCGAAATAATACACTAAGCTCCATAGGATACTAAAGCACCCTGTGAATAGTTCTGTATGTTGTTGATGCTTCTCTAAGGAGCTGCAGACGTGCCCTACTCCTGACAAACAAAGTAAGGGAACAAAGCCAAGAAGAAATCTCTGTGGCTTGAACTGTACTGTTCTGCAGAGGATTATGTGAACTTTTTCAGTTGGCCAGGAGTGTCATATCTTACTCTCCAGTTTAGGATATGCAGCAGCTTCTCTCTCTCTTTCCCGCCCCCCAAATAGTTCTTGAACTTCTAGTTTCCCTTTTTAGAAAACGTTGAACTGGCAAAACAAGAATATGTTTCAATGAGAATTCTTCAACCTTGGGAGCCCAGCTGTTGTTGAACATCCCTAGCCAGCTTAGCCAATTGTCAGGGATCCTGGGAGTTTTAGTGCAACAACTTCTGAAGACCCAAAGTTGAAGAGGCCAAGTTAAGGTATAACTAAAGTACAATCCAGAAGAACTTTGGTACATTTTTGGAACTATAGTACACCTGTGTCCAAATGTTAAGAACATGGGAAGCTGCCTTATACCGAGTCAGACCTACTGCTCCATCTAGCTCAGAATTGTCTACACTAAAGGCTCATCTACTTTTTCGCTTCTCCAGTGATTTCAAGGCATGAGCCCAAGAAGTTTTTCTCTTGTCCTACCCTTTCCCCCAGGAAAACTCGCTCCTTACCTCTGAATCAGACCAAATGCCAATCTGCAGAAAACCCAACATGCAGGATGCTCTTCCATAACTTATGTACGCGCACACACAATTTAACATTTACCATATATCATATACCTTTTGAAGATGATATTGCAGCAGTGGAAGATTGAACATTCCCTAACTTGGTCAGTCGAGAAGCTAAGCCAGCCTTCTGCACTGCGCGAGTGTAGTTATCATACAACGTCTTTCCATACTGAGAAAATAAGCACATATATACTGAAAATTACCACCAATGCCCCTTCAAAGGAATAAAAGCACACTTTCCTGCTTCCTGATGTTTTGACTAATACAACCAACCCTCCACAGAGATACTCTCCAGTGACTGGTACTAGGTATGCCTACAGCATCTAGTATAAATGTCAGTACTATAAAACTACAGGCGCAAGGATTGGTTTAAACACATCAGAGCAGATGGATGTCTAGAATCCAATACATTCGTAAAGTCATTTCCATTTGTTGGGTTCAGAGATCACCTACAGCCCATTCCATTAAGTACTGTATTTGGCAAGAGGCAATTTAAACCTTGAATCCCTAGGTTTACAATGGCTTAAATTCACACACTGGATGAACTCACTTGTGGACCTAGCCCATCCTATTTTATCTGCTTACGTAAGAATTCCAACCACACTCTTCTGATGCTTCATTCAGGGTGGTTTACAACACTGATCGGAGGAGGCTGGTGCATTAGGCCAACCAGGACTTACCCCTACCACACAAAATGTCTTGCTATTACACTTCTGCACCTTACCAGAAATGTGGTGAAACGGGGGTGGTAACATCTGGCATGATCATACAGAAGACTGGCTTGCTGGGTGGTTGCACATCATGGTGCGTTAGCAAACTATTACCTGAATTCACCCCTTGGCAGTACAGTCCATGCATGAGCTGATGCATGCTGCAAATTGGAAGAGCAACCTTCACCAGATAGGCATCCTGATCCACAGGTATAAACTATGTGTGAGCACATTACAATCTTTGTCTTGTTTTCCTTACTGCAGTTAGAACAGCTTATTCATAATTTTTCAGATGACTGATGAGACTTCTCTGGCTCCCACAACCTAATTACATTTGCAACTGTATTATCTCACATTTACACAAATGTCTATCCATTGTGTGCCTGTATTTTACTTGGAAAGGAACAAGAGTTATTTTTGTCCGTTGTGAAAATCAACAAATTATACAACAATTTTTTGTGTGTGTGTTTTAAAAAAACGACCGCACATCTTGCACTACATACCTTTGCAATTCTTATGCCAGTTACCCACTGATGTAGAGACTGCCGGTCATCACAGCACAAATATCTGATATACTGAGACTCCTTCTGTATCTGGGGATGCTAATAATAATAATAATAAATTTTATCATTAAAATAGATTGAAATTAAAATAAGTGGAAAGAAAGGGTGGTCTTACATTAGCGGGAAACAAATTAGACATACATCTGTGAACAAGTCACAAAATGCTTAATAACAAAATGCTGCTTATTATAAACTCATTTGTAAGGAGATATTTGTTGGGTGGAAGCTTAGCTTGAAACGGCCTACTTTCAACATGACTTCCAGCCAAGTAAATGTGAGGCATGTCACAGTTCTGAGCTTAGCATTCAGTGTGTAAATTGAGGTCTCCATTGAGGGTTGTCATCTGGCAGTTGTATAAGCTAGAAGATTAACATATCTGCAGTTTCCAAGAAGCAAGCAATTTTTTGAGAAGCATATGAAGTGGTCTCTGCTCCACATCCCCTAATTTAGGATTTCTGCGTCTCTGTTTAGGATCTGGTGTCAGCTTGCATACATATTTTCCCTGGTCCCAGTATTTTTTCTGCATACGTTAAAAAACAACAAATCCATCCCTGCCCCTCGCCGCCTCCTTACTATGTGTGTTAATTTTTGAGGTTGTCATGCATTAACTTCAAAGTACAGTATTTTTCACCCTATAGGACGCACTTCCCCCCCTCCAAATATGAAGGGGAAATGTGTGTGCATCCTATGGGGCGAATGCAGGCTTTCGCTGAAGCCTGGAGAGCGAGAGGGGTTGGTGCGCGCCGACCCCTCTCGCTCTCCAGGCTTCAGGAGAGCCCCAGCGCCAGCCCCACAAGGTCGGGGGACAGTGGGGAGGCGGAACGCCGCCATCCCGCTGTCTCCCGATGTGGTTTGGAGGCTGACGGTGGGGAGACGCATGCTTCTCCCCGCCGCCAGCCCCGCAAGCTCCGGGGACAGCGGGGAGGCGCAGCGCGTCTTCCCGCTGTCCCCGGACCTGGTCTGAAGGCGGGCTCGCAAGCGCCTGGGGGGGAAATAATTCCCCCCTTTATTTCCCCCCCAAAAAACTTGGTGCGTACTATGGGGCGAAAAATACGGTATAACCTTGTTAGTGCTTAATGGAAAATCTGCTTAGTGCTTAATGGAAAATGCTTAATGGAAAAGCTGCATAAAATGTAGACTATAAAAAGACATCTGATCATGAAGTCCAATGTGTTCTGAGTTCCGTATTTCATTCATTTACTGTTTAGCTAATTTATGTGCTACCCTTTAACAAAAAATATCCTGGGGTGAGTTTCATGACAAACTTGTTCCACCTAATCACTAGTACATGGCAGCAAAGGTAAACACACAAAACCTTGACCCAATTTGGCCCATGACACCTACTCCTTTTATAGCATATGGCAAATGTTTACTGAATGCATAAATTGTTCAGACTGTGGCAGGAATCCACCCAATACTCAGGTGAAAATGTGGTGTGATCTTTTAGAATAATCAAGTGAAACTTTATTACATAGCATGACAAAAGTCTGTAATTTTATCAGGACACTGTTGTAACAATTGTTTTTTCAAAATGTATCTTCTGCACCATGAAAAATGTAGGGCAACTAAAATGTTCGCATGCTAAGTAGAATGTTCAGTTCAATGCTGATGAGTACTTCCATTCTAGAAATGATTCTTCAGTCTTCTGTTGGGTCAGAGAACTTGGAATTTTGATGCGTTGCAAGTATCAGTTAAATCCAGCAGATGGCATCAGATACTTTTCAATTTTTAAAGATCTCTTTTAAACAAAACAAACATTACCGTGACCCTAACCTTTGCCGGTCTTCCTTAATATTCCAGATAATATACTTCATTATTTTTAAGAGGCTCCATAAGGAAGCAATGCAGATTTTCTGAAGTATTTTTAAATTCAAATATCTTCACTTGAAACTCCCCTCATGAAGCAGCTTTTCTTTTTAAAGAAATAAAAAGGCTGGCAGGGTTTTTGACACCCTTGCTGACGTGTAATATTTCGTTATACCCTCCAGTTCCTTTCTGAAGCATTCTTATTAGTTATTAGTTGCCAATTACAACATGAGGCAGGGCTCCCCTGTCTTAAGGTCTGCAACTCAGTGGCTACATGGCTTAGTGTGAAAGCTTGAGTGTGTGAGAATTCCTGCCCCCTTACATTCTCCAGTTGCTTTGACCTAAGCCATAGTTTGGCTTAGCATGTCCTCCAAACCTGGGCTTGCGGTTTGTCTCCTTCAGACAAACCACGAGCAGTAAACCTAAGAACAGGCTTCCTCAACCTCGGCCTTCCAGATGTTTTGAGACTACAATTCCCATCATCCCTGACCACTGGTCCTGCTAGCTAGGGATCATGGAGTTGTAGGCCAAAAACATCTGGACAATGCCGAGGTTGAGGAAGCCTGCCCCAAAACAAAACCTTGGTTATAGATCATGGTTTGTTTGAAGCAAGACAAACCATGAGACCCAAGTTTAGGTGACATGCTCAGCTAAACCACGGCATCTCTCTCAGAAGCTCTGCAGCAGTACCACCAAGATGTGGCTGGGATCTCCTCTTTGAGAAACTGCATATGTGTCTCAAGTGTATTCACTCTTAGCCATATGTACGAACTGGATTATTGTATGGAAGGGAGCGCTTTAGGAGAAGTAGCTATTTCCATTATAGCCTTTAAACTTTTACATTTCAAAGCAGAAGCCTACAAACACTTTGGTGCCTGATAGAAGCATTCTTATTTAGACAAACTTGCCCAGATGCTTAGAATGTTGGGGTAATTGTAATCTGTTTTGCTATTTTAGCTTTTGCATGTTTAATGTCTGGTTGTGGGGGGGCCCCCATTGATTTTGCTGTTTTATCTTTTGTAAATTGCTTTGAGGTGGTGGTGGTGTTTTTCACAATCAAGTTGTGTATGCTTTTTGTGAAACAATAAATACAAACTACTGTCCTGGTCATAAGCACATGGTGGGCATGACCTCCCATTAACTTGGAACAGTTCTCACTGAATGTTGGAACAGCTCTCATTGTTTGAATGTGTGATTATATTATCACCAGTCAAATACCTCAGTTTGTTTCTTTGCATCACATCAACCAGTTTGGAAGGGGAAGCAGGCTGGGATGCAACAAGACAAACTCCGGATTTCAGCTTTATGCAGTTTTTGAGTTTATTACACTACGAAATATATGTACCAGATACATGGACTAGCCCTAGAAGGCCAACATTAAAGAACATGGCAACACAATTCTCAAAAGCACCATCTGAAAGATGTCTCTAAAGGTTATTACCAAAGCCCAGCTGGATAGGCCGCAATGGCAGGTACTAAGGCGTGGAAATAGGGTATGATGATGCTATTGTGCCAGCTTGTTCCCAGGGCACCAATTCTTTCACCCTAGATTAATTCCACATTATGCACCATTACTCTCAGGTTACTCATGCAAAACCTGCGCCAATAAAGCATAATTAAATTCTCCTGGTATCAGACACAACAGACTGACTAAACGAGCCAATTTACATTTAGATTACCTTGCTACTGTCAACTGTGAATATATTTTTTATTTAAAAAAAATCTTGGGGTTAAGATTTTATGCTAGTGACTCTTTGAATTTTCAAAAGTAATGCCATAGTGCTCATAACTTGAACTCAAAAGCAAATGCTCCTGACAAGGCACTACCATACCCTAAGTTTTAGCAGGGTTTTCCGTGAAACGTGGGGATGCAAACACCTAGTTGTTTGTTGGCAAAAAAGACAGACTACAAACGTACTTGGAAGTTCCATTAAAATAAATAGGACTTAGTTCATTGCAACCAGGCCAAGGCCTGTACATAGCCAATCCTCAAAGCTCTGTGTCCCCTATGCATAACTGTTCATTTAAAATCAGTGCAAATTGGGATTTATCATTCAAATATTTCAACAGTTCTGGAGTCTGCCAGGCTTTACAGCCAGACTAGATATGATGCAGGATATTCAGTTCAAAAGATCCTCTGCATTTTAAAAAAGTGTTAATAGCAGCTGGGAGCCTGGGAAACTGAAGAAACTTGGTGTGTAATGTGAAGTGTATCATAAGAAAAACTTTTATACTTCAATAATTTAAATCAGGATCATGGAGCTTGGGGAGGGACTTAGCATTCCCACCATGCCATTTTTCCAGTCGACATTCATCTAAAACTCCATTTCACACTGTCATACCTAATTTGTGTTGCAATCCTGGAAGCCAAGACCCAAGTCTGGGGCAAGTACTGTTGGATTAGAAAACCCCAGCAGAGATTTAAAATCACAAAACATGAAGCAAAGAAAAGAAAAGCATGGAAATATAAGTTGTAAAAACTTAAAAATGTGCTCTTCTGTTCGAGTCCCCAAATGTCCCCTTTTAAAAGCTTTTCCCAAGCTAATCCACACCCCAAAGCACAGAGATAGACCACACCTTTGGTAAGTCATAAAATGGTTTACCTACAAAAATCTTCAAAGGTCAGATTCATGTGCTTTCCCATGCAGCAGTCAGAAAAGATGCACAGGCAGCCATAATATGATTTAATTACAAAAGGTAAAAGTTTCTAAACTATTGGTAAAGAAAAAAACCACTAGTTTCAGACTCTGATCTGGTCGGAAACAAAAGAGGCTGGTTAAAGCCATGCAGAGCTCCTTACATATTGAGTCACATGGAAAAGAGGAATATTATAAAGGCTTGGTGACCTTTTCCTCTCAAGGTAGGAAGTGGCATAGGCTTAGGCTTAGTCCAGACAGGACAGCTTACTCTATGGCTTAAGGCCTTCATTGATTAGATTCAAACAGGCTAGAGTTATATGAGGTTGAAACCCTGCTATTTCCCTCTCTTACCTTTGCCCTCTAAAGATTGTTTATATCCAGAAACTCTAGAAATCTCGCTTCCATTTCTAGGCTCTAACTAGAAGAGTTTTACAGAACAACAGGATTGCACTACAAATGTGACACATGCTTACAACAGCCACTCCAGAATGCATGATCTTTTGTACCTACCTTTAAGACAAAACAGTGGTCTGTAGGTGCCTTATACTTTGCTTTGTACTGAACACCGTAATAAACATTTACGTTCTCAAACTGTATGAAGCAAGCCAAATCCCGAGATGTCTGCAAAATTAAAGCCAAACACACCATAAATTATTATAAGTAAAGGTAAAAGGTAAAAATTTTATGAAATTACATTATCACACTAAACAAGGTCGTCAGGTTAGTCTGATCCTGTTTCTTAATGCAAAGACTTTTAAGATAACAACAACAGAGAGAATATCAGACTTGAGGCTTTTCCTGAGCTTTCAAGTTAAAAATGAGTAGCTGCACTAAGATTTACATCAGAAGCTGGTTTGTGTACTGATTTTCTGTGTAGCCTTTTTATTTCCTAATTCGGTACCATGAACTTTCCTAAATAGATTTCTTATCCACGTATTCTAACACAATCTGAATTTAGTTTCCTTTGCAGAAGGGTACGCAAGTTACTGTGATCCCCTGGAACCAATGTATCCTTAGATGTTTCTATAATGGCTGTGTAAACACAACACCTTTAAAACACATTCAAAGCACATTCTTCTGCTCAAATACTTAAGGGCGCAGTCTGCATTGAGGCAACACCGGTTGTTGAAATTCTGCGCCCCTAATAATTTTGCACCAAGGGAAATCGCCCCTGTGGCCTCCACAATGCTAAAACACTGGGTGGATCATCACTTTTAGGGGTAAAATACAATGCCTACATGTGCAAGAAAACCACATATATAATTCATGTTCACTGGAAAATGCCAGCATGGGTTCAAGCATATTTATAAAATAATGAATTTTTCTCCAGTCACGTTCAAGGTTTATTTGTATACAAGTGCAAAGTTGATCTGTGATTCTGCTCCAGGCTGCATCAAAAGGGCAAATCTCCCTCTCGCCTCTAGTAGCCTTTTGTCTAGTGCTGTGAAATAGCCCTTGCTTGTTCTCAGCGGGTTGCCATGGCAACAAAGTTTTTCTTACTAGTGCAGTGGCGCACCCAATTTCCGAGCTAAGGAACTGTGAGTAAACGACATAACACAGGCATTCATGTGATGCTTCTTTAATGGAAATGGAACACAGTCTCAGAATTCTTCCTGACTTTGGCTATGCTTTAAGCCAACTGATGACAAACTAGATGCGGCGTTAAATAGGTATTTGCATTTAACATGCACATTTATAAAGACTGCAAATGGAAGCTCTGCTGGGGGGCGGGTCTAAATAGCCATGGCGACTGCAGCAAGAGTCCCTCCTCTGAAGTTCTTTGCAATTTTCTCAGCTCCGCAGCAAGGAAGCAAGGGTTAAACTCACCCTCCACACCTGATGCTATCCTGATAACTATCACAACCTCACCTGTGCCTTCTATTTGTGTTTTAATACTGTTAACCCCCCCCATCATCCACTCCAAATGGCTTCCTCCCAAATCAGCTTTTCCTGGACTGAGGATGGAGGAAAGGTGTGTTAGGAGTTCAGTTATGTGTCATTAGGACTCAAGAGAAAAGCATGCTTGTAGACCTTAAGGACACAAAGCTAGGAAGGGCAGGGCAAGTTGTCAGTGGGGGTGGGATTTCAGTGCCATGCACTGTTCATGACCTCTTCCATAACTGAATTAAGCGGAGCCCAGTAAAAGGTGCAAATAGTGAATTCGCATCTTTACAGGTCCCAGACTGTAACGTGCTCTGTGATGTTTTAAGTGAAGAATATATGCACACATGTTACTGGCAGAACAGAGATATGTCCCTCCAGCAGTGGATTGCTGTTCACTTTCCTTATGTATTTCTGGATGGCAATTCAAGGTGAATTTTCTGATGTGATACTGCCAGGCTGTGCCCATTCACTTCAACAAAATGTGTGTGAAAAGAATGGAAATGCCATAGTACAATACTGGATTGCACCCTCAGACTTGGATCCACGCAGCAGTGGATCCACCACAGGCCTTCTGCTCAAGTGAGGACCTCCCCCCACCCCCTCACCAATTTAAGCTGATTTCCACCCTCCCTCCAGCTATAGTCCCCTTTACTGTCCCTTATGCATTTGCGGGAGGGGGCACATGGGTGGCAACCATAGGAAGCTCAAGCTTGTTAGTAATATACCAAAACCATAGATTCAGAGAATCCCTTTGCCTCTGGGGGGGGGGGCGGGACACCAAAACCAAAGGAGAGAGAAAAGGGATTCATTGTCTCCCCTCAAGAGCTACATCCTAGGGACGCGGGTGGTGCTGTGGGTTAAACCACAGAGCCTAGGACTTGTCGATCAGAAGGTTGGTGGTTCGAATCCCCACAATGGGGTGAGCTCCCATTGCTCAGTCCCAGCTCCTGTCCACCTAGCAGTTCGAAAGAACGTCAAAGTGCAAGTAGATAAATAGGTACCACTCCGGCGGGAAGGTAAACGGCGTTTCTGTGCGCTGCTCTGGTTTGCCAGAAGTGGTTTAGTCATGCTGGCCACATGACCCGGAAGCTGTACGCTGGCTCCCTTGGCCAATAAAGTGAGATGAGTGCTGCAACCCCAGAGTCGGTCAGGACTGGACCTAATGGTCAGGGGTCTCTTTACCTTCACCTTTATTATACAAAGAACAATCTTTGGTAGAAAAAAGAACAATCTTTGATAGAAAAAAATGCATGGCAGATATGCTAAAGGAAGGAAGGAAGGAAGGAAGGAAGGAAGGAAGGAAGGAAGGAAGGAAGGAAAAGAAAGAGGCTATCAAAGCCAAATTTGATACTTTCTCTAACTTTCTCTTTAGCCTGCCTTGAACAATGGCAAGACTCTTCTGCTTGCCTTGTGCCAAAAGAAAACCCTGAGTGTTTGCAAACTGTTGAGATACGTTTCCATAGGGAACTAGACGAAAAGTAATGGCACCTTTTTACTTTGAATGGGCAACTGCAGATTTGGCCTTTTTAGTTTCCTTTCATGTCTGGGTTTTAAAGAAACGAAAGGTTTTTTTAATCTAACTGGAAAAACAAACCTGGAGGGAGTGGGGGGTGGGGGTAGCCCCCAAGGAGCTCAGCAACTCTATTCTAATATTTGCACAAGTGCTGCAGCCCAAAGAAGGACCCCTCTCAGGTGCACCAGATGCTGCCCTTAGAATGTCACCTCGGGATTTCTTTACTTTCACCTTCATGAATTGCTTTATTGCCTGAAAGGATTTCTTTGACTTGCCTGACCTTGGTCTTTCCTTTGGGTACGTAATAAATTCCAGAAGCTCGCAGGAGAAAATAACGTCTCTTCCAGGACTTCTTCCCGTCTTCTTTTAAATAAAGGGCCCCTTCAACTTCTGGTACAATGACAGATGTGCCACAGAAGCTTTCCTGTGGAGTGAAAATGGGGTTAGACAAAACAGAAGCGGAATGCAGGAAACGTTAGACCCAGCTAGCTCAGTTATGCCTGCACGGGCTGGCAACCACTTTCCGGGGCTTCCAGACTGGAGTCCTTCGTAGCCTTACCTAAAGATGCCAGGGGCTGAACCTAGTTATACATGCAAAACATGTGCCCTATCACCGAGCTATGGCCCTTTGTAGGTCGTAAAGGCTATTGAGATTATGTACACCAATGATTTGCACACTCAAAAAAGGACTACACATAGGGGAACAGCACAACGGATGGGGATCTTTCAGAGCCTTTCCAGGGACTGAACTTGAGATGTTTCTGTAGGCAAAGCAAGTGTTCTGCCACTAAGCTACTGCCTGCCCACAAGCAGTCATGTTAGCTAGAGCAGCACACTGGCCACAGGTTAGCAGGTTAACTATACAAAAATAATATCTACTAAGGCAGCCTTTCTCAAACTCCCATCATCCCTAACTACCAGGACCAGTGGTCAGGGATGATGGGAGTTGTAGTGCAACAACATTTGGGGGCCCAAGTTTTAGAAAGGATGTCCTAATCCTTTGTTGTTGTTGTTCTTACCACCTTAAACAATCTGGTGTCATCAGCAAACTTGGCTTACCTCACTGCTTACCTTTAACTCTAAATCATTTGTGATTACAGTTACAAAGTCAATACTGATTCTTTGGGGACCTCACATCTCACACCCCTCCACTGTGAGAATTGTGCATTTAATCCTATTGTGCTAGAGCTTCCTGTTTTTGCTAAAACACGTCTATTGCTTTTGGGGTCTTAGGACAACATCCATCCATTTCATAGCCAAATGCAGTGTTGCTTATCCCAAACTTTTGCTTACCTCCAGTAAAGCCTCTTTGCTTTTTTCATTCATTTCCTTGCTTTCATTTTTCCCTTTATTGGTCAAGTAGAAATTCTAATTAAAAATGCAAAGAAGGGTGAGGATGATAAGGCAATGTCCATAAACTGGGAAGGTCACTAGACCTAAAACAACAGGTGTAAATAGCAGGTGCTATACCTGTGTCTACCCAATTGCATTTCACGTCAAAGTCCCAGTAGCTGCCATAGTCCATATAAAGTTTCCAATCAGACAGCCAATCAGAGCTCTCAGGAGCAGTAGGTACCGCTGTGTGCCTGTCCATTTGCCTAGCAAGCAAGCAGGTGGTAGCAGGGAGGAGCTGGAGGAACAGCTGGTGACAACTATGATGAAAAAGTGAGGGCCTTGGACAAGTCAGATAGCCAATCAGAGCTCTCAGGAAGGTGCAAAAAACAGATATTTTATTGCTAAGTTTTTTTAAAAAAACAACAACACCTGCATTCTATCGCACATTTTCTATGCAAAATTATTTTCGGTGTGTGTCTCCTCATTCATTATAGTGGACTACTTGTATCCTATGATCACTACTTTCATTATACAGACTATGATCGGTGAAGGCTGGTGAGGAATTTGGCAAAGAAGCGCAAGAGGTGAGAAGTCTGAGATAAACATAGAAACAAATTTATGTGACTTCACATGACCATTTTGAATATGAGTCTCCCCAATGGAAAGAGAGGGGAAGGTATTTCTGTACATAAGCAGTATATTCATGATACATACAAAAGGCATTTACACTTCAATCCTATGCCGACTTTCCCAGGAGTAAATCCCATACAACTATGCTGCCAAAGCCCAACCCTAATCACATTTACTTGGGAAAGTCCTTGAAATTTTAATGGGACTTAGCTTCCAGGAAAGTACCATATACACAGAACAATCATGCCCTTCTTGGACACTGAGACTTGCACAGGAAACTAAAGTTTCAGCGAGGCTTGCACAAAAAACACATGCATTGCACCAAATGTCCCCTTCAAAGACAACCAAAGCTGTTTGCATTTGTTTATGTTTGCATATGCACGAACAAACCCAATTCTCATCTTGCTATTGTCACCATGGAACAAACTCAAAACAGCTGCTCACAACCTTTTTTTTTTTTTAAAGAACTTCCTCTGGCTACAAGCAATTTATATTTGAGCATCTGGTATTTATTTAAAGGGGAACAGACCACCATGTATCTTTAACTCAGTGCTATAGACTACATTTTGGTACTGGTAAACAAGAAGGATAATTGACAGGAGTTTTTGACAACAGCATATGACCTTGCTTGTCAAACCCATATTAATACAGATGTGGTTTTTTCCCTGTCTCTCATTTTTCAGCATTGCTATGCATTGTTGCTTATTTGATACTCTTCCATTGCTAAAAAGGGGAAATGCTCGCCATTCACCATCCTTCAATAAGCAGGCTGGGCCAAAGGACGAGGCTGCATGTTATACAGGTGGATAAATTGTCATGTGATCTCCTATAGACTACAGCACCACTGAAGATGACCACACGTGTCTGAAAGAAGTCTGTGGTTCCATTCTGAAAATACTACGAGGAGAAATAGTCTCTGACAGGGCAGACACTATATGCTGCTTAGTTCTGCTGCAAATTATACAACATAAAAATGCTGGTGAGCATTATATTGCATATACACGCACGCATGCAAAGGAGAGGCTATAGATTCTTGTAAGCCACCTTGTTATGAGATATACTAATGGAGAGGGTATAAATATATTAAATAAAGAAATCAGTGTGAAAAGGCAGGTTGCTTAACAATTTTGTTGAATCTCCTGGGATTGTAACACAAACCTAAGTATTAGAAGTATAGCTTAAAAACTAACGTTTAGTTTCTCTTTTCTACCAGCTTTCCCATTTAACAATTGGTAGTTGTTGCTTGGGAGCAAAAGGGTCTCCGTTTCTGTGATTCCCATGGACAACTGTTTTTCGTTATATGAAAATGTGATTGTCAAAACATTGTGCATTGTGTTCTTACTTTAACTAGAGAATTGCTAGTGGCCCTCAGAGTTTATGCCAAGATGTAACGTTTTGGCACCAACAGAAAATCTACTTATTCACCCAGGATTTTGGTTGAATCTTTGCCACGGCACTTTGTAAAAAGCTATTTAACTGTGCATGTGCTCTTGTGTGTTTTACTGATGGGAATATTTTGTTGCATTTTATCAGTATTGTACCCCACTTCATTTGACTAAACTGCGGGAGGCAGTGGAAGACAGGAGTGCTTGGCGTGCTCTGGTCCATGGGGTCACGAAGAATCGGACATGACTAAATGACTAAACAACAACAACAACAACACCCCACTTCAAAATGTTATTGTAAAAAGCAGCAACAAAATTTATAAATAAATAAAACAATACATTTGTAAACCGATGCTTTATAGCGTTACTGATTATTGGTTAATTATCGGTTGTAGTCAACTAGCCTTTGCTCAGAGTAGATAGACCCACTGAAATTAATGGGCCTAAGTTGGTCACAGACATTCAATGGGCTTACTCTGAGTAAAAGTTAATTGAATACAAGTTTATATGATTTTTTTTTTCATTTTTATTGGCGTTGTACCCAGGTTTGGGATTATTTTAGAATGAAAAGCAGGCAATGAATTTTATTTTTTTTAAAGCGGAATTTGATGTCCTTCTGCTGTTATTTTCCATTACGTGTCATGGCAAGCATAAATAAGCTAGCCCATTTACTTATTCCAGGTCATCCTTCACCCACCAGTACACAGGAAGGTTGGGGCCTAGTGATTGAGGCAGCTGTGTAGTAATTATCTGTATTTTCATTGTTGAGTGACTGCACCTGGCTCTTCCCTATTAACCACACAACGTCCAGCTAATTAACTGAAAGAGGGGTGGATTCCTTGGTCCATTGCTCTGCATGCAGGCTGTACACCAAATGAAACTTTATCAAACACACACAATTAAGGCTACGTTATCATAAGCAGCACGGGCTTCCAAGGTCACTACGCATCCCCCCAAAATGGGGGTTGGATGGTTTGGTTTTCTTATGCTTTCCAGGAATTTGAGTTTGCATCCTCATACAAAACCCCATGGTCACCCCAGTTCTAAAGTGAAGATGCATTAACTGGGATGCACTGATAGAAATAATTACAGCAGCAGCAGCTGGTGTGAGATAAGTTTATTCTGCACTGCTGCTAAGCCAGGTCTGGGAAACACTCCGATCTTCCCAAAGAGCAGTCCATTTGTCATAGCAGTCACTTTACAAAGTGAGTTAAATTTCACGTTATAAAGATATTTTGAGGATGTGGAGTTGTACGTACTAACGATGCTGCAGCTTCTGACACAAGCTTGTGACCATCCATTTTAATGAGTCACTGGAGTAAAATGGAGCTAAGCCTTTTAACACGATTTCCCTGGGAAACTAAAACTAATTATCCCATGAACAGAGTGACTCCCAGAGCCCATGGCAAGCTGAATGAGTGAAGTGGGGCTCACCAAATGGATAAATCAAGAAATCCACCGAAATCTCCCTTTCCTTGTTGGATGCTAAAATGCACTTTGGTGTTACTTCAGTTTTGACCTTCAGTGACTATTCCCAAGAATGACTATTTAGTGTTTAGTAACCAATATTGTGCTCTGATACATAAGAAGCACAACTCGAGATCCCTTTGATATACCAAGACTGGACGCATCTTCAAACTTTGTTACTTGGGCTGCAGAGCAAATAAAATATCTAGTCACTACTGTATGAACTAAAATCTTACTATACACCAGCTTGCCTAAGTTATGTTACTTTACCTGTGGGTTTTTAAACACAGCGTATTTTTCCTTTCTTTCCAAAAACAGAATCTTATTCTCAGTGTCACGGGTCCAATGTGATAAGACTTCAATCACATTTTCATGGTCTTCAAAAAATCTTTCTAGGGAAACCCAAACCAGAAATGTTAAGACAGACAAATATATTACACACATGCTCCGTCATCAGTGCACATTCCTATATTTAAATGTAGTAAAATGGTTCAAAGGGATGTGGGTGGTGCTGTGGTCTAAACCACTGAGCCTCTTGGGCTTGCCAATCAGAAGGTCAGCCATTCAAATCCCTGTGATGGGGTGAGCTCCTGTTGCTCGGTCCCTGCTCCTGCCAACCTAGCAGTTCAAAAGCACACCAAGTCCAAGTAGATAAATAGGTACTGCTCTGGCGGGAAGGTAAACAGGGTTTCCATGCCTTCCTCTGGTTTCGGTGTTCTGTTGCGCCAGAAGCGGCTTAGTCATGCTGGCCACATGACCTGGAAAAACTGTCTGCGGACAAACGCTGGCTCCCTCGACCTGTAAAGCGAGAAAGCGCCGCAACCCCAGAGTGGTCTGCGACTGGACTTAACTTTTAGGGGTCTTTTACCTTTACTTTTTAAAAATGGTTCAAAGCAATTGCTTATCCATAATATTCAGACCCCAAGAGCCATGATAGACTAGACCATATGAAAGCATCTTTGCCAAAACAGAAAAACTTCCCAGATTTTCTTTTTTTTTCAGTTTGTAAAAATTTGCAAAGGAATTCCCTAGATTTCACTAGGTACTTTGATGTTTCAGACTTTTTCTTTTAACACTCCCCTGCATGTATATATTTATATATCCTTACATATAATAAACATGTAAGGCTGTCGTGATGCAGCAGTTTGCTACCTACGGGTAGGTGGTGCTGTGAACTACAGCGTTATGACAAACTGGGCTCTTAGAACTGCTTGGGCATGACACCAGCATTGGAGGGTGATAAGCAGGCAACCAGAGATTGAGGTGGGCAGACCCAGATGGGCGAGCAGGCAGACGGGTGGCCCAGGTGAAGTGTAAGGAAAGTGGGGAAGTGGGATGGCCTTGGCAGGGAGTAAAGGGAGGGGGCAAAGGGAGGCACTGCCCCTAGTATGTGACACACACCATTAGTAGAGAGAAGACACACCAAAACTAGGAGCTCAGATCTATCAGACACAAACAAGAACCCACCAAAACGAAGAGATGGGCACTGGATGGCAACGGCAAAATGTTGCCTGATGTGGCATCACCAAAACGCTTTCTAGTAAAGCTCAAAAAATATAGCGTAAGAAGATCCAAAATCTTTGCAACGTACCTATTTGTAGCTCTGGGTATATTTCATAAAGGCACCAGTCCACATTACAGTCGCAGTGGGTTTTCTCAAAGAGATTGTCCAATACATCACGTGCCTCTTGCCGTTCATCCACCATCAGGGATTTCGTACTGTTATCATTCATGTGCACCTTGACAACAAGCTGCAGAGAGAATAATAGATGAGGCAGTTAATTTCAATGTGGACCAAAAGGCTACTGTGGTCAAGAATCTGCCTGGGCTGATCAGAGAGATCATTGCCAATTCAAATCCATCATGTATCAGAAAATTGGACCTGGGGGTGGGATGGGGGGACATAATATGTCTTGGGAACACTACCAAGTCAACAGCTCTACTTCCCTGCCTCTTTCCAAGACAGAATTCATGTTTTGAGTAAAGAGTAACTGAAATGCCATGTAAATATACAGATTGTTAATCTAAAACATTATTAAACATACAGTTTGCATGATAGCAGAGTTGCCAACATTTTTACCAGCGCTTGCTCCTACATCTTTAACAGCATCAGCTTCAGCAAAAATTAGGAGGTTTTAATGCATATCTCCCTCTCGTTAAAAGCTCCTCTTCCTGGTGGTAGAAAATCAGGCTACTATTAAAGATACAGAAGCCGGCTGCACTAGTTTTTCCACATCAGCTGGCAACATTATATGGTATCCCTGAAATTATTATTATTTTCTCTCATTCTCTGTGTGGTTTATTTTTAGAACCTTCTCAGAGGAGGCCATAATATTGGGTGGGTTAATATAAAATGAAGGAACAACAAACCCATCAGATCAGACCTAATCTAGAATCCAGTTATAACTGACTGGAAATTCAACACCTAATCTCATTTTATATTGACTTCGGGGATAAAAACATCCTACCAGATCTTCTGGTCTCTGCTTGAGAGATTCGTTAATTGGTGACTGTTTCTGATGACCCGCATGGCTGACTACACAGGTCTAGGATTGGCATAGACTGTGCAGAAGAAAGGGCTATGTCTAAGAGAATATAGTACCTGCCTTTCACCAGGACAGAATCTCACTTGTATATTAAAGCATTCTGTCGGAAGAAATAGGAAGCCATTGTTTAGGTATGCACCAATTTAGGGCTAACTGACCTTTCTGCATTAGAGACACTGAACTTTTAATGGTTTTGCAGACATAGGAATTTGGGCACCTCCAGCTTTTCAAAGCCCTCCAATACTCTGCCACAAAAAGCTGCATTTGCTGAAATACCTCCAGCTGCACAACAATGAAAGGAGCAGGTGTTCTAATGTGGTCTAGTGGTTAGAGTGTTAGCAATAAAGGTCTAAATCCTCATTCCGCTATGAAGCAAGCTGGGCTATCCTGGACTAGTTATTCTCCCGCTCTCAGCCAGACCTACCTTTTGACTTTATAATAGCTACAAAGGCTGCGCATTCCCCCCCCCCCCATGTTAAACAATTTTTTTCACATGTTAAGCAACTGGCACATGTTGTTCATGTTTGCGTTTACTACGATCAGCTACAATGGTTCTCAATTATTACTGGGTCTTGGTAAAACAGAGGTTTCTATCTACTACTTCATGATCGAAACGCTTGTTTCCACAAAGTGAAAAGAGAAGTGTTCACTGGAAGGAGACTTGAGACTTCCTAAATAATCACAGTCCTACTATCTGTCTGCATCTAAGAAAATAAAAAAGTCAGTTCCTTGCCAGGAAATGTTACTTTAGTTCTGCTAATTCTAATTATAAGATCTCTGCACGAACAGCTCTGGCAGTGCAGTGTTAAATTTTGCTCAAACTATGAAAAGCAAGGAGCGTTGAGAAACTAAGCTGTATTCTTTCCAAATACCTCCACTTTAGTAAATTGTACTTTGGTACTTGTGCAGGATACTTGTTTGTTTTGAATACACTATCATAATTCTTTGAGAAGAAAAGGTAAAGGTTAGTGGAAATAATGCCAGAGCAATATTTGGGATTGCCCAGAAATATGGTGATAGCATTTTTACATTCTACTCCAGAGGGTTGGGGGAACCCCTATAACAGATTTGGGGAGAATTGCGCAAGTGGAAATCCATTTAGTGTAGCACCTTGGTGCTACTCTAAATAAAACCCAAAGGCTTAAGACTCTCAATTACTCTTTTATTTAGCAAAAGCGTGTCTGTGCGGTACTACTAACCTTCCCATCCACCTGCAGCCCTCACAGCACGGAAACCATTCACAAGGCTCCTCCAACCTTAGGAGCAGATTTTTTGGGGTGGGTGGGTGGGTGCACAGGGAGTTTTTGGAGAAATCGTGGGGCAAGTAGTGGGCCAGAGCTCTGGAGCCTGATATTGTTGCTGCTTACCTGGACCAGAGTGGAGCCGGGCAGCGCAGCAAGAAGGTGTGCAGGCATGCTGGCTGAGTCAATTTGCTGTCCTGTCCTGTCCGTGACCCATGCAGCCCCAACCTCACTGCCACCAAGTCCCATACCTGCCTCATCCACTTAAACAGTAGCAACGCGGATGTCAGGCTCCATGGCTCTACTCGGCTACAAATGCCATTACAGCTGCAGAAGGAGGTTGACCATTCAGATTTCATAAACAGACTTCTCTGTTGTGTTCACTAAAGAGGCTAGGATCTAAACCAAGGTGACATATTTTTACACGTCATGGAAAGGGCAGCTATTTTTGTTTCTTTAAAAAGTCAGTAGCAGTCCTTAGGGCTACAGTTCCCATTTTACATGATAACACTCCTGTTCTAATGGATTGTTATCAGACACATCTATTTGTTTTTTTAATTGTTTTGTGTATATTTTATTGCTACTGTCCTTTAACTGTTCTGGAATAAATATTTATGAAGGGTGGCATAAAAAAAAAAACGCCTTCAGTAAATAGAAGTAGAATATCCACAGCTTGGTGGAAAACAGGTATGACCTGTCTGGTTTGTGATCTGGACATCTTGGCAAATCATCCAATCAACAGGCAAACAAAATGGAGGGGAAAGTACATGAAACAAGCCAATACTTGACTGTATAAAATGGTTGTTTAAAATCGTAAGGTTTGATTGTCAATACTTTTGCAAAAATAAAATAAAATAAAGAGGTAGAGAATGCTACCTTTTTGACTTTGGCTTCCTTCAGTTTTTCTAATGCAAGCTTAATCTTGTCAGCTTTTGCTTGCGCTTCTTGTTCTTCCTGAAAGAAGAAAGATTGTAAAGCCCCTTTTAAAGACACCACACCCCAGTAAGAAGCATTCTATCCCCTTTCCATTTCATGAACATTTTCATTTCTTCTCCCTTTTAAATTTTAATTTTGGGTGCTTTCTGCTCCAGGATGGGTTTGCACAGCATCCCATTATGTCGAATACCACTGTTCTAGTTGGTTGGTTTCTTCTTGTTTTGCAGACCGCCATAATTTCCAACATTAAGGCCATCACACAGGAACATAAGACACCAGCATCCCGTTCTCACAGTGCCCAACCAGCTGCCTGTGGGAAACCAGCAAACAGTATTTGACCTCAAGAGCACTCTGCCCTTCTGTGAATTCCAGCAACTGGTGTTCAGAAGCAGGGCATGACCTTTGATAGCTTTCTCCTCCATCAATTTGTGTAATCCTCTTTCCAGGTTGGTGACCACCACAATCCAGCCTGGATAGCTCAGTTGGTTAGAGCAGGGTGCCGATGACACCAAGGCTGCAGGTGCAATCCTTGTAAGGGACAGCTGCAGATTCCTCCATTGCAAGGGGCTGGACTAAATGGTCCGTGGGTTCCTTCCAACTCTACAATTGTATGAGTTCCTTAGTTAAACGATGTGCTGCGTAAATAAGTACTGTAGTTTTCTGTGTATAAGACGATGTTTTTTATTCTAAAAGAATGTTAAAATTTGGGGGTCATCTTATACATGATAGTGCAAAGGGTGGACGGGCAATTGGTTGTAGCCGCGAGCCAGAGATTGTCAGCAGCGATTTGGCGTGTGATTGGTGGCTGCGACAAGGGCCGCTGTTGATTGACTTCTGCTGCGGCAATTTTGCGGGTGACTGGTGGCTGGTGAGTGATTTTCGGCAATCCCCCCCAGCCCCACGACTCTGGGCAAACTCCCCCCATTTCCTTAATTTGGAGTCCCCAAAAATAGGGGCCGTCTTATACATGGGGGCATGTTATAAACGGGAAAATACAGTTGTTGTTGTTTTAATCTGTCCTGAGTTCCAACATTTGTTATGGCTATATGTTGCCTCCAATATCAGAGATGGTAGCTCTCTGAATAGGAGCAGGAAAGTACTATCCCACTCATGTCCTGCTGGACTCAATAGGTCTTTGGTCTGATTCAAGGATGATATGTTTTTACACCCATTCGTTGAAGTTTCTCGCCCTGCTGAAGGTACAAACTCAGTTTTAGCTTAACATTTCAATTTATACAGAAAAGTAGTCTGCCTCTTCAGCAGGAAAACTTCCATATTATTCACCTCTCTGCTTCGTGATCTCAGGCAAAACCAGAAAGACAAAGGGGACGTAGTAGCTCTCTGGACTAAAGAACCACTATACGTCTCCACATGGGGCTGTCTCAACGTGAAATACCTGATATTGTGCTTTCTGGCCAAGAGAAACTTTCGGGGTAGTTGGATTGTACTTGAAAAGGTCAGGAGAAAGTGATTTTGCTTCTAAAACAGAAGGGCTTTTCATTTTGCTATTCTAGGTTCTCTCTTTTGGTGCTACGGAAAACATCTACAGAATCGTTAAAACAGCCTTTGCTAACCTGGTGCCCACCACCAGGTGACAACTCTCATTATAGGCTGGCTATGGCTGATGGAGGGTGACGCTGTAGGTTAAACCACAGAGCCCAGGACTTGCTGATCAGAAGTTTGGCGGTTCGAATTCCTGTGACGGGGTGAGCTCCCGTTGTTCAGTCCCTGCTCCTGCCAACCTAGCAGTTCGAAAGCACGTCAAAGTGCAAGTAGATAAATAGGTACCACTCCGGCGGGAAGGTAAATGGTGTTTCCATGCGCTGCTCTGGTTCACCAGAAGCAGCTTAGTCATGCTGGCCACATGACCCGGAAGCTGTACGCCGGCTCCCTCTGCCAGTAAAGCGAGATGAGTGCTGCAACCCCAGAGTCGTCCGCAACTGGACCTAATGGTCAGGGGTCCCTTTACTTTATGGCTGATGGAACTTGCTGTCCAAAGTATACGGAGGACACCAGGCTGGTGAAGGGCTACATTAAAACAAGAGCCTAGCAGAGTTTTGAAATGAGATTCTGTCAGTGCTTGAAAAAGAAAAGGTTCTGACCTCCTTTGCCTGGTCCTTGGACCCTAGTTGGCACAAAGAGTCCTTGAGAAAGAGTACTTTGCAGAATGCTGCTTTTTTCTTAAAAAAGTCTTCTCCAACCATGACCGACAGCTTTATATATATCAAACACAACCAGCTACCAACCAACCAACCCACACCACATACAATCAATGACCACTCTATATATACAGGCATATGTAGGTGAAAGGTTGCGTGAGTCATGCTGGCTTTGCCAATTCATTGTAGGCAGCTGACTCAGTTCCTTTCGTATTAAAGAAATAAATAGCGGCTAATTTTAAGCCGCGACAGATTCTGCTCACCTGAGTGCGTGGTTCAGGAGGTTGGGTTGGAGCAGGTGGAGGAGGAGGAGGAAAACCAAAGGCTAGTTCTGGAGGAGGTGGCGGCAAATCCTCCTCAACCTGGGTAACGGCAATATTTGGGAAACTTGACTGGGCATAAGTGGTGACAGAAGCATTTGCTGGAGCCTGAGTCTTGGCAGCACGTTGGAAATGAGAGGCGTCTTTCTGTTCTTGGACTGTGGCTTTCTCCACTTCACTTATGTCTGCTACAAGATCAGACATTAAAGCATCCAAATCGGTATCTTCCAATGCGTTTAAGGATTCTGTTAAGGGACAGGAAATACAAGATATCTCAGGCATCATTTCAGTACTGATCTTGTGCAACTTGCTCTGCTAGTGTGAGTAGATGCTGTTCCACAGATTATAATAAGGATGGCTTCTAGCCAAGGAGGTGACAGAGGCAAGTTTTTAAAAGAGCACCTGGGAATACTGTACTAGAGGAATTTACATCTGAGTATTAAAAGCCAGGCTAAGATTTGCATAGAGAAATGAAATGTAATAACCTGAGTACCATAGTCAAAAGCAAATTATAGCTCTGGTAAAATTTACAGGATCGCTTTTTTGAAAGAAAGAGAAAATTTAACCTTTCATTGTTTCAAGAGTTAGACCGAAGTCATTTTACACATTCAAAATGAATGAATTGTTTCAGAAGAGAAAAGTGTCCATTTAGCTTTTTGCTAAATAGTGCTTGCCCCCCTCCCCCCACAAACAGATCACAGTAATACAAAATACAAATACTCACCATTTAAATCTTTAAAACCAACTGCAAAACTAAATTCCTCATTGGCTGCTTTGCTGGGTGGAGGTGGGAGTGTTTCTACTCCCAAACTCTGATGAAGAAAGGGGGGGAATATCACTGTCACTGGCAAAAGTCATGGTAGAAAAGTTATTCAAGGTATCCTAAGACCAGAAACTTATCTACTGGGCTGGTTATTCTCTATAGAAAGACTTTCCTTCCTGTAGCACCTTAAAGACCAACTAAGTTAGTTCTTGGTATAAGCTTTCGTGTGCATGCACACTTCTTCAGATACACTTCTGAAGAAGTGTGCATGCACACGAAAGCTTATACCAAGAACTAACTTAGTTGGTCTTTAAGGTGCTACAGGAAGGAATTTTTTTATTTTGACTATGGCAGACCAACACGGCTACCCATCTGTAACTGACTCTATAGAAAGACGTTTGCTTTGTGATTGGAAGTGTAGTCTTAACATCCCTTTCTCCAGAATAACTTGCCCCACCTTTGACGTCAAACACATTTGAATGCTGCTTCATATGTCATGGGGGAAATGAGTTTTGAGTTGCTTATTTATCATGTATTCAGTGTGAACACCATAAGGGGGGCAGGAAACTTTTGACTACAAGCCATTCTCCCCCTCCCCGCTTCCACAGCTCTGTTCAACCATCCCCCCCCCCCAAATCCCCAAGTCACTAACAAAACACAAACAAGTGAAATGTCATGCATTTCACATACTATCTAGTTTGTCTTAAGGTAAAAAAATAAAAAATAGAAATGTAAGATCCATGATTGGACCTCCTGATGTTGATATATCATTTTAAAAGCAACAGCTTCAGTTGCCAGGGCACTTGCAGGGTTTAAAAAATCCTTTCCCCTGTGCTGTTTCCCTGATTTAAACCATCTTCCACAAAAGAGCTGTTTGTTTCCCCAGCAAGATAAATAGCAGCTTAGAGGGCAGGTGGGGAGAGAAAACTGGGGAAACAGTGATGGTGGCCACTATCACAAAGCAGACTCAGTGTCAATATCTACATAGAAAAGGTTATTTATTAGTTTTCAAGCTATTCTATTTTCTCATTTACACCTAATCCATTATTAAGAAGCCAGAAACTTAATACAGTGGTACCTCTGGTTACGTACTTAATTCGTTCCGGAGGTCCGTTCTCAACCTGAAACTGTTCTTGACCTGAAGCACCACTTTAGCTAACGGGGCCTCCTGCTGCTGCCGCACCACACGATTTCTGTTCTCACCTTGAAGTAAAGTTCTTAACCCGGGGTACTATTTCTGGGTTAGTGGAGTCTGTAACCTGAAGCGTATGTAACCCGAGCTCCCACTGTAGTGAATTGGGGTTACTGTTCTGATAGCCAACACTCTGCCATTAAATCATAATGTTACAAGTCCGTGGGGTGCCTGGACTCCCCTTCTAATTCTGGGGTGCTAGATATTTATTGTTGCATGTTAAAATACAAGTCAGGATGAGTCATTAGCTGGGAAAATGGAAGTGGCTCAGTGCCGCCGCCCCCCCCCAAAGGTCAGTTAGTTTGAAAGACAAAAGGAAAGTTTAGGATGGAGTTTTTGCAGTGATGTTGTAGTCTGGAAAAGATCAGCAAGCTGGAGAGGGGGGATCAGAGCTACATTTTGGAGCATGTTTGATTTTCTCTTTTGAATCCAGGAGTGTGCCTATGGGAGAATCAAGGCCCTTTTGGAGTGGCAATGATCTGAACCCCTCCATGGCAGGCTCAGGTTATATATATCTGTGTCCATAAACCCTATGCCATAAAGACACCACAGTCTCCCCTGTGCCTCATTTCCAAAGGAAACATGAACCTTGGGTAGGAGCCTGGAGCCCTGGAATTTTGCACTGCTGTGGAGGTTGGGGTGGTATGAACAATATTTTATTTTATTTTATTGGTTTGCAAGCTCCTTCCAGCAGAATTCCTAATCTACAGAGTAAAATACAACTGACGGAACCTATCTGAACACCATAAAAAAATAATAATCAGAAATAAAGCTTTATGCCAAGGGACTCATATATAAAAACCGAAGTGGCAGGTTAAGTGCTTCAAGTTACACTTTCAAAATTTATGTAATTTGTGCCATAGATTCTTATTTTGCTACGTTGCCAGCATTCCGCTGAAGTCTAAAGGCCAACTTGACATTACAAAGGATATATGCGACCCATTTCCCAGAGGTTTCTTTTTCTAAAGGAAAAGCAGCCGCAGGACTTGGCAATCAGAAGCAGAAGAGAGGTGAGGTGGGCCATGGAGGGAATTAAACTCCCCTACAGGAAGGAAAGTAGCTTGGCGGAGGGGCAGGAGAAGGGTTTAACAGACAAATGGCTGAAAATGAAAGACACAAGGTCCCCTGTATACAGGGTCTCCCCACCCCCCACAAGGGGGAAAGCAGAATTTAGTGAACAAATATGTGCTCCAATGACATAGTAACATGTTTCTGCTATACAATCCCCCATTCCCACATAATGCATGCAGGGATAGTTATACAGTCGTACCTTGGAAGTCAAACAGAATCCGTTCCAGAAGTCCAATTGACTTTCAAAATGTTCAAAAACCAAAGCATGGCTTCTGCGTGGCTTCAGGAAGCTCCTGCAGCCAATTATAAGCCGTGGAAGCCCTGTCGGACGTTCGGCTTCCAAAAATAGTCCACAAACTGGAACAGTCACTTCCGGGTTTGTGAAGTTCAGGAGCCAAAACATTTGGGAACTAAGCTGTTTGACTTACAAGGTATGACTGTAGTGTCCTTTCTTTTTAAAAAATGTGGATAGGTGTGCTGGTCTAGCACAACAGGCATTGCGATGTTTTGCTTCAGCTGCAAAAAGCCTCTCGCGACTGGTACTGGTTATTTCATGGTTACATGGGGGCAGCAGATGAGGAATCAATCTCGGTATGTTGAAATAATTATATTTAGTAAGAAAGAACAACGATGAATGGAGACAGGAAGAAGGATTCTTTATTCCTTCTTTTTTACTTTCTTTTACCAGTTCTCCAAATAAGCTAAGAAAGCATAGCTTACCTGTGTCAGCAAATCCATTTCCCCCAATAAATCGCTGAACATCTGATCTATATCTTCACATGTTTCCTCCATCTGAAAAACAAAAATCAGGCAAGGGTGAGAGCAGTGAGCCTCAGTGCCTACCAAAAACGTCACAAACTTTTCTGCAACATAAAAGGGATGCCCTCAAGTTTCATTCTTTTACTACTAATTGTAGCTTTTCTCCTATTATTATTACTGAAATAAACCATTTCATTTTCAAAGCATTTTGATAAGACTAGTTGTTCTCAGCTATAGCCCCCCTCTAAGGCTGGTCACTGATCACCTATTCTGCTCTTGCAGTGTCATTTTCCTACTCCAAATAAATAATTTCCCACTTACTCAGCAGTCATCCTGATTTGTTCACACAAAGCTTACATCAAACCTAGATTTTATTTAGTCTTTATTGAACATTTGTTCTTATTTGTTTATAGAAAGGTTATAAATCGATGAGCGCTCATCCTAATTAGCATATGGGGTGTTTATATGTCTTCCTTTAAATCATTCATTCATTCCACGCCTTTCAGTGTATTTCTTAGTCACTTTCCTAACAGCAAAAAACCCATTTATTTTTTAAAGTGGATTTGTTGCACGAAGGCAACAGATCACTTAAGTCCATTCTAATTGCACAAACCTAAATTTCCCAGTACACTTGAATCCCTCCCACAAAATGCTGACAATCTGAAGGCACCCCAGCGTCAGAGTTCAGTAGAGCATGTAGCCCTCTCCTTTAGATCCAACATGACTTCACTGGCCATTGAAGAAGTTTGATTCATTGGAGACCACCACCCAAACAGTGTATGGAGAAATTTCCACAGAATATTCGATCTTTTCAATTCACCTCTGATGCTTACACTATTCTGTCAAAGAAATAAAAGTCAGCTTGCTGCCTGCTTTGTGGAGCGTACCCTTTCCAGCCAACATGCCTTGCTCAAAACAGTAACAAATGAGCAAAATTATCTCCTAGCAGGCAAGGAATACAGCAAAGGCTGCAGAATACTAAAGTACCAAAGAAAGCACACACCAGACACATGATTGTGACGGGGAAGATTGCATAAGTCATAACCTTGTTACTGTTACATGTGAGAATGACTCAATATACAGCCGGGTGGAAACTCGGTAGCAGGCAAAATCCCGCTGGAGCATGATTTCTGTTCTCATCCTGAAGCAAAGTTCTTAACCTGAAGCACAATTTCTGGGTTAGTGGAGTCTGTAACCTGAAGCATATGTAACCTGAAGAGTATGTAACCTGAAGCGTATGTAGCCCGAGGTACCACTGTGTGTGTGTGTGTGTGTGTGTGTGTGTGTGTGTGCGTGTGTATATATTCTGTAGCAAAAAAGCACTCTCACTTTCTTTGTAAATAAGGCGCAGAAGTGGCCTGGTTCACACTTTACACAAGGTCAGACTGTGAACAAGCAAATGCACATTTCTGGGGACAGAATTGCAGGTGCTTTGCTCCTGACTCATTCCAGCACCTACCATGCTGCTTTGTAATCTAGCAGCAGTTACAGACTTGGATTCCTGGTGTATCTGGCCATGCATGATACATGTGATCAAATGACAGTCAACTCTCATTATTTCACCCCCCTCCCCCATTGAAGACTTTGTAAAATGAAAAGAAAAAGAGGAAGTTAATGTCGGCATGCAAAATTCATAGCAAATACCGTCAAACCTCGGCTCTGTTTTCAGCTCTGTTTTCAAACAATTCGGCTCCCGAACGCTGAAAACCCGGAAGTAAATGCTCCAGTTTAACATTTTTCGGAAGCCGAACGTCTGATGCGACTTCCGCTGAGTGCAGGAAGCTCTTGCAACCAATCGGAAGCCATGATTCAGTTGTCCAAAGTTTTGGAAGCTGAACGGGCTTCTGGAACGAATTATGTTTGACACCCGAGGTTTGACTTTAGTTTTATCACCCGTTCTTATTTATCATTAATCACACACACATTTCAGAAGTGTGGGTGAGTTGGTTTATTTAAAAAGAATTCAAAAAGTATCCAGGAAAACAAGTTCAGGCTTGAATCCCAAGTAAGTCCCTTTTGAAATCAAATGGACTTCAAAATAAACATGGATTAGGATGAGGCTCAGAATAATTCCATGCTGCAAGGAAAAAACACCCCGACTTGATGAATGGTAGCTATTTATTCAACACTCTGCAATTGAGGATTCTAATTAGCTTCTCCTAGCCAACAGCTTTTTAACGCATTGCCAATTGTGAAGAAAAATTAACCAGTCTCTGATTAATAGGGAGCAGAATCACCCCGTTCTCTACTGGATAGAAACAACCTCAGCCATGAGTTTATGACTATTGCCCCTGTAACAAGAACGTTTTTGCAGCACAGCCCCCACAATGCCTCCGATTACCATAAATGAGCAGTAGGCGAAGGAACAGGCCAATGATCTGCGCTGATACGGTAATTGCTAGGGAGAGAAAGAGCCACCAAGGCCCCGCTAGGCATAGCTGACTAATGTGCAGTTCAAGCTGTTTAATATTTATGAGATAAATATGAGGTTATCAGTTGGGCAGCTCCGTTCTAAGAGGCCGCTTAAATTTAGAAGCATAACTGAAGTTTTGCACCACTGCGGCTAAAACGGCATTCTCCTCTTGCCAGCTAGGCTGCCCGTTGCCTGACAGAATCAGTCACGTTTCACCGAAATCCCCCAAATTACCAGGAATATGATGCACTGCATGGTGTCTCAAAAATTGGCACAGAAACATTCAGCAAGCCTTTGGGACTGCCCCCCTGTCTCTGTTTCTGTCTCTGCTGGGTAGGTGTTCACAGGCTAATAAATTCCTGTTAGTACCAGAAATTGGGTCAAGTACTATAGCCATGCAAGAGAATGCACAGACTCTAAGCACTGCTGCTTGATTCCTATAAGCCAATAAAATGGCCCAATGCAGTAACTTGTGGAAACATGCTATAATAATCATATTCTTTAATGCACATATTAGGCTTGGCCTTGGTTTCTTTAATAGAATTTCCCCATTCTCCAAATCCACACTAGAGGAGACAATCCTACCTCTGAACTACTACACCCCACACTTTTGCCTCTGCCTGGAAAGGTGTTTACAAAAAAAAGGGGGGGAGGGGGAGACATTCAGTGGTACCTTGGTTCTCAAACTTAATCCGTTCCGGAAGTCTGTTCCAAAACCAAAGCGTTCCAAAACCAAGGTGTGCTTTCCCATAGAAAGTGATGCAAAATGGATTAATCTGTTCCATACTTTTTAAATCCCCTAAAACAACAATTTAACATGACTTATATTATCTAACAAGAGCACTGATCCATAAAATGAAATCAATAAATAATGTGCAGTCACACAATCAATCAATCAGTAGCTGAACTGGGTTCCACACAGTCACAAAAAACAAAAACAGATCTCAAAATCAATAGCAAAAAAAGACAGACCTCAGCACAGAAGCGTGGTACTCAAAATGGAAGAGTGGCACTCAAATCAGAAGCATAACACTCAAAACGGAGCACGTTTGACTTCCAAGAAGAGTTTGCAAAACAGAACACTTACTTCTGGGTTTGCAGTGTTTGGGTTTCATGTTGTTTGAGTACCAAGGCATTTGAGAACCAAGGTATACCACTGCAGATGCAGTCATACATGCTAAGGTACTAATGGTAGCAAAGTGCTGAGGAACTGATAGAACTGATGGAACTAACATTCTTCTTTTTCTCCAAATGACCACAGCACTCCACAGCATGGCACACATACAGAATTTGCTTCTTGTACATATAGATCACCAATATTTTTTAAAATTCCTCCAGAATTTGGAGCATGGTGCTTGGCTCAATCTCATGCGATAGGACAGGAACCAACCATGTTCCAAACCAGCCTTTGCCAACTTGGAAGGCTGGAATCCAGGTTGATGAAGGCTGTTTTAAACTGAAATGAGTTTTAAACAATGCGGAAGCATTTCCAGATAATCACACCATAGCATACTTAACCTAAAGGTTTGTTAAATCACTATGAATAATTAGTAGGATTACTGAAGTACAGAAAGTGCAGTACTATACATCTGAAAGCTAGCGTGAAAAATGCGTCTCCACTTTCTAACACCACTTCCAAGGTATTCATTGTTAAATTTATGCCAGGATATACTTTATGGCACTCGTGGGTGTGATTTAGTGAGACAAAAAACAATTGATTTTATGATTTAGTGAGACAAAAAAATGGTTTCATTTCATAAACATTCATCGCATTGATTCTTATCAAATAAACACCACTTATCACATAAGATAAATACAAAACAGATGGACCATCAGCAGCTGTAATTTCTGGCACACCAAAACTGATTAGCATGACATCAAATAAAAGCATGCCCTTCAGGCAGGTTGGTTTTATAGATATTTGGGGATTGTTATTTATATTAAATGGCAACATGAGCTTCGAAGTATATTTGTAATAGGAGAATTTGATAACGTGGCATGTTGCCCGCTTTCCTAGATCTTGTTTATTAATAACATGTAACAATGCCTTGAATTTGATATTGTTTTTACAAGACTAACGTTGTCGATTATGCCCCTACTCCACTGAAGGAATTAGATAAATCTGCCAAACTGGAGCTGTGAAGCAGCAGCAGGTCGGGGCAGGGAACGAACATGGTACAGTACAGTTTCCTTTTTAATCTGCTTGATGGGAGACAAGATGCAAGAAAGCAAAGGTTCATCTAGGCAACAGCTCCCAGTCCTTCTGATCTGGCACCACGGCACACAACAAAGAGTGTGGGAACAGAAAAGTACCTTGTCCCCAGAGAAGCCATGCTATTAGTATGGAGAGAGCCAAACAGCTAGTCCTGCTGCAGTCTTTATTAACAATGGTGATCATCAGCAACCATTATGGACTGAAGCATCCTGAATATTTACCCTGTGGGAGATCAGTAAGTGCTGAAGCTGCTCTTGATCCTCAACATGAGGTCTCCCTGGATGAGCCCTTAGCAGTATTGCTGAAGTACTCTTGTCTGCCATTACAATGGCTACATAAGCACGAATGCAAATCTGTTTCTCAACAGCGAGCCACCCAATTTGTGCAATGCCATGGTCTATTACACACCCAATCTGCATTGTAGATGGGTGCAGTGGTGGTGGTGGTGGCGGCTGTTTTTGTCTCATGTTGAGGTGCTGTTGACAATGAATAGGCATATGCCACATTTTCCTTCATTCGAGCTGGTTGCATTCCATTTCGAAATCTTTCACCCTCCAACAGTGTTGATTCTACCACGGTACAGATGGGGAAATGTGTGCCCATCCAGGCATTGTTGAATAGCTCCCACCATCCCTCATCGTTGGCCATGCTCACTGGGGCTGATGGACGGAAGTTGCTGTTAGCTGGGAGGGTAGTCACTGCTGAATAGTAAGAACAGACTCGCTCTGTCCAGGTTCCAAATTCTGTTCAAAGAACTGGAAGTGGGAGTCATTTCAAGAAAAGGGGTGCAGAATTTCACACATACAGGAAGGAGGGTTTTTCTTCTTTCTGAACATTACTGCCAGGAAGAATTCTGGATTGTTGACAGAGCTAGAAAAATATTTAAAAATCTGAGGTGAGGTAATACCCCAATGAGCAGCACTGGGAGTGGCAATTTCAAGAGTGATAGTTGAAACCTGACCACAGAACCACATTGTGTTCTATTAAAAACAAAAACCCATCTATTTATTTAACAGAATTTGTAGACTGTTTAATTCTAAAATGGAACATCTTTAAAGCAGTTTACATAAAATAGTGTGAATAGTTACGAAATTACAGATAAAATCAACAAATCAACACACACACACATATATAGACACACACACACTTATTAAAAAACATTAGTAATGCCACTAATATTAAAGTAATTTGAAAACAAGTATGCATAAAATTGCATGTCTGGGTAGACTTGACAAAAGTGGTCAAGCAGGCACATCAGAGTCAAAGGTGATCCTTCAAGTAAACTGGTCTCAAACTGTTGAGGTTTTTATATACCAATAACAACACTTTGAACCTGGACCCGTAACAGGTCAGCACCCAGTTCAGATCTCTGAGCAGAGGTGGAATATGTTGACAGAATCTGACTCTTGTCAGCAATTGTGCTGCAGCATTCTGCACTAGCTACAGTTTTCCGGCTCAACCGCAAGGGAAGCCCCACATAGTATGCAATGCAGTACGGTAATCCATTCTTGAAGTTACCAATGCCTGATATAATGCAATCAAGCTATATCAGACCAGTAACAGTTGCAACTGCTGCTACAGCTGAAGCCGACACATTATTTCACTAATGCGCCACAGTAAAGAAGTGTCTTTAAAAAAAGGAAGTGGTTCTCTACTAAGTATCTCGGTGACTCAAGTTTCTGACTGTTAATGAGTAAACAGGCTTAAATCTTTGAACAATTTGTAACAGGAAAAACTAAAGGTCATTTTAAATTTTGACAGAAAACATGAAAAAACAGAGGAGGGAATACTTTTTTCAAAATGAATAGAGGTGGTGTAGGAACAGTGCATATCAGACTGCTTTTATTTAAACAAAAGGGTATGAAAAAAGTAGTATTAATAATACAGCCACATCAAGGAAGATGCTTCTAATGGATGCAGAAAAGACGACTCTTTTCCACATTAACTTTTATCCCATAAGGGTGGGGAATAACTGGCCTGCTAGCCTAAATAGGTCCAGCATGGGTCCTATTTAGCCTGTGAGGCCATTTCCCCGCCTGCCCCACACCCTGATGTCATATGTGATATTAGGATTGGGGCAGCTAGGGACATGGCCTGTCAGTACAGAGGTGTCAACCTTGAAGTGTGCTCCAAATTGTGCAGTGGCAAGGGAAGCTTCCTGTCCTGCTAATCAGCTGACTGACACAGAGCTGGGATTGGCTGAACAACTGGGGAACAGGAAGGACAATACAGCTGGCCCCTGCCCAAAGTGGGGATATGGCAAACTCCAATGGGCTAAACCTCCTATCACTTCAAGCCTTGTGGGGAACTTGGTCACACAGTAGATCCCTGCAGGCTTGGAGTCACTTGCTATCAGCTGATAGGTGGCAACGTCAAGCCTTACTTGGCTAGGCTGTCCCTATGCACCACAGCTTGCAATGGTTCAAAGGAAAAACTGGTCCTCTGGTGCCATAGTAATATCAGGTGATTGACAGGCGATGGGGCACCACCCACCTGTGATGTGGCACACTGGGATTGGGGGAAACCAGGAGTCTAGCAATTCTTAAGAATAGGCAGATTCCTTCTTTTTCTTCTTCTTTGGCGATCACTCGTAGCTGAGTAAGACTGTCTTCCATAAACACGGTTTTAACAATGAGTCCGTAAGTGACTGTGGAGGCCAATTCTGGAGCCACACGTCCTTCCACATTGGGGACATTGGTTTCTGGGTAGGAGTTGATCACGGTGTGGATTTGCCAAGTGTGCCTTTCTCTTAGCACATTTCTCCATTGTGTCCTGAGTTCGAGTGTCTTCAAAGCCCACGACACCTTTGGTAAAGGCTGTTCTCCAACTGGAGCGCTCGCAGGCCACTGTTTCCCAGTTGTCAGTGTTTATACTACATTTTTAAAGATTTGCCTTGAGACAGTCTTTAAACCTCTTTTGTTGACCACCAGCATTACACTTTCCATTTTTAAGTTCGGAATAGAGTAGGTGCTTTGGAAGACGATCATCAGACATCCGCACATGACCAGTCCAACAAAGTTGATGTTGAAGAATCATTGCTTCAACAATGGTGATCTTTGCTTCTTCCAGTACACTGATATTAGTTCGCCTGTCTTCCCAAGTGATGTGTAAAAATTTTCAGACACCCTGTTGATGGAATCTTTCAAGGAGTTGGAGATGGCGGTTATAAGTGGTCCATGTTTCACAAGCATATAGTAAGGTTGGTACTACCATAGCTTTGTAAACAAGCATTTTGGTTTCCCTGCGAATGTCTCAGTCCTCAAACACTGCACTTCAATCGGGAGAAAGCCGCACTCGCAGAGCTCTTCACCTTTAATAGGCAGATTCAAAGCGCAGGTGAATGTTTATCGATACACAGTTTTATACTACAAATACAATTAATTGACACGGCCAAAGTTATGACCTATAGTTGTGAAGTGTTAAGGAGCAGGAAAAAAAGGGCTGCTCCCCTCACCTTCCACCCTACATGGACTTTGTCTCCATGTAAAAGCGGGGGGGGGGGGATCCAAAAGGAAACTTTGTACAACATTGCATTTGAAATGTGTTGCAAGAATTTATTTGAACACCAAAGCACATGGCTGAAGCTGCTGCTCATGCAGTAACTGCCTGAACCTCATATTTCCCCCTACACACATTTAATTTATTATAGCAAGCAACATAAAAGAAAACCTTAGCCGACTTAAGATGAACAGACCAACATAAAGTGTAAGATATCCAGTTATCCAGCTTAGTAATGCTGTAAACTTATAAGCACTTACAAAGGACTAAGTCCCACTGAACACAATGGGACTTACTTCTAAGTAAACATGCAGAGGATTGTGCTGTAAAGCAACTAATTTTAAAAGGGAGGCAGGGGGCTTAATTTAACTCCATGGTTTAACTGACAAGATTTACCAAACAGATTCATCCATTTTATTTTTAAAAAATCATAAAAGTTTTTGCATGGAATGAAATGGAAGGTGATGTCACTGGCTTAACAAAAAACAAATTATTAAAATGCCTACTGTTCAATAAGCAAAGCAAAGACTATCTGAATGGCCTTGCAGTAAATAACCCTTGGCTATATTCCCCACACATTAATAAGAATACAAACTATTAAACTTTTTAATGGGTACACAATTATTGATAATGCTCCATAACAGATATACAGGAAGCCTCATTATCGAATATTGATTTTTCTTCCTTAACTGTTATTTAAGCACCAATAATTTAGCAAAACTATTCAATTCATTTGCAAATATCACCTGTGCTGAGGGGGGTAACTACATGTCATGTGTTTTGCAGCTCCAAAGCCTTTTTTTTTTTTAAAGGAAAGCAGCTGGCAAACTGAAAAGGAGAAAAAGGGAACAGAAAAAGGGTTAACAGCCACTCCCCCTTAGTGCTTATCCACTCAAAATTACTGGCACCAAAGCTGTTTTCTTTTCAGATTACTCTATTATACCAGTTTACACATAACATGTAGTTAGCTCCTGATATTGCAGCTGCAGCTGCTTTGCCCCAGCAGGAACAGCACAGCAAAATTATTAATTAGCTTTACATGGGATTAACTGAGCAAAAAAACCCCCCAAATCTTGTGATTCAGGAGGCCTGCACGTGACTGATAAGAGAGGCATGGGAGAGAATATTCAGCAGTTTCTGCAGTGAAATTTTGCCATATTCAACTATCTTAAAGGAACAGTTGTCTATAGTCTGGAGGGTATTCTAATTCAGAGCAGCGCAGCATACAATTGCAGCACAAAGCACCTCTGCAGTCAGTGATGTAAAACAACAGGTTTGCCCCAACATCTGTTTTAACATTTCTGTGTGCTTCCTGTTCGATAGGGGTGGGGGAAGGACTGAAGGAACACCTTCAGTTAAGTTTAATTAGCAATAATTATATTTAAAATGAACCATACCTGTATAAATAAAGTAATTAAAAGAACAGTTCAGGCAGGAAACAATCACTCAGGAAGACAATGAATAGCTGCTTTTTCATAATCAGAAATCATGTAAGGCAGAAATAGCCTCCCAAACATTGTGGACTACAATTCCCATCATCCCTGACCATTGCCAGGTTGACTGGGGCTGATGATAGTTGGAGTCCTAGTTGGAGTCCACAACATTTGGAAGGCAACTTATTTGCTGTTCCTTTATCCCTGCTCTCGCCCTCCATGTGTTCATAGGCTGCTGTAGTAACTTTCTTGCCATCTAAATGGTGTGCAAGTAAATGCCTACCCACTGTTTCCCTTATAGCTAATAACCTAGTAGTGGTAGTATTAGTAGTAGTAGTATTTAAATCTATATACTGCCCTTCATCCTAAACTCACAGGGTAGTTTACAGTATAAAGTTGTTTTAAAATACACTGCTTACGCACTCCCCCCACAATTTTAACCTATGGCAAATTTCGGTTTACCTCTTATCTGTGTAATCTAATCAAAGTGGAAGCAGATTAAGGGGTTGCCCCTTTAGGATTGCAGAGCTATGTGTTCAAAGCAATGTCCTTCCATCTGCCACTTCCCAGAGTTTGCTTCTAGCCCAAGGACTAAAGAAGGCAAAACAGAAACAACAAAAAAAAGTTTCTCCTTCTAAGATGTTTATCCTCCCCCTTTGAAGTAAAAGTTCACATTGTTGTTGTTTAACCATTAAAAAGTTATGCCTCTCTCTTTGATTGGTAGACAAGATCCTCCCACACCCCTCCTGTGGCTCACTGGATCAACGGTTAGTTAACTGCTCTCATCAGTTCTCCCTGCAGGGAGCCTCAAATCCTCACCGGTGCACTAAACAGTGCACAGTCTTATCTTGAAATGCAGCCTTTATTCCCTGAGATCTGACAGAAGGAAGGGGAGAGAGGGCAAAGCCAGCTTGGGGGAGGGGGGGTCCTTTTATGTAACTGTCTTTGCGTGAAAGTATAAAGCACACATCCTCACAATGACCGGTGATTACCGTCATTAAAGCCACTTGCATCCATTCTACAGGAACACAAAATACCGTTTTTTTCGCTCTATAAGACGCACCAGACCACAAGACGCACCTAGTTTTTGGAGGAGGAAAACAAGAAAAAAAATATTCTGAATCTCAGAAGCCAGAAGAGCAAGAGGGATTGCTGCGCAGTGAAAGCAGCAATCCCTCTTGCTGTTCTGGCTTCTGAGATAGCTGCGCAGCCTGCATTCGCTCCATAAGACGCACACACATTTCCCCTTACTTTTAAATGCATACAATAAAACACACAATAATGCAAAAGCAACATCAAACCAGTTTGCAGTTCTGAAGCCTGATGAGGCTTTGTGCAAGACAGAGACAGAGAGTCTTCCCCTAATACCAGATTTTCTTGTTCAAAATGCATCAAGACATTAGAAGCCCCATGGTTTATTATTCTAGTTATTAGTGTGTTGACCTAAAAGGGATGGCTCAAGCTCACATGCCCACTGAGCTATGAAGTTCACTGGGTGGCCTCGGGCTAATCTCTATCTGTCAGACCAGCAGACCTCACAATATTGTTGTGAAATAAAATGTCGGGGGTGGGGAGGCTCTTTACATGACCCTGAGCTCTTTGGGGAGGAAGAGTGGACTAAAAACACAATGAACAAATAAACAAACAAACAAATACTGCTTGACACAACATACTTTCCTGCACGCAGACATGCACAGGACTGCAGTGTAAGAAAGACAGCATTTAACACTGTAAACCTTGTCAAGTTTAATAAGAAAGGAGTGCACTGAATATACTTCAGTTCTACTTTCAACAAAGTAAAGGTAAAGGTAAAGGTACCCCTGCCCGAACGGGCCAGTCTTGACAGACTCTGGGGTTTGTGCGCCCATCTCACTCAAGAGGCCGGGGGCCAGCGCTGTCCGGAGACACTTCCGGGTCACGTGGCCAGCGTGACAAAGCTGCATCTGGCGAGCCAGCGCAGCACACGGAACGCCGTTTACCTTCCTGCTGGTAAGCAGTACCTATTTATCTACTTGCACCCGGGGGTGCTTTCGAACTGCTAGGTTGGCAGGCGCTGGGACCGAGCAGCGGGAGCGCACCCCGCCGCGGGGATTCGAACTGCCGACCTTTCGATCGGCAAGCCCTAGGCGCTGAGGCTTTTACCCACAGCGCCACCCGCGTTCAACAAAGTAGTGAGTCTGAATTACCCCAAAGGCGCACTCTTCCATTGTTTTTCGAGACAGATGAATGCCAACACACAAAAATTAAGTTAGGTTCACGTATCTTAAGTCCTAAAAAATCCCCCACCTCATTCCTTTTTCTAAAGGTGAAAAGGGTGTGGGGTTATTTAAACTGGTTCCTCTGTCCCAATTCTAATAAGGAAGGAGGAACTGAAAAACACACAATTCTCCAGAAAAGTAAAATAAGGAAGGCATCCTCATACAAGCACCAGGTAGGCAATTATTTACCATATTTTTTGCTCTATAAGACTCACTTTTTCCCTCCTAAAAAGTAAGGGGAAATGTGTGTGCATCTTATGGAGCAAATGCAGGCTGCGCAGCTATCCCAGAAGCCACAACAGCAAGAGGGATTGCTGCTTTTGCTGCGCAGCGATCCCTCTTGCTGTTCTGGCTTCTGGGATTCAGAATATTTTTTTTCTTGTTTTCCTCCTCCAAAAACTTGGTGTGTCTTATAGAGCGAAAAATACGGTAATTCTATTTTGAACATCAATTTTCACCTCAGTATGAAAAGCAGCAACAACATTTATCTGGAATGCATAGAATACTGATCCTGGGCAATAATATTAACTGACTCAAGCTTCCTGCACTTCTGGTCCAAGGCTATAGTACACCGTCAGGACTAGAACTAGAGGGGAAATTTGCGGGAAGAGAGAAGCAGGCATCTCTAGTCTGAGACAGTTCTTAGGAGCCATAAATGTAAGCATAGACTGAAGAATGTGCACATTACATCTAGCCTGCAAAATGGAAGCTAGCTGTTTTGGACAAACTTCAGTATATCTTCCCAGCAAGTGTGGTGAAACTTCTGCCTATTTGTCCTTAGTGTACTTTGTCTGTAACACGTTCTCAGTGCCTGATGGCTGCTCAGCTCTGAAAGCCTCCGGATGCAAGTGCAGTTTTTGAGAAAAATACAGAATCCAGCTTCTTTCTTTTCTGCTCCAGGATAATGTTCAACGCCGACAAAGCAGGAAATAAGCAATCAAGGTTTTGCAATCTCTTTACTCAATTGCACTGAGGCCACAAGTGTGCTTATGCTTTTCCATTCTAAATCCAATACAATCCATGCCTCATGGAAAAGGAGTAGGAACATATTTTTCTTTGGAGTCAGCAATATTATAGAAAAATACCAAGATGCTAAAAGCCCGGTTCTGCAAATTTCATAGAATCATAGAGTTGGAAGAGACCACAAGGGCCATCGAGTCCAACCCCCTGCCAAGCAGGAAACACCATCAGAGCACTCCTGACATATGATTGTCAAGCCTCTGCTTAAAGACCTCCAAAGTAGGAGACTCCACCACACTCCTTGGCAGCAAATTCCACTGTCGAACAGCTCTTACTGTCAGGAAGTTCTTCCTAATGTTTAGGTGGAATCTTCTTTCTTGTAGTTTGAATCCATTGCTCCGTGTCCGCTTCTCTGGAGCAGCAGAAAACAACCTTTCTCCCTCCTCTATGTGACATCCTTTTATATATTTGAACATGGCTATCATATCACCCCTTAACCTCCTCTTCTCCAGGCTAAACATGCCCAGCTCCCTTAGCCGTTCCTCATAAGGCATCGTTTCCAGGCCTTTGACCATTTTGGTTGCCCTCCTCTGGACACGTTCCAGTTTGTCAGTGTCCTTCTTAAATTGTGGTGCCCAGAACTGGACACAGTACTCCAGGTGAGGTCTGACCAGAGCAGAATACAGTGGCACTATTACTTCCCTTGATCTAGATGCTATACTCCTTTTGATGCAGCCCAGAATTGCATTGGCTTTTTTAGCTGCCGCGTCACACTGTTGGCTCATGTCAAGTTTGTGGTCAACCAAGACTTCCAGATCCTTTTCACATGTACTGCTCTCAAGCCAGGTGTCACCCATCTTGTATTTGTGCCTCTCATTTTTTTTGCCCAAGTGCAATACTTTACATTTCTCCCTGTTAAAGTTCATCTTGTTTGTTTTGGCCCAGTTCTCTAATCTGTCAAGGTCGTTTTGAAGTGTGATCCTGTCCTCTGGGGTGTTAGCCACCCCTCCACTTTTGTGTCTCTCTCACACACAGTACATGACTGGTGAACTGAACTGAGTCCAGCTTCGTGGGTCAGCGACAGGCCACATGCTTTGCTTGAGAAGGTCTTAAATTCAATCCCTGGCACCTCCACTTTTTTAACAGAAGGAGGTGGACAATGTATGCTAGATGGACAGTCTTTCTATATGCCTATGACTTTTAGATACCAGTCCAGGAAACCTCTATGCAGATGTGCCCCATAGCTGAATGGTTTTTCCAGGTCTTCAATACAGGTAGTTCCAATTGTGTACTTTCGCAAAAGGGGGGGGGGGACATTGTTTGTTCCCTAGATGCTCTGCTTGAACTTCAATTGGCTTAACTGGTTGTTATTACAATATACATATGATCTGTGAACAGTCATACACATGAGGTAGTTGTGTGTGTGTTTGTGTGTGATGTTTATATGTGTGTAGCATGTGTTTTGTAAACCATCAAGAGGTATTATTACAATCAAGCAGCATATACATTTTCTTAGATAGACAGATAGCTACATAAATAATGGGAACAGGGTAGAGAAGAAGTAGTTGTTCTCTTGAATACAGTGTTTCTGTGGTGATCTGAAATAAGAGAATAACTCTTATGCTCTCATAGGAAAAGGGGCAGTCCCTTTTTTATTTTTATGTCCAAATACATACATAAGTATATAAACCACATGCAGCGGCGTAGCGTGAGTTGTCAGCACCCGGGGCAACGCAAGTAATTTGCGCCCCCTAACCCGGGGCAAGGCACGTAATTTGCGCCCCCCCTAACCCCTAACATGCGAGTTGCCGCTGGCGCTGCTGCCCAAACGACGCCGCTTGCCCGGAGGAGGAGGGGGGCAGAGAGGCGAGGAAAATGCAACGGCCCAGCAGCTGCAGCAGCAGCGGCGGAGGCGGGGCTGTGAGGAGGGGCTGCCTGGCGCGTCCTCCACGGCGAGCGCTGAGAGCCGCTGCCTGCCGGGCGCCTTCAGCCGGGCGCCGCGAGACATGCGGCTCTGCTACAGCCTGCGCCCGAGGCTCTTCGGCGACTCCGGAGGCAGCGAGCGCCCCCCCCCAGATGTTGCGCCCAGTGCGGCCTGCCCCCCTTGCACCCCCATGCTACGCCACTGACCACATGTCTGAAATAGTACAGGAGAGCAATCCTGTAGCCATTTGACTCTTCCAGTGACCTCAAATATTCTCTGCAGTGAGGAAGGAAATGGTAAAAGCCTCCCCACTGTCTCTTTGCTCACAAATCCTGTCTTAAGGGTGTATTTGTGCATGAATAGGGTGAGTCTGTGACCTGGATTTAGGAACTATTTAGCATCTCAAAAGGAATGGCCAGGCTGCCCAGGTAAAGCAATCAAGTGACCACTACAGTGGTACCTCAGGTTACAGACGCTTCAGGTTATGAGATTTCGGGTTGTGCACCGCGCTGAAACTGGAAATACCGAAACGGGTTACTTCCGGGTTTCAGTGCTCACGCATGCACAGAAGCACTAAATTGCACTTTGCGCACAAACACCAAATTGCGACCTGCACGTGCGCAAATGCAACAGGTTGCGAACGCTGCAGGTTGCGAACGTGCCTCCCGCATGGATCACATTCGCAACCTGAGGTTCCATCTTGCCAGACAGCATTTCTGTTGTAGACCGCCCCCGTGATGTATTTCTGCTGTAGCCTGCCTCCTGTGATGTAGGTATGATGTTTTGGGGGGTGGTCTTGAGCTAGAGGGTGGGCAATTTCAAAAGTCGATATAAGGACTTGCACACCATTGTTCTGGGTCCCTCCTGCCTCCTGTGTGTGGTTGTGAGCACCCTGTTGCAACAGTTAATAAAGATCAGGGTTGCTAATTGCCTTGCTTCTCAAGATTCTCAGGATGGCCTCCTTCCGATAGGCACTCTATATGGGCACATCGATACCCCATAAGGTAAAATGAGCAGTATTTTTCTTATAACACTTTATAATAAGAAAACTCTGCTTGTTCTTTTTTACACAGCTTTTTTAAAAAATAAACTTTAGGTGTGGTAAGTCAACACTGTGGTTCTTCCCCCTGTGTTGCAAGAAGGTATGCTATTCCGGCCTCTACCAGCGATTGCAAGTTTCTGTGGCAGGAAGTTTTGCAGAGCTGGCAAAACCACTGTAGAGAACTGAGAATGCTGAGGGGGGGGGGGTTAGAGAAACGAGCATACAAAATCTTTACAAACCAGCCACAGAAGAGAGGTTGTTATGAGGAAACTGAGCCGCCTTTTCAACCCTTCTCCACCTATATACCCAAACAACTTTCAAATTAGATTCTTAAGCAGAACTCAATTTTTAAAATCGGAGACGCTTAGCGATGCTGATTGAAATCCAATTATCAGAGTTTGCAGGAGGCGGGGGGGGGGGGTAGGAAAAAGGAGGGGTAAAGAAAAACTGTTTCATGTACACTTGAGGAAAAACACTCAAGACATGTCCTGAAATCTATTTGTTTAAAATATGTTATACAGCCTGTGCCAAGCCTCAAAAGGTGACCTGCAATGCCCAGTAAGGCCCTTCCAAATCAATGAAAATCCACCCGACCACACAATGCCATAAAAGAAAATAGCAGCCGCATACTGTTACTGATATTATTTATATTCTCTGGACACAGTACCTATAAGACAGAGATAAAAAGTAATTTCTATCCTACAATAAATTTTCTTTAGTGGACCTAGAGAAAGGAGCGGACTTTTTAAAGACTGTCCTTGCTTTTGGTGTGTATTTTTCATATATACGGTATTCATTTTTTTAAAAAAATAGCATGATGGTTGTTGAGTGAATGGTCTAGAATGATCCTGGAAAATGCTCGTTTTCATCTCTAGCCAAGGATGAGGGAGAGAAAATCACCCTCGGAGCATTACATTGTATATGAACCCCTGTTCCCCAAAAAGAAAGGTGGAAACCCACAGGGTGCTGGAGACAGCCACGAACTCTTTCTGACTTTTAATTTCCTGCTCCTCCTCATTCAAATCCTTTTTTTCTGGCGAAGGAAGAGCCTCTCTGCCTATTAGGTCCAGCTGCCATTCGGGCCATGGTTTCCAACGGGGTGTGTGTGTTTGATTTTTAAGGGGGAAATTTTGAGAATGAGTTATTAACCGTTAATGGCCTTTTAGGCTTTCTCCACGTGAATTGGAGTTCCCCTTTTGAATAATAAGAATTACATGTCACAGTAAAGGTAAAGGTAAAGGGACCCCTGACCAATAGGTCCAGTCGCGGACAACTCTGGAGTTGCAGTGCTCATCTCGCTTAATTGGCAGAGGGAGCCAACATACAGCTTCCAGGTCATATGGCCAGCATGACTAAGCTGCTTCTGGCGAACCAGAGAAACGCCGTTTACCTTCCCACCGGAGCGGTACCTATTTATCTACTTGCACCTTGACATGCTTTCAAACTGCTAGGTTGGCAGGAGCAGGGACCGAGCAACGGGAACTCACCCCGTCACAGGGATTCGAACCACCAACCTTCTGATCAGCAAGTCCTAGGTTCTGTGGTTTAACCCACAGCACCACCCGTGTCCCCATGTCACAGTAGTAGTAGTAATAATAATAATAATAATAATTTGTTTGTTTGTTTGTACATACATACATACATACATACATACCCTGCCCATCTGGCTGGGTTTCCCCAGCCATTCTGGGTGGCTTCCAACAAAATATTTAAAATACAATACAGTGGTACCTCGGGTTAAGTACTTAATTCGTCCTGGAGGTCCATTCTTAATCTGAAACTGTTCTTAACCTGAAGCACCACTTTAACTACTGGTGCCTCCAGCTGCCGTGTGCAATTTCTGTTCTCATCCTGAAGCAAATTCTTAACCCGAGGTACTATTTCTGGGTTAGTAGAGTCTGTAACCTGAAGCGTCCGTAACCCAAGGTACCACTGTACAATAAAACGGGGGTGGGGGGAGAGTCAAGATTTTAGAGGTGCTTAGGTGGGGCATGGCCAAAAAAGGGTTGGGAACCATTGCTTTAGGGACAAGTCTTCTCATCTTCGCCCTTGACCCCACGACTAATAAAATTTAGGTCCCCCTCCTAATAAGGGGCTTACCCCCCCCCAAACCCAATCCACCCCGCTCTGCTGCGATAGGAGGAAGGGGAAATGCAGTTCCAGTCTATGCGCCCCACAGAAGCCCAGCAAGACCCCCGAGGCTTACCTTGGCGGCTGGCCTTGGCCTGCCCGGGTCCAGGCGAGGCGAGAGGGGTCAAGGAAGCGCGCGCAGGGACTACACGGGTGGCTCACGCAGGCAAGGCAAGCAGGCAACCCGTGGGGCGAGCCCGCCTCTTCTCAGCTCCCGCGAGCTCCTCTCCGGCGAAGGAAGTGGCTCCGGGGCGGCCAAGTGGGCGCTGCTGGGCCTCTCACAAGCACGAGGCTGAGAGGAAGGGCTGGGCTCCGAGGTGAAGGGAAATTTCCCCGGGCGTAACTGGTCGAACGAAAGGAGGGGAAGGGAGCCCTCTCTAAATTTAAAGAAGAAGGGAGGGAAGGAGGAACCTTCTCAGGAAGCAAGCAGCAGTCACCCTTAAAAACAAAAACCGCTACTGTTAAGACTCAACGGTGTTTTATTCTTGCTCGCTTCCTGGATGTCAGACGTTCAAAAGGGCTCACGGGTGCATGTGGATTGTGAGGGCGAAGCGCTCTTCTCAACCACCATGCATTCCTCCTGGGTGAAAAGTAACCTTCGCCCAAATAACTCCATGCCTGGCTGCTTGTAACTTTGGCCCAATTCTGTTTTCTCTCTCCCTGTTTTGTTTGAATTCTACCTGCCCTCCTCATGAATGGATTGCTGAAAGAGGCAAGCATAGTGGGTGGGGGTCTGGAAGATGTCTTAAGCATCATTTTAGCTGTTTTGAGATGTTTGCACAGGATCTAGTCACACAACCCATTTTTAGCATAAACCCAGTATTTAGGTTTAACTACTATCCTGGACCCCCCCAAAATTAAACATCTGAGTGGGAATATAGATATATATTCCAGTGCACATTGACATAAGTTCATTCAAGTGAACTTACTAACACTACAGCCAGCTCCACTGCAAGACTAAACATTCCATTAATTTTTATAAGGCAACCGGTCAATTTACAATCTATAGTTGAGGGAGAAGAACCAGCAACCATATATTGGGGTGGGGTGATGTGCAGGCAGGGGAGTTAGTTGTTCTTACATCACCTGCTCTGTTAGAATAAGTGATGCAAATACCCAGTTTCCATCTGCAAAATGCTGGAGGGAATGTTACTTTCCACTCGCAATGCATCATACGTCTCTAATCTTCCATCTCCATATCTCTCCCTCTATCACAGGCTTCCTCAACCTCGGCCCTCCAGATGTTTTGGGACTACAATTCCCATCATTCTGAACCACTGGTCCTGCTAGCTAGGGATCATGGGAGTTGTATCATATACAGTCATGCACACACCTCTGCCTGTCCGAAGGATAAGCAGCATTTGACCTATGGGGAGAACTACCCCAGTTTCTTTTTATTTTTTAGCATTTTTAATATCTCAGATGTGTTCCAGTAACATAAACATAAATCTGGAGGGATTTTTTGTTCACTAAAGGGGATTCCCCATGCATGTGGATGTGGGAAACTTACAAACTCTTACATTTCAAAGTGGGTGTTGTTTCTTACACATGTAGTGTATTAGGATGCAACTGTGAGGTGACCCCGGCCATGGATTATTTGTGAACACAAGCATGGGCTGATAGTGGTCCACTTTAAATGTCATGCCACCCTCTGCACAGATAAGTTTCCTTTTACATTCAGCTCTGCTTTTTAATCCAGTGAAGCAGGCAATAGCAGATTTATAAAAAGAGAAGTGCTGGGCTGAGCTTAAGCTTGCCTGGAAACTGCGTTTTCTAACATGGAAGTATTGAAAAAATTCCAGATGAAAACAATGAGTTGGAGTTACACAGTGGGAAGGGGAAATAGACCCTAAGCATATTCAAAGGAACTTCCTCTTAACATCACATGGCTCAAATTAAACTCTGCCAACTGGCTTTCATTCATCCAACCTTACCACAAAAACTTTCGGGGGGCTTGCCTCTGGAAATTAAGGTATGCAGAACACTTCCTACAGTGCTTCCAGACAGAGGTTTATTGTGGAATTGGTACTGCTCATGCACCTAAATATTTCACACTGTCCGCATGATGTTATACCTATACTTTTTGTTACTGTACACTTAAAGCAGATTTCCTCTTACCATGGAAAATCCATTAACTAAAAATAACTTGTTATACATTCATAGTCACTGCAGCTGTGGAAGCTCATTGGCACATTTTTTGGTGTGTGTGTGTTTGTGTGTAATCATATGTGTGATGATGTTTCGGTGAGTGGTCCCTATCATTGCACTCCTACTTTCGCTTGCTCCCCACTCCCCTAGCACAACCTAGCCATTTTGTTTCCAGCTGCTCAAACAATGCAAGTGTTTCTATTTGCACAGATTGCTACATGCTGAAGGTCCATTTTTCAACAGCCCAGTTCAGAGGAATTATGCAGCAAGGGTAAGGATAGCGTAGCAGACACCAGAGTAGGCATGCCTAGACACACAATATCAACTCACCCTCAACTCACTGATAGTTAGAAAGACAAAGGCCAGAGTGGAGGGTTGAGTTATATGAGCTAGAAGCTGGAAGCAAGAAGTAGGCTGGGAAACCAGGAGTCAGAGCCATGCCTGATTTCTACTTGAATCCAAGGTTGTAGCTATGGGAGAAGCAAGATCATCTTGGGGTGTTAATGCTGTGAACTCCTCCATCATAGGCTCCGGTTGTATATCTGTGTAAATAAACCATTTATCATAAGGACACTACAGTCTCTGCTGTACCTCATTCCGGGTAAGCAACTGTAACCCCTGGAATTTTGCACCGCTCGGAGCTTGGAGTGGCGGGAAACAATATCATCGTATGAGGTTAGGGGGGAGAGAATTGGGGAGAGAAAAAAGTGGGTAATGATATTTCATTCTTTTGTTTAGTGTATGTGCAGAGGTTTTGCTTCAACTTCATGAGGATAGGTTCTTTATTTGTCTGTTTGTTTTTGACATCAATGTCTCACACCAAATGTAACCGACCTGTAGAAAGGACTCTTGGAATTGAAATCAGAGACATTGTATGTACCCTTGCTATTCATGAAATTATTTCAATAAAAACATTTAAAAAAACACCAGTAGCATCAGATGACTTATTTTTTTTCAAATCAGATCAAAGTGGGTTTGAGGGAAGATGCACCACAAGGCAGTATTTCACAGGAGAGATGTGATTTGTGCCTAGCATCACATGTGCAGCGGTAGGAGCACAATGGATGCAGGGAAAATGGGAGTTTTGTATACAGCCTGCTTTCAAACTGTGATGCAAATGGAAAGCACCAATAAAGGAACACCACCTGCAAAAGTGGAACAAAGTCACAATGGCTGTTAGCAAATTACTTAACTCGGATTAATTGGATTGAACAAACAAATAAATGTTAATATATCTTCTGGGGGTGTTATAAAAAAGGCACATGGGGAAGTAAAGCTGAGAGATATACCACTGGGACAAACTTATTCAAAATGCTTTATTGCCCTCTTTTAGAAAAATAGTCCCCTTGCCAGTTTACTATTATTTCTCTTTCCAGAGGCCAAACCAAACAATCTCCCAGCTGAACTATCTGATTAGAAAAATATATCTAGAAGAGAAGGAGAATAACTGCTTTTTGGCTTATTCCCAAAAGCATCTGGAGTATTTGCAGTGAATGATATGCAATTATTGCCAGGACTTTCTAGCCTGCATATAAATTATATAAAGAAAAAGCTTTTGATTGCTTAAAGTCAATCACTGAAATTCTAATCTGTTTTTAGCGTGACCAAAATAATGTCCTGGAGTCTCATGCTAGGATGGAAACCACACTAAAACAATAAACCCTGAACCATAAATACCACACAGCTTGGAGCAAAGATAAATGTAAACTGTTTACAGAGGGTCTTTGAGAGCCCATCAGATTATGGAGCATGTCTCCTTGCAGTGGAAGCCTTTAAATTCTTGCAGATTTTTTCATTAGCAACCAAAGAAGCGGAATCTCTCACAGAGCACAGAATGACAAACGGGGAAAAGGTATTTTTCTTTATGATGTTTTGGTCCAATAAAGGATATCACTTTACCTGGTGCATGTTTTTTTTTTTAAATGTCTGACAGTCATTTGAAAGAAGATAATATGAAACATCTTGGATGCAATCACATTTACATGAATTTACATAGGTCATCTAAGTATTATCCAGTGAATGCAATTTGAATGAGACTTGGAAGCCCCAGATCAAGCCAATTCAGCACTGGGATCTGAACCACTGAATAAGTTCAAAGCTAGATTTAACCTGGCTGCAATCTGCCAAGCAAACTCCATTCAGCACCATGGAACTTGCATCTGGGTACATAGGCACAGCATTGTGTTGTAACATTTGGATGCACCCGGGGCTGCTAACTGCTACCCCTTTTCATTTTTCTTTTGTCCTTACTGCCTTACCGTCCCCCACTCCCTGCCCTAGTCTGTCACCACGGCCATCTAAAATACATGTTGCATGTGTCAATGATACAGGGTTTGAGATTAAAAAAAAATGTCACCCCTTGACGGGATTAGCACAGAAACAGGGAATCTTGATCTCAAAGCTTTATAGACAAGATTCCAAAAGGTTCAGTGCAATAAAACCGCTCAACAAAATATTTATCTAACAATTAAAATCCTGTTGTATAACATTCATTAATTCACATTGTGTGTTGCAGAAACCTGGCTGCTGTCTCCATCTTTTTAAAAAATATTTTTTATTTGATTTTACATGTAAAAAGTTATCACATTACCAAATATATAACCATATGTAGAGTTTTCTCTGAATCCCCTGACTTCCCACCATCCCCTCCATGGGTCCCATTGTCAGCATTTTCAGCTGCATATTATTACCTAATCCATATTTTATATCTTTCCACGCTATCCATTGTATTTGTTACATTACAAGTGATGTTAAAATCCTGATAATGTTTTCATCTGCTTACAGTGGTCTCCTAAATAAATCATAAATTTTCCCCATTCTTTCTTAAAGTTATTGTCTTCTTGGTTCCTGAGCTTTCTGGTCAGTTTTGCCATTTTGGCATAGTCCAACAGCTTAGTTTGCCATTCCTCTCTCGTGGGGACTTTGCCTTCTTTCCATCTTTGGGCTAGTAGCATCCGTGAGGCTGTTGTTGCGTACATAAAAAGTCTTTCCTGCTCCTTTAGGATGTCGGTACCTGCAATTCCTAATAGAAAAGCTTCTGTTTTTTGTTTTTTTTTTAATGAAAATTATTTTAAACATCCCCCCAATTCATTATATATCATTTCCCAGAAAGCTTTTATTACCTTACATGACCACCACATATAATAAAAGGTACCTTCTTTCTCTTTACATTTCCAGCAGGTATTTGTACTTGTCTTATAAATTTTTGGAAGGAACGTGGGTGGCGCTGTTGGTGAAACCACAGAGCCTAGGACTTGCTGATCAGAAGGTTGGCAGTTCGAATCCCCACGATGGGGTGAGCTCCCATTGCTCGGTCCCTGCTCCTGCCAACCTAGCAGTTCGAAAGCATGTCAAAGTGCAAGTAGATAAATAGGTACCACTCCAGCGGGAAGGTAAACGGCGTTTCCGTGCGCTGCTCTGGTTCGCCAGAACCAGCTTAGTCATGCTGGCCACATGACCCGGAAGCTGTATGCCGGCTCCCTTGGCCAATAAAGTGAGATGAGCACCGCAACCCCAGAGTTGGCCACAACTGGACCTAATGGTCAGGGGGTCCCTTTACCTTTAACTTTTATAAATTTTTGCTAACTTACCGGGAGTCAAATACCACTGACATCTTTTCAGTGGTACCTCGGGTTACAGACGCTTCAGGTTACAGACTCCATTAACCCAGAAATAGTACCTCAAGTTAAGAACTTTGCTTCAGGATGAGAACAGAAATCGGACTCCAGCGGTGCGGCGGCAGTGGGAGGCTCCATTAGCTAAAGTGGTGCTTCAGGTTAAGAACTGTTTCAGGTTAAGAACGGACCTCTGGAACAAATTAAGTTCTTAACCCGAGGTACCACTGTATCTCCATCCTGGGCAGACATTAGGAAGGCTGACTTACATTCATCCGACTGCTGGTGATAGGAAAACCTCTGACCTGGAGGCAGATTGTGGTCCTCTGTCTGACCCCTAGGGCTCTCTCACCAAGCTATGCTCCCTCTCCAGACCACACTAGCATCAGCCCTGTTCTGCTAACCTCAAGTGCTTTCACTTGGTGTGAATGTGTGCCCTAGACCAGGGATAACGCCTGTGGCTTACCTTGATAGTAAGATGGGAGAGGGAGTAGACTATGCCAAAATCTCGGGCTTCTAGCATAGCTGAAATGTAGCCTACAGTACACAGCTGACAATCACATTGTGTCCCACCCACTTTTGCCTCTCACATCCCCTTCACCTGTGGGATGTGCTCCCCAGAAGGTTACTTCCAAGGGAATTTGGTCCTCAGGTTGAAAAACATTCCCTACCCCTTGGATTAGGAGCTGGAGCTGCTTCTGAACTTCAGTTTAGGAGAAATCTGGCAAACAATGGGTGGGATTTGTTGGGGCCACAAGCTGAATGTGAAACCGACCCTTAATTAATTAATTAATTAATTAAACCCCACCCATCTGGCTGAGTTTCCCCAGCTACTCTGGGCGGCTCCCAATCAAGTGTTAAAAACAATACAGCATTAAATATTAAAAACTTCCCTAAACAAGGCTGCCTTCAGATGTCTTTTAAAGATAAGGTAGCTGCTTATTTCCTTCACATCTGAAGGGAGGGCGTTCCACAGGGCGGGCGCCACTACCGAGAAGGCCCTCTGTCTGGTTCCCTGTAACCTCACTTCTCGCAATGAGGGAACCGCCAGAAGGCCCTCGGCGCTGGATCTCAGTGTCCGGGCTGAACGATGGGGGTGGAGATGCTCCTTCAGGTATACAGGATTGAGGCCGTTTAGAGCTTTAAAAGTCAGCACCAACACTTTGAATTGTGCTTGGAAACGTACTGGGAGCCAATGCAGATCTCTCAGGACCAGTGTTATGTGATCCCGGCGGCCACTCCCAGTCACCAGTATAGGCCCTGATGACTTTCTTGATCTTTACTGGTCAAATGGTAGTTCTATTAATTGGTCTTCAAAGATTTTGGTGACAGTAATGCAGAAAGTCAAAATAAATTTAAGGAAAGAACTCCTGGGCAGCAAGTTCTTTTCATGTAATAGACATCACTTAACTTTCCCATGCTGCCACCACCACAAAGGCTCTGCTCCTCCCTGCCCGGAATATATGTGTGTTTGTATGTACCTTGCAGATAAGAGGGAGGGGATAAATTAAGAGCATGAGACTCTTAATCTCAGAGTCCTGGGTTCGAGCCCCACCTTAGGCAAAAGATTCCTGCTTTGCAAGGGCTGGACTAAATGACTCTTGTGGCCCCTTCTATGACATTACCTCTCCACATGCCTGTATATCGGTGTCATAGTATCAGTTGTGCAGTAGATCTGAAGGGGTCCTCATTCAGAAGGAATGGGGGCTACTTGCTCATGATAAATAGTCTAATGCGCTGTGCAACATGCATGCATATTTCAAATTGGCATGTACTAAAGGCTGTGTGAATTTGCTCTCAAGTGGTTTGTGATTAGCTGCCTTTTTTATTATTATTTTGCAAAGCAGGTATACCACCACATGGAGTCACTGCTTCACTGATTTTTCTTAGTTCCCCATCCCAGCACAAACAGCTGCCGAAAAAGGTGACAGGCAGCCTCTAGAGATATTGTGACATATCATTTTGCAAGTCGTAAAACCATTAGTATACTGTAATGAATAAAGTGGGGGTGGGGGAGAGAAGTAGGAAATATATATCCTAGACATTTTGAAACTGTGGAGAACAATGGTTCTGTTGAAAAAACCTCATTCATCAAGAAGCAATAAATTTGCTGACTAGAAAGTACCATTCTGTTGTCTCACTCTAATGAGGTCTTAGTTACATTACATTGTAAAATGGCTCTGTAGAAATAAATATTAAAGAATAAGATGAAAGGGGAGGATTAAAGATGAGGAATGTTGACTTCTGTAATAGGAATTGTATACTGTATACAGAAAGCACTGTCTAGATCATGAAGTCACCGAAAACTATATTGAAATTTAGAAGCAGGAGTGCAGGGGGAATAGCTTGTTACTTGAGTTTCTGTTGGTACAAAAATATAGAGAGAAAGGAGATGCCAAGATCCAGGTTTGGAGCAAGTACTTTTTGGTGAGAGAACCCCAGCAGAGATTTAAAATCACAAAATATGCAGCAAATAAAGCATGGAAATATAGGCTGTTAGACCTTTAACACACACCCTTCCAAGTCCCTTCCAAAGTTTCCCCCTTCCCCCAGCCTAGGAAAAGGCCACATATTTGGTACATTAAAAATGGCTTTAGTTAAAAACTCTTCAAAGGTCTGGGTCATGTGCTTTCCCCTACATAAGTCAGAAAAGTTGCACAGGCAGTGAAACTTAGCTTAGTTAAAAGGCAAAGGTAAAGGGACCCCTGACCATTAGGTCCAGTAGTGACCGACTCTGGGGTTGCCGCGCTCATCTCACTTTACTGGCCGAGAGAGCTAGTGTACAGCTTCCGGGTCATGTGGCCAGCATGACTAAGCTGCTTCTGGCGAACCAGAGCAGCGCACGGAAATGCCGGAGCGTTTATCTACTTGCACTTTGACGTGCTTTTGAACTGCTAGGTTGGCAGGAGCAGGGACTGAGCAACAGGAGCTCACCCCGTCGCGGGGATTCGAACCGCCAACCTTCTGATCGGCAAGTCCTAGGCTCTGTGGTTTAACCCACAGCGCCACTCGTGTCCTAAACCATAAAAGTTCCTAGATTATTGGTATAGGAACTCAAAAGTGGCTGGTAAGAGCCATGAAGCTGAGCTGGAGAAAACAGCTTAAACCTCTTCACACACTGAGCTTCTCAAATAGACTAGTGGGGTGAACAATAGGCTTGCTCACCTATTTCTTCCAACAGTTTCTGGTATCAACCCCTTAATTTGTTGATTAGATTTAAGCATGTTGGTTATATGAGGCTGGTTATCCCAAAGCTTCAGGGAAAGAAACATGAGTCTCATGGGTAGGTAGTAAAAAGTGTGACAAATGCTGACCTTTGGCAACCCTTAGTGCTCTGTCCCACAGCACAGCATGGCTAATATTGGGATAACTGGGTCAATTACCTATTGAAACCCTTTTTTATGCAGAGTAAGCAATATTTGGCTAGTGAATCTTGTTTAGAGAGTAGGCTTTACCTGTTGCATCCACAAACACAGAGATGGTTGTAGGTATGGGAATAATAAGGTTGTTTATTGCATTATAGAAATTGTAGAAAAGTTTCTAGTTCTAGTTTAACTAGACTAGAGAAACACAAGGCAGCCATGCTTGTGCCTTTGTTCTCTCACAGGATACTCATCTTGAGGTCCAAGAGAGAGAGAAGAGTAAGGAGGAGGAGTAAGTTGTAAACAAGACGCAAAATCAAAGATGCAAAGCCCAAATCAGTATTAGCAGGCTCTGAGTTGGGGGTGAAAGGGGTCTGATGGAAAGAGGCTGCTGCGCCATTTGCCATCAGTTTTCTTCTAAAAATCATCCTCTCACTGTTGACTTTTCACCTTGTGGTACCTCACGTTACATACGCTTCAGGTTACAGACTCCGCTAACCCAGAAATATTGCTTCAGGTTAAGAACTTTGCTTCAGGATGAGAACAGAAATCATGCTCTGGCGGTGCAGCGGCAGCAGGAGGCCCCATTAGCTAAAGTGGTGCTTCAGGTTAAGAACAGTTTCAGGTTAAGAACAGGCCTCCAGAACGAATTAAGTACGTAACCAGAGGTACCACTGTATAAGTGTACGTGGCTGTGTACACCCTCTCCTTCACTCTGAATCTAGTGTGCACGCACCGCTGGTGTGGGAAGTGATGTATGCACGACACCAGCCACAATCCATATCTATCTTGTGTCTTTCCTGTTGTTGCTGTTATGACATCCCGTGCTTTTATTGCATTCCCACCACTAACCAGCTTCTATCTAAACTGAGAAAAATAACAAGCTAGTTGATTTTTAAGGCAGCAATGGGTTACATAGCATGTGTCCATTATTAATTAATTTATATACAATTTACTTGCCAAAATGGCTTCCAAGCAGTTTACAAGTGTCAAACCGATTATAAATACATATCCACACATTGTTAAAATAAAACAGCTTCACTGAAACATTTAAATATCCATAATTACTGAAGTGTAGGTGGGTTCCACGAGGAAAGACACAGTGATAACAGCAAGAACCTTTATTGAACTAACAGAGCTGGACAACAGGGGCAAAGCCACTACTTATTTACATTTCTGAAAGCCTGGGCCACTCCCACTCCAAACGAGATTGACTGCCTAAACTTCCAAGCTGTGAATCATGACTCAGAGTTTAAGGGCCAATGGCAGAGGCCCAAATCCTGAAATGTTCTGTGACTGGATATCATGTATTCAATCAGAAAAACAGGGGCTCAGAATCCTTAGTCCAGACTCAAGCTCAGGCAAACACAGACCACTGAATACATAACAATTACCATGTACAATAAAGCGAAGGCCATTAAGACAGCATAACAATTATGTACCAGGAACATAAGACACTGCTTCGTAAGGAACTAGACACTGATCTATCTCGCTCAGGACTCAGCCACACCTCTGTTTGCCCCGCTGCTTTCTGCTGTGGAAACCTGTGATTTAGCACTGAACTGGAACAAACAGCAAGCGAGTTTCCCATGGATTGCTGTTTCTTCTGATTTGACACTAAAGAGCAGGTTTCCCCAAGGGAAAGCAGTGGGGTAGAGGCAAAACCTCTCAGACCCATGGCTAGAAAGCATGGGAGAAGCAGGAAACCACTCAGGCCCCCCATGCATTCTAGACACAGGGCAGGCCCTCAGCATTGCCTACAGTGTAGACCATTTGGTAGACCAGACTTGGGTCTCCAGCTGTTTTTGGACTACAGTTCCCATCTTCCCTGACCACTGGTCCTGCTAGCTAGGGGTGATGGGAGTTGTAGTCCAAAAACAGCTGGAGACCCATGTTTGGGAAACCCTGGTGTAGACTCTACACTGACTGCCAACAGGATTTCAGACAGGGGTCTATCTCAGACCTGCTTGCAGTTATTGGGGATTGAACCTGGAAAAAACATGTGTTCTGCCACTGAGATCCAGATTTCCCCCAGTGTGTGTGTATGATGGCTTCTGAAGCCTCCTTGAGTGATCGTTTCTCATCCCCTGAGGAAAGAGAGAAGGAAGATATAGGGTCCCTGTATCTTTTCCACCATCAATGAAAGATCAGCTTGCAGTGGATGATTTATTTTTCAGCTATAAATCATCCTCCCCATCCTGCTCTATGCTGTTTACATGCGAAGACCAACCACATCAGGTTGTGATTTGGGGTGGAGGAAGGATGTTTGGACAGAAGCTGATTAATGCCTACCACTTTGATTATTCAGCCTCTCTCCAACCAGCCTTCCTCCATGGAGACAAAAAACAATCCAACTCTACCATTCAAACTCCTGTACACTAGTATACATCCCAGTTTGTGCAGATATGATCTATGATTAATCAGACATACATATTTGCACAATAAGAACTGTCCTAATACTAATAATAATTGTTGGTTCTGAGTTGGTGCTCTTCTTTTCCTTTCCTTTTTTGCCTAGGTTATCTTGAGCCTATATTCAGTTCTTAAATGCGACATTCCTCTAGGGAAACTGGGATCTCAGCCCAGACTTTGCTATTCATATGGAGTCAATACACGCCTAAATGATTGGAACCAAGTTCAAAAATAATTACGTTGCGTATATGAAAGTCATTTTGTACAAGCATATGGAAGCAAGATGAGAAGGAAAATCTAGACTGGAGGAAAAATATAAAGAGAATAGTGCATTTCATCCAGGAGTAGGATATCTGGGTTTTAGTGGCAAGTCAACTAAGAAATAGTTGATCATGGGTGGGAACTTCTACGATTCTGGCTTTGCACGTGAGTCTGCTGGTATCAACCAGCTTATTCCAAACAAAACGCCAATACTGGAATGGCTCCAACTCATATCTAAAGCAAGAGACTTCTTTTGTTCCCTTTGAAGTTGAAACTGTAATGCAAGTGAGGTGTTCCAACTCCCTAAATGCGTGAGCAAGTAGCTTCAGATGATCAAGGCTGCAATCCTAAACTCACTCGCTAGAGAGCAAGTGCAACTGATTGAACTTTGTGGTACTTATTTCTGTGCAGAGGACAGCACTTTCTAGCTAACAAAAGTGTTGCCTTTCCTCCTTATCTGATTTCAAAGTTGAGGAAAATCAGCGGCTGGTGGCAATTTGTGTGTAATCAGTGCTATTTTTCTAGAAAAAGAAGTGTTGGAACTCACCGTGAACACCACCCTCATGCTCTTAGAATGACAATGGAGCCCAGCTAAGAGGTGCCCAAACTGAGTTCGGCTGAGTTCCCACTGTGTGTAATGCTCACCTCACTGGTAGTAGTAAGATGTTCCAAGGACACAGCATTGAAATTGGTAATTGGTTTCTTTCAGAAGCCTGAATGAAAACTTATCACTTTGGGGGGGGGGGAATATTTTTTAGTTTTTGGTATCACAAATGGAATGCAGAATGTATAGGAAAATATCTGACATTAGGTATAGAGTCAGACTAAATTGACTTAAGTGCATTGATTTCAGTGGCTCTGAATATGACTAACGTTTAATATCACCCCTATGAGTACAAAAAATATATATAACTTATACAAATGTGAGCTGCAAAATGTGAGAGAAATCATTGAAACATAAACCTTTTGTTGAAATTGAGGCTGACGATGTCCAGAGCAGCTTTTGTGCCACTTTAGGGGAACGGCTGAGAAGTAAAACATGTCTAGCTTTCGAATATAACACTTTTCTAGCAAAAATGAAACACCAACTTCACATTTAACAGACAGAGAATAAAACAATGCATTTGCAGAGCTAACTCTGCACGGCCAATAAAAGTATAGTGTTATGATTCAAACGCTGAATAAAATATAGACCAGATGGCTCCCTACAGTAGATCAACTACAAATCTCTCAGAGATTTAAATCGGATTCGGGATTGCAAAACTGCCTATCTATCTCTAGGAATCTTTCAAGTTCATTTTCAGTTAAATTATAAATGGTAGCAACACACTTCTTCTATTACGTACTCTTTTATGTACTTCAGTAGGGCAGAATGTTGGATGTTGTAGCATTCTACTGTTTTGTTTTATTCATGTACTGTCATGTACTGAACCATCTACTTTTTTGTACAATTGATTTGAACATAAAAAATAATCCAATATATACAAATACTAGAGAGAAACTGAAAAGATGGAATTAAGTTTCACACTGGCACATGGATTTAAATACGCAAATATCTGAGGACAGAGCAATCACAGTATAGCAAAGATTCGTGCATGCTTTTGCAAATACCATAACCTAGTACAGTCTTACCTACTCTAACTGGTAGCATCTCATCAGGGTCTCAGGTAAAGGTCTTTCCAAGCCACCTGATCTTTCAGTGCAGGATGTGAAACCTGTGGCCCTCCAGATATTGCTGGGACTCAAAACTCCCATCAGCCCCAGCCCACACAGCCAGTTGTGAGGGCGGATAGGGGGAAGCCCACCTTCAAACAACACCAATCTCAATGCTTTCCCACTATAAATTTGGGGTTACCTTATATAGGGATAATTCTACAAACTGGGGAAAATCAGGCTCCAAACTGCTTCACTTGGGGTTGTAGATTATGTGTTTTGGTGTGGGTGGGTCAATTGTTACTTTCTCCTCCTCCTCCTCCTCACCATTCCATTTACAGTTATACCTCGGGTTACAAACACTTTGGGTTACAGACTGCGTTAACGCGGAAGTAGTACCTCGGGTTAAGAACTTTACCTCAGGATGAGAACAGAAATCAAGCGCTAAAGTGGTACCTCAGGTTAAGAATGGTTTCAGGTTAAGAACAGACCTCCAGAACGAATTAAGTTCGTAACCAGAGGTACCACTGGATATCCTCAGTGCTTTCAATTTCCTTAGTACTTGTAACTATGTAGTACTTGTAACTATTTATGGCACTCAAGCACATAAATGTTTTTGATCCCTCAGATTTGCACAAAACCAGAAAACTGCACCAGCAAATCATATTAAAAAAAAAAAGATCGCACTAGATATTGAGCAGCAACATGAATCTGAAGTGTATGCTAAGAATTTGCAATTCATGTCATTTCATTTCCAGAGGTGCTGGTAAGTATTTCTGATGCAGGAGCATAAATAGATTCCTGCATAGCTAGCTAGCTATTGATTCCTCAGATTTGCAGAACTGCACAGGTAACCCACACTGAAAAGTGTGCTGAGGATTTATAATTGGCTGACTGTGTCCTTTTGAACACTACCTGCACAGTGAGCTTAAAAATTAAAACAAACAAGATGCACACTCACCTGTCTCCACGCATGCCCTGTTGGTACTGAATCTGCATAATAGGGAACAAAATACAAAAGGGAACACCTAATCCAAAGTGGTTCCTGATATATAGATTCCTATTATGTGCGTGTGTGGACTTCTCTTTTAAACCGAAGGAAGTGGCTTAACAGCCAAATAATGCGCAACTGTGGACAAGTCCCAATTGCCTCTGGAAGGCCGCAGGTTCTCAACCCTGTCTCAGAGGGAGAAACCAATGGCTAAATTTGGGTTCTTTAACTTGCAGAGCAACACTGCACGCAGGGCCAGATTTAGGTTTGATGAGGCCCTAAGCTACTGAAGGTAATGGGGCCCTTTCTATGTCCAGCTGTCCTTTGTCAACAACAAATTGTCGCTGCTTTCTGTGTTGAATATATGCTATATGGTAATTTATGGAGCTAATAGGTATCTAAAGCCATTTGCACAGGTTGCCATGCAACTAGTCCATGCAGAATGTAGGTACCCTATATATGGAAATGAGCAAACCAGTGATATTTTAGGGAGCAGGCTAGCAGGCAGGGCCCATTACTGTGAACTTCCGGGAAGATTCTTTCCCACAGCTAGCCACACTGTTGCTGTATGTAGGTTTTATTTTATTTGCTTTTTATCATATATTTTGGAAATGCACATCCAGGTTTTTTTCCTCTTTAATTTTTTTGGGGGTTCCCCAAGAGAGTGGGGCCCTAAGTTATAACTTGTTCAGCCAATACGTAAATTCAGCACTGGCTGCACGTATTGTTAGACAGGGGTCAGAGAGGCGGGCTGAGTCCCTTCCTGATGCTGATTGGCTTTGACGCTAATACCGGCGTCACTTTTTGTTTTGACTCGGGGGTGACAGGAGGAGCCTTTCATCTTCGCCCAAACGCGGTTCTTCGCCCTCTCCCTGCGGTCAAGACCTGCGCGCTCAGTTAATTCCGTAACCAGATTCCCAGTGTTGCTCTGTCTTCCTCCTCCTCCTCCTCCTGAAGCTGCAGCAACCAGGGAGACTAAAGCAATCGCAACTCACCTCTGAACGGCGGAGCCTCCTCCTCCTTGAACCTTTTCCTGCCTCTGCGGCAGCGCGGGATTTAAAGAGTTAAAGGGAGGGTCCCGGGAAACCCGATGCTAATGATGCCTAAAAGAATTGTTGCACTTTAACATTCCCTTCCAGGGTTTCTGAGGAGGAGGTCAGTTTCCCGCCGTGGAGGCAAAACAAACTTTGCCTTCTTCACGCGATCATTGATTCATCTCAGTCCAGATCCAAAAGAGCAGAACATTGGATCTCCCCAAAGCTACTGGTTTCCGCTCCATCTGCTCCTCTTTTTTTTCTTTTTTTTTTAAGGTAAGCAGCTCGTTTGCTCCCGTAAGACTGGTTGGATCATGCTCTTTTTTAAAAAAGAGTGTTTTAACAGTCAGTTAAAAGTTCATAGGCGAATGTGCCCAGCCAGGGGGTGGTTGTGTGTGTGTGTGTGTGTGTGTGTGTGTGTGTGTGTGTGTGTGTGTCTATATTGTAAGGAGAAAGACTTTTACTGCAGCTTTGCTTCTCCAAATGGGGATAGATCTGCCAGAATAAAGTTATTTTCCCTGAATTCAACGAAGTTGTGCTAAGGGAACCCTTTTAGAGCTTTCTTGAAAGGTTGATGGGACAGGTAGTTAGGATAATAGAATAAAAAGGGCAACAATTTAAAAAATTGCTTGGTATTAGAACCTAACTAGAATTCTTCTTGCAGATGGGCTATTCTCAGATCTGCTGCATCTGATCTTTTCTGTTTTTCTAAGGCAGATGAATAGAAAAGTGTGATATCCTACTAAGTATAGGAATGTGAGGCCTGTAGTAATCAGTGGGGCTTAACTTCCAAGGAACATGTTTGGGATGTGGTTGGTTGGCTGGGAGGAAGTTCCTTTGCTGCTGTGGTTGTTGATTTTGTTTCAACATTTGCGAGACTCCCTTTGGGTTTTATGTTTCACTCTGCCTGTAATGCAAATTTAAAACATTCACGGTCTAAAATGTATGTTTGATCCCCCCCCCCCCCCGCTCCACCTTAACACCAGAAGAGAGGGTTGAGCCTCTCAGAAGGGATATCTTGGAATACTGTCAATTGATCAACACTTTGCTTCTGGGCACAGAGGTGCTGCTTCTCATCTTTAAATTCCATTCCAGGATCAAGATTTAAAAGGCTGTCTTCTTCCATCCAAACCTGATTGTTGTTAGTGAAATCCACTAAGGCAGGGATACAGAACCTGTTGAATTGCAGTTCCCATCATCCCTGACCACATTAGCCATGATGCCTGGGTACATGATGGGAGCTGAGTACTACTGAAGGGACATAAAGGTCACCCATCCCTGGAGTAAGGTCCTTTTCTGGATTTTCCTGTTAGGATCTTGAGGGGTGAGGGCCTTCTCTGTGGTGGCACCCTTGTGTGGAGCTCCCTCTCTAAGGAAGTTTGTCAGTTGCAATTGCAGACGTAATCCTTGGGGGAAAGACCATAGCTCAGTGGTAGAGCATCTGACTTGCATGCTGAAGGTTCTGGGTTCAATTCCCAGTGTTCTCCAGGCTGAAACAATGCGGAGATGCTGTCAGTTAGTGTTGACAGTGTAGACCAATGGTCTGACTCCATATAAGGCAACCTCCTATGTTCCTATCTGGACCCTTTTCCACTAACAACAATAGCTTTCCTAACATTTTATGCTTTGCTGTTTTGTTGTTGTTCTTCGTTTTTAATATCAGTATTGTTAATGGATATTTCTCTCCTCAGGATAAATATGGTATGTCCAATATCCCCTCCTCTATTCTAACAATCTGGATTTTGTTTTAGGGCATCTGTAAACATTGACCAACCTCTGCTCATCAGCCTAGTTAATATTGTTTCAGAAATCACTGCTAAGACGGGAGAAATGGTTGTTTTGCCCCTAGCAAGCACAGCTATCGCATCTTGGGGTGGGGTAGGAACAGCAGGTGTTCTAGACACACACTTCAATTGGACAGTGACCCTGTGACGTCACTGCTGGTGTGGCATAAAGCCCTCTAACCACTATGACACAGTGACTTCTACCATTTTCCCCATGGGCCTTTGCAATAATCCTGAGAGGTAGTAGAGGTCCATCCAGACCGAGGATTCTGTCTTAACACACCACTGCTTTCTAGTTTCTAACAGACAGCGTCTTTTTTAAAAGCTGTTATTTTTCTTTCTTTGATCCGATATGCATGTAATGCTAAACGAAAATATGCCTTAGCATGAACGAGCAAACATGCAGGTTCATAGCTGCTGTATTCCTCACCAGTTCCTGTTGCTTCCATGATTGAGGTTTGTATTGCTTTGCGGGAAAACCAAAAGTTATAACCAGGGTTTGCTTTTCATTTACCACCTGTGGTTTTTCTGGGGGAGACGAACGTACGCCTGAGTTTGAACATAAAGCTAAACCAAATCATGGCTTAGACCTGAGTAGACTTGCAGCAGTCAGACTGAGTAAGGGGCTCAGTACTGGAGATCTTTACTCCAGGAATCCGCACACTTGCTGGCTCATATTAAGGCAGAGTGCTACCTGCAAATTGGACCTGTATGCCAATACCCTAAAAGCACAGACTTGGTCTCTCTTTCCTTGCCCCAGTGCTTTCCTTGCCCCTTGCCCCTTGCCCAAGAGAGCCAGTGTAGTGGTTAAGAGCGGTGGACTCGTAATCTGGTGAACCGTCTCCGCTCCTCCACCTGCAGCTGCTGGGTGACCTTGGGCTAGTCACACTTCTCTGAAGTCTCTCAGCCCCACTCACCTCACAGAGTGTTTGTTGTGGGGGAAGAGAAAGGAGAATGTTAGCTGCTTTGAGACTCCTTTGGGTAGTGACAAAACGGGATATCAAATCCAAACTCTTCCTATTCTTCTTGCTCCAGGGACTGCCAAGGTCTCTCTTCCTCTTGCAGGTGGCGCTGGAGATGCTGGCGAGACAGTTCCATTGGGCTTTCTGTTGCTGGCTAGGGGTTTGCCTGTGGCTTCTGGCTGGCGAAAGAGGATGCATCAGCGCTGCGCACTGCCGGAGCCCCCCGTGCAGCAGGAGCAGTGACAGCGAACATCAGCCCAGCAGACAACACTGCCAGGGCCCCCACTGCTCAGGAAGGGCAAGGCACCCTTCTCGTGCCTTTGTCCACTCCACCACACCTGTGCAAGGGCAGCTGCAGGAGCCTCTAGGGGGCAGCAACCTGGGACATGCTGCCTTGGCCGCCACGAGGGGTGCAGAAGAGAGTTGCTCTGGAGGAGGAGACTGCAGCGCTGGCGCTCCCAATGGCACCGTTCGGGACTGCAAAGGCATTGAGTGCAGGCTGCCTCTGCACATCCGCCAGAAGTCCAGGCCAGCTACCCAGACCATCCCATGCCCTCCAAACCAGGGGGAAGGTTGCCGTGAGCCCACCTTGGTCAGAGCAACTGAGAGGGCAGCCCAGTTCATTGGGGAAGACCTTGCCTACACAGCTTCAGATCTAGGCGGTGCTGCCCTGGGCGTTCAGCTGACCTGTGATGTCAAACCAGGTAGGTGTGGTGTCTAAACTAGGCCACTTCTTAAATGGAAAATGAACGAGGTCCCAACTAAAGAGGAATGTCAACTTAAGCTGATGGAATATGTGCAGCATGCGGACTTAACATATAGAATAAGAGAACAAGAAGAACACGCGTTTATACAAGATTGGAAAATGTTTATGGAATATATGGGGGGAACTTGTGTACACTTGAAAGTGTTGTCAGAATTAAGATAAATTCAACAGTGTAAATAAGTTTGGATGGATGTAATAATGGAATACTGAATGGTTTAGTTTATGTAAAATATGCAGAGACTTATGATATGCAAAATGAACCATGGAAAGAGACGAAGGGAAGTCATTGATAGTGCCTGATGAAGGCTTCTGGGTATCAAAAATATGGTACATCATCTTGGTTTAATGGTAGGACATTTCCCCTTATGGATTACACACACACACACACACACACACACACGGCTTTGCTTTATTTCTGCCCTTGAATGCTATTTGCTTGCACACAGCTGAATGCTTCAGCAAGGCCTGTCACACATTCTGGTGACCTCGTTTGATGATGTTTTGAGAAATACCACCAAGGATTTATGTTTTAATGCCAGGTTGTTTGTATTTTAGGGGAAAATGAGGTTCCATCTGAGGATGCGCTTGTGCTGCAACTTCAGCTTACGAAAGGACAAGAGAAATTTGTCGACTTGCTGAAAAGCCAGCAGGCGGTGATTGTGGATTTACAGCAAAAACTTGCAGAGCAGCAGAGCATGTTGGTGGCTCAGCAGCGGGAAATCGTAGAGCAACACAGGAAGATGTATGAACAAATGGACCTGATCAAGGTCCAGTATGGCATGCTTTTTGACACGGTGAAGCAAATGTTGTTTCAGAGTTTGCAAGAGGATATTCAACATTATTTCGAAGCCAATCTCCAAGGCCTTCAGAACCAAGTCAGAAGCCATCTCCAGAAGTCCTACTCCATGCATAAAGTAGAAGTCGATGCCAAAGTGATTGATGTTGGGGAACCTTTAATGGACTGTGGCCTTTGTGAAAGTGACGAATTTTGTAATTTCCAAAAGACACCCTCGCAGTGTGAAAAATGCACCTTATGTCCTGCTGGCTTTTTCCAGCTGTCTGAGTGCTCGACAAATGCTGATCGGATATGCCAGGTGAAAGATCATTTTGCTCGGAATCTTAACAGTACTTGTTCCCCCAAACAGGGACAGCCTCACTGAAAGGTCACAGACAGACCAACTAAAGTTAAAGTACAAATACCTCTGGTTACAAACTTAATTCGTTCCGGAGGTCCGTTCTTAACCTGAAACCGTTCTTAACCTGAGGTACCACTTTACCTAATGGGGCCTCCCGCTGCCGCCACGCGATTTCTGTTCTCATCCTGAGGTAAAGTTCTTAACCTGAGGTACTACTTCCGGGTTAGCGGAGTCTGTAACCCAAAGTGTTTGTAACCCGAGGTGTTTGTAACCTGAGGTACCACTGTACCCATGTTTCAGTATTATATACTTTGGATTTTGTTGCATTATTCTTTGTGTAAGCGACGTTTATTATGTCTGTAGTCTTATCGCTTTTGCCTGTATGCTCCAGCACAAATTACACATTTAACATAGAAAGTTGCCTTACGCTGAGTCCATTTAGCTCCATATTGTCCACACCGATTAGCAGCAGCTCTCCTGGATTTCATACAGGATTATTTCCAGTTCTACCTGGAGATGCCATTAGGGATTGACTCTGCGACCTTCTGCGTGCAAGGCAGATAGATGCTCTACCACTGAGCTACGGCCCTTCACACGATTTATATCTCACTTCCGTAAACCTCTGTAATCAGGTCCAGATCCAAGTTTGATGGGCCCCTGGGCAAAGTGTCCTGCGTTGGGTCTCCCTCCTCGGTCAATGGACCCTTACCTGGCCATACTGGCTGTGCTCCAAGCAGCACGATTCCCCGGAGCAATGCTAAGTGTTTGAACTTGACTCTGTTATCTGTTACTCATAGGATAGAGATGAGTGCATTGAATCACCAAACATCTGTGGAGAAAGGATAAAGTGCCTGAACACTCCAGGTAAGTTGCTTCATTTCTGTGAATGAAGCCATTCATGAAGGCAGGAACGTTCCCTCATGGTGCAGTTTCAAGTGGAAATTGTGGAGTTGGGCTGAAGAATAAGAGCTTTTAGGACTCTTTGTTAGAAAAAAAATATCACTTTTATGTAGCAATGCATTATTTCAATTCAATATGATCTCTTTACAAGTGCCGCATTTATAGAATTGTTGCAGATAATTTTGTGTCAGCCATACTTAGTCATGAAATATATACTGGGGAGCCCCTCCCAGTTTAGTTTGATGATACACAAGTTTTCAGTTACATATATATCCCACTCCCTGAACATCCCCTTCACGCCACTTCAACAGGACTCACTACACCCTCTAAATTATTTTTCATTTTTGGACTCCCATCAGCTCCAGCCATCATGCTTCAGAATTATTGCATGCAAATTAAAAATTGGGTCTGTCAGTTATATTTTTATGTAAGTAATGGCAATAGTTCAATAGAAACGCATGCAATTTAATCAACACAGAAGCATAGAGTGGTAGAGTTGGGTCATCTAGTCCAACCCCCTGCAATGCAGGGATCTCAACATGCGGTCCCCCATCTAATTTGAAACCACGCTGGCCCCTGCTTAGCTTTGCAAATGTGCTAGCAGTTTTAGAAGGGGATAAATGTTTTTAAAATCAGAGACAGCCCTCTTGGAGTATATATTGCCTCTGCAGCATTACGTTTTTACTGTATGGTACCTTAAGAGCATGGACAGACAGGATACAAATATTTTCAGCAACTGGTTGTATGTTGCTTTGGGTGTCAAAAAAGGTTATTTATGTATGCTACTACTGCAGCCCGTGTTTTGTTAGCCCCAAAATGGAAAACGAGCGAGGTCCCAATGGCAACTTAAGTTGACAGACTATGCACAACTTGAAGACTTAACATACGTTTAAAGAAGATTAGAAAACGTTTATGGATTATATGGGAAACAATTGTGTACAGCTGAAAATGCTGGCACCATCAATATAAATTCAACAGTGTAAATAAGTTCTGAGGGATGCAATGATGGAATACTAAATGGTATAGTTTCTGTAAAATATGCAAGGATTTATTATATGTAAAATGAACCATTGAAAGAGAAGAAGGGAAGTCACTGATATCTTAAGGATGTAAAATGAGTATCTTAAATTGTAAAACAGGAAACTTAGTAAGTTGCTTTGGGTCACTTTGTGTAAAAGGGAAAAAACAGCATGACTAATAAGTGCGAATAATAATAATACTACTAATAAAACTAATAATAACAATAATGGTAGACTAATAATAATGCAGCATGGGCCTGCGACTGAAACTGTATTTCCCTGTGTGTGAACAGGAGGATTCCGATGCCTTGGAATTGCAGCAAAAGAAGCTGCCTTGGGATTGTGCGGAGAAGAGTATTTCTTTAACAAAGAGCTGCAAGAGTGCCAGGCTTGCTTAATGTGTGAAGACAGGGCGGTTGTTCTCCCCTGCTCCACTGTTAGCGACACCGTTTGCTCAACAGCCAGTGAGAACAAGCTGTCCGAGTCCTGGACTGCAAACGCCATTTTACCCATGGCAAATTCTGGCGCTTCTCAAATTTATCCTGGCGTTACCTTGAAGATAAAGGGGAAGTACGAGTGGGACATCGTCGCGGTGGAAGAGAACAGCCTGGTCTTCAAGCAGCACGGCCTAATGTGGGCCGACTTTAATTTTGCCGTGAAACACAACTGCAGGAATTTCCTCCAGCTTGCCTTGAAATTCAGCAGCCAGGAGGAGGAAGGCTGCGAGCTGAGTGCGGTCCGCATCGAGCAGCCGGAAGGCAAAATCTTCCAGAGCGTCAGTGTGAGCGGCGCGGCGGAAGTGGAGCCAGGCCAAGCTCTCTGGCTGTTTTTGAAGAGCCCCAATCAATTCTGCAACCAAAGTAAAGACTTCAACGTTTACGACCTCAACACGCCTCTCAGTTTGCTTTGGTTATCCCACGATACGGGGGCGGTAGCCATGACTGCGCAATTGTCCACCGTGATGCACTACCAAACGAACTACCGGCCAACTTTCAGATTGGTTTCCCTTTCCGACCCTTACATGCTAACCTTGTCCCACGATGGCAGAGCCGTCAAGTTTACGGAAAGGGGCGTGGTGAAGTTCGTTTTGCACCAAGCCCTGTACTCCATGGGCCCCACCTGCATCCACGAAGGCCTTTCCCTGGTGTCTTATCTCAACCGAAACGGCACTAATGTAGAACTAATGACGGTGCACAAGTCTGGCGTCAATTATCGAGACACGTCAATATCTGCCTCCGGGGCCACCAAAGTTGAAGCCGGGGATCTGATTAGCTTTGAGGTCCTTTCGCCAGCACAATGCAACATTCGTTATTTTGGAGACAGCTCTGGAATTAGTACGCTGAGCCTCATCTGGATCCCATCTGCAGTTTCCACTGCTCTCTCAGCCTCGGTCTCCGTTAAGGGGCTGCCCACAGGAGCTGTTAGAAACAAATTACTGGATTTCACTCAGGTTTCCTCCATTGAGAAGCAGATCTGTTTGGTTTCTACTGGGCAACTTGCTCAAAAATACTTTGTCTTTACCGAAAGGGGAGTCGCCAGTGTTGTGTTTTCAATAAAGCTGATCCACTCATGTAATATGCTCCGGGTGACTCTAAATCAGCTCCATGGTGATCATGGGCAGCCTCATTCAATTGCGCAGCAGGTTGGAGGGCAAATGCCAGAAGGAAGTATCTGGACCAGCGTTGCGCTTCGCTCCTCCTTTGAAGTTCGTAATGGTACAATGATATCTGTTTCTCTGGACTGTGTGCGTGGCAGGGTCAACCACGTTGCACATCAGCATGGAACCAGCTTGTCCATTTTATGGGTTTCATCTATCCCAGGAGGAAACTGACAGTTAATAAAAAGTACGGAAGGAATCGGGAAAGGTGATTGGTAAGCCCATGTTGGGCGTTTTCTCCTTTCTCCAGCTGCAGTTGAATGGCACAGAACTCGCTAAGAGAACAGGTTAGACAAAACACAGAATACAGGGATGGGGAACCATTGTTCCTTATCGTTGGCTGAGCTGATGGGAGCTGGAGTCTGAGAACACCCAGAGGGCAGTTTGTTGGCTGCCTCTGCTCTGTTGGTGAACTTTTCTAGGGAGTTCAATCAGCTGACTTTCAATAGGACTAATATCTAGCTGAGACATAGCAATGCCTTGGATGTGCAGTTGCCCATTTAAATATTAATAGAGTGATGCTGAAGCCACTTTGCCATGATTTTGAGTGTTACGAAAGCCAGCAAACTGTAAGATCTTCAGTTTATTATTATTGTATTTTGACAGCTGGGATGGATATTGGTACTCTGAGTTGGGGCAGGAAGAGAGGCGCCATTTGCTGCTCTGCCTCAGGCATCAAATTGTCTTGGGCCAACCCTGCATGCAAGTCCATACAATCACCCTGGGAGCCATGCTTCATACAATCATAGAAATGTAAGAATTAGGAAGAGCTTTGTAGATGTCCAGTCCAAGGCTAGGGACTCCATCTCCCATCTGCTGTAGCCAGCATGGCCAGTGTTCAGGAATGATGGGAATTGTAGTCCAATGACATAGGGAAGCTCCACAGGTTCCCTACTCCTGATGTAATCCAACCCCTTGCAGTGGTGGACCTCGCAGTCTCAAATATCAGTGGCACCCTGTGCAATGCCAAAGTTCTCCCACCCCCACCCCTCACGCTCCTTTCCAGACCATAGTTGTGGCACCCCCAAGGCTCGGCACCCAGTGTACCAAACTGGTCATGCTCCCTAAAACCCTCCTCTGCCCCTTGCTTGATGCAGGAAATAAGAAGAGACTTGCAGAATCAGGGCAAAGTATGGATCTAGCCCAGTGCATTGCAATTGCTACAAAAGGCAGGGAAATCGCTAAGGTGTCTGCTAAGACCCTCAGCAATTCTCAAGTAGTCTGTGGGGGCAGTTTGGGAACCACTAGTCTAAGTAACTAGTCCTGTTATCAAATCCTCTTATGATCAAGACATTTCTTCTGGTGTTTATTGGGTCCTAGCCGTACCAAAGCAATCCCTCTGCAACCACACAGGCTTGTGTAGGGACAGTTGTGACCATTAAAAAAGGCAACCCACACACACAAATCTTCTCTGCTTGCTTAATTCTCCTCTCAGACTTTGGAGGGTCTGCCAGGAATTGTATGCGGAATAACAGAGAGGTTTGATTTATATCCAGTCGCCATTTTATAAAAGGTATAATATTAATCCTCTAATTACTTGTGTCACATTTTACAGATTTTATTGGGATACCTTTTCTATGCTTTAAGACAATTTTATATATTGGCTAAAGTGTGCCGACATGGGGGCCTTTTCTAGTATATGAATTTAAAGTATGCAAACTGTGACTGTTGTTTTCTTGGTTTTGTGCTTTGTGCTGGGCATTTATGCAGAATATGGAAGATTCTGAAAACTATATTTATGTTTGCTTTTATAGCCAAATATCACTTTAATTATTCTAAAAGCAAAAGCACAGCTCTTGATCTGTTTATATATATTGAATTGAGGGAATTTAATTCAAATAAAAGATTTTTAACTTTACTTACTGTCTAATGGCCTGATATGAAGAAGTTTTTCTGTAGAGTTGTCCTATCAAGATACACCAATCCTGTGTTCTCCTGCCTATTGTTGGACCAATTGGGATAGCCAGTAGGGATGATAGGAGCTGTGGATGAACAATTTCTGGAAGGCACTAGGTTGGGGAAGTATTGTACACACTTGCTTGGAAATAAGCTCCATGGAAAACAGGGAGACTTTCTTCTGAATGGAAGTGTGCAGAATTATGCTGTAACCTTATGCAACCTGGAACTTAGCCTCATTGGACTCAATGGGATCACAACCAAAGGATTCATCACTGCTGTTCTTGTAAGTACTTATAGCCCAACAAGGCACAGGGGACCTTACATCCCTTGACCTGCATTCTGATTATCTGCTGATTATCCCACAAGCATGCTTTCTGGATAGGAATTGTGTAATACTTGGAAGCATCCTTGCTGGTATGGCATTTGCTTAACACAGGTGCATTGCCTGTGCCACTATTTAAGGGTGACTTTCACCTGCTTGCTTCATTGCTGCAAAGGAGTCTAGCTAAAGACACCCCTGTGATGTATGCAGAGGAGCTTTCATCTAATCACTTCAAAGCAAGTAGGGCCCATCTAGTGATTTAAGCCAGTAATCGCATCTGAATTGCATGACTGCGGCCCTCGCCTAGAGCAGCATAAAAGCCTTCTGGGAACATTAATAGATGGAAAGCAGGTGGCATCAGAAGAGAGTTACAGATGCTTTGCATCAGACACAAATAAAACTCCTTTTGGGAGGCCAAAACTGGACAAGGTTTTAGTATATACTATAAAATGTTTTGTTTGGTCAAGGAAATGTTTTGTTGGTTTTATTAAGAAAGAAAGGAGAACGGGGAGGAAGAGGAAACACATTTATCTTGTGCCAAGTGGTTACAAGTACCTGAAGCAAATGTGTTTTATTTTCATGCTTGGAAGAGCATTAAAATTCTTGGGAGGCAATTTCATTCAGACTTCTGAGTTAATTTATTTTATTCGCTGGATTCAGCTTATTATGCATTGCCAACGATTAAATATTTTGCGTGACAGGAATTATAATTTTCCCTCTTCGGTTGGAGGTGTTGGAGCTCACAAAATAATTTTAAGCTGAGAAAAAGGAAAAAAAAAACAAACTAATTTACAAGGGCTGTCAACGAGTAGTTTCATAATTTCCATGCACTGTAAATCTATACAGGTCTACTCAGAAGCAAGCCCTATTGAGTTTTGTGTGTGTAGGAAAATGTGTACAGGAATGCAACAGTAACTAAACCCACCTGGACTGCAGGTCTCTGCCCAGATTCTTACTTGTAAACTCACTGAACTTGATGGGACTTCCTTCTGAGTAAACGTGTACAGGACTGTACTATTACTGTGGTTCAAGCCCTACCAAATACTGTGGAACTTCCTTCTAAGTAAACGTGCATAGGATTGCATGGAAAGATTCACTAGAAATCTCCCTTCCTTCCTTTCCAGTCTTTCAACAGTTTCCCAGCTTAGCTACCCAGCTAAACAATTACTTGCCTGATTACTTTTTACCTAGGCTTCTATATAGTTAAAACTCTTCTAGTTATTTTGTAAAGGTAAAAGGGACATGGATGGCGCTGTGGTCTAAACCACTGAGCCTCTTGGGCTTGCTGATCAGAAGGTTGGTGGTTCGAACCCACGCGACGGGGTGAGCTCCCATTGCCCCAACTCTTGCCAACCTAGCAGTTCGAAAGCATGCCAGTGCAAGTAGATAAATAGGTACCACTGTGGCGGGAAGGTAAACAGCGTTTCTGTGCGCTCTGGCTTCTGTCATGGTGTTCCGTTGTGCCAGAAGCAGTTTAGTCATGCTGGCCACATGACCCAGAAAGCTGTCTGTGGACAAACGCTGGCTCCCTCAGCCTGAAAAGCAAGATGAGCGCTGCAACCCCATAGTCGCCTTTGACTAGACTTAACCGTCCAGGGGTCCTTTACCTTTATCCTTCTACCTAGTTATTTTGTATAGTCTCAATATGTACAGCTTGAGAACAAGAAACCCACCCGTTAAATTTATAAACCATTTCACTTAGAAATCTCTTAAGAGGTGTACATAAAGCAGTAATATACTTATGAGATTTAAGAATTAAGAAAGAAGTACATATAACTAAATTAAATGTGCGCTCTGGCTTGCTAAAGTAAGTTTTTAGTTATAACTCCATACTTAGTCCCCCGTTTTGCCTGGGGCTGATTTATAGTTTAATTAATTTTGTTGGTTTGTCAGAATTTATCTGAGAATGAATAAGTGATGGAAGCACAGTCACTGACATTTTAAATGGGATCTGTATTGTTTCCTTGACCATGTTTCAGCATATCTATTGCGTGTGTCTGTATGTATGCAAACAGCTTAGACAAGAACGGCAAGGAGAGGCTGCAGGAAAGGCCTTGAATACATTTTAGGAGGAGGCCCTTAAAAAAGCCTCATGTCTGGTTCACTAAGTATATACGATGGCTGCAAAAAAAGAGAAAACTTGATGAGGTTTTGTGCTTGGTGGAGGATTTCATGAATTCACTATATCTTGGGGAAATTATGTCGTGGGGGAAGGAAAAATAAGGTAAAGGAAACTGAATGGGGCTGCAAAACTGGCTTTCGCTAATGTGGTTCCCTCCAGCTGTACTGGCTAGGGCTGATGGGAGTGGGACTGCAAAACATCTGAGGGCACCAGGTTGCCTGGGGCTGTGCTAGAGACAGACCCTGTCCTTGTTTCTTCGGAATATTCCTACCTGGCTGGTTTCATCTAGGAAGGTGTGTTTTTAGTGAGAAGGAAAGTTGGGGTTGGACAGCATGAGTCTCAGGTCCCCTAGGCCTGTGCCATGATTTTCTTTCCCATGGTGGCTTGTTGACACCAACTGGAAATAATCTGCAACCCTTTTCTGACTAGCGTTAAAACGTGGCTTTCGGAAAAGCCTCACGTCTGCTTCCCTAGTTTGCCCTTGAGAAAATTAGAACAATATGAATTCCTTGAACAACAATTAGCATTGCCATCTGTTATTGCCAGCAGATGGATGTGATAGCCTTGTGATCTTTGCCTTAGGATTAGACTGTTGTGTTGCTTTCATCTATGCGATACGCACATAAAACCACCCCAACCCCGTCTTTAAAATAATCATAGTGCTTGTGAGAAATGTACACAGCAACACATCGCAGGAATCCTTTTGCATTTTCCATGTTAACTGTGATTCCATCACTTTTCCTGCCCTTTCTCAAGTTTTTCTACAATAAGTCCCACAGGAGACAATGGAACAACTCAGCTAAATAAAATGCTTGCATTTTTATGTATGCTGTGACCTTAACATGTAAAGCATGTTCTCAAAAAGTGGATTATGAGTCCTTTGAATGACTGGGTGATAGTTGGGAGCATATTGAATGCTAATGTTAAGCAAAGTATTTTGGAATTGCTCAACCAGCTTCCATAAATGCATCTGTCCAGATCAGCCCTGTCCAACCTTGGTTGGACTACAACTCCCATGCTGGTTGGGGCTGATGGGAGTTGTAGTCCAACAATGCTTGGAGGATGCCAGGTTGGCAAAGGCTGGCCCAAAACCTTGAATAAGAACAAGAATATCAGCAGCAGTAATAATAATTATATTTTGACTTCACCCCCAAAGGTGTACTCCTCTGTGGTCTCCCGAGACAGGTCGATGCCAACAATAAATTGTATTGCAAAGACATAAGAAGAAAAAGGCATCTCTTTAATATGGGGCATTAATAAAATAAAATAAAAGAAGAATATAACCGTGTCTTATTTTCATTGGTTCTTTGTTGGTGGTAATTTACTGAATGATCCCTAATAACTTTAGAAAGTTACTAGATTGAGAATTAGCACCCAAATACTCAAAACTGGACCAGACAGCATCTTGGACTCCATTTCCCCCAGCTTAAAGGCCCCTGGACACAGGAGATGGAATTAGTCTCAGGTACAGTGACAAACTGTTTTCACATTGCATATGAAAAGTTCCAGATTCAGTCACTGGCATTTCCAAGGCTGGGAGAATCAGAAATTCCAAAAAACCAATAACCTGTGTAGACAATATTGGACTAAGTGGGCTAATATTCTGACTCAGTATTATAAGGCAACTTCCTTCTTTCCTGGTGTAACTTTGGGTGAAATAAAAATTCTACTTCTTCATCAATAAACAGACCACTACGTTCCATTCAGTTTTGCTGTAGGTTGTTCTCAGCTGCAAAATGCTGGGCTGCAATGTTGTGCTAGATTGTGGAGTGGAGGGGGAATATCAGTGAACAGAATGGGGGAGGGAGTATAGTTTAAGAAACTGGCTGTTATTTGAGGTTGAGATGAAAGATGAATCAAACTATATGTGAGTGGGCAAAACTGGATTCCTTTGAAGAGCATCGGTTCCTTCCAATGTCTACACACAAACGTAACATTACCCTTCCTGCACTTTGGGTGCCAGCAATTTCGCCTTGCATTATACAGATGTTTAACATCTGTGAATACCTCCCAATGCTAGAAGAGCTTCAAATTCTTTGCCAAAAGCTGTAGTCTGGAAATGTGCTCCTGTCTCCCTGGAATTTTGCATCTGATAGTGAAAAACCTCTCCGTTTCCAAATTCAACACATCTTTTCCAGCCATGCCAAGAACATTGGCATTAAGAACTGCATTTGGTTTGATTTTTCTTCCATGGGGAAACAGCAAAACATTATTTTGAGAGGCTGGAATAGGTGCATGATACCAATTCTCTATGCTTGAGGCCTGCTAATTCTGTCCTGCATTTCATGACCCTTGGAGCTGAACGCAGCCCAGCTTCACAGATATGCTGGCATTCCAGTGGCAGCCAATAATTCTTTAAAAAATGTCAATATTTTGTCATTTAAGGCACAATAGCAACATCTCCTGAATGAGATGAATAAGATCACCTTGTCTAATGGATGAATAGCTGGTACAGGGCTGTTTTATATTAACGTCCTTCTTTTGTTGCCCTACAAAACAGCCAGGTGAGTGAAAGAAAACACACTTTCTCCAGCTTGCCCTGTAAGGTAGGACAGGCTAGGGCCACTGTCTCTTGTAAGAAACTTCCTCCAACAAGTTTTATCCCCTAAATTTGAACTGGGAGGAAGATTTGACATTGTTTGCATTTTCAAGGGAGGCTAAGTAAAGGTAAAGTCCAGTCGTGGCCGACTCTGGGGTTGCGGCGCTCATCTCGCTTTATTGGCCAAGGAAGCCGGTGTACAGCTTCCGGGTCATGTGGCCAGCATGACTAAGCTGCTTCTGGCGAACCAGAGCAGCGCACAGAAATGCTGTTTACCTTCCCGCCAGAGCGGTACCTATTTGTCTACTTGCACTTTGACGTGCTTTTGAACTGCTAGGTTGGCAGGAGCAGGGATTGAGCAATGGGAGCTCACCCCGTCGCGGGGATTTGAACTGCCGACCTTCTGATTGGCAAGTCCTAGGCTCTGTGGTTTAACCCACAGCGCCACCCGCGTCCCTTCAAGGGAGGCTACCTTGGACTAATATGCAAACCAAAGCATAGCTATCGTTGGAAATATTCACGTCTCTGAATCTTCTGGCGCAGTCCTCCAGCCATTGAATGTTTACAAAAATGCATTATATTGGCAAAGTTGCTTGCAAAAAAAAAAAAAAGTGTCCATGACTAGTGTCGCTCCAGGGCACTGTGTGAAATTTCAAATGGCAGCTTGCCAGCCTAGCTTCTGCCACCAATCAAGTTTGCAGCTGGAACCAGTCATGGAATGCATGCTTTCATTAGTGCAGGGATGGGGAATTTGTGGCCTTCCAGATGTTGTTGGACTACCATTCCCATCATCCCTGACCACCAGCTCATGGGAATTGTAGTCCCACAACATCTAGGAGGCCACCGTTTTCTCATCCCTGCTTTAGTGTATCCTCCAAGATGCTTTTATATTCAGTGTGTGACGTTTTGCTAGATTAAAACACCAATTTTCTCAATTTCACCTATGTGTCCTCTAGGTTTTTAAGCAGACTTGATGAAGCTCTGTTTTGCTGAATCAATAGTAACCAATTTATTTTCTCGGGTACAAGGCTACATTTACTACCTTTATCAATGCTGGAATCTCCTCCTCCGTCTCCCTGAGCTTTCTGTAGTAGCAATGTGCACGATACAGGTCATTACCCAGAGATTGGGGTCAGTTCCTCAAATATCATGTTACTTATCATTGGCTCCTTCTGGGATCTTTTGTCCCATGCCTGAAAAAGGTTTAGCTGTGTCTTTAACCAAGGTCATCCTGTTTATTAGGACTGAGAATTCCTGTGCCTCTTGACAGTGAAATCCTTTGACTGGCAGCAGAATGGCTAAGCATGATTTCAAGTGTAAGGGACTTGTCTTGGTGTGCACAGGCTCCAAGACATGCCTTTTATCTGTATCTGTGCTTTTTAGAAATTCTTATCTGTTTCTGAGTTCCTCTGTGCTCTCTCTGCTTTGATTAGTGCTCCCAATTCATGATAACGGATACTCTCAAAACGTTTATAGCATTTCCTTCTGGCTAAAGTGGATGAAATGTACACACTGAGGAGTCCCTCCGTAGTGGATTAAGTTTGCCAAATATTTTCAGGGGATTTGGGGGGGTGGGGGCAAGTAAAAGGAATTCACTTTTACCAGAAGCCTTTTTATTGGGTATAGTGGGTGAAGAGATACCAAGGGAGGATAAAAGACTGTTTATGTATGCAGCAACTGTGGCAAAAATTCTTTTAGCCCCAAAATGGAAACAACAAGAAGCACTAACGAAAGAAGAGCGGCAGATGAAGATGATGGGCTTTGCAGAACTGGCGAAGCTGACAGGAAAAATCCGAAACCAGCAAGATCAAGCATTCCAAAAGGACTGGAGTAAATTTATACGATATCTGAAAGATTATTGTAAGTAATAAACATCACTAGCAGGGTTGTCTGAAGACTTGTAATGAGAAATTCTCTACCTTTCTATATTTTTAGTTAAATTTTGAGCTATTTCGTAATGTGTGTAATTAGAATTGGAAAACGTACAAAATGCAATGACAAAAAAGGTTAATTTTGAAAGCCATGAGGCGGGAGGGACATAAAGTGGAGTGTTATGATGTGAACGTATATTATAAATTGGAATATATATATATATGAGATTCTCTATAATTCCTTGAGGGGGCAGGGTAGTAGATAAGAGTATTGGACTAAGATTTAAACCCCCACTCAGTAGTGAAGCTCATTGGGTGATCTCAACCTAACCTACCTCACAGGGTTGTTGGAAGTTTTGAATGTTTGACATTTTATTATTTTGCTGGAAGCCGCCCAGAGTGGCTGGGGGAAACCAGCCAGGTGGGTGGGGGCATAAATAATAACATTATTGTTCTTCTTATTATTATAAAATGGGGAAGAGGAGAACTATGTGTGCCACATTGAGCTTCTTGGAGGCAGGGCCGGATTTAGGTTTGATGAGGCCCTAAGCTACTGAAGGCAATGGGGCCCTTTCTATGTCCAGCTGTCCTTTGTCAACAACAAATTGCCACTGTTTCTTGTGTGGAATATATGCTATATGGTAATTTATGGACCTCATAGCTGTTAACATTTCCCTTTTTTAAAGGGAAATTCCCTTATTCCGAATAGGATTCCTCGCAAGAAAAGGGAAAAGTTCACAGCTATGATCTAAAGCCATTTGCACATGTTTCCATGCAACCAGTCCAAGCAGAATGTAGGCACCCCATATATGGAAATGAGCAAACCAGTGATATTTTAGGGAGCAGGCTAGCAGGCGGGGCCCTTTACTTACATCATAGGAGCCCACACAACACAAAACACTGTTGCTGTATGTAGATTTTATTTTATTTGTTTTTTATCTCATATTTTGAAAATGTACATCCAGGGGCTTTTTCTTTATTTTTTTGGGGCCCCCCACAAGAGTGGGGCCCTAAGCTATAGCTTTTGTTTAGCTTATATGTAAATCTGTTATATGTAAATTAGCTTATATGTAAATCTGGCACTGCTTGGAGGGAAGATGAGATATATAAATGCAATCAATCAATCAATCAATCAATCAAAGGTGACTGTCAAATCTTGCTTGTCAATTTTTGTAAAATGTTTACAGTTTCAGAGCAGTCTCCTTTTCAGTTCTGTGCATGCCCTGTAGGCATATGTTTTTGCTCCCCTCCCTGTTGACAAATGATAGAAACCAAGCACACAATCTTTACCAATTACAATAAAGTTGTGTCAAGTTTAGTGCTGCAGTAGCATTTTTGGGATTGCCACTGACAGCTAGGCACTTACGCAGTATACAGGGCAAGCAACCCACTTACCTCTTATGATTGGGAGTGACAGCATTAAAAACCTATTAGTTCATTCTCATTAACTTATTGGAATGGCAACTTTATTAGCATTGCTGCTGCAGGAGGCTTCCCACAGTAGTACGTATAGGCAGCCGTTTGTGGATTATGTATCTCAGGGATGGGTGTTAAAATGGCCCTTACCACAGTCAACTCAGCTTTAGAGGTCAAGTTGCAGAATGAATGACAAAGCATAGCCCTGGGGCTTGCTGAGATCTGCAGAATATTTCCTTTGTCTCTTAAAGTGACATTGACAAAGAGGGAGAGAAATGCACCTTGAAAGATGAGGAACCACAGGCTCTTTTCTCAGGCATTTAAGAATGGGAATATGTGCCCCTAATTTCAGGATAGTGCCCACTTCGGTGAATTTGATGAAAAACAGATGAGATTTTAATGTCTCTTTGGTCCAATTTTAACCACTACCACCACACTAATGTCTAGATGGCAATTTGTACACACCTGAAAACATGCTTGAAATCACTGGTCAAATGGTTCTGTGCCTGGGCAGTTGTAAGGTGCCTTGGGAAGACCACCCCACTGCCAACCCTTTGGGGTAACAGGGGCCTTGCTGGGAGGATGCCATTCCCCCCCCCGCTTCATTCATTCCTAGGGTCCATGCTCTCTTTTTGGCATGATGAACTTCTGACCTTCCAAATTTGGCCTGCACCCATTTCCCAGATTCCAGCCCCTGCAATTTATCCCTCACAGAGTTACGGTTTCCCTGCAACTGATAGCTCAGTCAGTACAGCATTAGACTTTTAATCTCAGGGTTGCAGCTTCGAGTCCCACATTGGACAAAAGATTTCTGCTTTGCGGGGGGGGGGGTTGGACTAGATGACCCTCGGAGTCCCTTCTAGTTCTGTAATTCTATGATACAGTGCTCAGAATTCTCTGAGGGCAAGAATGCGCTTCAAATGCACTTTAAAAGTTCAGCATAGATCAGCCAAAAGGCTCACCTACATTTTTTGTGTGCCAGGCTGTTGTCAAACGCATAGAAGGTACATATCCTTGAAACAGACAAACAAAAAGATGGTGACCTAGGAAGCCAAATCTAATGCAGTCCCAGAATACTGGACTCATTTGGGCTCTTGAGCTGCATGGGGAAGTAACCTGTCCTGTGTGGTGTATGCCTTGTTCGTTTATTTTCATGATATACAATGGTACCTTGGTTCTCAAACTTAATTCGTTCCGGAAGTCCATTCCAAAACCAAAGTGTTCCAAAACCAAGGCGTGCTTTCCCATAGAAAGTAATGCAAACTGGATTACGGTAATCTGTTCGACTTTTAAAAACAACCCCAAAAATAGCAGTTTAATATGAATTTTACTATCTAACGAGACCATTGATCCATAAGATGAAAGCAAAAATCAATGTACTGCACTATAAAATAAATGACAGTATTGTAGATGATGAAAATTAAAATTATTATTTTTTCTTACCTGCACTGATGATAGTCATTGTTTGGATGGCTGGGCTTTTATCCATTTCCGCAGTCACACAATCAACCAGTAGCTGAAGTGGGTTCCACACAGTCACAAAAACAAATTAAACGAGAAAGCCTCAAAAACGCAAAATAAATAGCAAAAACAAAAGCGCCAAACTTAATCAGTTCCGAAAGTCCGTTTGACTTCTGAAATATTCAAAAACCAAGGCACAGCTTTTGATTGATGCAGGCGCCCCGGAAACAATAGCCGACAGCCACATTGGATGTTCAGCTCAAAAACTGGAACACTTACTTCTGTGTTTTCGGTGTTTGGGAACCAAGGCGTTTGAGAACCAAGATACCAGTGTACTTGTAAAACACTGGTTAATGCCAGAAATCCCAGGAGGGATTATTTCCCAGCTCTCCCCCTCCCCTGACCCTGTTTAATGTCTTTGTCACTCTGAAGTGTTAATAGCTCTGATGGAGGTGTAAATGGCTTCTAACTGGGCCTTTTCGGCACCTGGCACAGTCATTGTTACATGTTTTAGACCATATGGGATTGTTCGTTTGGGGAGGAACACCTTGATCTCCCACAGTCTCTCTAGCTTTACACAAGGAGAGACTGTTGCTATAAACAATTAAATGGGCCTGTGATTTTATTAACATATTTTATTCTTCTTGCAATCACTTCAAGACTTTTGTTTTTGGAAGCAAATCAAGAAATGCAGTAGGTGATGCTCTTCCTGCCATGCATATGGATATGCTGTGGTGGTGAAACTTTAACAGCTGCATGTCAGGTAAAAATTAAACTACTAAAGTTACAGGAGCCTTGCCAAGGGAAAAGGTGACAAACACCCACTAAAGGATGAAGCCTTTAGCCATGACATATGAATATTTGCATTTCTGCCAGTTCAGCCATTAACAGAGTGAAGAAATCCTGATCACAAATTACTTGCCTTGTATTATGGGGAATTCAGTATGGTCAAACAAGCCTCAAAAGAAAGTATGGATTATCTGAAGCACAAACCATGCGCAAGATAAAGGGTTTGCATCAACTTGCACTCCATTTTTTTTACAGGTTATTGCTTTTATTATTGATAATAATATTTATATAAATTTGTTGAGATTTTTTTGGGAGGATAAAGTTCATATTTATTTATTTTAGCTTATATACAAACAATTATAACAACAGACAAGATAAGGTGGATTTTTAAAATAATGGTATTTCCACAACAAGCTAAATGTGTTTTGAAATCTTATGTCCACAATATTAATATATTAGCCAAAGTTTTTAAGGTGCTCACAAGCCACTCTGAAGTGGTGTGAGTCGCCGGCAGGGAAGCTGGAGAGAAGGCAGCAGGAGGAATACCAGCTAGAGCATGGAAGGGTACCCATATTGTCAGCGGCTTCATAATTCATCTCTGCCTGAGGTTCTGTACAAGGACAGAATGAGACGTGGAGTCACTTGCCATTTTTTGTAAGTGCTATGATTTATCATCTACCTGTCAGGGAATAATTTGTGAGGCTGTTTAAGCTATCGTGTGGTCTAGACTCTCAGAGAACACACACACACAGCATTTCCAGTTCAGAATTATTGTAGAAAATACCAACGACATGTTGCTCTCTGTTAGTCTTTCTCCTGCCCGTGTCCTCCTATTGCCCAAAGGTGTGATGGTTCTTATTGGATTAGGAGCACAATAAACACACAGATGGGGTGAAGGCTAAATATTTTATTAAATAGCCCAAAGAAATAGCCCATTGTCCTGCAAACCTTCTGTCTTTGGCTTCTGGGAACCCTATTAGCAACAGTTTTGACCCCTGAAGATGGATCAGGAACTCTGGCCAGTGCACAACACTTTCTGTGGCCTAGAGATTCTTACTGGTAAATGTGTTTGGGAGGCTTATATACTGTTAGGGTACATTCTTCATTTAGGAGGTTGTTTATGCTTTCTCTGAAAGGGACACCCTCAGCCATGGTCAGGCCATGGTCTGCAGACACCTGATGCTGTAAGATTGCTGAATTGAAAAGTCTGGTCAATGCACAGGCCTGATCCAAGACATTTCTTTTCCTGAAGGGAAGGATACCCACCTCCCCAGTTCCACATACAGATGCCAACCAAAGTTGTTGAATATTTCTTCAACATTGGGAATGGCACAATGTCCTCCAGCGCACCTGAGGGTGTCAGACTTGCTTAGGGGGTCTAGGACTGGCCACATGGCACCATTTTCATAGACTGTGTTACTATTCCCCATTCCTCCCTATAGCAGCCCATGGAGGTGCTAAAAAGTATGGCAAGCTGTCTCCCTATCTGGTTTGGGGGTAGCCCCTGGTTCTGGTGCAGGTCAAATAAATGCACCTCTGCCTCCCTCGTTCTCTTGTTGTTGCTGCTGTTTAGTTGTTTAGTCGTGTCCAACTCTTCATGACCCATGGACCAGAGCACGCCAGGCACTCCTGTCTTCCACTGCCTCCCGCAGTTAGGTCAAACACATGCTGGTAGCTTCAAGAACACTGTCCAACCATCTCATTCACTGTCGTCCCCTTCACCTTGTGCCCTCCATCTTTCCCAACATCAGGTTCTTTCCCAGGGAGTCTTCTCTTCTCATGAGGTGGACAAAGTACTGGAGTCTCAGCTTCAGGCAAACAGCTAGGGCAGCTTGGAAGGGCCCTCGTGCAAACACAGACGCATGCGACGGTTGAGGCCTAGCTGGAAAGATTAAAGCCTGCTTCATGGGAGATGGATGGAAGAAAAGGAAATGTGAGTTGACCCTGCCCATAGCTTGGACCGATCGTGGCTAGGAACAGCTAGGAGCTAGGTGGAGTTTTGACTTGAAATGTTCATTTTGGGCTTCTCAGAAGTACGTAAGGGCAAAAAGTGGGCAGGGGGAAGGCCTGCCTGCAATGGTGGCAACTTGAGAGGTGCCGGAACTGCACTCTGGCACTATCCAGCTGAAAAAAAGCACTGGTTAAGAGGCATACTGCATGCACACCTATCTAGATAGGGGCAAGGCTGAGATGATGATACCTGGTTACCCATTTTTAAGCAGATGATCTGATGATGCAGATTGAGATAAAAGGAGATCCTACAGGTTGTCCCACATGCTGCAGTCCCCCTGTGCTTGCTCTTGGTGGTCAACATTGCTTTGTTTTCCTTCCTCTTTATTGTACTTGGCAGCTGGAGAATTTGGGAGAAGGGAGAGCAAACAGATGGTGAGCTTTGAAGATTGAATGCTGTGAGTCAGTGCTCAGCTAATGTTTCCATTTATATACTTCTCGACCCCCCTCCCTCTTTCCTCCTAGCCATTTCAAACCAGCTGTAATGATTCCTACCCATTTATCCTGAAGGGTGCTAATTAAGGCTGTGCACACACTTTGGAGAATAGCATTGGAATTGGCTTAATTTGGGCACAGAATCCAAGCCTTTGCATCTGCTTTAAAACAAAAACCCGACTCAGATTTTTGAAAGCTAGCTGTCCCAGCTGCTTTACCAACCATTTTTAATATTTGGATATTTACAGCTAGGAGATGGGAGAGGCATTCATGCAGCTCACATTTCCGTATGGTTTTAGAATCACAGATTTCCTGCACCCGACCACATAAACCTGACCACAAGGCTAAGCGGTAGGAGATATGCCATGCATGCAGAAGACCCCACGTTCAGTCCCCAGCATCTCCAGATAGGACTGAGCAAGACCCCTGCCTGAAACCCTTGAGAGTGGCCAAGCAGTGTAGACAGTACTGAGATAGATGGGCCAACGGTCTTAGTATAAGGCAGCTTCCTATGTTCCTAGCCCTCATGGTGAACACTAAACAGGGATGCTGGCAGTGTGTCAGGGCTGGAGTCAGATGCAGGTCAGCATGTAGAAGCAGAGTCAGTTGTCAGTGAAGTTAACTATTCAAGGAAACAGCATATAACTCAGCAACACGTCCCAGTCGGTCTTGCCCCTATAGAGCAGTTTCCAGGACTGAAGGTCCCTGCCTTCTACCCATTCTAAGGCTCCTCCTCTCCAGGATATCTCCCAAGCAGCCTCAAGCCTCTCTGACCTCTGTTCCACTCTCCTCACTATCCTGCGTGTTCTTGGAAACCAGGGGGGAGGGGGGAGCTTGTTGCAGCAGGAGAGGGGGACTCCCTGGATTCTTCAGCAGCTTCTTGATTCCCCTCTGCTTCAGCCTCAGAGTCTGAACTGCTCCCTGTCACAGGTTCTACCTGCTCACTAAACCCTGTTGGCCCTTCAGCATCAGGTACCTCCTCCCAATCTTCTTCCTCTGACTTCTCCTCAGTGTCCCACCACCAATCCCCAGGCTTTGGGCCTTCCTCTTCTGGTGTTTTCCTCGGGTATCCCCCTGGCTCGTACCTCCCACCACTTCTCTTTGTCCAGCCAGTCCTTGACACAGTGGCAACCGTGCAGACAAGCATTAAAATGGGGGAAAGGTTTTCAGTGGGTCCATTACAATGAATGAGCTGAAGGCATATGGAACCTTGCTGGAGATTGCTGTGGACCAAATGGGAGACTGGGTAGAAGAAGAAGAGGAAGAAGAGGAGGAAGAGTTTGGATTTGATATCCCGCTTTATGACTACCCTAAGGAGTCTCAAAGCGGCTAACAATATCCTTTTCCCCTTCCTCCCCCACAACAAACACTCTGTGAGGTGAGTGGGGCTGAGAGACTTCAGAAAAGTGTGACTGGCCCAAGGTCATCCAGCAGCTGCATGTGGAGGAGCGGGGAAGTGAACCCAGTTCACCAGATTATGAGTCCACCGATAGTGGAAGAAAGAAAGGCAATAAGAGGAAGGGAGGAAAGAAGGGAGGAAGCAAGGAAGGAAGGAAGGAAAAGAAAGAAAGAAAGAAAGAAAGAAAGAAAGAAAGAAAGGAGAGAAAGAGAAAGAGATTGCTTGTTAAAAGAAACATAAGTTGCCAAATGAGCTACAGTGGTACCTCGCAAGACGAATGCCTCGCAAGACAAAAAAACTCGCTAGATGAAAGGTTTTTCCGTTTTCGATTTGCCTCGCAAGACGAATTTCCCTATGGGCTTGCTTCGCAAGACGAAAACTTTTCGCGACTTTGTTTCCTATGGGAAACCGTGCATCGCAAGACGAAAAATTCGCTAGACGACAAAACTTACGGAACGAATTAATTTCATCTTGCGAGGCACCACTGTACAGGTTTTCCTCTGCTTTACAAAAAACACATTTTCTTTTATTTGTGATCCCACACCCCTTATAAGATAATGAAACAGGTAAACCACTTTATGTATATAAAGATAAGAGGGGAATCAAGAGCCTGTGACAGTGTCCCATTATTTCTGTGCTTATCACATTTAATAGAAAATGTGCTGAAGCAACAACCTGACAAGGGGTGACAGTTGGAATAAAGCTCCCTAGTCCTCCTGACCTTTGGTGAGAGATGGCACAAAAGATGTTCCTGCTTCTTGCGATCTCCCAGGTCGGTAATGAAAAGGGAGGGAGGGGTGTGTGGAAACCCCGCAGAGACATGTCAGCCACATTTTTACACTTTTTATTTGGGTTCTGAGTGACATCACAGATAAAATACTTTAATCAAATACAAGAAGAACAGGTTGCCATGTAGTTCTCCCCCCCGCCCCCCCTTCAGATGCAACAAACAGAGTTAACATGGAAAAGAAAATCCTGCTGGTGATTATCCACATGAAAACACCAGTTGAAGATCTCAGATCGGCACACACAAGTAATATCTACACGGACCGTAATTAGCTTTATTAAGCAAAGCAAACAAATCATTTTTTTAAAAAAAAAATCACATGCAAGATGTAACCCAGGCCTATAAATCCTCTTTACCTTTGCTCCCTGTACCTTCCCTGCCCCTGGGGCAACAGGAACATTTGGCTGGTGTGTTGCAAACTAGCTGTTATCCCAAGTTTGACTGCCATGCAACTGTCCATTTCATTCAGTGGAAGTCGCAGTAGCACCAACTAAATGGAGATTACACAGCAGCAGAGTTTGCTGGGTGGTCCTCAAATGTCCTGATTCATGGAGATCCTCTGGCTGCCCCCCCCCAATCCTGCGGCTGTTCTCCTCCAATGAAGTGAATGGAAGGAAGAAGCCATTATGCACAGAGGCCTCTGCTGTTATCTGAGTAGGGATCTCATTGGCAGAGCTGTTCACTTTCCAACTCTTAAGCATTAAATGTCTAGAGTTAAACATCGTTTCACAGGAATCAGCTTAGGGTGGAAGAGATTGTGATCCGAAGCAGGTGAGCAATAGAGAAACTAGAACGGATGCAGTTCTTACAATATCAAGGTTCAATACCGCTACCACACAATTAAGGACGGCTCAGTTAATATATTGTACAAGCTTATACAGCGATACATGTTTGATTGGCAACACTGTACAGTTTTAAGTCTAAAGTGCACAGCCTCAGTCCGAGGTGACAAAAAAATAAATAAAACCTTGCTATCAATATAATTTAAAAGGCAACACAAATTACAGACACAGCTTCATCTCCTTGCTCTTCTATTTTGCAGTGCTACAATGAGCCAGTACCAAAAAATTTAAGTATTTTCAATCAATTCTGACGACATCGCACTGGTTTACTTCAAGTATTTTGAGAGAGCGTAAAACAATATTGCTTTACAAACCCACGTGGCCATGTTGATCCTAGTTAAAGCTAAAACCCAAAACTTGGCCAGTGTTATAAGTAGAGACAACTCCAAGATGTGAAATTCAGGTAGATGGAATTTTCCTCCCTCCTTCCCACCCCCACCCCGCCTGCTTGCAACATGGCCTAACTTGCAAGTGTAAAGTCTTGGTGGGCCTTCAATATGCCATAAAAATGGTCCTCATAATCAGAAGAGGTGCCTGAAACTGCAAAGAGGTAAAGCTAAAGTGCTTTATGTGTATTCGAAGGTATTTCCTTCATATCTTGCAACCCTCCATCTCTGCATAAGTGCAGAGAGTGGCTTGAAGGAGGACCAACAGCCCAGTCCAAGATCTTTTGTTGCCCGAGGCAAAGCAGCTGATGCTTCTCCAACCCCATGTTAGTGTCAAGGTGCATAGGACCCATGACTGGTCAAGTTATTTTGGTACCTGAGGCAGAAAAAACCCCAAATTCTCTCTTGCCTCCCTGGTTGGGGGAAAATGCAACCATAATAAATTAAACAACAAACCAAATTGCTGCCCTTTCATGGCACTGGAAACTGGCTGCTCACTCTGCCTAATGGTAGGGCAAAAATTATAGGGGCTTCTGCAGCTATGTCACCTCACGTTGAATCTTTGTATAGAGGTTGGATTGCACAAAGGAATTCTGGTTGGCTGCTTTGGTGAATTTTGGCCACATGATTCCAAGATTTACTCCACCCCATAGCTCTCAACCCAGCAATTTGGCTCCCTCGCTGGTAAGCCCTATGGTTTGGTCTACTTATGTTAAGAAGTTTTAGGCTTCCTTTACCTGCAGCTCATTAAAATGCTGATGGCACAAGCAGCTGATCTGAACTTTGACCTTTTAATTATTATTATTGAGAAGACTCCAAATACAACGCCATGTTAAGTCGTGGGTAGCACTTTCTATGATGATTGTGCGTCTGCTTAGATAGGCCACTTGAGAAACATCATAAAGATTTTATAATTTCACTGTCATTGATCTTGTGTTGTTGTTGAAGAGCTGCAGTAATCTCTTGAGGTTTTTGTAGTACTAAACTCTGGAGATGTAAAGTGACAAGCAGAACAGAGACATTTCTGTTGGATAATTTATGTGGGCTTCTGTCTCAAAATAAGCATTCAATGCAATTTCTCTGAAGGAAAATAAAGGATCTTAATATCTACTATTACTATTTTTTGCCCCTGCAGTCTTCATAACCCATAGAAAATAAAAATCTATATTTTACAAAATAGGATCTTTTTAATATATATAATATATATATATATTTCTTTTGTAAAATTATATGTAGTTAAATACATCTGAAATGTATGTAAATTAGAAATTCTGTTCTAATATACCAAGACAAAAAAGGCAACATTTCTTTATTTGAAAGCATTTTTTGTTTTATGCTTTACAATGCCCCTCACTGTGTTCTGTGACTGTCTGGGGGCAAATTTGGCTACGTTTAATGCAAACTATCACTTTTACTAACTGCACTAAAATTTGGAGGGTGGAATCATGAGCATTTCATTATTCTGGATTTGTCTGAATGCAGCCTTTTTATATTTTCTAATTGGGAAATATTCACAAACTCAACGGGGAGGGGGGAAAATACTTTTAAAGAGGAGCAATGTTCTTAAGTGTTAAATTGTACTCTACTTTGACGGCACAATATAGAAATAGATTCACTTTGGAACAAACTACAAATACATTCACCACAGTTTGTGACAACTTAATTGTCTACCTAGAGAGACATTTCAGAAGGGTCTGGAAGACCACACAATTATAAATCTTGCCCAAGGCGCTCTATTTCCTCAATCAGGAAATCAATGTCTTGGTGAGCTGCTGCTGGATTGGAGATCACCATGCGGAAAAAGTTGACCTTGTCTCCCAGGGGCTGATAGCTGACCATTGTGGTCCCATACTCCATCATTCGGGCTTTAATAACTGGAGCCACCTTCACAGACACGGTATGAAAAACAAAATTAATATTCTACTGCCTCTGTTCTGAGCATATTCTTAGGGGCAAGCCTTCCATGCGGTCCTCTCCCTATAGCATCCAGCAGAACTCACCTGTATCGCAACATTCTGTTGCTCTCCCTTCCCCTGCCACATCATTGGCTGACCTGTGTTCTGATGTCACAACATTCCGTGTATCTCCCCTCCCACTCAACATTATTGGGTGACCTGTGTTCTGATATATGACCACATTCTATGTCTCTCCCTTCATTGGCTACCACTTCTTGGGTTTACACCAGAGTAGCGTTTGTCCTACTTGGCTCAGCAACCAACCCAAGCTCCCATAAACTGTGCAGCCTTGTGCAATAACTGCATCAGGGACACTCTTCAGTTGCAAGGGATCTGAGTTCATGCTGGACATCTGGCCACCAATGCCGTTTAGGGATTGTCCGCATTGGAGATTATTGTGTGTTTGCAGCTGTTTGCGTTCCCATTTAATTTGTGCAGTCCACATGATATTACCCCCAAACAACACCAGTCTCAGTGCTTTTTGCCTGTAAATTGAGTTTCCCTGATACAGAGATACTGAGCCAACAAATTAGAAAGCAGGGGCAAACACAGAAGGGAATGCCGACAGGTATGAATGGGAAGGACCGAAACTGCTGCTCATATGCAAATGCATATACCGTATTTTTTGCTCTATAAGACTCACTTTTTCCCCTTCTAAAAAGTAAGGGGAAATGTGTGTGCGTCTTATGGAGCGAATGCAGGCTGCGCAGCTATCGCAGAAGCCAGAACAGCAAGAGGGATTGCTGCTTTCACTGCGCAGCGATCCCTCTTGCTGTTCTGGCTTCTGAGATTCAGAATATTTTTTTTCTTATTTTCCTCCTCCAAAAACTAGGTGCGTCTTGTGGCCTGGCATGTCTTATAGAGCGAAAATGTGCAGGTGTGGACTAGTCTGGTCTCATTTGAAAAGGGGGAAAGTGCATTCTGTAATAGAAATGGGCACATTGTCTTCTTCTTTTTACCTTTGAAAGACGGTTCATTCTTTCTTCATTATCCTCCATATTTCGTAAACTGGGAGGCACATACCAGAAGCAAACGTTTGTGTGCTGAGGCTAATGGAAAGAAAATAACATCTTAGATTGCACGAGCAACTCAATTGCCACAAGGTCCATGCGTTCCCCTTTCCCACACACAGCTCTTCCTAGGACACTAGATCAAAAGCAAAAAACCAACAACCCCAAGCTTGAGCAGGGTGTTGTTTCTCAACCTTTTTGAACCTCAGCTCCTCCACTAATAAATTTAGGCTGCAGTCTCCAGTATAAATTCCTAGGGAATAAGCCCCATTAAACCCAGTGAGAAGTGCTTCTCAGTAAACATGCATGGGGTTGTGCTGTTTACTTACCTTCTGCACTCAGCAGTAGCAACAGGTTGGATTCAGAATATGCTAGTTAAACTTGTTTCCCATTGAAATGAATGGGTATTCACATAGCCATGACTAACTTTGATTTTGAAATGTCCCAAGTTTCAGGTTTTGAAACTTGTAGATTTCAATGGGACCTAAGTGCAACTCAAGTATGTTGGATCCAACCTAATGTGGCAGCGATAATAGATACTGGGAGAAGGTGATGGGTGCATATGCTTTGAACACACAATGTCTGAGCTTTAGTCCCTGGCGTCTTCACTTAAAAAGATCTGGCATCAAGGGTAGGAAAGATCTCTTTTTGGAGCCCTGGAGGGCCACTGCCAGTTAGAGGAGACTGAGATATAGTAGGGTTTCAAGAGCAGACTTGATTTTTCCTATGGATTCCTTTAATGGATTCCTTTATGGATTCCTTGGTGTCCATAGTTTGACATCAACTAGATCTACAGTCAAACCTCAGAACTTGAACGTAATCCATTCCAGCTGACCGTTTGACTTCCGAAACGTTCGAGTTCCAAGGCGCGGCTTCTGATTGGTTGACAGCTAGGTTTTTGCATAGTGGAAGCCACGTTGGATGTTCCGAGGAACGTTCAAAAACCATAACACTCACTTCTGGGTTTTCGGCATCCAGGAACTGAAACATTTGGCAACGGAGCTGTTCGAGTTCTGAGGTTTGATTGTATCACTTGTGGTGCCTGTACTCAGAAGGTCAGCAGTTCGAATCCATGCAATGGGGTGAGCTCACATTGCTCTGTCCCAGCTCCTGCCAACCTAGCAGTTCGAAAGCACAATAGTGCAAGTAGATAAAAAGGTACCGCTGCGGCGGGAAGGTAAATGGTGTTTCCGTGTGCTCTGGTTTCTGTCACGGTGTTCCATTGCACCAGAAGCAGTTTAGTCATGCTGGTCGCATGACGCGGAAAGCTGTCTGTGGACAAACGCGGCTCCCTCAGCCTCAAAGCGAGATGAGCGCCGCAACCCCATAGTCACCTTTGACTGGACTAAACTGTCCAGGGGTCCGTTACATTTTTATGTAACAGGGAATACACATATGTATTCACTGGGTTAGATTTACAACCTAAGAGCCTAATACGAGCTGGCTGGATTAGGCCAATGGCACAGTGCCAACCAGTTGCCTATGGGAAGCCTGCACTCTTGTCTTCCTGCTAGGCAGGAAGGCTGATTGATGTTCTGGTCAATTCAGGTGCTCTCTGGGCTCCTTACACTGATCTTGCAACTGATTCATAAATCAGCATGGTAATCATTCTGCTAGTGCTTACGTCAATTCCTTCTAGCACACTGGGCGGGAAGATTACTTGACAAACAGTCCCTTGGTCTGATCTCTATGATTAGCAAGTACAGGGCAGACTTTTTAATTAATAAAATCCCCAATCTATAAAATGGTGTAGTAATAGATGTTCTGGAGCCGTGCAATCCCAGTGTACTTTTACTTGGAAGTCTGCCTTTCTGTGATTGGTGATACTTACTCTTAGGTAAGTGTGGAGGGATTTGCTTTTCAAAGCTATGTTAAAATAAACACACACACCTTTCCCTCAATCACCAGCTCAAAGCCTTCTCTGTTCTTTATTTTGTTGTACAGGTATTCTGCAAGTTCCAAGCATTTGTCAATGTGTGCTTCAAATCCTACAGTGCCCTTTGGAACAAAGGAAGAAAGAGAGAGGAACGGAGGGTTAGGTTTGTTAAATGTATATATCGCTTGGCTACAAGAACCCCTGAAGAAATTTACAATCAGAAGAGAACAAAATATTTTTATTTTTTCTGATTTTGGAGGATGCACTAAAAAAAAAAAAAAAAGCATCACAGTAGGCACTGCCTTGTTCAAATCCTTATGCAACAGACCAGCATATGACCTGAAGGGTGCTGCTTCTCTAATATACAGCAATCTATTAGCAGGGGATGCTGGAGGTCTCTGAATTGTATGGGAATCAGAAATAGGCTACCTAACTGAAGATCACGAATGGGAGGGTATCTGCACCCCTTCCCACCTTAAAACCCTCTCTGCTCACTTACAGGAGGCCTCGCTCAAGGTCCTCCTTAAAAAGTAGCAAAAACAGCAGGCTGCATATTGTATTTATTATTGCTCAAGCTCCTGGAAAGTTCTGGGGAAAGTTTTCCAATTGAATCCAGTAGGGTTTCCTTCTGAGTAGGCATAGTTAGAATGCATCCTTTTGTGTTCGTACTTATGTACAGAGATCACAGAACATAAACCCTTAATTCCACAATTCGAGAAATACTGTATTTTTCGCTCTATAGGACGCACCCAACCATAGGACGCACCTTGTTTTAGAGGGGGAGAACAAGAAAAGAAAAATCTCCCCCTCTCTGCACAGCGCCCCTTCAGTGAAGTGGCAGGAGAAACAGAGCCCCTTTCATTTCTCCTCCCGCTTAGCTGAAGGGGCACTGCGCCTTAGCTGAAGGGGCACCTACCCTTCAGCGAAAGGAACCCGAAGCCTCCAGAGGCTTCAGGCAGCTATCTTTGAAGCCTGGAGAGTGAGAGGGGTCGGTGCGCACCAACCCCTCTCGCTCTCCAGGCTTCAGCGAAGGCAACGTGAAGCCTCCGGAGCGCGGCGGGAGCGCTCCCACTGCACTTCGGAGGCTTCACATTGCTATCGCTGAAGCCAAGGAGCCTGCATTCGCTCCATAAGACGCACAAACATTCCCCCTTAATTTTTGGAAGGGAAAATGTGCGTCTTATTGTGCTGGTCCCGAGGGTTAACCATGCAGCGAGGTCCGAGTCCAGTCTGAGGTCGAGGGTGCAGTATGGAGGCTGTCTGTCAAAGCTGAAGCAGGGACCAAGGCAGGGAGTCGGGTGAGGTCAGGAACTCTGGCAGGAGGGCAGGACAGGGTGCAGGCAGGAACAGGCTACCAACAATGTTGCTCCCGCAACCTGGGACTGGGACTGGCTGGCTTTTATCTGCCCTGAGGCATAGGGCAGCCCCGATCCTCTGGTGATCTGGCTCTCCTGGCTCTGGAGGTGAGCACTCCTCTTGCGGGAACTTAGTTCCCTCCGCCTCTCTGCCCTGAGCCTCTGCAGCTCAGGAGAGACTGGAGGGTTACCGGACCCAGAAGCAACCTCAACTTCTTCTGACGGGGCTGAGGGTGGAGCACCTGCAGGCAATGGGTCCTCCATCACCTCAGGAGCCAGAGCAGACTCAGCTGGTGCCTGCACCTGAGGATCCAGCACAGGTGAGGACCCTTCAGGCTCATGCCCCAGCCCCGGCTCAGCTGGTTCTGGAGGCGGGGACTCCTGTGCAGGCTGGGATTCCTCATGTTCAGCCTCCGAGTCCGAATCCCAGGCCATCACACTTATAGAGCAAAAAATATGGTCTATGAATGTTGTCAGGGTGAAACTTGATTTAAACCACCCTCTTCTTTTCCTGAGTGGATAAAATCAATGAGTTAAATCACCTTGATTTCATTCAGTCTGTCGGGCGTACATAACTCATGAACCACCAGCTCTGTGTAATGGTGCTGCTCAGTCCTGGATCATTCCCTTCATTTCCTCTTTTTGCATCCACATACAGAGAAACCAGGAGCTTTATGGAGCAGCTGTAAGGCCTCTATAACTGGGACATGGTGTGCATTTCCTTGCTGGATCAAAAATGATGCACACCTGACTTAAAGCAGTGGCAACCTGGTTAAGGTTAGCTATAAGATGATGCCAACAATGGGTGGCAAAAACATCTACAGCCGCATGAAATGTGTGTTTCCTGCAGGCCATTGTAGTAAATGAATTTGTTCATCTTAAAGGAAATCTTGGGGGAGGAATCTGAAACCACTCAGCAGGAAGCATTATATTTGGCAATATTTCCAAACTGCAAAATAAGCTGGTCCTCGGAGAGTCTTTACAAATATGCCCCTAGAAAACAACAGATTTATAATTGGTTTCCCTTTCCCCACATCAATATTATGCCCGCTCCTAATTGCTGCATAAAATGGAAGCAGGTGTTCTAGTCACAGTTTTGCCATGTCTAGTTTTAAGAATTCATACAACAAAATCCTCTTGTCGTTCTTGAAAGCTTTTAGCCCGATTACGCTAAAACAGAATTGTTAGGCTGCCAAATTGGCTGGAGTCGAGGTGCAGCAACTGCTCCATGATGTCACAGGCTCGAAGCTTGAAAGCGGCACTCAATTCCTCATGGCTGAAAGGTGAATTGCCAATTATTATTCATTTGTTCACTCCCAGGTTTGCGCTTTTTATTTATTTCACGCACAGAAGGATCGTGTTAGGGAGGGCAGTGGCTTACCCAGAGACAGCTCTTGTAGGAATGCTCAGCCGCAGTTGCCTAGCAACCCAGCAACCAGCATTTACGTATTTAGCAAAATTCTTAATTGCTTTGCATTCAAAAGAATCGCAAAGCGGTATACAAAACAGAACTCAAATGCAATACAATGCATTTATAATGAAATTAAAAAAACCTATTAAGATATGATGCTGTTCAACTAATAACGCTCACAATTACACACCCATCTATATATACCTCAGTACAAAATCCCAACCAGTCACTTTATATGGCAAAGGCCCCATTCATACCATGCATTTAAAGCAGCATCAGGCTTCTTTAAACAGTCATGGCTTCCCCCAAAGAATCCTGGGAACTGTAGTTTGCTAAGGATGCTGAGAGTTGTAAAGAAGCTAATAAGTTTAATAATATTGCTAATAATAATAATAATAAATAATAATAAATGATGATGAGTCACTCTTTCCAGGAAACTTTGGGAATTTGGGAATTGTACCTCTCTGAGGGAAATAAGACACCTACTTTCCCCTCTCTTTTTCTGACTCCCTCGCTCCCTCTTCCATTGTAAATACTCACCTTTGCCCTCCACATCAGCCATAGCTTGAAGACATCAACATGGCGCCCACATTGCAAGGCTTTGTCTCCAGTGTCGTATGACAGGTCGTAGTGCTTATCTTGTTGAAAGAGGTAGGAAGCGTGCATTTGGTTACAGCTTTGCATCAGGCCCTTTAAAGAAGCAAACACACTCTGAAGGGCAAGTGCAATAACAGGGAAGTTTTACTGATTCAAGAAAGCGCTTGCAAACAATTCCTCATCCTATGCTGTGCTGCGAGGAACAGTTGATGTGTGTGTGTGAAGGCCTCGTAACTCTTTGACTTTGTAAGAAGAAGAAGAGTTTGGGTTTGATATGCCGCTTTGTCACTACCCGAAGGAGTCTCAAAGCGGCTAACATTCTCCTTTCCCTTCCTCCCCCACAACAAACACTCTGTGAGGTGAGTGGGGCTGAGAGACTTCACAGAAGTGTGACTGGCCCAAGGTCACCCAGCAGCTGCATGTGGAGGAGCAGAGACGCGAACCCAGTTCACCAGATTATGAGACTACCACTCTTAACCACTACACCACACTGGCTCCCTAAGGTTTCCTAAGCAAAGGATACAGGCTCCAGTGCTGGCCGAAGGGGCCATCAGTTGTATCTTTAGACTATATTATGAAGTCAAGAGCATTATTTTCGTCCATGCTTGTGGGACACCTTTGGGAGAAGAAAAGGCTAAGAAGGAGCAAACTCTACACAAATCTGGAGTGGAGTCCCTAAGATGAAGTCTTGTACGCCTCCTTCTGGAAATTCCTGCAGCCAAGCTGGTGCCAAATGTATTCTGCTTTCCTTGTGACCACATCAGTGAGGCCGAGAGGGCAGCCCAGGCTCCATACACATAGCCCAGACTTGCTTGCAACATCATCACATAAATATATTCTTGCCATTATAGCTATTGCCCTCACCCCCAACTCTATAAACAATTCAGCTGAATATGTGCTATTTTCTGCTTCACCTCCTACCAGGGGCTCCCACCTCCTACCGGGGGCTCCCAAGCCGGAGGTAGCCAATGGGGCACCCTCCAGAAACTGTTGTGTTCCAGCTCCTATCATCCCATGCCAGCACAGCCAGCGGTCAGGCATAATGGGAGTTATGTTGGCTTTTCCTGTCCTGGCTGCTGTGAAGATGGGAGTACCTAGTAACCAACTGTGCGTCACTGAGCTCTTAAATCCACAGTAAGGAAAGCTAGGAACCTTTTGGAAACCCCATTTGCTTCTCATATTCACTCGTCTGCTAAAGTAGCATAGTGCCCCCATCACGGAATCCCCCATAATATTCCATACTAGTTGGGAAAAGAAAGATAGGGTGAAGGAGCCTTACGCTGCTGTGGAAGGAACTGGAGGAGGAGCTTTGGAGAGCAGGAGAAGGTGGAGAACATTGGTCCTCACAGCAAGAACTATTGAGAAGGGTTCCTGTGACCAAGCTGTTTTGTTTCTCTGAATAAAGAGTTAACTTCACTGCCATTGGGTGCTTTTTGTTTTACTGTTGATCTATGCCTGACTCCACCTCCTGATATCCCCATTTCTAGGCAACAACCACTGCACCCATTTTTTAATTTTATTTTGTGATTTCAGATTGACTACGGATTTTTTATTATTCTTTTTTAGGTGAAAGATGTCAATATGGATGTAAACATACCTCTTCTCGTACGAGCAGAGCGGAGCACTGCAGCGGGACCCCCATCATTTTGTGTGGGTTCCATGTCACAGAATTGGCCCTAGAACAGCAACCAAACTTTAACATGAGGTGCGGCAATGGCAGATTGCATTCACAGAGGCGTAAAATGCAAACAGCGAAACCAAAATAAAAAGGCGGCTCTTGTATGGCCAGAACATTAAGGCTGAAAATAAGCCAAGCAAGCTAAAAAATAAAGTAATGTAGAGTCATTATTTCATGCCATAATCAGGCTTTTTACGAACATCCAATAACAGTTAATATAAATGTATTGGCACAGATAATGTTCCTTAGAAATGACAGAGATTTTTCAGCTTGGAGCTTTTCCAGTGAATGTCTTTTTACAAGTCCATAGTTGTTTAGACTATGGTTAATGAGAGAGTGGTACCTTGGCATGTTTTCACTAACCAAACAAACCACAGTTCCCTGTGTCTGGATGTCATGGGGCACTTTGACTGGTGGCCCAGCTGCACCCTTGTCTGGGCAGGAATAGCCTAACTTCTGTTGTCTATGACCTGGTAACCTTTAGGTTAAATTACTGCAACACATTATACGCAGGGCTGCCTCTGAAGATGGTTGGGAAACATCAGCAGAATTCAGCGGCCAGGTTGCTCACCGGAACTACAGAGTTTGAGCATATTACACCAATCTTGGCCCAACTGCACTAGCCGCCAATTACCGTAGTTTCCAGGCCCAATTTAAAGTGCTGGTTTTGACCTATAAAGCCTTAAATGGCTCAGGACCGCAATACCTTAAGGATCGCCTCTCCCCATATGAACAGACCTAGATCCTGCAGTCATCATCTGAGGTCCTTCTTTGTGTGTCTCCTCCTCAAAAGGTCTGGAGGGTGGCAACATGAGAATGGGCCTTTTCGGTTGTGGCTCCCCATTTGTGAAATGTTCTCCTCAGCGTTGCTCGCCTGGTGCCTTCATTACATATCTTCAGGCACAAGGTGAAAATGTTTCTTTTTAACTAGGCCTTTGGCTAAATATTTTAAACGTGTTTGTGGGAGGGGGGTTATTGATTTGTTATTGTGTATTTATTATGTATTTGTGTTCTCATTTTGTATTTTTTATGTTGTGAACTGCCCTGTGATCTCTGGATGAAGGGTGGTATACAAATTTAATCAACAACAACAACAACGTAAAAGGAACAGCAGCAGGCTCTTATGCTTTGCAAATATTTGGTCAAATATTTTAATAATGATTGGAACTTGAAAAATAGTTTCTGCTGCTACATTTGACAAGAGGATATTGACTGGTTTTAAATTTGCAGGAATTTTGGTAGCAGTCAAGACAGCATATGAGTAGTGTCTAATAATATTTCCATCAGTCACTGCAGCACATAAGTGATATTTAATGACATGTCCATAATTCCTACCTTTCGACACCATTTAATTTCCATTTATGTTTCCTTGACATCAGCAGCCCACCACCCCATGCTCCCTGGAAAAGAAAAGAAAGAGCAATAATTGTATTCAGTCGTATGGATTTCAAGGCTCTAATATCCAAGCCCGCAAGTCACTTCTGAATGTTCTCCTTGTGTGATCAGGGAAGCAGCCAAAAAAATATTGTTGAGGAAATTTCAAAACAGGGGAAGTGTATGAAACATGTTCCCCAAGTGCACATTTGAAATTTACAACCACATGATGAAATGACGCCACTGGTTTAAGTGTCTGTAGAAAAGAAAGAAATACCTTAAGCCCTTCAATTCAAGTGACTGTCCCCTTGCATTTTGTCAATTCTGTGCAGACAAAAGTTGTGCTGTAACAGGAGAGGGGAACCTGTGGCCCCCCAGATGCTGTTAGACTTTGCCAGCCCTAGTCAACAGGACCAATGGTCAGGGAGGAGTGTGGATGTTTGTGCAGAGTTGGGATTTGACATCCCGCTTTATCACTCCCCTTAAGGAGTCACAAAGCGGCTAACATTCTCCTTTCCCTTCCTCCCCCACAACAAACACTCTGTGAGGTGAGTGGGGCTGAGAGTCTTCAGAGAAGTGTGACTAGCCCAAGGTCACCCAGCATGTGGAGGAGCAGGGAAGCGAACCCGGTTCACCAGATCACGAGTCCACTGTTCTTAACCGCTACACCACACTGGATCTCACACACCACACTGGATCTCAGTTGGCGGAAGAGGAGGAAGCCCTGATAAATCATAAGCTGTTTTCCCAGCTTTATTATTATTTTTTAAAAAAGCAAGAGAGCAATCCAACACCCAAGATCTTCTGGGATGAGTGGAGTTTGAAACAGGTGAATCTCTGTCTGAGTCTGGGCTTGGCTGGGGCTAACCCAGTTCAAGTCCCTCATTCCACTGGTACAGCTGGCTTAGCTGAGGCCAAGATCAGTGACAGAGCATGTTTTCACTGTGTCTGGGGCATGCATGCCTGTTGCAGCCTCTTCACACTGCCCTGCCAGCACCCCCCCCCAGAAAAAATGGGACCATCGCCCCAGCAGACCCACCCATGTTACACCCCTGGCCAAGACAAGTCCCCCAACAAGGGAGTGATGGGGGCACAGTGGGGCAGGGGCGCACTCACACCTGTTCCAAACCCTTTCCAACTTGGTCACATGACCTAGCAACCTAGCAGAAGTTACACAGCTGCTTAGATTGAACCAGCTCTGACTGTTGACGGCAGTAGGCTTTCAAATACCAGTTTTTGGGTAGGGAAAGCGTTGTTGTACACAAATTCGGCTTACGGGTTTGGCCACTGTGAGAGCAGGATACTGGCCTAGATGGGCCTTTGACCAGATCTAGTAGCCTTTTCTAATGTTCTTAAATAAACAGTCACATTCCCTGACTTCCCTGGCTTTTTTCTGGCCCACGTAGGACCAGCCTGGATAGTTGGCCTTGGTGAAGATTTGACGTTTTCATCCCCAAAAAGTTTTTGATTTGAGTTTCTACTGGAATGAGGCTGCATTTTAATGTTGTACTTAATCTTGTTTTTAAGTTGTATTTTAATCAATTGTTTTTAGCTGGTGTTAGCCGCCCTGAGCCCAGTCTTGGCTGGGGAGGGTGGGATATAAATAAAAATTATTATTATTATTCGTATAGGATGGGCCTACTACTTGCTACTAACCACAAGAGCTCGAGGTAATATAGCTTTGAATATCAAAAACTAGGGACAAAGAAAATGAGATGGCCCACAACTTCCTGCTCTCCTTGACAGCTTCCAGAATCTGTGGTTCTCAACATCCTTCAGAGATTCTGCTAGGAAATGCATTTCCACAGTGAACAGCATGGTTTTTGGCTCTGCCACCTTACTGTTTTGTAGCTCAGTCCTTTTAGACTGTAATTCTGTACTCACATCAACATGCATCCAGATCTTGTACTTTTTACAGATATCTGCAATAGCTATAAGTGGATCAAATGCCCCATAGACCGTAGTTCCTGCTGTGGCGCTCACGAGGAAAGGAACAAATCCCTGCAGGGAGGAAACAACAACAAAAACAACAGGAAAATGTTCCAGCGGAGAAAATTTCCTTTAGACATAGAGACTATTTTCTGAAATTGAGCGTCTTTCAGTCACAACAGCCCTGTTGGAGAAGTGGCGTGGAACGGAGGCTTAATACTGTTAAAAGTTTTGGGGGAAGGCAAGGATCCCCAAAACTCCTGGGTGCCAAATCCTCCTAGTTATTCCTAGATTTAGTGAAAGTTAGAATTAATCAAGGTTTGATTAAACTGTGCCATACACTGCTGGAGGCATTTAATGCTAACAAGCCAAGCCAGCCTGAGAGTGTGGGTCAGTGGAGGAACAAAGCTGATAATGGCCGGGTCATTAACTCACCAGGAAAGCCTTCAAGAGAGCGAAATCTATGCCAGACCAGGAGGGGTAGGGGCTCTCCTTCAGTGTGTGTTAGTGGACATAGACCAAAGGGATTAAAGGGTGTAGGGTTTTGGATTGGAGGAGATAAGCCAGGGAAATTGTTTGAGTCTGTTAGCTGTGAGAAGGAAGAAGAAGGCGGGGGGGGGGGACATCATATTGGCTGGCTGTGATAGGCTGTAACAAAGAGACAGAGAGCATGACTGCTTTTCTGTCTTTGAGACCCAAGACTGCTGCACCTATGGGAGAAGGAGTGTGGTGGAGTCTCCTTCTTTGGAGGTCTTTAAGCAGAGGCTTGACAACCATATGTCAGGAGTACTCTGATGGTGTTTTCTGCTTGGCAGGGGGTTGGACTCGATGGCCCTTGTGGTCTCTTCCAACTCTATGATTCTATGATTCTATGATTCTATGATTCTATGATTCTATGATTCTATGATTCTATAAGCATAAGACCCTCTTGGGGTGTAATGCTATCCACACCTCCATCATAGGCTCAGGTGGTATATATGTGTGTAAATAAACCATATATCCTAAAGACACCACAGTCTCCGCTGTGCCTCATTCCCAAAAGGAAACACGAACCCTAGATAAGCACCCGAGATCCTTGGAATCACATGCACCGCTCAGCAGAGATTGGGGAGGCGTGAAACAATATCATTAGGGAGAGGCATACCAGTAATCACAGACTCAACATCTAAGAAACATGCCTGATTTATGCTGCCAAGCAAATGTTAGATGTTAGAAGAGACTGCCACCTGCACATCTTGGCTTCCTCTTCCTACACGGACTGGCAAGAGCTCTCTAGAGTTTCAGGCAGGACTATTTCCCCAGTCCTATCTAGAGATGCTGGAAGGGACAGAAACTGACACCTTTTATTTATTTTATTTTATTGGTACACTGCCTTATAATACCCTTAGCAAATGGGCTTATCCACACTGACCTTTTCTCCGCTCTTTCAAGGAACCGTCCAAGCTTTAAAGCTATGTGTCTGAGTGTCACATTCTTCTTCTTCTTTTGCTCCAGAGCGTTCCCTGTGAAAACTTGCTCTTTAAATCTCAATCAGTGCAAAGGGCAATCCGCTTAAAACCCAATTGAGCGCTAAAGAGCGGGGTTTTGTAGGGAAAACTCTGGGACAAAAAGCTCTACCAACCCCCCCCCAAAACACACACACACACACACACACACACACACACAAAACAAACAACAACAACAACGCCCAGACATGCAGCTTTTAAGCCCAGATCTATGCCTGGCGAGAGTGGAGCAAAAGTTAAGTGTGGATAAGCCCAATGTTGCGACCCATCGACATTCTCTCTTCCTCCTTTTACTGTAATTTGCTTATGTCATCAATGCTTCTGCCTGCAGGTGGCAGCAAACTGCTAAGGCGACAAAATGTGTCCAGATGTTTGGCTTTTGTATAAGGCTTTTCCTGGCAGAGAGTAAAAATGAGCATCTGGAAAGGCTAGGTTTACTTTGCAATTCTGAACTCTGTTGAACGAGTGACTTACACTCTTCTGGCCTCAGCTGGGCGGTGTAAGAAACAGTTTGTTGAAAACCAGACAGTTCAATTTTTAAAAAAATCATTGAGAATGAATGTGGGACTTTCTACATGCAAAAATGCATGCTCTCCGACAATGGGCCTGTGCCTCCTACAATCACAGGGTCTAGACTAGAGGATGGAGAGAGCTCAAAAGAGTTGGGGTGACCCAACATTCTTGCACATGCACACTCAGTGAATCACTTTGTGATGCCTACGTTATTTCGGAATAGTCTATTTTTCGGACAGGTTTCTTTCAGTGCATTGGTCCAACTCATCATTAACTCGCATTTCAAGGCGGGGGGTGGGATCTTTGTGTGCAGATTTATAAGGCAACTCAACTTTTAAAACAATGATTGAAATTCCATAGGCAATTCCCTTGCCTCACTCCCCAAAATGGTATGCTTTCCTATATACCTACAGATTACAGACTGTAGGTGGAAATCTACTTGCCTTTTGCTTTGCCTCAACAATTCTCCTTTCAAGATCAGATGGAATCATTTTGCCTCTGCAATAGAAAAGGGAAAAAAGAAATCAAAATACCAGCGTTTTGCTATTAGCTCTTTCCGTCCGCTACTCAGGTTAGTTAACTTAGATAAGATAGTGATTTATGAAAAGATCTACCCACCATTTATAAACCTAACTAGCCACTTGGGAAGCGATTCATTCCACCCTCCATGATCTGCCTCCTTAACTGAATTTGAGTCAGTTGAAGAGGTTTGCAACTGACTCAAATTAAGAGGCCGGGGGCCAGCGCTGTCCGGAGACACTTTCCGGGTCACGTGGCCAGCGTGACAAAGCTGCCATCTGCCGAGCCAGTGCAGCACATGGAAACGCCGTTTACCTTCCCGCCAGTAAGCGGTCCCTATTTATCTACTTGCACCCGGGGGTGCTTTCGAACTGCTAGGTTGGCAGGCGCTGGGACCGAACAACGGGAGCGCACCCCGCCGCGGGTATTCGAAACGCCGACCTTTCGATCGGCAAGCCCTAGGTGCTGAGGCTTTTACCCACAGCGCCACCTGCGTCCCGGTGCGCCACCCGTGTCCCGGGACGTAGTACTGTTTAGTAGTACTGTTTCTTAGTACAGTACTACTAATAATAATGTATACTTTTGTTTTGTTTTTTTTGCAAATCTGAATGTTTATGTGAATCTCAACTTATCCATAATGAAGTGGGTGGAAAACTTCAAATGACTGAATGCAGAGTTATGTTTTTTTAGTACATTTGATGTACTCAAGGGCCTTTGCTCCTGAACTCACAGTTCACTAACTAATGTCCACATGGTGCTTGACAGATCTTCGGCAATCCAAAAATGTATTGTGCAGGTCACAAAATATAAAACTCTGCTGGTACAGCCCTGGGGCCATGAGTTTGGCTCAACAAACCTGCTATAAACCACTTTTTGAACTCTCTGAAAAATGCCCAGCATCTATGTGGCAGAGCTTCCTTAGCCCAACACGGGGCAAGGCTATATTACATGAACAGGTCATTTGATATTTTTTTTTTAAAAAATTGTTCTTTCTGCTGCATTCAAAGAATGGCTATTCCTGCTGTCATTCATAAGGCTGTGCTTACCTGTCATCACACCTGATCAAAATCACACTGTCAGTACCAATTCCTAAGGCTGCTGCTCCTTTCTTCACAGAAAAATGACTCTGAAAAAGCACATGGGTTATTTTTGCAATGTTTACAGCAGCTTCACTTCTTCAGCTGTAAAAGAATCATGAAGCAGCACCTAGGGGAACAATCCAGAAGCCCTTTATTCCTGTGCAAATGAGGCTCTGTTTGCAAGCCCTGGCGAAATGAATGGGAAGTTCTGCGTGGAGACCTTAAACATCTATAGCTTGACTGTTTGGTGATTAGGTGTTTAGTCAACCACCGAATGCAATTTAATAAGGGCTGGCAGAACATATGTGGAAGAGCTTTGAACTCTGAAGTGCTGATGTTGCTAAATGTTCTCAGATGGCTGTCTTTTTCTTGGACACCACAGGAGTTACATTAGTCTAGTCTTCCCCAACTTGGCGTCTTTCAGATGTTTGGGACTACAGCAACAGTCCCAGCCAGTGTGGTCAGCATGGACAGTGCCATGTTGGGGGAGGCTGGATGAGATGGACATAAATGGAAGCTAAAAAAGGTCAACACGAGATCCGACAGCTTCATAAAAACACACCTTCCTAACATAACCGACACAGCACATTTCAGAAGGAGCTCATAACTCATTTGTATGCAGAAAATAAACAGAGGACTCTCATGTTACAGTAGGAAAACGACTACGTCTTTCCCCAAGGGGCGTTTGAAGAAGCCTGGTTTTATCAGAAAAGAAGTGAGGCTAGCAAAAGGTTGAAAGAGAAAACACCTACATGCTCCGATGTGAAGGCAACCAGTCTTGGAATAGCTGCCATTCCTTTCTCTTTAACTTCCGGGAACATCTTGAAACGTGCAATCAACATAGCATACATGTTAGATATGGCACCACCTGGAGTCCACAGTAATACAGCGTTACTTCCTCTATTCATAACGGCACAAAAGCTTTAAGCACAAACTGTACTGGTCATGCAACTTTTTCAAAACAAGAGACATTTCTCATATAGAGGGCCTGGCTTGATCTTAGGTTGCTCCATTTCCCACCCGCTATGGAGAAAACCCACTGAGCATGTCCTTGAGTCCGCCTACAGTAGATTGGACCTTGGGCTGCATTTTAGAACATTTTAGAACAGGGCTGGGGAACCTCAGGCCCAGGAGTGAAAAGACCACTCTGTCTGGCCCTGGGACTCTCCCCAGGCCATGTGTTCCTGAACTGAGATTATAGATAAAAAGGTAAAGGTAAAGGACCCCTGGACAGTTATGTCCAGTCAAAGGCAACTATGGGGTGCGACACTCATCTCACTTTCAGGCCAAGGGAGCTGGTGTTTGTCCACTGACAGCTTTCCGGGTCATGTGGCCAGCATGACTAAACTGCTTCTGGTGCAACGGAACACTGTGACAGAAACCAGAGCGCATGGAAACGCCATTACCTTCCAGCTGCAGCGGTAGCTATTTATCTACTTGCACTGGCATGCTTTTGAACTGCTAGGTTGGCAGGAGCTGGGACAGAGCAACGGGAGCTCACCCTGTCGTGGGAATTCGAACCGCTGACCTTCTGACTGGCAAGCCCAATAGGCTCAGTGGTTTAGACCACAGCGCCACCCATGTTTATTATGCCTATTTATTCCCTAGACAGAGAATGGAGAGATGTGGTGTGTGCATGGAAACCTTTCATTATTGCACGGCTGGAATGTAGCCTACCATACTAAGGTAAGAGTTGTATCTGTGGCTTCTTTTCCTTGCCCAACACTGCCATGCAACCCTCAGAAGGCTGCCCATAAGGAAACATGGCTCTTGGACTTAGAAAGATTCCCCACTCTTGTTTTAGATACTTCCAAGTGCCTGTGGCTGCATATTTATTTTGGAAATACCCTGCTTGCCCATACATACATACATACATACATACATACATACATACATACATACACTGGGCTTGATTCCAGCCTAGTTAGCTGTACTTCTCCCATTGGAATGAATGGGGGAAAACTGTCTCATTGGGAAACTGACTTTCTCTGGTGAGGGACCAGATATTCCTTCCATGTCTGGACACCTCTTTCTTCTGGTCCAATGTCAAGTCCCGTATGGCAGATAACCAACATGATTCCTTTGAGATGTTGTTGGAGTACAAGTCCCATCATCCCTGACCATCAACCTCGCTGGTTGGGGCTTATGGGAGTTGGAGTCCAACAATATCTATATACACACTGGCTGTCCCAACCTGCAGTTTGGGGGGAAATCCTACATAGTGTAGGATTTCCCCCAGCAGACTAGTTGGAGAAGGCTGCCCCAAACTATTTTGAGAGGCTGCTTTTGCCTGAGAAGCAAAATAACCAAACACAAATTTACAGGGCAACTTGGATTTAAGGACAGGAGAGAGAGTACATTTTCCTTGATATTTGTGTTTCTATTCCTATTTACTAAAAGGCTCAAGAGAGCACCACTACCTCATTAGTAAATATTAAATAAAATAGCTGTAATTCCTTTCTTTCATTTCAGAACACTTAAAAAATATTTAATGTAACAGAAGAACCGGACAAATGTCTCTTCTGATTAATTTCCCCCCAGACTGCCACTTTGGCTGTTTACAAAGCAGAAGGAAGTATTCAGCAGGGACAGATATTAATGTCTTTAATAATCATGTCTCTGGACTGCCATAAATATGCATTTTTTATGTACCCAGGAAAGGATACTCAGGATTATGAGTGAACGAGCGCCCTTCTGAATCTTGCAGACTGCAAAGTACATCATACATTACAGACATAAGTAGGTTTTTTAAAAAGATCACTCACCAGGTGAAAATATCCCATCACCAGCACCTCCTGGCCAACCAATGATTTCTCTCATTTTCCTTAAGGTGACATATTCCAAAAGTACAAACACTGGAGCAATTTCATAGGTGAACCTGAAACACAGCAGTGCCCATATTTTATTGACCTGGTTAAGATAGAAACAGAATGCCCTCCCCCACATGATTTAACTACAGTTGTACCTCAGCCTAAGAACAATCCTGTTAACAAACAATTTGGGCAATGCACTCTGCAAAACCGGAATTAGGTGTTCCGGCTAGAGAACTTTGCCCTGGAAGACAAATGGAAGTCGACCGGTAGAAGGGCACCAGCGGCAGGAAGCCTCATTGGGGAAAGCATGCCTTGGTTTGAGAATGTTTTTGGTGTAAGAATGGACTTCCGGAATGAATTAAGTTTGTAAACCGAGGTACCACTGTATAACATAGCCTCCTTTAGTGGAGTGGGATGTTTCAGTCCTGCCTATTAAAAACATGAATGTGTTTTAGATTTTTCTCTGCTTTGCTTTGTGCTGGTTTTTAATGCATGTGCTATTTATGTATTTGTTGTAAGTCGCTTAAAAAGAAGTGATGAATAAGTTTAATTAACAACAACAGGCATTACAAGACTGATACAAGTGTGAGATGTAAATAGAGGACAGATTAAGGAACTGAAACCTACAAATTACCAGTTCACACAATCCCAGAGGAAATAAAAAGATTTACCTATATCTAGTGAGGCTTAGTGATGTAGGAAATAAAGGCTTTGACTTGGCTCAGGGAAAACCATGTTCTAATCCTCACTCAACAATGAAGCTCATGCAGCGACCTTGAGGCAGACACTATCTCTTAGTCTAACCTACCTTACAAAGATGTTGTAAGATTTAAATGGGCAGGGAAGAGAAACAGGCTGTAAGCTCATTGGTGGAGAAGCAGAATAATAATACATGTATTCATGTAAAACACAAAATAATTCTCTGTTGCATTTCTTGAAAGTTGCTAAGTTTTGAAACTGTAATTTTTTTCAATGGGAAACAACATGATTGCAGTGATTGTAATGGCCAGACTAAATTTTTCAAAAGATATCTGGACTCAATACTAAGCTTAGACAGACCTCATAATTAAAAGCACCAGCAAATTCACATACTTACATATTAGTGTTGGCTGTAGAAGTTAGCCAGTCTGCAGCCAATCCGACCATATCCAGTCCAGTTGAAAGCTGATTGAAATATCTGGGATGTCCTGCATAGCATTGAAAAAGTGGATGGCATTTTTTGTTTCCAGTGAATCATGTTTTCTGAATCACTTTATTGAAACATTAACTGTATATTTCACTGCACTGGAAAAGCGATCAAAGCATGAGACACGAATGCCACATTGCTGAACTTCTTGTCTACCTACATTTGCACTATATACCTGCCAGCGCATTGACCCATGTAATCCATCCAGCCTTCAACGTGCCACAAGCAGAAAGGAGACGTTTAAAGGGCAAACGACCTGAGAGAACTGACTGGTTTTGCCTGATGTCAAATTCTTAGACTTAAGCAGTGACTCAACCCCTGTAGTCATATATATCTATCCAAAGAAAACCCGAGTACCAGACCTGATGTGAAGATACCCTAACTGTTCCTGGACCAGGACCAAGCAGATGAGACTCCTGTTGACTGTAAGCAACCCTGCAGGCCTCCAGCCAGCAGAGGGCAGGGTTGAGACTAACAGATAGGGGAAAGCACACTTTGTGGCTTTCTCTTAATCTCCCAAGCTCCACCCCTTCCTGTTCCTTGTGCGCTCTCTCTCTCTCTGCTGTAGAATGCAGCCCTGAGAAACTCAAGTCCGCCATGTAGGCTTAGGATCTGTAGACATTTTTGTAATAATAAAAAAGTGTTTGCCAATAAGACCTCTTTGTGTTTTATTTACTCTTTTAAGTAATGCTAGTTTGTGTGAATGAGACAGAATGGGTGGTGGTGGGACTGAACAGCTCCAGCTTCCAAGCTTTTAAAATCTGCTACATATGAACTGTTTAAAAAACCAAGAACCCAGTGACATGCTGATCATCTAAACTGCCAAGCACAAACCCTCTGAGAAGTGACACACCATCTGTCCCAAGTCTTCACCTCCCATCCCCAACAACCCTTGCTAAAGACACACCTAAGGAACCATCAGTATGACCTGTCTTACTCAATGTGGCGCATCCCAGTCAGGATGCTTCCTGCCCTTTAAAATTCACAGTCCTTGGAGAGGAGGCAGAACTTGGCACAAACAGCAAGCAAGACACTGGGCGCTTCCAGACAACCTGTTCATTGAGTATTCCACTGGATTTGTTTTTAGGGAGATTAGATGATGTTGGCTACAGTGGTACCTTGGTTTGCATATGTCTTGATTTGCACACGTTTTCGATTACAAACACATCAAACCCAGAAGTGCGTGTCCCGGCTTGCAACCTTTTTTTTGGATTACAACCCATTTTTTTTGGGATTACGAACAAAATTTTTTGGGAGGCCCCATTGGCAAAAGCGCGCCTTGGGTTACAACCTGTTTTGGTTTACAAACGGACCTTAGGAACGGATTATGGTTGTAAACCAAGGTACCACTATACTTAATGAGCATTAATTCTGATTTTTTTTTTGCAGGGAAGTTAAAACAACATTATATCAAGACAAGTGGTATTCCACACTTTCCAGTGGGCCTGTTGTGCAAGACCTCCCAACCAACTATAACTGTGTGACCTGAATTTGTTGATATGTGATTGCCTATTGCCAAGGCAACTTGACTGCTACCTGGGAGCTGTCCTTTGTACCTGTATTGCCTCCTTGCTTGCCAGCATGTAGAAGAACGAGCTCCATCGGCCCTGACCCTGTGAGGCGTCGTGGCCAAGGGAGCTTGTTTCTGGGCTGGTGGGTTCCTTCACCCTTCATGCCCCCCCAATGCGCCCGGCCCCTGGCACTCGCACGTGTCCACCCCAGGCACTATGAGCTCATGTGACACCCCTAGGGGGCCCTCCTCTCCCTTCTGGTGAAAGATGCCTTCAAACAGAGGACTGACCTCTGTAAAACAGGATATGTAGTCAGTCTACTTTCCTTGTATTCCCCAGCATGCAAGTGTTCCTCCCAAAATGCAAGGGGTATGTTCATGCATGTGCAGGCATGCACACACACACACACACAGCATTGGAAGGCCCTGCTCCATCCTATTTCCCTGTCACTATTTGAAAAATCATATGTAAGGAGACAGCCAGAAAATGGCTGACCAGGTAGTGCTGGAAGAACGATATGCTAGTACAGAACTTGGGCTTGACAAATATCCCCTGACCTTCTGTGGAGTACAACTGTATTATTTCCCTCACCATGCTGTTCTGTTGCACAAAGTGGGTCTCCCTTGGGCCTCAACATTAACGGGGAACATTAATTGGCCAATTAGGCTGGTCTTTTGTCAAAGTCACCTTGGAATGTTCTTTAACACACATGCAAACACAGGAGGCCAAAACTGGTTTGCTCAGGCGCAGAGAGAGTGTGAAAAGAGAACTGAAAATGAGCAATCCAGGTCTTGGTAGGTAAGTGGCAGGTGGGGGAGAAGTAAACAGGCTGTGATGGCCTGGGATTCGGACTCGGATGCTGAACCTGAGGGATCCCAGCCTGCACAGGATTCCCCGCCTCCAGAACCAGCTGAGCCGGGGCTGGGGCATGAGCCTGAAGGGTCCTCACCTATGCTGGATCCTCAGGTGCAGGCACCAGCTGAGTCTGCTCTGGCTCCTGAGGTGAGGGAGGACCCATTGCCTGCAGGTGCTCCACTCTCAGCCCCGTCAGAAGAAGTTGAGGTTGCTTCTGGGTCCGGTAACCCTCCAGCCTCTCCTGAGCTGCAGAGGCTCAGGGCAGAGAGGTGGAGGGAACTAAGTTCCCGCAGGAGGAGTGCTTGCCTCCAGGCCAGGAGAGGCAAGTCACCTGTGGATCAGGGCCACCCTATGCCTCAGAGGAGATAAAGGCCAGCCCACCCAGTCCCAGGTTGCGGGAGCAACATCGTTGGTTTCCTGTTCCTGCCTGAACCCTGTCCTGCTTTCCTGCCGGAGCTCCTGACCAGCCCTGGTTCCTTGCTTGTATGCCTGCTCCTGACCTTACCCGACTCTCTGCCCTGCACCCAGCTGCACCTTCGACCTCGGACTGGACTCGGACCTCGCCTCACGGTTAACCCACGGGACCAGCACACAGGCATTACAATGAAACTGTAATGCCTGTGCTGTTATGAATAGGCAGGTTGCCACAAAGACCTTATGCCCCAAATGCAGAGGAAGCTAGTGACCTAGTGGCAACCCCATGCATGCCTACTGTATAGCTAATGATATCCAATTAATATCTATGAGACTTCAACTAGACTAATCTTCTCTGCCTACGAGAAGAAACGCCATGGTGCATCTGCAGCAGCACAACTGGATGCCTTCATCTGCCCCAGCTGCAACAAAACTTGTCTCTCCCATATCAGTCTCTACAGCCACAGCAGGCACTGCCTGCAACCTTCCAGCAGCTTGACCTCACCCGCAAAGGCGCACTCCTCCATTGTCTCCCAAGACAGACAGATGCCAAGCAAGTCTGTAGTGTTTTCTCTTCCACTACAAAGTGCCCCTTTCAAGGCTGATCTTCATGTCCTGTTGCTCAGGAAAGGGTGCAGATTTGCAAAGCTATTCTCAGGGGTGGTGATCCTTGGGACTGGTAGGAAGGGAACCCGCACGGTAGGTGGAGCCAGAGATGGGTGGAGCCAACTCTTTCCAGTTTTGTCCCCATCCACTTCTCTGCTAAGTTCTTTAAGGGGAAACACTGAGATGGAGGAGCAGGAGGTTGACAGGCAGGGCCAGCCTCTGGACTGCATGTAAGTAGGACGATGGGCAGGTGGGAGCTGGCTGAGGTTGGAAGGGCAGTGGCCCATTAGCCCCAGTGCACCAGCCTCCACTGACTACTGCAGAGATCTGACATAAGCCAAGGTGAATGGTTTGGAGGTGTCTCTAGATACTCTCGGCACACAGTGTAAAAAAGGATGCACACTGCCAGGAGCAAACCAGGGAGCGCAACTGGGCTATGACCCTGCTCTACAGAATACCTATCCTGCTCTACAAAATACTTATCAAAATATTTAATCTGGACCTGAGCAGAAAAATGGAAGCAGTTTTCTATCTAATCACAGCTCAAGAAAAGCTTGAAATGATAAGCCGAGGTTTGCATTTCCTTCTCCTCTTTAAAGTCAACTTCACGGTGCCTTGTAGCAACAGCCCTTTGGAAGACCTTTGCTCACATGCCACATGTTGTCAATGAACGCTATATTTCAGAGGCAGAAGCAGGCCCATGAGCCAAGGAGCTTGCTGCGGCTTGTAATAACCTCTAATGATTACAAGAGACAGGGCAAAATGAGCAAATGGAACTCTCTGCCAACTGCTTTGCGCCGTGAGTGAAGGGGCTGAGGATGACATGCAGATTGCTCAGACACCAGAAAATACAGATCATTTCTCCCTTGTCAGAACACACAGTTATGAAGCCCTGAATCTCCTGGTAATTGTGATTTTAAAAACAAAAACAAACAACAACAAATAAATGTAATTCAAGTCAACATCTTTGCTGTGTCAGAGTGATGCATGAGAAAATAGTCAGTGGCCTGATAAGTCCATTTACAGGGCTTCTCGTTGTTTTGATTTGCAGATCTTTTGCAGCCCTTTCGGAGAGGTTTTGAAACATAAAGGAAATGTTCCCGAAGCTCATTAGGGCCACGGAACACCCTTGCCTGGCTTCATCCGAAATAAAGCCCTATCTAGGTTTCGATACCAGCAAAGAGAGAGAAAGATTAAGAGGCGCTTCAATAGCATTGGATGATTACGAAAGCAGGCCAGGAACACCTGTTCCAACCCAGGCAAAAAGAACATCGCTGCCTGCCCGCCTGCCTGTAAGGTGGGAGATACAGAGGAGCTATTAAGGAAAGGCATACAAAAACCTAAGAGGGAAATTATCAGTCTCCAGCAGTCTTGTATCAGTCAGACACACACCCCACACAAAGAATTCAGCCCTGTCCGTCATCCATGGTACGGGCACACAAAGGCTCAGAAATCAGGTTGTGTGGGTGAAGCAAAAGGAGGGAAATTAGGGGTGGGGGAAGCAGCAGCAAAACTCATTATTCTCTTATAAATGGAGTCTCTGCCTCACCCTTCTAAGGCAGCTACTTCCGCTTAAATGATGTTGACTGGATAGAAGTGCCCAGCAGCCGCAAAAGAGCACTGGTTCTGCTACTTGGCCTTTTTCTTTGTTATGTTTTTAAAAATATAATAAGAGCAATATGTCTCCTTCCACCAAGGCAGGGGTAGGCAATGTGAAACCCTCCCATCCTCCCTAGCCCTTGGCCATGCTATGCCAGGCGGAAGGCACGTGTCAGCTACCAAGGAATTTTGCTTTATATTATTACAGCTATGTCCCACCTCTTCTCCAAAGAGCTCGAGGTGATGTGTAGCAGCCCCGTGAGGCAGATTAGGCTGAGAGGCAGTGACTGGCTCAAGGTCACCTGTGAGCATCATGATCAAGAGAGAGATTTGGACTCTCGTCTTCCAGGTCCTATTTGACACACTAACCACTACACCGTACTGGCCCTTAAGTTCAAGGTGGCCTAGATGGCTTGGCAACCACCCAATGACCCTGTGAGGAAGATTAGAGTGAGAGAGACCCTGTGGGTCTCCCTGGTCCCAGTCTGACAGGGTGTGCTTCTACATGACATGGAACCTAGGCCAGCTAGACATTTGCTTGATATGTAGCCTACACGTTTTTCTTTCATTAATAACTGTGCACAGGGAAGGTTGCACACACAGGAAGGTCAGGCTGACTTCTTCCCTTCCCAGCGCGATCAAAGCCAAAATCCACTGTATCTGAATATCAGTTGTTGGGAATCAAAGGTAGCTAGAGAGCTGTTGTGCTCATGCCCTGATGGAGGGATTCCCCCAGGATTCTGGTTGTCCACTGTGAGAACAGGATGCCAGCCTAGATGAGTCACTGGCCTGATCCCCCTGCAGATCCACCTGTGGAGAGCCAGTGTGGTGTAGTGGTTAAGAGCGATAGACTCGTAATCTGGGGAACTGGGTTTGCGTCTCCGCTCCTCCACATGCAGCTGCTGGGTGACCTTGGGCCAGTCACACTTCTCTGAAGTCTCTCAGCCCCACTCACCTCACAGAGTGTTTTTTGTGGGGGAGGAAGGGAAAGGAGAATGTTAGCCGCTTTGAGACTCCTTCAGGTAGTGATAAAGCAGGATATCAAACCCAAACTCTTCTACTTCTTCTGTCAGTGAGAACAGCAGGCAGCCATTTAACAGAAGACCACAAAAGAAACCATCGGTGTAAAAATGGATAGAACTGTGCTGCAAGTGTATTTTCCAGTATAATCTATTTCAGAGACAGTAATGAGGGGGTGAGGAACACATCATCTTCCAGATGCTAGACTACAGCTTCCATGATCTCTGAACACCGGGCATGCTGGGAGCTGGCTCCAACAATATCTGGAGGGCCACAGTTTCCCCACCCCTGCTATGGGCCCTCACTTGCCCTTACTTCACCTAGCCAACAATGATCCTGCAACAACACTGGAACAGCAGGAGATGGGAAATTAGTATCACTTTCACATGCATTCTTTTTAGATTCCAGGTTAATATCCAGTACCAAGTTTGAGGACCATTACCTCTATCTATCTATCTATCTATCTATCTATCTATCTATCTATCTATCTATCTATATCATCTATCTATTTGTTGATTTTCATAGGAGAGAAATCTTTAGAAGAGTTCAAACATACAGGAAGAAGAAGACAACAGAATGGCAAAAGGTGGAAGTACAGTGGTACCTCGAGTTAAGTACTTAATTCGTTCCAGAGGTCTGTTCTTAACTTGAAACTGTTCTTAACCTGAAGCACCACTTTAGCTAATGGGGCCTCCCGCTGCTGCTGTGCCGCCGGAGCACGATTTCTGTTCTCATCCTGAAGCAAAGCTCTTAACCTAAAGTACTATTTCTGGGTCAGTGGAGTCCGTAACCTGAAGCGTATGTAACCCGAGGTACCACCGTACCGCAACAGAAGCCATAAAGCAGGAGAAAGAAAAAATAGGATTATATGGGAGCAGCTCAGCAGTTTCCAACTCAAATGAACTCCAGGAGGGGCTGTGATCTTACCATGGCTGAGAACCAGTGGGCCTCCATGCGCTGTTGGGACTCCAACTCCCATCAACCCCAGTCAGCATGGCCAATGGCCAGTGGTCATGGGAGCTGCAGTCCAGCATTGTCTGGAGGACCACAGGTTCCCCATCCTTGATGTGGGGGGGGGGATAAAATTCACCAGAATTAGCTATTCCTCATCCACTAAAACTGCCTTCCTGGAAGAGGCCAAAGGACAACATAGTTCAGCCAACCGGCTCTGCAGAACCAGAAGAAAGACACCTCCATCGTGTAGTAGGGCTATCATTTTTGGCTATTACTTTTCAACATCAAACGCAGCCACCATCCTCACAGCTTTAGATGGGGAATTTCATTGCTTGGAAAGCGGGAACCAGGTAGACTGACAACACCAGGCCTTCTTGAGCAGAATGTTTGGTTCGAATCCGGCTTGGAATTTGCAGCCTGAAAGAACTATTTCAGAATCCAAGCTCACAGCAGCGCCCCCTGGCAGCCTGATGTTTATCTCCTGCTTTTGACATACACCGATTCCACGGAGCATTTCTACGCGTGCTTTACTCCGAAGAGAGTCCAATTTGCCAAGGACGTGCAGCGGGCCCGTTCACACGCGGTGCTAGGCCTTTGTTCTTGTTCTTGCTCGCCCCCCACTGCCTCTGCCGCTTATGTTGCCGCTTTTCTCCCCCACCCTCCTTCCCTTTAACATCAAAACCCCGCAATGCATGGTTTAAATCGGATTGATTGCTCTTTAGAATGCAGTAGTAGATAGGTAGCCGTGTTGGTCTGCCATAGTCAAAATAAAAAAATTCCTTCCAGTAGCACCTTAAAGACCAACTAAGTTAGTTCTTGGTATGAGCTTTCGTGTGCATGCACACTTCTTCAGATACACTTCAGATACACTGAAGTATCTGAAGAAGTGTACATGCACACGAAAGCTCATACCAAGAACTAACTTAGTTGGTCTTTAAGGTGCTACTGGAAGGAATTTTTTTATTTTGTCTTTAGAATGCATTTAGTACGAACTCTGCTCACAGCCGTCCCCCGCCAAACCAGAGACAGACCCGGATGAAGAAGCCACTCTACTTCACACAACCACTCAGGGCTTTTATAAATCGTGAGTAGCTGAATTTCCATGAACTACACTTTCCGCCCTGCCTATTGGTCACGCTGGCTAGGGCTGATGGAATTGAGTCATGTTGTCGCTTTCGTATTTCCTTCCCAAGTTTCGAATTCAGGATTGCAAACAAAGCGCAATACAAAACTGGAATCATTTACCAGGGAGAAAACCCCATCGAAATCGGCTCACCTGACTTCCGATTAAACAAAGAAGAACGCAACCGATGGGCAAGAAGTAGGTTAAGTTTATGGGGCTTGTGAGACAACATCGTAAATCTCTGAAATACATCTTGATCGATTTAAATCCAGTTGAGACCAGCGGTGGGACGAGACCCATTGAAAACTCAGAGGGCCTTACTCCGGAGTAAATGAGCTGCCACAAGCCTGATTGCTGGAAAACCAATCCCTCTGAAATTGAATTTTCAGGCTCTTCATGCATCCGATGGAGCGGACTGGAGCGCTTGGCAATGTAATCCTGCGCATAGAATCTCATTGAATTCTATGGAGTTTCCTCCCAAGCCTTTAGGCGCCAGGCAAAACTTTCCTCTCATAACCAGGCTTTTGGTTTTTAATGATCCTTCCAGAAGCGGGTGGGGTGGAATCATAGATTAAGAGTCTCCTGCGCTACCGACTGAACCATGTTAGTATCGCAGGGGATCATATTTTCGAGTGTTTCTCTCGTTCTCTGCTACAGAATCGCACAAACCTTCTACGTGGCACATCGGAGAGATAGACTTGGTGCAATCCCCTCACTGCTGCGCTCATTTAGGGGCCTCTTCGCTCTCTCTGAGCCAGCCACGTCGGTGCATCCCGTTGTGTGTGTTGTTGTTTGGTCAAACTCATGCTGGTAGCTTCAAGAACACTGTCCAACCATCTCGTCCTCTGTCGTCCCCTTCTCCATCTTTCCCAACATCAGGGTCTTTTCCAGGGAGTCTTCTCTTCTCATGAGGTGGCCAAAGTATTGGAGCCTCAGCTTCAGGATCTGTCCTTCCAGTGAGCACTCAGGGCTGATTTCCTTCAGAATGGAGAGGTTTGATCTTCTTGCAGTCCATGGGACTCTCAAGAGTCTCCTCCAGCACCATAATTCAAAAGCATAAATTCTTTGGCGATCAGTCTTCTTTATGGTCCAGCTCTCACTTCCATACATCACTACTGGGAAAACCATGGCTTTAACTATACGGACCTTTGTTGGCAAGGTGATGTCTCTGCTTTGTAAGATGTTGTGTGTACACTTACACATATGATCACAGTCCTTCCTCGATATAACCGACTCTTTGTACCTCTGCTAACGCACCTGCCCATCCTCCTCCTAGGATGGAGTCCTTCATTCCCACGTGTAGTGTCGCCCGGTGACTCACCACAAGCTGCCTGGCTGGCAGCAAGAAATGCGAAGAGTCCTGCAAGAAAGTGTCTCGCTGCCTTTCCCAGCCCTGGTTGCGCGTGTCCTACTTGGCTCATTTCTCCTCCTTGCCAGCTCCCTCCTCCCCCAAAACACGCGCGAGCGGGTCCGCCTGCCATATCCGCGCACCGCGATCCTCAGTATAACAGGTTCCTTCTGGAAAGGCTCCCTGGAGGCGCAGAGCGAAGCAAGCAGGTAGTGGCTGCCCGCCCGCTCCATCTTGCTCTAGGCGCTCTAATGAATGAGATCCCCTCCGGGACAGGCGATCGTTAGGAAACGCGTTGAGAAAGGGAAACGCGCAAATGGGATGTGACGATCGCCGCTCGGGTAACTGCTCTCATTTCGGAGCGTTTGGAGAGGCGCCAATCGCGGATCGTGACCCTTCAGCACCTACTCGAGACACCCGACAGATCCAGTTGTGCGCATCAGATTCAATACCCAGTGGCAAAAGTCTCTCTCTCCCCCCCCCCCAACTCCTAATTAATACATCTTTCTTTAGGCTCGGATGTTAATACGCGCAACCGTGATTGCGATCCACAAAACGCTTAAACCGGAGTAGCCAGGTTGGCAGCTGTGGGATTAGAGAGACCCAGATGGGGAGAGAACAAAAGACCACCAACCCCAGCCTCACCCTCTCAATCGAAGCAATCCTCAATCGCCCGTCCGATCCCAGAGCGACTGACTACAAACGAGAGCTGCGCTTTCGTAGACACACTTGACCTCTTCCTGCTTGCGCAAAACACAGAATATTTCGGAGTCACTGGGAAGACGTTTCAAACAGATTTCAACCGCGCTTCCTTCCAAGAAATTCGGCTCTATAGCCTCACAGCCGTCGGATCCTTTACTTATTCCGAAGTGACTCTCCTTTCTTTCAAAGAAGACGCTTACAAAAGAATGTTCAGGGTTGTTTACTGGTGGTTTGGCCGATTTGTGGACAGAAATGTCATACGCAAAACAGAATTTGCTATTTGATTGCCGCAAATCTTGTTGACGTTTCCCCCTGTATTTTTAATAGCTGGATCTTATCCATGTTTACGCAGAACTAAGTGCTCCTGAGTTCAATGGAAAGGACTCCTTAGGGACCGTGTTTAGGATTTCAGCCGAAATCAATAAACGAATCGGGTCGAAACAAACGTGGCTCAGCCTCAGGGCCGTAAAGTGGACGCCTTTGGGCACTGAATGAACCGATATATGGCTCCTTCCTAATAAACACAAACTCACAGGTGCACTTTCTTTTCAACAAAACAATTAGGAAGGGGACACCAATTTTACAAGCAAGAAGGACTACTAAAATCAAATTTAAAATATTTAAATCATTTTTTCCAAAAATGCTCCTAAGGAAAATCATCTATATCTATATCTATATCTATATCTATATCTATATCTATATCTATATCTATATCTATATCTATATCTATATCTATATCTATATCTATATCTATATCTATATCTATATCTATATCTATATCTATATCTATATCTATATCTATATCTATATCTATGAGAGGGAGATGGAATAGACACTGTATTACAATGATTAAATTGGAGTCAGGTACCTATATATACATTATATATATTATATATTATATATATATATATATATATATATATATATATATATATATACACACACACACACACACACACACACACACACACACACACACACACACACCTATGTATGTAGTGCGCGAGTCATACATTTAATTTATACGCGGCTTGGTTTTTCCGTCACTTGACAACATAACACTCCTAATTGCTGGTTTTTAATCGGCCACGCTTCTCTCTAGGTATCCCGGGAAAGGGCGGACGCTCTGGTAGGAACCTCGTTTGGAAGAATTTACGCCCGTTGAAGGAATCGAAATAATATAATAAGGAGCGCGCGATGGAAATGATCGATAATGGCTAACAAATCATTTTGATTGGGAGGTTGTCATCCCCAAGACGTTGTGAGGCGCTTCTCCCGTTGCATCCCCCACACCCGGCGGGCGGGGGGAGAGCTCAGCTCCCGGTACATCCACCTGGCAGTTAAATGATGTTCTGGACGTGCTCCGATTATCTGTTCGCGTTTCTTTGGGAACATCGGTCAGAATGGGCAGGCGAGACTCAGCCGGCTTCGCTGCTTTCACTGCTTTCGCCAACGTCCCATCGCCTTTAATGTCACTTTCCTTTGGGGGGGGGGTCGCGAGAGCCCGACTCCGTAAAAGCCGCGCCCTGTCGCATCGTGCCTCTTGGATTGCGCGGCGTTTTGACTACACGCGCGCACTATTTACGCTTTCTCCCTCTCTATACCCACGCCTTATACGTAAATCTGTGTATGTGTGCACGTGTGTGGCCGACACTAGAAAACCCACCCCCCACGTCTGTATCGCCTAACCCTTTAATTTCCAATGTGTTTACAGCGATGCCTATAAATACACGTATGCAGACATAACGCTCAACGCGTGTCTTCTCAGAAATAAGCCCCACTGGTTTCAAAGAGGCTTACTCCCAAGGTTCTAGATTTGTCTATTCGGAAGCAAGCATTGAGTTCAGTAGGGTTTATTCCCAGGTATAAGATTGTGGTCTTAGCCGTCCCTTCCTCCGTCACGTTTCTTGATTTGTTATTACCGGTAAGTTAAGGCTTCGGTCAGATACACGCTTGAGGATGAATCCCACTGAAACAAACGGGCCTTACTTCCAAGAGACTATGTTTGGGATCCGACTGCCAAAGGCCAACCCACACCACCCTGAAACCAATGGCACGTTTTAAGGCGCCGCCTTTAACTGGTGTTATGGATTGCATCCAAAACGAGGCACTTTAAGGCATGAAATAATCTCATCTCCGCTGATAGATGGCAAGGTCGTAAATCAGCACGTCAAACGCTAATGCAACCAATCGTGACGTCTGGGTCTGAGTTTTCTTGACAGGGATTATTATTATTTTATTATTATTATTATTATTATTATTATTATTATTATTATTATTATTATTATAAAACACGATCAAGCCCTACAAGGTACAGGGAGGGAGGAAAAGAATCGAAGGCAAAAACCATCACTCACAATGAAAATCACACATGAAACCAGCCCATCAGAAATATGCCATAATAGAAAAGAAAAGAAACTCGAAGCAAAATCAATACAAACCTCACACTCTGTGTTTGTTGATTCTGTAGGGTAGTCAAAGGCTGCAACCCTATGGGCACTTAATTGGAAGTAAGGCCCGTTGAATACAATAGGATTTACTTCTGAGGGTGTGTGTGTGGGGGGGATCAACGGCGAGAGAATCATCTGGGTCCTGTTTATTCAGAAATGTCCTACCAGGTTCCAAGGTGGGCTCAGCCCCAGCCAGGTAAGCGTGGGTAGAATTGCAGCCCAATTCTGTATCTCCATGGCTGTCCACCCTCTTACGCGTGTGTATGTGTGTGTGTGTGTGAGAGAGAGAAGGGCGGGGGAGAGAGAAATCTCCTCGACACACTATGGATTATTAGCTCATATTTCCAGCAATCAGGTTCCAACCTCTTTTTGAACCGGGCGACAAAGTGGAGTTTAAAAGGCCATTTGGCATGTAATTCACCTTGTTTATTGGGCCGCCGTCCATTTAGGAGAATGAATCAGTTCAGTGCAGCTCAGGGTGCCCAGACTTGCCATCAGGGGTCAGGACTTTGCTCCAGGCACCAGGGCTCAATTTACCCGCTGCTTCTTGCCCTGTTGGTTCTGCCCAAACAGCCCAGATTGCTCCCCATGCCCTTCTGGGTGAATTCCTTTCTTCGGGAAGTCTGACTGAACCCTTCTTTTAGAGGAGCTCCTTCAGTTAAGTGGCACAACACCGCAACACTATACATGTCTACTCAGAAGTAAGCCTCTCTATTTTCAATGTAGCTTACTCCAAGGTAAGCAAGTGGAGTAAATCCGGTTTGCCTCCAGATTTGCGCTCTGGAAGTCCCTGCTAGGATTTTAAACGTGAAAGAAAGAAGGATCGGGACCTCATTTATGGACCTGGGTATGTTTAGTGGTGATATAATAATAAAAGAGAAGAAACTATTTTCCCTTGCTGGCTCAATTTCCATTAAAATAAAAAATAAAAAATGGGAGAGGACGTCTAAAAGAAGCGACTGTACAATTTTACTCTTAGTCATAAGGAAATCTGTAATTTACACCACGCCAAAAATGTGTGTCTTTAATTCAAGAACCTGTTGTCACCACCACAAGCCATGGCTACATGATCTCATAAAACAAAACCAGCTAGTAGTATCTTTTCAGCCAAGAAGCTATGAGTGATCTGCACCGAATAGACAGAGCTCCCCTCTCTACCTTCTTTCAGCGCAGGAATTACTGCTTGTTTGTTCCAAACGTCAGACATTGCTCCTCAGCGCAAGACAATAAATACTAAAAACCGGCCGGGTTTCTCTCCCGATTCCAAAAGCACAAAGAGACGGAGGGAGGGTGGGGGGCGCCTGTGACTTTAACTTAGAATCATTTTACATTATAACACCCGAATGTAGCAGTTACCTGTTTTAATGGCATATTTTAGCGCGATCCTGCAGTTCGACAGAATTTCTTCCAAAGTCTGGGGTTGATCTGCCAAATCCCAATTATATTCCTGAAGTAGCTCGTTTGGGTAATGGAAATCAATAACTTTGGTTGATCTGTCGAAATTTGTCACCAGGTACTGGAGCAAAATGTCCATAACATCTTGTAGGAAAGACAAAGTAGCTAATTCTCCGTCCGAGGCTGGCAGAAGATCTGAAAGGATGGAAAGCGGTGAAATACGACATTGATTTCATAGTTAGGTTTTGGACACTTTTTCTACTTACAGTGAACCATCGAAATTGGTCTCTTTTATATTAAATATTATTCAGAGGTACAGACGACTACAAAAGCCACTGAAGCTTTATTTTACAAATGTTCATTTCCTGGTAATATAAATACTGTACTTTTATGTCTCTGTTAGTAAACAAAATCCTGTAGTTAGAAGTTGATTTATTACTTGAAAATGGGTCCGTTAAAGATCTCATTGCTCCTACTCATGTTTCTACTTATACTGAATATTTGAGCTTTTTATTTTTAACAAAAAAATAAAAAAATAAGAGTCATCTACCATCATCTATCAAAAAGCAGATTAAATGAAAAAGAAAAATTAAAAAATCAAGGTGCAATTGCCTCGCTTTCAAAATAGTAAACATCTTTGTACTTCGTGCATGCCATGTTTTGTAATGAGTTCCCACCACTAATTTCTCTTTAATTCTGACATTTATGTCGTCAATTACCAATATGCCTCACCCCGCAGTTAAGGCTTAAATTGTTCTTAGTCGCTGTCCCTCCAAGTGGTGCTGAAACCACCATAAGGTAGTTAGGAAAAGAATCTATGGTATCAGTCTCCAATATTTTCAGGCGCTGACTAATTGAGAATGTCGAACCAGCGCCTGTGATTCCGAGGAAGGCCATTTATCGGTTTAATACATTGCCACTCGGCGTAGAAGGTTTCGGAGGGATTTGATGAAGCAGAAAGATTCATATCCTGTCAATAAGCTTTTTGGCAAGAGTTTCCAGAATTAACAACCTGATTCCAACTGCTGGATTTCCCTCTCGCCGCACACCCATTCACACATCACCACCGAACACACGCTTTAAAGTGGGATAACGACATTTATTGCCTCTAGAACCTAGAATGCTAACGACAATCAAGTGTGTCCTGGTATATACACACACGTATTTATGCATTGCTCAGCCTCTGCCTAATCGAAATCTTCTTGGCAAGAGGAAGCCAGGGTGGTCGCACAGAGATGTTTACCAAGCCTCTGTCAATGGCAAAGTTCCCATTGGATTTAATGAACCAGGATTATAATGCTTTCCACCCAAAGGCTTCCTCCTTTGGAACATATACCAGCTGATGAGTGGCTTCCAAAGCATCCAGTCCGGCTGACCTCATTCTGACACCCCCACCCCAGTTAGGAGATGGTTACCTGACGCGTGTAAAAACGCATAATTGACATCCTCTTTCTGGCAACCGCAGGGCTTTTTATTGCAGGTGCAAGGGGCCTTCCTGGCGGCCGAGCTCGGGTCCTCCTTAGCAGCCCCCGTTTCCATGGGCTTCTCCCCATCTCCGTACAGCAAAGCTAACAAAGACACAAAGGGCGAAGCCTAAATGGCACAGCGGAGGCTCAAAAGCACCGAGTGGGGGGACCCAGCACGGTTCGTTCAAGGCAGCTCCATAGACCCATCGCCGAGTCTTCAACTTACTCTGGGAAGTCCTCCTCGGATCCTTTGGAAAAGGGAGGGTGCGCGCGCTGGGGGGGTGGGAGAGGGAGTATTTTTTTGTTTTGTTTTGTTTTGTTTCCTATGTAAAACGTCTCCACCCCCGCCCTATTTTATTAAAGCTTCTTCCTGCGATTTGCTTCCCCCGTTTCCTTCTCATCGCTTACCACAGAGTTTGGTTGAAATGCCTCCTGTAAACTTCTGGGCAGCTTGACACCAAGCTTTTGCTGAGGGGGGAGAAACAAGAATATAGGATCAGACGGGTCGTTTCGTGTGGGTTCGATGAGGAAGATGGCCCCCCACGCAAGCACACATAACAGGGTCACTGCAGACCAGACATGATGCTTCCCCCTCGCCGGGGTTTGCTTAGGATTTAGCGCATGGTATATGGGTTATGTTATGGGTAATGTAAGGGCTGCAATCCTGCGCATACTTAGACGGGAGAAAGCCCCAATGAAATCAAAGGGTCCTTACTTCTGAGTAAGAAGATGCTTAGGATTGAGCTGCGCACGTACTGCTAGCTGCCCCCAAGCCCTCCATATGGGAAGAGGCGCGTTAGAATGAAGCAAGCGGACAAATGCGCGTAAGCAGTCTTGGCGATGCAAGCATATGGATCCTTCAGCAATCCAGGACACTTTCTAAGCGAAAAGCGCTCCCGTCCCCTCTCAGCGACGCAACCTGTGTCCACCCTTCTGCCCACCCCGCTCCTTCCCTTTATTTAGGGCCAGTTGTGTTTGGGTGAGCCCCAGCCAGGTAGCAGCATCCTGAGAGATATTCCACTGAGCTGCTTTTCTCCGAGCCGGCCAGGGGCGCTCCGGGTCCCTCGCTGCGCGCAGGTGAGGCGGCCCGCTGCGTCTTCTTTAGGTCCTGCCATGCTGGTATTTTGGCCCCTTCAAATGAATCCCGTCTTAGAGGGGCGCCTTCTCCTGTCAGGGACGGGCGGCCCCCTCGATCTTCTTAAGGCGGCCAAAGGCACGAACGATTATAAAACCAGACGACGGTGGCAGCGGTGGGGGATGGGAAAAAAGTCAGGTCAGGGTCAAGCCAAGCCTTCCAGGATCTGGGCTGGCAACTTTGCGCAGGAGGCAGGCGCTGAAAGATGCGTCGTGGTCTTCCTGGGGGGGGGGTGACTGAGTGAGTGAGTGGGGGCTCCTACCTGGACCGGGGTTCTCAGGGTCTCCGGATCCATCTTCAGACCCGAAGGACCAAAAACCCGCGCCGGGAGTTGCCATCTGCGGTGCTTGCGAGGAGCCGGTGAAGTGCAGCGAGCGCGCCTGGGCTGTGTGTGCGAAAGACAGAGAGACGCGGAGAGGGCGGGGGAGGGAGGGAGCGTGTGTGTGTGTGTGAATGAGCGTGTGGCGGGGTTGTGGCTGGGCGAGAGGGCCGGGCAAGGCGGGTGGCGATGGCGGCGACGACGGCGCCGGGAGAAGCAGCTGAGCGTGGCGCTCTGGCTGTGCGCTCCAGACAGACACCGGCGCTGGCTGGCTGGGTGGGTGGGCGGGAGACCAGCGAGCGGCTGCGCTAGGCGCTCTCCATGGTGCTGATCCGCTCGCACTTCGCTTTCACAGCCAAGCGGACAGAGGAGGGGTGTATTTATTTGCGCTCCGCCAGATGATCGCCTCTTTAGCCCCGGGACTTGTGGCGCGGATGGCGAAGGGACGCGCTGCCTGTGCGTCTGATCACGACTCCCTTCTAGGCGGCGGAAAGGGCAGCGCTGGCCGACTCGGGCTCTGGCGACAAACGCGCTGACCCCTCGCGGAAAGAACTGTCTCGCAGGGACAGCGCAGAGGTGTGGGAGACGTGGTGGCCGAGGACTCCGGCTCGTGCGCTCAGACAGGGAATTCAGACATTCGGGAGGGAAGACATTCGAGATCGGTGCTGGGATGCTGCTTCAGGATCAGCCTGGAAAAGTGAGAGGGATCCTCTGATCGCGCTCGGATTTCAGGCGGCTCTGTCTGGAAGTGACCTTGCCTATTGGGGAAAACACATTGGATTCCACCCTGCCTGCCGCAGCAGTGTAGATGCCTCAACGGACTGGCATCTGATGAAGTGGGCTTGAGTCGCAAAAGCTGATGCCGTAATGGATTTGTCAGTCTTTAAGGTGTGCACAAGACTCTGTTGTTTTTGCTGCAACCTGCTGCTCCTCTGGAAATGGATTCTTCAAGTCTTCTGCGTCATCGTGAAGGGGATGGAGACTGTGGCAGAGCCGTCTCCCAACAAAAGGAGGTGCCAGGAAACAAACTCACTCACACATCACATATGCCCCAGTTATTAAAGATTCCGTGGTGAACCATAACCTTCTGAGTGTCACCACTAGTCTCTGCCTGCAAATACTCAGCAACCCACCAGAACAATCCACAAAGCAGCGACAGCTAGGAAGAAGCTAGGGGAGGTGTAAGTAGCAGTCATATTTGAGCAGCCTTTGGGCTGTGACTCTCCTGCCACAGACCTTTGGGAACAATGAGTAAAGCAACTCTCTGAACATTTCTGGTTCCTGAAATGTTTAACACCATCCCACCACAGCTCCGCCCAGCTAGAGAGAAACTGAGAAGAGTACAAAGGCAGCTTGCAGTGGAAGCAAAAAGTTGGATGGTTCAAGCCTGGCTGGAACACATCCTTGATCTGTGATAATGCCTGGGTGTGCATCAACCTCTGACTTTTGCAAGGCTGGAATGCAGCCTACTGTACAGATATGAGAGTCACATCTTTTATGTCCTCCACTTCTGCCTCTAGCCCCTGCTACTCTTTGCTGCTGGGTCCCCAGGAAGCTGCAGGTTAAAGGAATGTGCCCTCAGGCTGAAAAAGGTTCCCCAACCCTGGGGAACCTTTCAAAACAACACCCATATGGCTGGTTGTACCATGTAAGACTAGCTCTTAGGTCCCAATCTCCTAAACCATGGCTAGACCCCTGGTTCACCTTCCCTTTCTCTCTCTGTCCCCTCTTACCATGGTGACTGCTCCTGAGCTCCTTCAGCCGCAACATCTTGTCTGGCAGATGGGCAGAAGTGCACTGAACAGAAGAACTACTAAGGCTTCCCATGAATTATATTCATTTTCTTGAATTCCATGTAAGGTTCTGGTTCTGGCACCCCTGTAAGCTTTACAGATAAGCTGGAACTGAATACACCCCAAATAATGGGAGGAAAATGTGGTACTATGAACATTTCAGAGCAGGAATGGCTAACCTGTGGCCCTGCAGATGTTGCTGGAATACAGCACCCATCAGCCCTGCCACCATGGCCAATGGCCATGGATGATGGGAGCTGTAACCCAATGACATCTGTTAGGCCGCCCCGCTCTAGAAAAATGTGGAAGTATGTGAAAAGAGAAACAGAAGGCACAATACATCTTAGCTCCATTGGGCTTTGCTTCTGTAGCATCCCAAACCAGATAATGGCTTCCACTGAAAGATGCCCCACTGGTGGGTTGCTGGATCACAGAATTCAGAGAGAGCTGATGAATTTGGCTGGCAGTGGAAGTTGGGAGCCTTATGGCACAAGGCCCCAGACAGTGTTGGGTCAGGACTGTGCATTTGTATGGGCACTGTGAAATCAGCAGTAGGACCACAACACAGATATAGTCAAGTGTGTTCTCCATATAGTCTAGCACTGCTGAGGCCTCTTTGTAAGAGACAGAATGAGAGAGAGAGAAATGGAGAACCTTTCTTTCTTGCCTCCTGCCTGCCCTTATTCTCCCAAAGTAGCTTTTGGCTCAGCATGGCACTAAACAGGTGGTATGAAGAGGGACCTCAGCTGGCTGACTGAAGAACACATTTGTGAGTTAATGAACTGCAGAGACAAATGTATTAGTCTCTCCAGCAAGCTATGCTGGAGGCATTAAGGACCATCTCTGGGGTGACTGCAAGCCAGCAAAGTACACATGGCAAACACACCAGGTCCCTGTTTCAAGGTTTCAGTTTCCAAAACGTATACATTTATTTTGGGCTCTTGTTTTGAGCTGGAAATAGGAGTCACTGTGGAATCGGGGGGATTTGTTTGACAATGCCCTGTAATGTTCTGTAAAACTTGTGAATATCAAAATCAAGGGCCTCTTGAAGCTATTGGCTCAGTTCTCCACTTTAACTGTAAGACTAATCAGCAGCCTCAAAGCAGAGGGTCCTTTCATTTATGAACCATGCCAGGTTCATGGAGATTGGCTGTGCAATACAATAGATAATTTCAGGAGCTGCAAAAAGTTAAGAATACATACGAAACAAGGGTGCAGGCTCCAGACAGTGTGGATGCTAACATGCTGTTGGTTGAGTTATCTGAATATTTGAAGTTAGGGGACAACGCCCCCCCCCCATGGAGACACCTCTTGGGGAAGGCAGATATCAAAGCTGCCAGCAGCCTCTCTTCCTTTGTTTTCTGAATTCTTCTTCTTCTTCTTTCTTTGGTGATCACTCGTAGCCGAGTAAGATTGTCTTCCATAAACATGGTTTTAACAATGAGCCTGTAAGTGACTGTGGAGGCCAATTCTGGACCCACAAGTCCTTCCACAGTGGGGACAATGGTTCCCGGGCAGGAACTGATCACGGTGTGGATTTGCCAAGTGTGCCTTCCTCTTAGCACGTTTCTCCCTTGCGTCCTGAGTTTGAGTGTCTTCAAAGTCCATGACACCTTTGGTAAAGGCTGTTCTCCAACTGGAGCACTCACAGGCCAGTGTTTCCCAGTTGTCGGGGTTTATACTACATTTTTTTTAGATTAGCCTTGAGACAGTCTTTAAACCTCTTTTATTGACCACCAGCATTACGCTTTCCATTTTAAATTTCAGAATAGAGTAGTTGCTTTGGAATACGATAATCAGGCATCCACATAACATGACCAGTCCAACAAAGCTGATGTTGAAGAATCATTGCTTCAACACAGGTGATCTTTGCTTCATCCAGTACACTGATATTAGTTCGCCTGTCTTCCCAAGTGATGTGTAAGATTTTTCAGAGACACCACTGTTGGAATCTTTTGAGAAGCTGGAGATGGCGTTTGTAAGTAGTCCATGTTTCACAAGCCTACAGTAAGGTTGGTAGTACAATAGCTTTGTAAACAAGCATTTTGGTTTCCCTGCGAATGTCCCGGTCCTCAAACGCTCTGCACTTCAATCGGGAGAAAGCCACACTTGCAGAGCTCAGGCGATGCTGGATTTGCAGGGCATCAATAGCACACATTCCACCTTCCTGTATCCTGAAGCTACTTTAAGCCTTGTGTTCAATGAAGCAGGCAGTCTCTTGGTTTCCTTTTAAACTGCCTGGACGGGGAAACCAGGCTTGTGTTTATGAAAGGGCAGGTCTGGCTTGAGTTTGATGAAAGCTTCCTTTTTTTTTTTTTTTTTTTATAATCATATTTATTAAAATTTCCAATAATAACAGAATAAGAAAATAAGAAAGATAAAGGAAAGAAAGAAAAAGAGAAACTAATTTAGACCCTTCTTTTCATAACCTTCTTTCTGGGACTTCCTCCTTCCCCTCCCGATTGTATTCCCCTTTATCTAAGTTGGTTCCACAAGTTCTCATCCCCAATTAAACCTAATATATTATACTCATAAACCAATTTAAATTTACACCATCTTAGCATCACTCCTCGTCTTATAATAGAACAAAATTTTCCCCAAGATCCGCTCTCATTCCTTCCACGAGTTCCTCCTTTCTAAAAAAAAGAAAAAACAGAAACATAAAATATCAAAGTTATAAAGAATATAAGATAGAAAGTATAGAGAAATTCAAAAAGTTGGTTACAAAGCCTTTGGATTCTAATGTTCCCCCTCCCTTCCCCGGTTTTGATTCCCCATGTCCATTTGTCTGTATGTTGTCGGCCTGGAGATCTTAAGTCCACAGCCAAGTTTATCTCAGTCCATCATGCTGTTTTCTTCGGATTTGGTTGTCTTAATGATGTTTAACTTCGAAAATCCAATCTAATAGAGGCCTTTAATTTTCTTTAATCTTTTGTTGCTCCTCCCATTATTCTTTCCGTGTCGTATTCAGTCATCTGCTCTTTTATTTCTTGGTTTCTCAGGTTTCTGTCTTGTTCAGCTGTCAAAACATTCTTGTTCCAAAATTTAACGTCTCTACAGAGGTTTGTTATTCAGGGACACAGACTTACGTCCAGTTCCTTTCTTGCTTCAATAGAAGATTCTATTGTGTTATAGTCACCTCTGTAGACAAAATAATATTTCAGTTCTGCAGCTTTCCCAGGAGATAAGACCTTTGCACATCCCAGAGTAGTTTTCCACATACGACACTTGTAATGTCCCGAGTCCCCTCTAGAGGGATTACAATAACTTTGTATCCTCTAATCCAAAAGTCAGTTTGTTGTTTCTTTTTCCCAACTGTTTATATCCATATTTATATCAAATTGTAACAAAATTAACCAGCAAAGAACTTGTAGCAAAGTCCTCTTTATAATTTCCAGTTTTGACAGCTCCTTTGACAGCTGTCAAAATCTCCATCTCTCTTCGCCAGGCTGTCCGAATCGCCCCGGTTCCCGGGGGGGGGGTTGCTTTTTCCTCACCCTCGACTCCTCTCCTCCAGCACAGTTCTTATAATTCACATCGTGGAATTGGTAATTTTTATCATCAATAAGCTTCTGAATGGATCTTGGTTTCTCAGTCCTTGTTTTAGCATGTTTACAATCAGGGAGGGGACTGACTTCCTTTTTTGGATCCCCTCCCGCTCGTGCCAAATCCGGAAAAAATTTTCTTTTTTCCTCCTTTTAAACCCGGTTGCCCAATTACTCACGGGTTGTTGATCAATTGTCCGAATTTCCTTTGGAAAAAGCCAGCGCTCTCCGCCGAATGGCATGCGGCTGCGCCCGGCAGGGGAAGCGGAGGACTCAAAGCACCACGCTACTCCCCGGCGCCCGATCCGTAGCCTTTAAAAAGGCTCTTTCACAAGCCGGGAGAGCGATAACGGTGCCAGCCGAGTCACCATGTCCACGGGATCCGTTCCCGTGGTTTCTAAGGGTCCCCGCGTCGCCGGCGCGGTAGGACCCAGCCCCTGCCGAGCAGACTCCCTCCGGAGCTCGGAGGGAGTCCGCCATTCGGCGATGGCGCCAACCCGGAAGTCCCCGAGTTTGATGAAAGCTTCCAGTTGACAAGCACATAAAAGTAAAAGAGGAACATGGGCTTCAATGCAAGAGAATCTTGTACATTCTCCTCCCCCAATAGATTTATCTTTCACTGGAATTAAACCAAACGTTGCTTGGACTGAGGTTCCCACTTAAACGGTCATTTTTATATTTGTGTTTATTTAGCAATTCTAAAAAAATACTAATGGGCATGACTGAACTAGTCATACAGGAATAAAAGACATCAGTACAAACATAAAAAACTGCAAATAAAATATATTCCGACTTCCAGTATGCAAGGTGCACTCATTGCCACAGCAGTCCTGCAACGTAGGCCAGCCTTTGGCAACCTAGCATCCTCCGTCACATGCTGGCAGGGGCTGATAGGAATCAAAGTCCAAAACATCTGAAGGGGGCCAGACTGGCCAAGGCTGATCTAGGTCATTAATATTCCCCAGTTGACAGACAGGGAACAGGAGCAATGGGACATCGTAGCTTCCTAAAAGTCATCTCCTGAGTTTGTCTCTGGTTGACTGTGGCTCAGCCAGTGGCGTAGCGTGGGTTGTCAGCACCCGGGGCAAGGCAAGTAATTTGCGCCCCCTAACCCGTGGATTTGCGCCCCCTAACCTGTGGATTTGTGCCCCCTAACCCTAACCCCCAGATGTTGCACCCGGTGCGGCTGGGCCCCCCTGCACCCCCCACGCTACGCCACTGGGCTCAGTCGCCCCCTTTGGTCTTGCTTCTCCCCCTCTTTTTTGTAGAAGTATGCTAATGAAAACAAAACCTACATTTTAAAGGGGATTTTCAGTTTCAGCAATTGAACACCCCTCCTTCCAGCAACTTTCAAATGTACACTGTAAAAGAAAGAAAAAGCACACGCATACCAATGGAATGGAAAGTGAAGATCTGCTTTTAAAATGGTTGTGTGTATGCCTAAGGAATGGCAGAAGGGCTTGCTGGCAGCACACACCTCAAGTAGCTCTGAGAAAACATCTGGTTTGAAAATGGGAGTCACTGTCTCTTCCCCTCTGTGAAGAACCTACCAGTCAATTATAAATCACTGGTGCAGAAACTGGAATGCTAGCAGCACTCAATATTTCCATTTGTTTCAAAATAGGTGAAATTATTGAAGAATCTGTTTCTCTCTCTTCTGCCCAAAGTAACCGGCAGGAAATAAACCAATTCATATTTCCCTAACCATTGTGAATCCCAACAAAGACTAATGGTGTTCAGGAGAATCTGGACCTCTACCAAACGGATTAGAAGCGAGAAAAAGCAGGAACACAATGTCTACCTACAACCCTTAACAAACTGAATGGTGTTTTGCCTTCTTCCCACGGAATCCTTCTGGCAGAATTTTGCTATCAAACACACTTTGCATTTCCTGTTTTTTGGGGTATGAACGGGTACTCAGTATGCCGAAAGCTGGCTCAAATTAGTTCCTTGTTAAATTGTACCAGATGTTTATGGTTTGCTTTTTGTTTATGTATTTGCGTGAATTGAAATAGCTCCATTTTAACAAGATATAATGTGCCTGAGAGTTTCAAAGGTCAGCAGACAAACCTAGTCTAAAGGAAGACCCACCTTTGAGTTTTCACTGTAGAAAAATGATAGGGGAGAAAAAGAGAAGAGAACAATGATTTGCTTTTTCAGTTATCTAGACTTTTAATAAGTTACAGCATACTAATAAAATAATTTTTCACACATTTACATTTTTTTAAAAAAAAACCCCACCTAACAATTTACAGTACTCTGTAAACCCTGACATCTTTCCCTGTAAGGCGCTACAATCTTGTGTGTCCACAAACGTAAGCACACAGTTGATTTAAAATGCCAGAGAGAATTGCGGGGTGGGGGAAGAGATTAAAAAGAAAAGGACACAGTATAAAACCATACAAAAAAAGGAGGAGAAGCTTATGCTGATGAAAACCAAATAACAGCAGCAGCAGCAGCTAATACTGCTGGATAAGGCGCCGGCGCTGAGAGGTCTTCCGTAACAATTTTTGGTAGTCATAAGGATTATCCTTGCTTTTGTTCTCTTCCACTGGAGTCTCTGTGACCCTTGGCCTAGGAAGAAGGGAAACAGAAGTGCTTTTGCAATAAGAAATCAACACATTTACTTTGGAAAACTTTGTTAATCAACTACTGAACCTTGACCTTTGGCAATAAAACAAACCAAACCCTCACCCCTCTCCTCCCTGCAGCTGCTTCACTCTCCCTCTCCCTCCCAGCCCCCTTCTGCAGCAGGTGGAAACTGCACAATGTATGCAGTGAGAGAGACATCACATAAAAGCTGGGAACTAAAGCAGGGTGCAGTGAAAATGTTGAATTGGCAGGGAATGATCCTCTTGGTACGATTCAGCAGCTGTGTTATCTGTCTCCTTAGCCCCAACTATGCTAAACCATAAGAAATGTAAGACTTTATGGACCAGATCCAGGTGCTCTTGGAGGAAACCAAGATATTAGAGAGCACCTCTCACCATATATATATAAAAGGATGTCAGATAGAGGAGGGAGAAAGGTTGTTTTCTGCTGCTCCAGAGAAGCGGACACGGAGCAATGGATCCAAACTACAAGAAAGAAGATTCCACCTAAACATTAGGAAGAACTTCCTGACAGTAAGAGCTGTTCGACAGTGGAATTTGCTGCCAAGGAGTGTGGTGGAGTCTCCTTCTTTGGAGGTCTTTAAGCAGAGGCTTGACAACCATATGTCAGGAGTGCTCTGATGGTGTTTCCTGCTTGGCAGGGGGTTGGACTCGATGGCCCTTGTGGTCTCTTCCAATTCTATGATTCTATGATTCTATATATTTCTTTTTTTATTTTAATTAGACCATTTCTGTACTGCTTAATATATAAAAAATATCTCTAAGCAGGGTGCAGAAATGTAAATCAACAAAAGACAAGTTAAACAACAAGAAACACAGTTACATTCACACACATTTCTAATAAATATAGACCAGTATCAATTCATTCTCTTTCTGATACACTTCCCTTCTCGGCCTTCTGGCACTCAGTCAGGACTCAACCCATCCACTCTTGCTCTCACCCAGGGCCCAGACTCACAATTCATCCACAAAACCTCACGTAGAAGAGGGACCCTGGATACTGCTGACATCACCCTAACCCAGGGGTCAGCAAACTTTTTCGGCAGGGGGCTGGTCCACTGTCCCTCAGACCTTGTGGGGGGGCTGGACTATATTTAGAAAAAAGAAAGAAAGAACGAATTCCTATGCCCCACAAATAACCCAGATATGCATTTTTAATAAAAGGACACATTCTACTCATGTAAAAACATGCTGATTCCTGGACCATCCGTGGGCCGGATTTAGAAGGTGATTGGGCCAGATCCAGCCCCCGGGCCTTAGTTTGCCTACCCATGCCCTAACCTCTCACTTTTGGCTTGCTTTGTATAGGAGGGCATCAAGGTGGGTGGAGCTTTAGAGGGTTGCCCATAGCTGGGACCCATTCAGCAGTATCCACACCCAATGATGACTGGAGCACCATACTCCAGATCCTTTTTCCTTCCTTCCTTCCTTTCTTTCTTTCTTTCTTTCTTTCTTTCTTTCTTTCTTTCTTTCTTTCTTTCTTTCTTCCCCTCCCTCCCTCCCTCCCTTCCTTCCTTCCTTCCTTCCTTCCTTCCTTCCTTCCTTCCTTCCTTCCTTCCTTCTCTCTCTTTCACTGTGAATGGGGCCTTTTCAAGTGACTGTCCTATGGACATGCATTTATTTTTCTTCACCTCTGAGTTCCAGTTCAAGAGCCTAAGGCTTCTTGGTTCATGAAGGCCTTCGGTCAGGCTGAAAGAGAGCACTAGAAAGGCCTGGCTCCTGCTGTGAACATGGCTCGTGGCTTGTGCCACTGTGACTTTTGATTAGGGATGTCAGAGAACTCTGATGAAAACAGGAATGGAAAAGGCCAATGTTAGCTTATTCATTCCATGGCCAGAATGGAAATCAATCCAGTGAATGCAGTTGGTATTCGCTGTTGCTTTCAGTTCACAAGCGATACGTAATTTATTACTTTTATTTCCCCCTTTGCATTGTGATTCCTTTGCATGGAAATGATTGGGGTGGAATAATGTGATGAATTACAAAAGTTATATAATTCTGCCACAGCAGAGAGCAAGATGAATAATTCAGCTTTTGGCATAAGATGAACTGCAATGGAAGAGAAACAGCGCTGCATGCTATGAATTTAGGACAGAATGGAAAACAATGCTTTCTTACATCCCTGCTTTCAGTCATGCAGTCTGTTTACATGGATGCAAGACCCGAATATACAAAGGTGCAAAGGACTGCAGCCTGGGTCTACCTTTTAATATTGATTTTTGCTGTATAAAGTATAGTTCGAGACCAGTTAAGCGGAGCTTAGACCTCACTGAAATAAAGGGAACAGTTTAGTCTTGGCCTGAAGCCTCCTGATGCTAATGTGAACTCAGTATACAATCCATATCTATAAGTGTCTTTGAATAACATTGTGATGAGCTAACTTGTGTGTACCTCAGAAAAACAGGATGGAAATAGTTTAGATAAAATACAATATACACGTTTGCAAATTAAGCTGTCTGTAGTTCCTTCTTCTGGATAATCTGCATGATCCAGTTGCAGCTAAGCAGCTAAACTACTGATTTCACTGGAAGACTTGAGGATAGGTCCCATTTAATTTAGTGGAATTTCAAAGTGTTTGACAATTGTTTGGTATAACTTACCCTTCACTAACGCTTAATGTTTCAGTTCTGGGCTCTGTTGGCGGTGTCTTTTCTCGTGTGCAGGTATTACTTGCATTTGAGATTAAATCAGTGGATGAAAATTCTTGGTAATAAGGATCTTCTACATCTAGTATCTTGCCCAGACTAAAACAAACAAGCAAGCAAGCAAGCAAGCAAACAAACAAACAATATGGTAAATTCCTATTCTGTGTCATCTTATACAGTCAAAAGACATTCTGCAATGGAGATGTCATATCTTGGAATATGCAGAGATGGTAAAATTGATGGCACTGATAAAAGATACACATTTAGAATCTTTTAAAGAAGGCTGGAAACCCTTTCTAGTCTATATAAAAAGTTATTTCCCATATGTGAAGACCACAACGGGGTTTGAAGTGTAAGAAAATAGCAGAATATATTAAGAAACATGTTAGAGAGGATGAAATTAGATAAGACAGAACCTTAAGGTGCAATTGTATGTAATTTGGGTTATGAACTTCGATGTCAGGTGACCAGGAAGTCACTAGTTTTGTGGAATTGGAATATAATATAATTGTTAAGCAACAAATATAACTTTCTATATGGAAAAGAGAAGAAATTATTATTATAAGAATACAATGGAAATGTCATACCTTGGTTGGAATAGATCTGCAAAGCAACAGCGGAGTACAACAAAAGACAGCTAGAAAAATGCTTTTCAATATAAATGTAAAGCTGCAGTCATTGTTTTTTATCAGCTACTTAAAGAGCCACATCACATACCTTATATGGTCTACAAAGTACAGTATTCATTCAAAAATCGGCAGTGGGATAATATGCATGTTTATTGATAATGGGGGCAGGGGCATCGTGTTCTTAAAAGGCTTTGAAAGCCCGTTTGTGAGCATCTACTTTTAATTATATCCATACAGATTTGAATTTGGGAGGGGGCAGCAGAATCTACTATTTATGAGGAAATGGATCCCTTTGTGTCCAAAGCGAAAATGGGCAGGAACAAGACTTGGAGCGATCTGTCTGTCATCTCTGCATTGAACAGTCAAACATCCTTATGATGGAAATATGTTTTTCTACCAGATATTTTTTAATGACCATCTTCTAACAACGCTGAAAGGCTGGGCAAACTTCTACATCCTGCAGAAGGTCTGATCCAATAAAAACATCTCACATTATTTTACTCATTCTGTATGTAACACTTTTCTGGGACATACACACATAGAAATTAGTATCTGTGGGAAATGGACCTGAGGTCGTTATTCAGTCTTTGTGCATTGCTAGGCTTAAGGACAGTTATTAGAAAGCACTCCATAAATTATATAGTGCCTAAAAATGTAGTCCTTGAGTTCCAGACAGATGCAATGGGAATCCTCAGAATTCTGAATAAAAAATTGCTCCCCCAAGTCTTACTGCAGGATAGAAAAACAAAACACTGGTCATTTAAAACACCCACTGCTGTTGCCAGAGATTGGGTCTTTTGGAAGGTATACAGAAAATCTGTGCTGGGTGTACTTCAACGCTGTACCAGGACTGAAAGGCTCTACAATTATTGGGCAATTTTCCGCAATGCTACTCTTACTGATATAATTAGGGCTGTATTAGAACTCCCTTTATAAGCCCCTATTTCTAAGGATTTATGCATTTAACACCAAAATGCACTCCACTTTGCAATTTCGTAGGCAAGGCTTCTGCTAAGCCAAGGCTGCAAGGCATTGAAATTCAGCATTTTGCGGTATCAGTGAAAATGTGACATTATCAGAGGCAAGTCAGGCTCAGAAATGAATGAATGCCTTAGGCTGATCAATAAGGAGCACAGAGATAATCACCATCTATATGTTTAACTGTTTCAGCACAGGGCCGGAGAGCGCTTATAAAATAAAAGGATTCGATTCATGTACAGCACCTCCTGCCACAATCCATGCCACTGATTTTTATTTTATTTTCTGTAAATTATTGGTAGATCTTGGTGGACGGTACTGGAGACCACAGCAAAGTGAAAGGCGTGCTGGTGTTTGCACAGTTAGAGGAACCCTTCAACTGGCTGCAAGAGGGTGATGAGGGCTTTAGTCAGTCTGACGGCAAAGAGACCACACTACATGTTACATACCCCGCAACATTTCTCCAATGAAAATAAGGATGCCCTAAGGAAAAGTGGAAGTGGGTGGCGCTGTGGTGTAAACCACAGCGCCTTGGGCTTGCTGATCGGAAGGTCGGCATTTCGAATCCCCACAATGGGATGAGCTCCCGTTGCTCGGTCCCTGCTCCTGCCAACCTAGCTGTTCAAAAGCACATCAAAGTGCAAGTAGATAAATAGGTACCACTCCAGTGGGAAGGTAAACGGCGTTTCTGTGCACTGCTCTGGTTCGCCAGAAGCAGCTTAGTCATACTGGCCACATGACCCGGAAGCTGTACGCTGGCTCTCTCAGCCAATAAAGCGAGATGAGGACTGCAACCCCAGAGTCGTCTGCGACTGGACCTAATGGTCAGGGGTCCCTTTACCTTTACCTTAAGGAAAAGTGGGGTGTCCTGGGATCAAATCAGAAACCAGGACGGCTTCTGTAAAACTGGGTCTGTCCCTGGAAAATAGGGACACTTGGAGGGTCTGCGTAAGAATATTAAAAAGCCCTCTTGGATGAAGCCAAAGGTTTGTCTACTTGAACATCTTGTTCTCATAGTGGGAAGCTTGTAAGCAGGACATGACTGCAAGACTAGATTGTGATTCTCAGCAACAGGTATTCAGAAGCATACAACCTCCAACACTGCTAAACACTGGAGTTTCCTGACAGGAATCCCTAACGTAACATGCTTCTTCAAAGGCAGCCATGAGGAGTATGGCTGATGGCAGTGGGGCGAGGAGGCAAAGACCCAATGTTCCCCCCTGTGCCTTCGTTGTGGGTCAAATTCCCTGCCCCCTCAAATGCTGTTAGCCTTAGAGGAGAAAATGTAACATGTATAAAGATTGTAAATGAAAATATGGACATTTAAGGATCATCAATATTTTTGTTTGTTAAGCATTTTCTTTGATTTTTTTTAAAAAAGCTAACCTAATTTACAGATAGGTGTGTGATGCCACAGTGAAACTGTGATTTAATTTTATTTATTTTAAACACTGATAGGCCACCTTTGAGCGTCAAAACACTCTCAAGGGGGGCGGGTGTTCCATAGAATATATTAACATTGGTAACAGCAACACCAAAAGAACCCCCCAACTCAAAACTGTGATAACCACTAATGGAATCAGCCATGGCACTGAGAAACATTCACCTCAGTAAAATACTAAACTCCATTAAGTATTACAGCTAAAACCAATTCAATTCAGAAACCCAATAAAAATTATTTAAGCAAACGCAACAGAGAACAAATGAGTCATTAAGGCTTTCCCAAAGGCCTGCACCTTGGCCATGACTAGATTATGCTTGTCTACTCTTATCCCCCACAATTTATTTTTATTTTTTTTAAAAAAATTGGTTTCCTGTTCACGTGTTTCACAGTCTCCCTGGGGCAAGTAGATGGGGTGCATAAATAAACCAATGTTCAGAATTCAGTAACAAATTTTGTCCTAATCAAAAGGCAAGAATTCGACCCTGCAAATGTTTGTCTTCAGCAATGATCATGTAACAACATTCCTTTCCTTAAATATCAATTAACAATTCCCCCTAGTTGTCACACCAACATACAATTGTGCCTTTCTGAAGCAACAAGAAAAGCTACCTGTTTTTTCTTGGTTTCCGCTTTTCATCCTGGACTGATTTCTGAAAACACAAATTTTGGAGTGGTTATAACTATGATCATATAGTCTGTACAAATGTTAATTTATGGTCCTTTTCTGTGACCCAAAGATGTGCATCATGATCTCATCCCCTTCCCTCTGCCACCCACTCCTTCCCCTCCTTCAGGTTACAGACTCTTCCATGCCACTCCTGAAACTTGAGGGAGTTCTCTGTGATTTCATTTTTTAAAAAAACTGATTTAAGATTCACAGATGGCTTGACCTAACCCTCCAGCCCAACCTCACTGTCTATATTTCAGAGATGTCACAATTTTTTTTGTAAGCCACACTAACCGCTATGGTGAAATACTGAAGCATGCAAACGCAGTGGCATTTGAGAAGATGTACCTGGTGAAACATCAATTCTTGGACAATTGTAATGTCCTCTTATCCTCAAAAGCTTTTAAACCATCGTCATTATTACTTTTATGCAATATATTTCTTAACCACTGTATGCTGAAGAGTCTGGCTTTGGATGCCATGTTAGGCCATACCATGGCTTAGCTCAGTGCGGGGTAGAGGCAAAATGATTTGGGAGGAGTGAAGCAGCTGTGATGTCTTGTCCAGGAGCAGCATGCTAAGCCATGGTTTGGGCTTAACGTGACACACAAACCATGCCATTGTAACAGACATGGAGCATGTCCACCTCCCTCCCTCTCTCTCTCTCTCTCTCTCTCTCTCTCTCTCTCTCTGCCTATTATGTCACAGGATATGATGCCACAGGATACATCACTGTGCCTTTCATCTCATGCCCTTGGCTTACATCATTGTCTCCCAGTGGTGTGGAGGAGAAACAAACAGGGCAAGGACGTCACAGCATCATGCATTTATCTTCACAGATGGGTGAAAAAGAGGGAGCAAAGATACGTGAAACAGTGGCTGCTCCAGAACATCTAGTTCCACCCTTGTTTTGCTCTCCTCTTCTTCCAATTCCTCTGCTGTACTTTTGAGTGCCAGCAATAGCGGCAGCCTGACTAAGCAAATGTATTCTGTCACCTGCTGCTAAGTAGGTCAATAGTATGCATGTGCCTCTAGCAAGTGGGCTTAATTGCTCTTAAGAGGAACCTACAAAACAGCTTTTTCCATTTTCTTCTGACATATCTGATCACCGCCCCCCCTCCCCTTTCCCCTTTTAAGCAGCAGAAGGGTCAGATTTGGAAAGCTGTGGCAGATAGTTGACCTCAGTCCTTCCCTTTTGCGATTACCTCTCACTTTGAGAAAATAAGTTGCAGCACTACGACGCTGCCTTGGTGCAGATGCTCAGAAACAATGGGATTCCAAAATGTGGAATTGCAATGAACATTCTGGTTTCGGGGTACATATCTAAGCATTTGAAGGCCAGAGTTTTGGGGATTGACCTTGGAAGAACATACATCACACCAACATTCAACTCACCAATATTAGTCTTGAATTAGAGCTGCTCATTCAACTACAAGCTAAAGGGGCAGATTTTAGCCATATCGTTTGACAGTAATGCTTACATGTATGAGAGTGTAATATGTTGAGTCTTCGGGGTTGTTTAGTGTCTTGGGTTTCTGGGGCCTCCTTGGGCTCCTTTGCACAGAGTGAGCATCCTCTGATTTGGAAGCGACTGCAAGAGAGGAAAATACCTTTATTTTACACAAGAGAAATGTGGGCAGGATCCCTGCATTGAAGGGGTTTGGACTAGATGATCCTCAGGGTCCCTTCCAAATCTACAGTCCTACGATTCTATGAAATACTTTGAGATACATCAAGCCCTTTAAAGAATGGCAGTGCATATTTCCAAGATCTGCTAACACCATCAAAACCTACAGAAAATGGCTGTCTCATATCATTGTTTCCCATGGCTGCTATTACGACATTAAAAGAATTAAAAAGATGGCACAGGTGGAAAATTCTTATATGTTCTTATATTGCTTCTGGAGCAAACTCAGTCATGTGCACACGCTGCAACAACTATCTCAGCTTATGTTTAGGGGTTCTAAATGTTCAGCAAATCCACAAATAACCCGTCACTTGACTTATGCCCTCAAGACAAACAGGGACAGAAGCTTTTGTAAACTGGAAGCAGCTAGCCAGACACCTCAAGGTTAGGAAAGGGTAAGAAATTGGTCTGTGTTTTAATGTGACCTTACTTAATTCACTCTTCCTGAAACAGTACACAAACCAAAACACAGCTATCCTTCAGAATTCTCTGAATTTGCTGATACAGTTCTTCAACCCCAAAGTACGACATTTAGAGTGTGTATTCAGAAGGGACTCTTGCCTTCAGAGAGCATTTTCTCCCTCTCTTTAATACAGTGGTTAAAAAAGTTAATAAAGCAGAAAACTGAATTAATGCATATTTTAAAATCTGGTGAGTTTCCCCCCCCCCCAAAAAAAGGTGGTATGCATTCGCATTTATAGCTCTTGACATTATAATATCTCAGTGCAAAGGAGTAAGACCTGGGCACTGTTCCTTTCCAATCAGCTACAGCCATACACTCCAATTTTTCACTCATATACTTCAAGCAGTTTTCAATAGCTGGTAACCTCCCAGACTGCTATTCTGCCTGGTCTTGCCCAAGCTAAGCCTCTCAGAGACTGATATTTAGCTTTTCATTTACACCTGGAAATATACATTCAGATCTGAAAAGGAAATATTGCAGAGTTTAGCATTTATTTATAATTGCAAAGATAAACCTAATTCTTCTAGAGGTGGTATGCCTGTGTCTGGGACATGTCACTTCAGGCCACAGGTGTTGGAATCTATCCCGGAACAATCTCCGAGACATCTATACACATAGGAAAGCAGCATGTCAGTGACAAGGCTCAGCTCACGGATTGCTCTTTGGTGTCTAGTTTGTTTTATGCAGAGCGGATTTTCTTCTTCTACGGAGGATCACACATTCATGTGACACCTCCCTCCACATCCGCAGACTGAACTGGTATTGCCCAAACAGAGTTTTATCACCTAGGAACGTAAGAGGCAGGCTGGATTAAGGGCAAAGGCCCAACGAATCACGTCCTCTTCTTACAGTGGCCAAACAGATCTCTTTGGGAAGTGTGCAAGCAGGACGTGAGTGTCTCTCTGTTTGTCCACCTTGTCATTCTCATCTGTGCATTTTGGGACACTGGAGTTGTGCTCCCCCCTCCAAAAGAAGTGTTTTTCTCGGGAAGGAAATCGCTCGAGATCACAGCAATCGTAATGGCTGCCGTTCTCTCGCAATAAAAAACAGGGTGTCCTGGTTTTCCAGGGACACCTGTGGGGTATGCCATCGCTATAGCCCGTGGGAGAAAATGTTTAACTGTGCACTGTGTAAGTAAATACTTTTATTTGTCTTCTGTCATTCAGCTTCATGGCATGGTCCTGAGTTTTAGCATTAATGTATAAGAGAGGGACAGAAACCTCCAATGACTAGGACACAGTTACAAGACCTTCAAGCAGAGACACATTTAGGGGAGCGCAACAGGTTTGACCGCACTGGGTGTGGAGTCTTGGGGGGGGGGTGCAACTATGACGTAGAATGGAAGGCAAGAGGTGGTTGTGGTGGTGCCAAAATTTAGCATTGCAAAGGGCACCGCTGAAATTTCAGACCCAAAGGTCCTCTGCTTCTTTAATGTTGCAATATTGGGTTGTAGTCAGCTATGTTCTACTCAAAGTAGACCCACTGAAATTCATGGACCTAAGGTAGTCATGTCCATTAATTTCAACGGCTCTGCTGTGAGCATAACTAGTGTTGGACCCAATCTTCAGTCTGGATTGTGCCTGGGACAATCGTCCCCTTTGCCCAACTGAAGTTACACCATCTTAATGCGACATGCTCATATGAATGGCCCCCAGGTTCTTTGCTGCGTTCACCTTGGTTTGACCTATATGGATAGGAAAAGGAAGTATTTGCTCTCTTATGCTTCACAGAAGCTTTCATCCCTGGTGGTAAGGAAAATGCTATTCACCCACCACCATAATACCATTTTAATTAAGAAAGTGGCACAAGCATTTATAATCAAAATGATCAGCAATACATCAGTGTAAGCACCAGCAAAATTAGCTGTATAACTTTTTCTTTGTTATGTGTGATAAATGCAGCCTTGGAAAGGTCACTGATATATTGGAGGACCAGAAGGAATAATGTTAATTTACAACGTAGTTGAGTAATGATTACATTTATTGTTCTAGCTTCTTATCTGGAATGCAGACGGTGCCTAATTTAATGAATGGACAATTATCTCTTAACATTTTGCCTTTTGAAGAACAATGGCGCTTTTCTAAACCAAGGTGTAGTCAATTTACCTTAGACAATGAAATTTCAATGCAATTAATTAATTTTACTACACTGAAAGCAAATATGAGCCAGAGTCTTTAATTTAAAGTAGATAGTCAGTGCTAGATTAGAATCTCACTTAAAACTCTTTCATTGGGACACACACACACACACACACACTTGTGCTGTTGCAGTGTAATGACTAAGGCCACATTCAGATATCACAACAAATCATGGTTAGTAGCAATGGGAATATGCTGTAGTGAGTCCCAGGGCCCACATCCTCAAATTTTCCTTTCCATCTCCTTTGTACCTGGGAGGTGAAAATGTGAAGGTTCTCTTAATCTTTGGAATCAAACCACCATTTCCCATTTCATATATTATGGAAAACCACAGGCAGTTAACAAACTGGAATATCAAATAATGGTTTGAGATCCTGGCTTGTTAACTACATTTGTTTAAGCCACGGTTCCCTGTATTCAGACGAAACAGGAAACTGTGTTTTGTTCCAAACCATGAATGGAAGTTTCAGACACCAGGGTCTAAACTGATTATGGTGACCTAGGAAAATTATGAGAGTTAATATTATGTTAATACTCGTCATACCAATTCCATGTGCTGATAAATGTGCCCCTGTGCAGCCAAGCACAGGACAACAATGCTCCGAAACCTCCTCTTCCTTAAAGTGGCTATTTAAAAACATTAAATTCTCAGCCATAACACATCAACTTGTTTCCCTGCTACCCTTTCACCTTGGGTGGCCAACAAAAATAATCTACAGGAAATATAGCTAAAATCAAAAGTTAACACAATAGCCATCGTGGGTTGTCAAAGATGAGTAATGTGCTCCTATTCATAGCTAGAGGCAGACAAGCATTCCTGTTTGGCATACAAAGTACTATTTTTGGATTCACATATCACAGCTGTAAGATGCCATACAGAACAAGTGAAGTTGAAGGAAACATGTACAATTATCACTTGAACTATTACAGTAATTATGGAAATTGAAATGCCAACTGATTTAAAGGAAAACAAAAGATTAGGAGTTGTTGCCGTTTGCTGATTAATGCCTTTATCAGAAACGGGTTCCACAAGGATGCTATTCAGCAGGAAATATTCTTGAAGAAAGTATTTGCTTTCTAAAGGGTAGGAAAGAAGATGTGTTGGTTTTAATTCATACTCCACTTAGAGGCAGGTCTTTGTCTCTGATAGATGGACCAGCTGAAAAAGCAAAATCATTGCTGTGGGGGGCAAATATTTTTATTTTATTAATAAAGAAAAGGTCAGGATACCCGTTTTATTTATTGTATAATCAATGTTTCTAGTTATCACCTAACATATTACTTCATCCCCCCATTACAGTATATTTTTTTTAAATCCATAATAGATCATAATCTCTATATTACAGGACACTGATAATGAAAAAAGAATGTATTGCTATTATTTTTTAAAAATATAAACTGCCCACCACAGATTCCAGGGCAGTATACCAAGAAATTTAAAACTACAGAAACACAATATGGTTAAGAGGAATAAATCCATTTAGCATGCTCAAACTTTCTTAAAGTAATATGTGCGGGCAAATAAAAAGGTTTTATTTTAACCTTGCATTGAGAAGACAACAATGCCAGCATCAGGCATGCTTCCATCAGGAGGCCACTACAAAGAAGGCCCTCTCTTCTGTACATACATATATAATGTACTAAAGAAGGGACATGGAAATACAACTGTGCAATGAAATAAGAGCTCAAATTTGTGACTTTTTGGAACTGTTATAATGCACACTATACTGTTTAGACAGAACAAAAAAGGAGACTGGTATCGTTTCTCCACTTGTACAGTTGACCCCATCCTAGATGATCAGTTGGAATACACAGCTTGTGCTGGAACTACTGTAAAAGGTAAAGGTAAAGGACCCCCGGGTGGTTAAGTCCAGTCAAAGGCAACTATGGGGTGCAATGCTCATCTTGCTTTCAGGCCAAGGGAGCTGGCGTTTGTCCACAAGCCGCTTTCTGTGTCATGTGGCCAACATGACTAAATCGCTACTGGCACATGGAAGACCGTGATGAATGCCAGAGCACACGGAAATGCCACTTACCTTCCTAGTTAACTACTTGCACTGGCATGCTTTTGAACTGCTAGGTTGGCAGGAGCTGGGACAGAGCAACAGAGGCTCACTCTGTCACGGGGATTCGAACCGCCAACCTTCCGATCGGCAAGCCCAAGAGGCTCAGTGGTTTAGACCACAGCGCCACCCGCATCCCACACTACCTGCATGTTTACTGGTTGTGTTCAGGGACATGTGGAAAACACTCCAGAACAGCTGCTTACTTTTGGGTTGAGTATAGGACTAACCCCAAGCTAATGGCACTCAGTACTGCTTAAGAACATAGCTATGTAGCATTTATTTGTGGGGGGGTGGTGGAGGCTGGGGCTGATGCACTCATGACACGCACTGGATGCCTACAGTCCACTTCAATCTCTCCACTTATTCAAACAACCAAAGGGAGCAACTGTGAGCCCAGCATGCATTCTGCCACCTTCACAGCCAGATTTTCAGGGCTGATGACAGAGAAATCTAAGATAAAGGTGCATTCATTTAAAAAAAAAAAAAATTCCAATAGTTTATGAGGGTTTTCACATCATTACAATAGAACAATGGATTTCGTTATTCTCCCTCCCCTACCCCAGCTTCCCCCTTCTTCCCAACCTTGTCCCCACCCTCACCTTTTAGCCGCAATAACATTTCCTATTTGTGCATTTAAATGACGATTATGGGAAGGCGCCCTGCCGGTGTCTTCAGGAATTCTGAAACAGGTAGTTGGGTAGCTAAGCTAGCTAGGTCTTGTTTTTCCAGCTCCTCAACAAGTCTCTGCTGTTACCTGGGAGGCGGAATGGAACTCTGGCTGCCCCCAGTTGTCAGGCCTTAAAGGATGGGCTCAAGTCACTTCCAGGTGAGCTGTTTATTGAGCATTCATCCTGATTTGCTTGGAGCGCAATTAGACAACCCTGACTAGTCAATGGCAATTCATTCGGAGTTGGATATGGGAAGGTTAGAGGCCGCCAGGGCTTTTTTCCAGCCATAATTCATTGGAACTTCTCGGCAGCGGCGCCCGCCCTGTGGAGTGCCCTCCCATCAGATGTCAAGGAAATTAAGAACTACACAACTTTTAGAAGACATCTGAAGGCAGCCCTGTATCGGGAGGTTTTTAACCTCTGACATTTTATTATGCTGCTATATTCTGCTGGAAGCCACCCAGAGTGGCTGGGGAAACCTAGCCAGATGGGTGGGGTATGAACAATAAAATTTATTACAAGGTGTGACTGGAAAGTTCGATGAATGGTCACAGAAATCAGATAGCGAGAAATATTTGAACATGCAATCGGCATCGGAAACCCACGAAATGCTCACAAATGTGTATGGAGATGAAGCTGTAACTCGAAAGACAGTGTATGAGTGGTTTAAGTGTTTCTGTGAAGGGTGGCAAACCATTGACGATGACCCTCAGCCTGGCAGACCATCGACGAGCAGAATGGTGGCAAATGTCAACAGTGTTGGTGAGTTACTGATGCGGGATTGCCGTTTGTCCATCCAAGAGCCAGTGTGGTGTAGTGGTTAAGAGCGGTAGTCACGTAATCTGGGAAACCGGGTTTGTGTCTCCGCTCCTCCACATGCAGCTGCTGGGTGACCTTGGGCTAGTCACACTTCTGTGAAGTCTCTCAGCCCCACTCACCTCACAGAGTGTTTGTTGTGGGGGAGGAAGGGAAAGGAGAATGTTAGCCGCTTTGAGACTCCTGAAGGGGAGTGAAAGGCGGGATATCAAATCCAAACTCTTCTTCTTCTTCTTCAAATGGTGGCGGAAGAATTGCATATTCCGTGTGAAATCGTTACTAATGTTACTGAGTTGTCCCACCCTCCATATTCTCCCGATCTGGCCCCACCAGATTTCCTTCTTTTTCCAAAACTGAAATCTGCACTGAAATGGCACTGATTTTCCAACATTTCACATGTCCGAGCTGCTGTGACGAAGGAACTGAAAGCAGTACGAAAAGAAGTTTCCAACAGTTCCACGAACGTTGTCAATGGTGTATTGTATCAGAGGGGGCCTACTTTGAAAGCCTGTAAGGTATGTATGTTTGAATATTTCTCGCTGTCCGATTTCTTTGACCATTCACCAAACTTTCCGGTCACACCTTGTGTTATTATTATCTCAGTCCCAGCACCTCTCAGGTGGGTTCCATTTCCATTATAAGAAAACAAGGGAGGTGGGAGGTGTTTATAGTGAGTTCTAGCGCCTCTGGATGCTGCTGTATCAAAGCAAGCTTTATCTCACACTTTACAGTGCACCTTTTTCCTGCTCTTGTCCTTATCGCCCAAAGCCAGACCTTTTAAAGACACACAAGGGCTCCAAATCAAATGAACAACCTGGATGTGTCAAGGTGCGATTGAATCCCATCCCAACATAATGACAAGTTTGCCCTCAAGGCCATAGCTCAGTGCTGGAGCACTTGCTTTGTATGCAGAAGGTCCCAGGGTCAATCTCTGGCATCTCCAGGTAAAGACTAGGAATTCCCCCTGCCTGAAATCCTAGAGAATTGCTGAAAGTCAGGGGAGACTAGATGGTCCTTTGGTCTGGCTACCAGTATAAGGCAGCTTTGGATGTTCCTATGAAGTGCTCACAGAGGACTTCATTACCCCTTTCTCCCACAAAGGCCTACACTGAATGCATTTGTTTTAACCCACCACACCAAAAAATGGGCCAATTAAACTTCGTTCAGAACATCAATGCCTTTCCAAAGGGCAACAGGACGTGAGACATAATGCCTATGATTTTGTGCCTCTGGGGCTCCTATACTGTTTTTGCCAATAATTGAATGCTTGAAAGGTGCTATTATTGCTCCCGATTCCACTCCAAAAAGCAATTAAACCATGCCTTTGCTGGGCAAAGAAAAGGAATGAAAGACAACTTTAAAATATATATATATTTAAAAAGATACCATTGCTTTTGATATCAGGCTTCTCAATCAAATTATTGCTGAAAAGATGACTAACTACCCCGCAGGTACATAAAGAAAATGAAAAAGTAGCATTTTAGAAGGTTAAAAATGCAAAAAAGAGCCTCATTTAAAACAATATTTTTAAAAGGGCATCTAGACCTTTTTTAAAAAAGCAAATTGCTCACAAGAGCATTTATTCAGTGAAGGCCATATTGTCCCTGAGTCCAATCAAATTGCTGCTCAGTTCAGAAACATTTCTCCCATTATTATTTATATGCAGTTTTGAAAGGATAAGGAGAACAATTTTCATTTGCTATATTGTGGGTAAGAAAAGAAAGTATGAGGTAAGGGATGGGTAAATAATACATTCAATGCATATTACGAAGAAAGGTAAATTTTGTGTGTAGGAGAATTTTTTTGGGGGTATTATAATAGACTTAGATTTCATGAACATGCATTATGAACTGGGTATCCAAAATTGCTATCCAAAGGCTACTTGGACCAAAATATTCACTTTTAAGTAGCTTTAATCTAAGGCTGGAAAGCAGACAGGCAATTTAATTTGGTTTAGTACCTGCTCAATGGTTCAATCCTGCGCATGCGATTCTCACTGAGTTCAGTAGGACTTGCTGTCTAATTCAGCCTTTCCCAGACTGGTTTTGGACCACAACTCTCACCACCAAGTTTTCAAGGTATTAAACACCTTGAGTCCCTTCTTTCCTTTTCTGCCATGTGTGAACGGACAGGAGAGGAAAGGCAGTTTTAGCTATGCATTCTCTTATCCCTTTCTCATGTGTGTTCTGTGAAAAGTGGCATTTGCTACTTTTCCAAAATATTATTTTGAACATTTAATCCATATTAGCTGGGAATGATTACTCATGCTGTCAGGCCTCACTTTAAATTTAATCCTAGAATTCGGCTTAAAGCTTAAAGTCATCGGCAAATAGAGTATGATGAAGGTGAAAGGTCCTGCCAAAATAACGAAGAGAAGCTTTCGATTCACTTTTTGCTCTCATGGGTTTCAGAAACAAAGAGTAATTAAGATAAACAAAATGCAAACTTCAATTTCCATCGGCACTGGATCTTTTCATTATGCAAAGGCATTGCTAAGTGGCAGCAAAACTGTACACGTATTTGTTCCTCACCATAGCTTGGTCCACATGTAATGCGGACCATAGGATAACTGGAAACAGAGGAGCCTCTTTGCGCCTGAGCAAACGGAGAGACTCTCACCCTCCCCACTTCCTTTTCATTTCCTTCTGCACACTGAGGCCCGGAGGAAGACCTCTGTCAAGTTTTGCTGCACTTTCAGACAATTTGAGCTTACTCTCATGTACGAACCAATGCAGACTTTGGTCTGATGCTAAACAAATTAACTTCCATCCATGAATTATGAAGCTGGGTTGTATGTAATGCTAAGCTAAGAAAGTCTGAATATGGAACTGAACTAGGCAGACTAAACTGCTCCTGGCTATGCAGAAGGAGAGGGCAGGTGAATTGCACATGTCTGACACCTTGGAGAGCCATAGGTAAAGGTAAAAGTAAAGGGACCCCTGACCATTAGGTCCAGTCACGGACGACTCTGGGGATGGGGCGCTTATCTCACTATATTGGCCAAGGGAGCCGGCGTACAGCTTCTGGGTCATGTGGCCAGCATGACTAAGCCGCTTCTGGTGAACCAGAGCAGCACATGGAAACGCCATTTACCTTCCGACCGGAGCGGTACCTATTTATCTACTTGCACTTTGACATGCTTTCGAACTGCTAGGTGGGCAGAAGCAGGAACTGAGGAACAGGAGCTCACCCCGTCGTGGGGATTCGAACCACTGACCTTCTGATCGGCAAGTCCTAGGCTCTGTGGTTTAACCCATGGAGAGCCATACATGTAATCTAAAGCCAGGCATAGGGAACCTGTGGCCCTCCAGAATTTCTTGGAGACGCTTCAGGAATGAAGAGAGTTGTAGGGCTACAGGTTCCCCATCCCTGTAGTTGCAGAGTATATTCCATTGAGTCAGATTAATATTGCCTTTCAATGCTGAGAGTGATTGTTTATTTATTTATTTTTTACCAGGCTGGCACACACGAGGAGAGAGGTGGCCATTTGTTTGCTTGTCTTTGGAGAGCATCACAGGCCTCAGCTGATGGGACAGAATCATTTCGTTCAGCTTCTGCTGCAGCACCAAATAGTCTTCCGATAATTTTGATATCTAGGAAATAAAAACACCAAGCTTTAATGCAAATCAATGCTGGGCAATGGGAGCAGGAGAAGCAATGATGGAGAGAGAGAGAGAGAGAGAATTTTGCTTTTGTAGATAGGTATCTTGACAACCTCAAGAACCCTTACTGCTGAACTCATACTATTTTCAAAGGCATTACTATTGTTATTAGCAAGCATATTTTTTAAATTCAGAACAGGAGCTGATTTCACCAACCCTTAAATACACCTCTGGATGTGGGAGGATATAGAAAATCTACATTACAAAGGTAAAAATCTCATTCATTGCTCTACCCACTTTTTCCTCTGGCCCTACCTGCCACTGGCATGTGGCCCTCAGGAGGCTGCCCAGAATGGAATATAACCCCCAGATTGGGAAAAGTTCCCCAGCTCTAATCTCCTCACCTGCCTGGAAAATGCCGCCAGATCAGACTTGTCCTTCTCTGGGCCGTCTTCCGGAACATCATTTGATCCCTCAGCCTCAGCGCTGGATCTCTGCCTCGCTATTGTTGCCTTGGGACCGGGATTTTGACTGCTCCCTCCACCATTCCCCTCATGGTGTGCTCTCTCTTGGTTCCCACCCGGCAATTTCCCTTCTTTCCTGAGCTGTCCTCGCCTTCGGTATCCTCGATAATTACTCTGAATGACTAAGGCTGCCTTCTCTTTGTCTCCTGAGGTTTGCTTGCTGGCTTCAATATGTTTCTGAGAGCCTCTTGCAGAGCTTTTCCTTACACTTGCTTTATTTTCAAAGGGAGGCGGCTGGCCGTGTTTCAAAGAACCTCTTTCCAGGTGACTGCCATGGGGAACAATGGGCCTTTGCACCTCCGAGCCCCTTCTTCCATGCAGAGTTGGCTGGCTCGATTCACTTGCCTTTCTGATAGATGCTTTCTTAGGCAAGCCGTCGGAAATGGCCTTTTTCTCACCTTCCTCCGGGAGCTTTTGTTTCACAGAAGACTGCCGTTTCCTGGGAAGTACTTCTTCCTTCTCCTCTGGTGCCTTCAGATCTAAGTCAGAGGTGCTCTCAGTCACAACAGAAGCTGCACCTTTTTGGTCGACACCAGCTTCTGCTTCTTGTGCTGGTTTGAGGTTCTGCTCTGAAGGCGGTTCTGGCCCTGCCACATTCTTGCCGCCCTGCTCCTTGAACATCTTCCGTTCTCTGTAACCGCGGTAACTACTCTGAAGGATGACAGCAGCCTCCTCTTCACTTCGGGGAGGAGACTTGTTGTGTCCAACAGTTGTGTTAATCTCAATTTCTGTCATTTGTACATCTTCTTCAGTCTGAGGTGATGACTTGGGCACAGCAGCTGCACTGACGTGGACCTCTGGGGGTGAGGTCTGCCCCTTATCTGTACTTCCCAGTTTCTTACACTGCTCATCCTTAAACTTCTTCCGTTCTCTGTAACCCCTGTAGTTACTCTGGAGGATAACAGCCGCCTCCTCTTCTGAGTGAGGCGGTGGCTTGAGCTCAACAGTTGCGTTGACCTCAACCTCTACAGGAGAGCTTTGCATTTCATCTGCATCTCCCATTTTCTTACAATGGTCCATACCAGCTTCGGCTTCTGGTGCTGGTTTGAGGTTCTCCTCTTGAGATGGTTCCTGCCCGGCCACATTCTTAAAGCCCTGCTCCTTCACCTTCTTCCTTTCTCTGTAACCACGGTAGCTGCTCTGAAGGATGACAGCGGCCTCCTCTTCACTTCGGGGAGGAGACTTGTTGTGTCCAATGGTTGTGTTACTCTCGATCTCTGTAATTTGTACATCTTCTTCTTCCTTTTTACTTGGGGTAGCTGCCCTTTCAGCCTGTTCCTTCCTAAGAAGTGACTCCCTGACAGAAACATATTATATTTAGGAGATATTGTGACCCTGATACAATATGTATGCATTAAAAGGTTAATATGATATGTGCAATTTTAAAAATGAGAACAATATAACAACAACAACAACAATAATAAATAATTTATTATTTATACCCCGCCCATCTGGCTGAGTTTCCCCAGCCATTCTGGGCGGCTTCCAATTGAGTGTTAAACACAATATAGCAATACAGAAAATGTTGGGGGTCCTTTTTTTGTTGTTGCTTACAAGAAGAAAGAGTGTTAGGGGGGGAAACAATGAAGAATACCCCCTACTCAAAGTAAAAAGGTAAAGGGACCCCTGACCGTTAGGTCCAGTCATGAACGACTCTGGGGTTGTGGCGCTCATCAAAAAACCAGCCATTTCAGATTGTTTAAAAGATAGTTGGCATCATTCACAAAGAGGTTCCCCAGCCCTGCCCTAGTACACACATTTCCGTATACATTACTTGACTGGAGAACTGAACCTCAAAATTTGGAGAAGTACAAATTTCAAAGGACAAACTAAGTTTTGGTCCACCTATCAGTTCAAAAAACATGACTTAAGTAAGTTCCCTTTTTGATGTGAACTGAAACCATTCCCCCTTCCTCCCTACCACAAACTGTGGTTACTCCTTCCCCCTGGAGATACAGATGGCATTTCCACCACCAAGCAAAAACTTTTTTTTTAATTCTTCCAGGATTGGGGGGAAATAAATTATTGCGGCTTAATGCCTTTGATTTTTTTTTTTTTTGTTCTACTGTGTTTTGTCAATTGTTTTAAATTAATGCATATGTTATGTATGCAACTGACCTCCCTGAGATCAGGGAATCTGCTCCTGAATCTGTTTTGCTCCTGAATCTGTTTTAAAGAATAGAAACATTTGTTGCAGTTAATTGTACCCTAGTTTGAGTGTTAGGTAAGGAGATTATTCAACAATATTTTCTTGTTCATGCTTCCTTCCGCCACCGCCTGTGTTGAGCTCTCAATATCTGGCTGAAAGGCCTTTTCTTGTTTCAAAGCAAATGGAGCCAGGAATCCAATATTCAGACTTAGAGCTACCAGACCTTTTACAAATCAGATGTGGATAAAATGTTAGCAGTCAAATACCATTTATTTGCATCCAGTGTTTTTAATGGAAATCACATGCCCTTCTTTGATATGTCTACTGAAAACAAAACGCAATATAATGAGATATATCTCACCTTGTCTGCACGGAAGAATGCAGTTCATCATGGTCTAGGATATATTGCTACTTTCTGACTATATTTTATTGCAGAAGGAGACGGCATTTAACAGAACAATCACAACGAGAAAGCAAACAGTACCTTTTCCTTTTGAAGCTCCTTCGCTCCCTGTATCCTCTGTAATGACTCTGAATTGTCGTTGCTGCTTTAGAATTTGCTTCCTTTTCTTCCTTAATTTTCCTCCTGATTAAATATCCTCTTGCAGCTGATGTAAATTACAAGAGGAACATAACTCAATAATTTGTTTATTCATTTGAGCTATTCATATACTGCAGCCTCCCCCAACCTGCTGCTCTCCAGATGGACTACACCTCCCATCAGCCCAAGCTAGCATGGCCAAAGGCCAGGGATGATGGGAGTTGTAGTCCAAAAACCTAGAAGGCACCACGTTGAGCACTCAAAACAACTCTTAGACCCTCCAAATACCCACATCTTGCTTTGGAGGGGAGATATTCATGCATAATAAACACACAACACTGGTAACATCTCTTTTTGGATAATTTAATCATTTGCTGTGATCTTTGTATAAGGCATTCTGCAGCTACGGTAGATACTGTCATGTATGTTTACTCTAAGCTGTTTTTATTTTTATTTTTTGAAACCAACAAGAATTATTTACAAATTATAAAAAAATACTTGCCAGCCTGTAGCTTGGTAATGCACATTTCGATTTTGTATGCTGCCTTTGTATTTGAATACTGCTTGCGAGTAACATATCCCCGGTAAGCTAAAGAGAGATAGTGAAAGCTTTTTTAAGCAGACGCAATTATTTTCACTGAACTACTGATGCATGCTCAGAGTAGAAACAGAGAAGAAATACATTCGGAACCAGGTATATAGATGAGATGTTACGCAGATTCCAAGATCATGATAAGAAAGCACATTCGGATCAATATAAACACAGTTTTCTATACTCAAAATCAGCCTTCCCCCAAATTGGTACCCTCTAGAAATTGTTGGACAACAACTCTCACCAACCGTGGCCACTGTACATACTAGCTGGGGGTGATGAGAGCACCAGGTTGAGGAAGGGTGCTCCAAGTTCAGGACCACACTATTAGTATTATTCTCTTGACACAAAAGCCCATTCAGTTTTAATAGGGAGCAAATCTTAAGTGTGGTGAATGGATCAAAGTTCCACCCATCACATTAAAAGCGTGAAAGCATTAACCATCAAAAGGGCAGATTCTCCATATGTTGTGATAAAAGTTCCGCTTGTGGTTAACACAATAAAATCATAAGAACCACCTACTGGATCAGACCAAAGCCCCATCTAGTCCCACAGCCTGTTCTCACAGTAGCAAACCAGGTGCCTGTAGAAAACAGGTCCCAATACTGATCCATGAGAAACTCCACTTTCTATTTCACTCCATTTGAAGAACTGTCCATTTATTTCTACTCTGTGCTTCCTGCAACTTACGGTAACTAATTCCTGATCCACTAGAGGACATCACCTCTTATTCCTTGACTGCTAAGCTTATTCAGAAGTCTTTGGTGAAGTACTTTGTCAAAAGCTTTTTCTAAGTCCAGGTACGCGATGTACTTGCCTTGTCTTATTCAATGAAATTTTCAGATGGTCTTACGCTTAGATTGTTCCTGTTCTTAAAATAACATGTCATTCTTTAAATGGGGCCTGCCATTATATGCCATTAAAAATACAATTTCCTGGAAAATAGTCCACGCGGGGTGGAAACACAACTCTGGGGGGGGTGTACCCATTAACCCCACCCCAGCTACAACTGAACCTTCACCAGATATTCCCCTGGCCACCAGTTCAAGGTGCTGTGAGCTTGACTCTTGACATCACCATGCAATATATATATAAAATTATATATGTTTAAATATAAAATTTGCTACTCAAGATGACTAACAACAGCATAAAGGTAACAAAACAAGATAAAATATTATCCAACAACCAGTCAAATGCAACAAAAAGAGCACCTGCTGTTTTACACCGAATTTCTTATTTCACATCTGTCAGGGGTTCAGGAGCAGAGGCAAGAGCAAGGGAGGAAACAGAGAGCGAGGGGGAGGAGGCAGAGGAAAAGATGAGTGATGACGACGACCCGAGATCTCCGAGTCTTTCCAGTGAATCAGAAGATTCACAGAAAGGAGCACCAGTGGCCAGGGCAAGGGGGGAGCCTAGGGGGACACCCCAGGGAGATAGAGCCAGAGGGGACTCAGAGGAGAGCAGTTGGAAATCGGGACCAGCGTCACCGCCAGAGAGCAGGGAAGAGGAAGAGAGCCAGGGATCAAGCGCTGGCAGCTCACAACAGGGGGGAGGGCATGAGTCAGGAGTGGCCACACCTCCATCGGGGAGTGAAGAAACGGTCAGACGGAAAATGGAAGGTTGGGCGCGCGCGCCAAGTTCAAATGCACAGGGAAGTGACGCAGTAGGCAGCCCTGAAAGAGAGCCAGGTCCTAAAGCCCGGCGCAAGGAGACAGGAGAGTCCGGGGGGTCGGCGTCAGAAGAATCCAGGAAGGAAGAGACCCCGGGGGGCAGAGGGACCCAGAGGAGAACAGTCAGGCGGAAAAGGTGGAGCAGGGCTAGGATATTAAGTTGGTGCGCAAGGGGCGGAGACTCAGACGGGACTTCGCCGATCTAGTCATTAGACGTAGAGTTGCACGCAGCAGCTTGAGAATGGAAACTGTAACTCAATAAAGACTTTTACTTAATGATCGCTGGCTAGCGTGATCCTCTGTGAGCTAGGATCTGGAAGCAGCTCTGACAACATCTATATGAACAAATACTTGCACATAATTATGTTTGTTACATTGAACCATTACCTGCTTGTATCTTAATTGCACTTTCTTCCCTTTTCTCCTTTATCTTTTTGTATCTCTTTGAACCAAGCCACCCTCTGACATACGCTTGAATCAAAACAATCCTGTTAATGGTCTCCTTTCGCATTAAGTTCAGCTGCTCTACATGATAGTATTTGAGAAATACCTGTAGGAGGTAAAAAGAGAAGAAAGAACTACATAGAAGGCTGACGACTCCTTCCATCCATAAATGGCACCCCCAGTGTTGGACTCTCCAGAGTTTAAAATAAGCAGTTGTAGATCTGCCTTAATAATGGCTGTTTGTTCTTGAGGAATATATTTCTCTATCACTCTGCCAATCCTGGACTCCTTAGAACAGGGGAACTACTGACAAACACAATAACTTTTAATTTCAAGCTGGCTGAAATGCATGTGAACTTGCATACCGCATCATAACAAAACATAATGTACTTATCCAACACACTTTCCCTCTCCTTGGATCTGACTGTAGTGGCGGAGCAGGCAGAGAATATGGGCCGGTCTCCTTTAGGAAGGCATTTAGCTGCACCCAGTTATACAGGTGGAGCTGAGATCAAAGGAACTGGGCTGAGTTACTGCTTCAGCTCCAACATGATGTGTGACTTTGGACTGGACAACTTTTAGTTTATCTACCTTTTACTCACCCACCTGCCCAAAGAAAAGAATGAGAATGTAAGGTGATGTTTTATAATAATAATAATAAATTTTATTTATATCCCGCCCTCCCCAGCCGAAGCTGGGCTCAGGGTGGCTAACAACAATCAAAATAATCCAACATTCTAAAACATTCATTATAAAATTAATTAAATCAAATTAAAATCAAATTAATGGCAACCATCAAGCAAAATTTTGTGCAGATTGCCAGAGGAGGGGGTCAGGCTGCGCCCTGACAAAAGGCCTGGTGGAACAGCTCTGTTTTGCAGGCCCTGCGGAAGGATGTCAGGTCCTGCAGGGCCCTAGTCTCTTGTGACAGAGCGTTCCACCAGATTGGAGCCGCGGCCGAGAAAGCCCTGGCTCTAGTTGAGGCCAACCTAACCTCTCTGTGGCCTGGGATCTTTAGGGTGTTTTTGTTTGCAGACCGTAAATTTCTCTGTGGGACATACCAGGAGAGGCGGTCCCGTAGGTACGAGGGTCCTAGGCTGTATAGGGCTTTAAAGGTTAAAACCAGCACCTTAAACCTGATCCTGTACTCCACCGGGAGCCAGTGCAGTTTGTACAGCACCGGATGGATATGATCTCACAGCGAAGACCCCGTAAGGAGTCTCGCCGCGGCATTCTGCACCCGCTGGAGTTTCTGGGTCAGTCTCAAGGGCAGCCCCACGTAGAGCGAGTTACAATAATCCAGTCTGGAGGTGACCGTCGCATGGATCACAGTGGCTAGGTCAGGGCGAGAGAGATAAGGAGTCAACTGCTTAGCTTGGCGGAGATGAAAAAATGCCGCCTTTGTTATAGCTGTAATCTGCGCCTCCATAGAGAGGGAGGTATCGAAGATTACACCCAAACTCTTCACGGACGATGCTGGCACTAATTGCACCCCCGCAAAAGATGGGAGTTGCCCCCTCAATCCCATAACGCTCCGTCCCAGCCAGAGGACCTCTGTCTTCGAAAGATTTAACTTCAAACGGCTCCCACGTAACCATCCAGCCACAGCTTCCAGACATCTGGTCAGTGTGTCTGGGGCCGAGTCAGGATGGCCATCCATCAACAGATAGAGTTGGGTGTCATCAGCATACTGATGGCAACCCAGCCCAAAACTCCGGACAAGCTGGGTGAGGGGCGCATAAAGATGTTAAAAAGCATCGGGGAGGGAATCGCACCCTGAGGCACTCCACACACCAAGGAGTGGCGCGATGACAATTCCCCCCCCAAGCGCCACCCTCTGTCCCCGACCGGAGAGAAACGAGCGCAGCCATTGAAGGACTGTGCCCTGGATCCCCACGTGCAATGCACACATGATTGATAAGAGCAATATATCTTGTGTTAGTGAATTTGTAATCCTCAGCAAGAGACTGGATGCCACATCTTAACAGGCCCCAGTGGAATTTGTTTATTTCATAAAATGTATATACTGCTTTTTTTAAAAAAAAGCCCCAAAACGGAATTACGAGGGATCTGTCTTCATCTTTCCTGTCTTCTCTGCAGCCCATAAGATTACAGTAGGGAAAGACTTACTGTACCCAATGTACAGTAGGTGGTACATTGGGTAGTTTTGTGGGTATGGCATGGATGGATCTGTGAGATGGAAAAGGAGCTTTTGGGACCATGTTGCCCTTAGATCCCTGGCCACAGCAAGATGTAGACTCATTCCAACTTGTATTAGCAGAGGCAACTCTTTTCAAATCCATCAATATAGTCATTTATTCCATTTATTTCAACGGGGGCTGCATCTAATGAGCAAAGATACTACCTTAGTTTTCCCAAGTATCCAGTTATCAAGCTGGGCTTTTTCCAAGATGGCAGCGCAAGTTTCAGGGCTTACAGGGGGTTTGTCGCTTGATTTGTAACAAAGGAGATAATATCTAAGACAGAGAGAGAGAAACCCAAATCCTTTAGTATTGCATTTGCAAAAGACATTCAGCGCCAATCAGCTAACTTTTATTTCATTCATACAAACTGTGAACTTGCATGCATAACAGTTCACATCTGAACTGATCAGCACATTCAGAAAAACCATGTGGTACAGCCCCCAGTACAGGGCCACGTTAACATGTCAGTGGCGAATGGCAAGTCTGAATGGTCCCCAACATAAAAACGAAAGACGTGTATATACCAGATATCAAATATACCAGAGAGAAGGCTAAACAACAAGTCTTCTTCCTGACAAACACAAGTTTTGCACAGCAAGCAGGTTTTCTGAATGGGAGAGCATTCCATCATATGTTTCCCCAGCTGCCTTCTGATGCGGTGCAGTCTGAGAGCAAGCGTTTTTCTGAATATATAGATCGGGCTTCACTCCAATTTACAATGCTCCCAACTTGCTTCTGAGTCAAATGACTCTTTAGAGCTAACCTTCACCACTTGCACACACAATAGAATAGCACAGGGGTCAGCAACCTTTTTCAGCCATGGGCCGGTCCACTGTCCCTCAGACCATGTGGTGGGCTGGACTATATTTTTTTGGGGGGAAATGAACGAATTCCTATGCCCCACAAATAACCCAGAGATGCATTTTAAATAAAAGCACACATTCTACTCATGTAAAAACACACTTAAGGTTGCCTACCCCTGGAACATTAAACCAACTGTTCTTCAGTGTATTGTTGGTTGGTTGGTTGGTTGTATTTATTGTTTTCACTGTTCCTAATTTATTGTGAAGGAATTGTTTAAGCTGAATTTTATTGTGTTCGGAAAGCTGCTTCTTTGTAGACAGAACTACAGCACAGGATGTTTAATCTGTGTGGCATTCCTGAATCAAAATGCAATGCCTGTTCTCCAAGCACATTTCACCCCCACTTTTTCAGAAGCTTTCCCAGCATCAAGGGATGATTCACACATGCTTGTCAATGCTGGTTGACTTTAACAGCAAGCGATGATTTGCATGTGTGAACAGATAGCTGGAGATAAAATACAGTGGTACCTCGGGTTACATACGCTTCAGGTTACAGACTCTGCTAACCCAGAAATAGTGCTTCAGGTTAAGAACTTTGCTTCAGGCTGAGAACAGAAATCATGCTCCGGTGGCACGGCGGCAGCAGGAGGTCCCATTAGCTAAAGTGGTGCTTCAGGTTAAGAACAGTTTCAGGTTAAGTACGGACCTCCGGAATGAATAAAGTACTTAACCCGAGGTACCACTGTACTGCAGACAAAACATCTGTATTACCTTGCATCACTGAAAGGGCAAGACTTTTCAGTGGTGACATTTCCCACCTTTAGCTGGCAGTTGGCCCATGTGCAGCAATCCAGTGTAGAAAAGCCCGAGGGAACCAGAATCTGGTTTGGTACTAAAATGTTCCTTCTGGACACAGTTTACCAAAATGACATTTGTAAAGGACTTACCGCTCTATGAAGTTAGCAAAGAGAATACGGTGAGAATAACCCTGTCTCCGGATCCGTGCCGTTTCCAGAATTCCCGTGTAGCGCAGCTGTACCAATACCTTTTCTCTGTCATATTTGTTTGCCTGTCGATCATTGTTCGGCTTAATGCAGCGCACAAAGTGAGGTTGGCCAACCACCATTTTAGATAACAAGTCCATGAGCGAGTACTGAAAAGGAAATACGGGGAGAAGCCTTTGGAAGCCCTTCCATACAGTACCTTTCTTGTGAGTGCTCAAGAGCTTTGCAAAACATGTATTCTTTGAAATCTTTTTGGATTTTCCTTGCACCAGATTAAGAAGATTATGGGCCTGCCCACGGTTTCTGTAGGCAATTATATAGTACACTGTATTTGCGGTACCCCTGTAATGCATCTGGTATAACACGTATGCAGAGAATTCACCTATAGTGGGAACTAGTACAGTTGCACCGTTCCCATGCTGAAAACACCTATATCCTATCACAGGCACATAATTTCACAATTGATTACTGCCCTAAACTGTACTTTTATGGCAAATTCTAGACTCCAAAAGCAAAGTTTGCTGTCCTAGTAGTTGAAGGTGTGGGATATACATTTATTAAATTTATTAAATAAATAACACTTTTTCAAATAGGTTGCATATGAGCTTTTGATTGTTCCAAAGAAACTGAGAACATTAATTGTCTTGACTTTTCCAACAGGTAAGTAAATTGTGGGGTTGCTTTATGTACTGTACTGAACTGGTTTCTAAAACAACAATGACATTTGTAAAAGGTAGTGTTGTAAATTGCTATGCTTCTGGCATCTTCTGGCTGATATGCACACTGTCACTTTGAAGCACTACTTCTTGGTTGCATACTTCTATGCTCATGTAAGAAATCTCAGTATGACCTTTAGTGCTCAGAATTATTAATACTATTTTGTTGTGGTTCGTGGCTTAAAACAAACCATTGAAAAAGGGGCCTTGGCCCCTGTCTATTCTGCAGCCTTTATGAGCAGATGGGTGATGTAATTGCCTGTTGGCAAGAAATTGTTAATGGCATTTATGGCATAAAATGATGTTCTGACAGGTGTTCTGGAGAGTGTTTCCAACGCAGATTCTTATGCAAAACCAAGGAGCTAATTGTGCATCAGGTTGACTCAAAGGAAAATAGCAGCAATAATGGAATAGGGCATTATTCAAATGTAAATTCAAAAAGTGCATTACAATTTGGATGTGTACCACAGAATTATAATATTATCAATGACATAATAATGAAGCCCAGCCAACATGGACAAAGAGACTGTTAAAATGTTTGGCAGTGACACATTTAAGTGCTGTTATGAACATTAAACATGCTAACAAACTACAGCCAGACTCTTCTTCTGACTGTCATTCTGTCCCTGTGGATTTCAGCCTCTCACATAAAATAGGGCCTGTTCAACCAATAATATCAACTATATTGTATTTTGCTTAGGGCAGTGAAGCTTCTGTCTCCCAATTGGCTAAGCTGCTATAGAAGCATAACAGGTTCAGCTTTCCTGGGATCTAAACGGTTTTTGTCATTTCTATGTGAGGAAAGGAAAGTTGTCAGTTTGACTGGGATTGAAATCCATGGTAGCCATGGAAAAAAGAGCTAAAAAAAACCTTCCTGTGTTTTTCTCCTTGACTAGAAGGACCACCTCTTCTGTTATGTCCCATGGAGGACCTTACAGTCTTCAAACAAAAACATATTGGAGGTCCCGGGCCACAGGGAGGTTAGGCTGGCCTCAACCAGAGCCAGGGCTTTTTGGGCTGTGGTCCTGATATGGTGGAATGCTCTGTCACATGAGACTAGGGCCCTGCGGGACTTGACATCTTTCCGCAGGGCCTGCAAGACAGAGCTGTTCCACCAGGCCTTTGGTCAAGGCACAGTCTGACCCCCTCCTTTGGCAATCCTCATAGAACTCAAGCCCAATGGTTGCCATTAATTTGATTCTGAATTGATTTTTGAATGAATTGATTTTAGAATGCTGTGTTACTTTTATTGTTGTTAGCCGCTCTGAGCCCTGCTTCGGCTGGGGAGGGCGGGATATAAATAAATTATTATTATTATTATTATTATTATTATTATTATTATTATTATTATTATGCAGTTCAAACACAGAAACCGTTCAACCTCTCTACAATAGAGAGAGGAACCTTAGCTCAGAGGGGCCTAGCAGAAGTTCCCAGGTTCAGTCTTGGGCATCTCCAGTTAAAAAGGCTCAGGGATCAAGGCCAGGAAAGATCTGTGCCTGAAACCTCGGGGAAGCAAGTGCTGCCCATCAGTGGAGACAATGCTGGGTTAGATAGTCTGACTCACACGGCAGCTCCTTGTGTTCACATGGCTGGAATCAGCAACTGGCATGGGCAGGAAAATGCCAGGGACCATGAGACTTGGAGGATCAACTGTGGCTAATATGGGTACCCTTCTACTAAAAAAAAATAAATACTGAGAAAACAAGAGCCAGGTGAGATGGCCCTGTCATCACACCCCCTGCTAAGCTAACTTGCGGGTGCACCAGATAAACATTTGGCCAGCACCTAGCCTCCCCCTCAAGGTCACATGGGAGATGAAAATATATATATCAAAGAGCTGGAAGAGATATCCTGAAGTGTAAACATCTGGAAAATGGCAGGGTATCAGTTTGAAGAAGAAGAAGAGTTTGGATTTTATATCCCTCTTTATTACTACCCTAAGGAGTCTCAAAGCGGATAACATTCTCCTTTCCCTTCCTCCCCCACAACAAACACTTTGTGAGGTGAGTGGGGCTGAGAGACTTCAGAGAAGTGTGACTGGCCCAAGGTCACCCAGCAGCTGCATGTAGAAGAGCGGAGACGCGAACCCAGTTCACCAGATTACAAGTCTACCACTCTTAACCACTACACCACACTGGCTTGAGTGAACCAGGGTGCCCTGAAGTATTTTTCCTCAGAGGAGAACCTGTGGCCCTCCACTATGTACTGGTCATGCTGGCTTGGCCTGATGGGAGTTAGAGTCCAACAGAATCTGGAAATGGACAGGTTTCCCACCCCTGCTTTAGATATCCTAATACTAGCCTAAAAACTTTCAAGTTCCAAGTGAATTATCTTATCCCTAAGGAGAAATAAAACTATTGCATCTATAGAGACGGGCCCAGAAATCAGCAGGCTGGCTGCTGCATAAATCATATATATTAAGAGGAAGAATAACAGCTAAAGCTTACTCTGAAATATGAAGCAACTGTCTGCGTTTTCATATTGGTTGTTTCCCTCGGATGATGCGTGGAATCCTCTGGCTCACTCTATATGTATCAAGAAAGAAAATAGCACCTCTTATCTATACAGCGTCTGAAGCTTATTGCACCAGTTCAACAAAGTGTCCTCTTAAAGAACACTATTAATAATAAAAAATAGTCATCCTAAGCTGCAGATGCTACTGAGTAATCACTACGAAAGTCAGAGGTTATTACACTAAAAACATTACAATACTTTATCACACTGTACACACATGCAGAAACACACACATATACTGAACACAGTTTGATAACTGAACATACAGATAGATATCTGTTGCAAATGGCATCTGAAGGAAAAATGGTTTGTCTAGATTTCTCTCTTTCTTTTTTTTAAAAGATTAGGACTGTTAACATCCTGCAAATAATAATTCTGCACCCTTGTCACAATGATTGTTTTCAACAGAGCCTAATTAACCGCACAGCCAGAACCTTGGTATGCTCTCGTTTTAAATAAACATACCAATCAGGAACACATTTACTTGGAATTAAGACTTCAGTGTAGTCCAGGAAACATACTTGCAAGGAAGCAGGCTTAGGGATGAGTGCTAAGGACAGTGACAGCAGAGAATTAATTTAGCTTTCCCTGAAGTAGTTATAAAACTATAGTCAGAAAGAAGGGAAATGTAGGTTTTTTACCTCACGGAAGGAATACGAATTGCACAACACAAAGAAATCCAGCTAAACAGAAAAGAAAACAGGAGAGATAAAGAGAGAGGGAGAGAAACCAAGGAAGGGGTTACTTGCTTACTTTTTTTGTTTTTGTTTTAGTAGCAACAACAACATTGCCCCTCTCGACTTCAATATATGGGTCCAGGCGGCTGCCCATGCGGTTTCCTTACCTTAGTTTGGCTGATTGATTTCTGTGGCGTCCATGTCTGGTAGTTTATCGCACTCTTGGTTTTCGTATGTGCCAAGTTACCTAAGAGAAGAAAGAAGGTACCTTACTCAAGATGTCCACCCCTCTAGATATTAGTCCAGGGATGAGCAGAAGGTTGATCTACTGGGATAACTTTGGGAGACATGCAATTGATCCAAAAGATTTCTGACTCCCGACTGTTTGACAATAGCCGTGGCAGAACGACTACCTCCCCCTATGACTGATGAAATGGAAAAAGCTTGTGCAGAGGTCGCACACCCAGGAGGTCAGAGCCTCAACACACCCTTCCCGGCAGTGGTGTTGTTTACCGGAGGGAAAGGGCTGAGAGAGCAGGGAGATCAGGAGCGTGCGGGTGCACTGGCAGGAGTGACAAATTGTTCCCACTGGTGCACCTGCACTGTGCAAACCTCCTTGCCCCCTCTCCCTCCAATGAACAGCAGTGACACTGCTCCCAGGAAGTTAGCATTGCGGTTCCACCCAACTGGGCAAGCTGCTTCTGAGTTTGGAGCAACCAGGAATAGCTTTCTGGGTGGAACGAGGGTACGTTCAGCTCAGTTCTGGTATAATGGTACCTCAGGTTACATACGCTTCAGGTTACATATGCTTTGGGTTACAGACTCCGCTAACCCAGAAATAGTACCTCGGGTTAAGAACTTTGCTTCAGGATAAGAACAGAAATCGCACAGCGGCAGCAGGAGGCCCCATTAGCTAAAGTGGTGCTTCAGGTTAAGAACAGTTTCAGGTTAAGAATGGACCTCCGGAACAAATTAAGTACGTAACCAGAGGTACCACTGTACTCAGAAGAAATCCCTGTGCTCAGCATCTGCTGAAGTTCCAAGTGAATGTATTTTGCCTCTGGGTGGATCTCAGGGCTCTAGTAAAAAACAACAATAACCCCCCCCAAAAAAATGTTTAGGGGTGCTCTCATTTTCCTACTCATATTGAAATACTGCCCCTCAATGAGGCCAAACTTAGATTTACAAAATGTTTAGGGGTATGTGTCCCCCCAGAAAAAAAGCACTGACAATAACACAGTAGATTCCCTAAGACTGAAGTCTGCCCTCCATGTATGATTATTATCAACAAATTTATAGACCAGATGAAACTTGTTATGTATGCAAGCATGGCTGTGCGGATTCTGTTAGTCCAGAAATGGAACTATGCTGAGATGGCAAAACTTGCAGGAAGAATAAGAAACCAGGAAGAGGAGGTCTTTAATAAAGAATGGGAAAAGCTTATAATTTATTTGAAAAACTATTGCAAACAATTACACACATTGGTAGGATTGACGGAAAACTTGTATCAAAAATTTGAACTATGGAATGATAAAGGATTTATAAGAATAGTTACGAAAGTGAGGCAGAGGAGAAAATCATTATATTAAGATCCACAATGGGGGGAGGGAAGTCAAAGGGCACTGCCGTATATGTTTATTTATTTTTTAATTCACTTGTTTATATAAAATAGAAAATACAAAAATAAAATTTATTTTAAAAAACATAATACATGTAGCTTTCAATGAGCCACAAGCACATTCCTCGTTTCCCTTTTGCTTGCGAAGAGAGAAGATAATGAATACTCGGCATTTACATTTATTCTCCAAATCTTATTGATGTGATTACAGACACCAGTGCCCCCCTTATCACCCTCGCCTTTTGTGGAACTGCACTACCTTAGAGAAGTGACTGGTGTGTTCTGCATCATTTTGAAGCATATCGTACAATTTTATGATGGCCTACCAAGCTCTAATATAAACGAGGAACAAGTCTTAGAGTGCATTGCCCATGCTGGTGAAGGAAGCAAAGAGGGAGGCTATATTAATGAGCATTTTAAATGCCCTTATAAAGTGTTTATTTTTATGTTTTGCACTTATATCCGACTTTTTTCTCCAAGGAGCTTGAGGTGGCATACATGGTTCTTCCCCCCTCCTTGGTTAATCCCCACGATAACCCTGTGAAGTAGGTAAGGCTGAGAGACAGCGGTCGGCCCAAGATCACGCAGTGAGCTTCATGGCTGAGTGGGGATTTGAAAACTTAGTCGCCCAGATCTTAGTCTGACATTCAAGCCACTACACCACAACTGCCTCCGTCCCCTGCAACTCTATTGACAGGCCCTCACCTGGTCCCAGAGCCAAGCCCCAGCTGCGCCGTTGCCTGCCTCCTGATGGACAGCTGAGCAGGCTTTTGCTAAACTTTCTTCTTTGTGTGGACTACGGTATCCTGCAACTCAGACAGGGCAATGTGGACTAGCAGGGCCTAGTCTGCTTACTATGTGATTTGTGGGGACATGATGTACCCAGTTTAGAGCATTTGCACCAAAATTTTTGAAAACGCTTGACTATAAAAAAATTCTAATCCCAAATGCCTTCCATAAAGCGACTTCCTCATTACAATTCCAGAAGTGGCTTCAATTATGCAGAATTTAAATATAAATTAATCTTGCAGTTGGGTACTTGGGAAAAACACACCACCATATACACTTGTGGGAAAACTAATTATGTGCTGGCTGCTGAAATAATTGACAAATAGTGCATAAGCATAATTTGCATTTTTCATATTCTCATGCCATATTTGAGGTGAGCAGTGACAAATATGACCAGAATAGCTGACCAGTATCGCCGGCAGCTTCCTTTTCTGATCTCAGCTCCGCCCCCGGGGCTGCAGCCGATTGGCTGGTGGTGCAGGTCACCTGGATGGCCCACAGCCTACGGGGACAGCCCAGGGGTCAGAGCCATGGTTGGCACGACCCCCTGGGTCAGGGGAGCCAGCGCTGGGTCACAAAAGCCGCCCACGTCATGACTGGTGAGTGGTCACTGCTGGTTTACTTATATATGTGGTTGGTGGATAATAAACATGAACCAAGTACTATGCATCCTTGGGGGGTGGCAGAGGGTGCTACTGGAGCCTGAGAGAATGTCAAATGTAAAGAGAAAGAAGGTATCTTTTTTCATATGTGGTACCACATATGGTCCTGTAAGATTGCAAAAGCCTTCTGGGAAATGATCCATAATGAATTGAAAATAATGTTGAAAACAACCTTTGTTAAAAAAACTAGAAGCTTTTCTTCTAGGTATACTTGGAGACGAGGTGCCGAAAGACCATAATAAACTATTTATGTATCCAACCACAGCTGCCCAAATGATATATGCCCAAAACTGGAAAGAGGATTTGGCCCCCAAAAGAGACCATTGGCAATTAAAATTGATGGAATTCGCAGAGATGGCGAAACCTACTGGAAGATTACGAGATCAAGACTTTTTGTAACAGAATGGGGAAAATTGAATACATGAAAACAAATTGGAAACAATTAAAAACGTTAGCAGGATTGATATAAACAAGAGCAGTAAGAAATTTATAGGAATTATAAAGGATAAATTTGTAAAAAGGATAAATTTGGATATGCAGTAAGAAAATAAGAAACTGCAGAAGGGGAGGGAGGGAAGTCACAGTAAATATTTTTGATTTGTGCAGATTTAGATTCATTGTTGAATATTGCAAAATGGGAAAAATATATTAACAAAATAAAAGAATGTCAAATGAAGAGTTCATATTTTTTTCTTTTGAGTCCTTCCTTCATTATACTACAGCCAATTTCCCCTGCAACATACTGCTACACAAGAGTAGGGGCATAGAGTTGCACCTTACATTTTTTTTACAGAACGTTAAGCAAATAAATCGTTCCCACATGAGTTTTCAGCTCAGCTGCTTTGCGCACAAGAGTTCAAGGGCTGAACTCTTGACATCTCCAAGTAAGTGTGCCAGAGACACCTGCGATAAACCCTGGAGAGTGGTTGCCAGTCAGTGTAGACAATAGCGAGCTATATGGACCAATGATCTGACTCAGTGTAAGGTAGCTTTCTCGGTTCCTAGTCTCTGAAGTGCAACAGCTGAGGCACAGGGGTTCTGCAGCAGACAGAACTGTGTGGAAAGAGTTCCCAGAGGGTAGGACATGTGGAAGGATGGCTTGTAGGGAATGTTTCCTGGATGAGGGCAACACATCCGCTGCATAGCCTTCATTCGGCTGCTCCTTTCCTGTGGCGCTCAGTAACGTGGCAAATGCCTGCCTCCCTCCATGGTAAGGTGGAAGATGCTAGCCCAGTTGTGAACTCAAAGGCAGGCAGCACCTAACACTGGACCTGTCAAAGGGTAGCATTAGTACTGTAAGACACATTACCTGTTTTTGTAAGAGGGTGGATTACCAGCTGCCGAGTCAAATAGTTTTCCGAGGATCGCAAGAGCAGTACAATGTCAGCTGGTAAGGTGTCTCGGTTTTTGTTCAAGAACCCACTTGCGTTATATAGAACCTATTTTTTTAAAAAACAACAACAACACAGGATGGCAAAAGTTATATAGCAAATTTCCTTACGTTGACCAGTACTTCCATGCATTAGGCCTACTGGTTCCAATATCAAACCATTCATTAAAAGCTACAAATTGGTAACAATCTACAGCAGTGGTGGTACTGTGGAGATGCTGAGCTGTTCTCCTGACCCCGTCCTTGCTGCTTATTTGTATCGGGCTGTGAACAGGGGGGTGGCAAGGTCAAAACTGGACCTCTACCACCCACCCAACACTCCTGCCAATGTGCTCATGTGCCCCTGACATTTGCACCGGCCTGCCTCATCCCAGTGTTGCTCAGGTATGCTGCAGTGATGCTGGTGTTAGGAGGGCACGTCTGCCTCACTCCATGCTTGGCTACTGGTGACATATGAACTGGGCCTCAGGCTGTAATCAGAAAGCTGAATCACTTGCTACCTCACCCACCAAGTGATCATCAGCATACTTCTGATCCAAAAACCCCTAATATGCCTACAATGGATCTGTTAGTGAGTGAAGCGCTGCTTCAGGTAGTTTCCAAATTTGTATTCCATTCCTTTGTTTTTACAGTTGCATTGTGTATGCATGCCTTAAACAGCAAAAAGGATGCCATGACTGTTTGTTTTTGGGCTGTGATACTGGAGGATTTCTCTCCCAGCAAAAGTTTTCCATTTATTGGGAAGAATATAAATGATTATTCTGAACCAATTATTTTTAATTATCTGAAGTCTCATGTCCTCATGTGCCAGAAAGTAAACAAGTATTATGATATATTATTGAAATTATGCAATTTGATACAGTGGTACCCCGCAAGATGAATGCCTCGCAAGAAGAAAAACTCGCTAGATGAAAGGGTTTTTCGGTTTTGTGTTGCTTCGCTAGATGAATTTCCCTATGGGCTTGCTTTGCAAGACAAAAACGTCTTGCGCTTTTTTTTAAAAGCCGCTTGAAGAGGCGCAGTTGCAACAGACCTTGCTTCGCAAGACGAAAAACATCACAAGACGAAAAGACTCGCGGAACGAATTCTTTTCGTCTTGTGAGGCACCACTGTAGTGTTCTATAACCTGCTTTGGAAGAATTCTGTCTTGATAAGTAGCCTAAAAATTATTTTTAAAAACCAAACAAATAATTTTACCTTCCCTGCATAATGGTAAATCCCAAACGTCAAGTCTATTCTTTTTGGTCTCCAGAAATATTTTGATTTCAGGTTGTCTTCAAATTTTTCTGTAAGAGAAACACACAGGTTTTCTTCTAAGGGAATAACATAAATGCACTTCTGCCCATGGTTGCTTTCCACCACCTATTCCTTCTCCATCTGCAAATGAGTAGGCATGTGCAGATGCTTCCATAAAAACTTCTAATACTGTTTTGGTGGTTTCTTCTCAATTTGAAATACAAATGGCCAACTAGTGGTGGCATAAGACCATTAACTGCAGGGTCTAAAATTACCTGGTTGCACCACTGCATGTAGCTCACCCCTGCTGTAGACAACACTGAGCTAGTTAGTCTGAAGGTGTCTTTCAGTAAAAGGCAGCTTCCTGTGCTCGTTCTTCCCAAAGGCACAATAATAATAATGACTAATAATAAATTTTTATTTATACTCAGCCCTCCCCAGCTGAGACTGGGCTCAGGGTGGCTAACACTGAATATAAATATAGCAAAAACATTAAAAACAACAAACAAACAAACAAAAGTTGATTAAAACATAAGTTAGATTACAGTTTAAAATGCAGCTTAAAATGCAGCCTCGTTTTAGTGGTAGGCTATAGATCAAAGCCATAAGTGGAGAAAACGTCAAATATTCACTGGGGCTAGTCCTACATGGATTTTTCCCAGTTAGGGAAAATTTATACAGTCATACCTCGGGTTGAAGTTGCTTCAGGTTGAGTGCTTTCGGGTTGCGCTCCGCAGTGACCTGGAAGTAACGGAATGCTTTACTTCCAGGTTTCGCCGCTCGCGCATGCGCAGACGGTCAAAATGATGTCGCGCGCATGCACGGAAGCAGTGAATTGTGATCGGCACATGCGCAGAGGTGGAGACGCAGGTTGCATTCGCTTCAGGATGTGAACGGGGCTCTGGAATGGATCCCATTCGTATCCAGAGGTACCACTGTATACAAATCCCACATAAGGGGTTTCATTAAAATAAATAAATAAATGAGACACAGAATTGCCACTGGCACCCTTTGGTCTACTCTGATTGGCAGTGGTTGTCCAGAGGTTGAGACTGAAGTTTTTCCCGCCCCTAGTTGGAGATAGCAGGGATTGAACCTGGAACCCTTTGACAATGGAAAATGAAAACACAAGGAAATGCTCTTTAACTTGGACTGTTAATACCAGCGCACCTTTAAGTACAAGCTGTAAACAGCTTACCCACAAGCGTCTGATCAGTGGCGCGAGGAAACCGGCTTTCCTCATCAAGCAAAGACAATAATCCCATTGGTTTTTGCAGGAACATATCTAACAGGGGCCTGTTGTCTTCATACTCAATAACTCGTGCATCAACGCCTTCGTACAGGTATTCATTCTGCAACAGAGGACAAAATGTGCTTTGCTACTGAGCAACACTGCAAATTGCTTCATGTAAATGAAGAACACAGAAGGGAGTCGGAGCTTTTAGGTTAGCTGTCAACACGCCCCCCCCCCCCAAGAAATAAATCTGTTCTGCAGCAAATCTTTCATCCTCTGCTCCGGTTTGGGGAAAACTAAAACCTCTGTTTCCCGTCAAAGGCATTTTTATGACCCCAAATCTCCACACTAAGTATTTTTAAACCTACAGACATGATTCTGAGTATAAGATGGCTAAAACATCGCCATGATCCTCACATGCACCAGAACAAACATTTCTGTGTCGTGCTGATAAAAGCTGTTCCTAAAATAGTCGATTCTTGTGAAAAGTAGACAGGTTGACAGGGCTGAAAATTCAGGTGTGTGTCGGGGGGGGGGGGAGGATATTAAACCACTATTTATGAATTCTCAGTCAGCTTTTGTATGACGAAAGCACAGTCTCCCCACTGATGTGACATACTGACAGGAAATGGCCACCACGCAATAACCTCCCATCTTCATTACGTCTCTGGCTTCTCCATCAAGATTACCAAAAGCAGCATCAGTGAGCGCTAAAGGTGTGGGTAAGGTTAATACCTGCCTCTTAGAGTAAAGCTGTAGAGGAGTACATTGAGGGGGAGCTGGTTTATGTGATTTGTGGTGGCTGGTGATTCCCCAGTGTTTTCTCAATGGGCTGAAATTGGCGTTTTTGCTCCAATTAGCAGGATAAGTGCCAATTTACATTATATTTTAGCAATATATTCTATCTTGTTGGGTTTTTTGTTTTGTTTTTTTCTTGTAAACCTCTTTGGAAACTTTGCTGAAGGGTAAGTGGTTAATTAGAATTATAGAACTGTAGAGCTGAAATTATAAAAATGTAGAGTTTGACTAAACTGCGGAAGGCAGTGGAAGACAGGAGTGCTTGGCATGCTCTGGTCCAGGGGGTCACGGAGAGTCGGACACAACTAAACGACTAAACAACAACAACAAGAGTTGAAAGGGACTGCTAGGGTCATCTAGTCCAACCCCCTGCAATGCAGGGATCTTTTGCCCAGCGTGGGGCTTGAACGTATGACTCAGATTAAGAGTCTCCGGCTTTTCCGACTGAACTTTGGGTGGTATCTCCAAATATGTGATAGGTTGTCATAGCCACTATGATTTGTCCAGTTAGCATTGCACGCATAGGAGCTGTTACATCAAGTGACCAGTGCAAAAGCAGCTACAGCAAATAGCTTGTATCCGAGCCATTCAGGTTAATAGTCTCCTTCTCTTGGTTATAATGATATGCGTTACGTGGGTTAAGTGCATTTTACAAATATAAATATATTCTGCCTCTAAAGCAAAAGACACATTAAGCAGCAGAGTAGCCATCTGGAAACCACTTGTTCAAAGTGCAGTTAAAGGAGTTATTTTAGATTATAGCGTATTCCAAAGGGACAAGCCTATTTATTACCTCACTTGGCACTGTAAAAGCCCATTCTTCCAGGTGAGAGCTGTTTTTTCCTCACTTATTCTTGTGGTATGAAACTGAGAAGACTTTTTACTAAGCCACCCTTGAAATGGCAGGATGCATGCTATGAAGTGGGGGAGGGGGGGAGGGAAAGAATAACATCTCTCCTTCTTCCACTATAAAGGGAGAGTAGAAAAGGTACCCTCTATATGGCAATTATGCTGCACTTAGGTTCAGAGCAGAGAGCAAGCTCCGAATCTACAGCACAGTGGAGGCAATTTTCAGGTAGGCAGTAAAGGGGTCCTTTCCTTCCTCTTCTTCCTCCACAACCCCTCCCCCAATGCTCCCCAAGTCTCCTCATTCAGGCTGGCTGCTAAGAGCTCATATTTAGAGTTTGGGAATATCTAAACTTAGGGTTCTTCTAGATGAACCTTTTAAAGCATTCAGCCTGGCTTGCTTGCACAAAGCTTGTGGGAAGAATGTAAGCAGGACCATAGCTCAACAACTGAGATGCTTGCCATATAGCAACTGTTCCATGACAAGCACCCACCCTGATTTGCGTGATGGTCTTCTCATTTTTTCACCCTAAGTGTTCCGGTGCATTCCACTGCCATTTTCCTAACCGCAAAAAAGTCAATTTCTTTGCAAAAGCAGATTTGTTGTGCTGCGGCAACAGAGTGCTTTAATCCACCTCAATGGCACAAACCCGGCTTGCTCTTGAATCCCTCCCACAAGATACTGACAGTCTGGGGGGAGCATAATAAAAGAAGGAGTTTACTAGATGGAGGCTTATAGTCAGCAGTTTCTGTAACATTTGCTCTTTCCTTGACTGGGGAATCTTTTCCTAAACAAATACCCCACTGCCATTTTAAACTGTTAAATATTCATTTTTCACCCTTTTAATAAGCTCCTGAAGTCTGTTCACTGACCCTTCAAGTTCATTAGCATTTTGGTAATTGCACTATCTCATTTGGCATCCGTCTTAAAAAATCAGATTAAACTGTACAGTCAGACTAACCCCACCCCACCTTTTGAATTGCAGTAAATTTCAAAACTGAAATAAAAGCAAATTGTCATTTTTCTCCCCCACATAATATTCATGGTTAATATGCTTGTTGGCAAATGATTATAAAAGTTCCAGGTTTTTAAAGAGCTGCTCTGTATGATATTCATTTAAAAAAAATATTCTGCTGCTGAACCATAAATTACACAGTACACCTTATTCCTCATGAAAACAACATAGCATTTGCACCAAACCTATTATCACTGTGTTCTGTTGCCTGGATACTGTAAATGGGAAGCCTAATGTAGTTTTAGACGGACATTTAAATTGCAGAAAGCAATCATACAGTTCTGCATAGAATGTATTATAAACAAAGCATTTTACAGTCTTTGGTTTTTCATTGCCTCTCCGACAGAAGTTGTAGGTAACTTTTCCTAGATAAAACTGGGTATGGGTTCAAAATTACCAAGCTCATTTTCACCATGCCCACCCTCAACCTTTTAGCCTTTGCATTAAATGCTCTTTTTACATGTAAAATGACCTTATCCTTAAAAATTTGCGGGATAGACAAAAGAAAGTATTTCATGCACCAAATCGGGTCCTCCCTTAAAGAGGGCAAGTACTGCAGTGAGACCTGGAAAACCGACACCCTGTGTTGTGGGTGGGTACGATTGGTCAGCCACAACACCCGATTGGTAGGTCCCTCGAAGCTGGGTACAATCTGGCCAATAGGACGCAGTCCAAATGGTTTGAGGGACCTATTTATGCCCATGCATGTGACCCAGAGCTTCAATTTTCGGCGTGTGCCTTCGGAACACCCACCCACCTCTCCCTACTTTTAAGGCTTTGCGCTTGACCTTGCTATGCTATCGTGTGTTGTCTGTCATTGGGACAGGGGCACAGCAGGAATTTTCCCCACTTGGCTGATTGGCTCCTGCCATTTGGGGTTCGCCCGCTGCGTAGCAAATCTTCACAACTTGTAAGGTAGTGGATATGCTCTGGTTCAGGTGATAGGGATGGGAGAACACTCTCGCCATCCCTTTGTGAAGGAATCCAGGGACTCGATGGTTTGGGCAACCCCTGAGAGGGGGTTGTGCCTGTGCCTGAGTCCAGGAGGACATTTGCGTGGTGGAGTTAGCCCGTTCCCAGCTTTCTGCTTATCCAGGTGTCCACCCTTGGCTGACCTATGCTGGAACCCTGGGTCAGCGCTACCTGCATGGCAGGGAGCTAGTCGAACCAGAGCCTATGCAAACAGTCAATAGCTGTAATCAATAAAGTTGTGGCCTAAATTCTGCCAAAAACCAAAACCAAAATTTTGAGTCAAGTGTGAATTTATTTAGAGGGGAGGTTTCTTGGTCCGAACACGCAAATAGTTAAACTATGAAATTCACTCTCAGAAGTAGTGGTGGCCACCAACTTGGGTGGCTTTGAAAGAGGGTTAGACAAATTTGGTAACGGTAAAGCTATCCATAGTTACAAGCCATGATGACTTCCTCATGCTTCTATTGCTGGAGGTTGCATGCCTGTGAATACCCGCTGTTGGGAGAGAGTGGGGCTGCCCTTGGTTTCTGGTCAGCGGCTTCCCATGAGCATCTGGTTGGCCACTGTGAGAAGAGGATGCTGGGTAAAAGAGAGGCCTTTGGTTCTCCTTATGTCCTTAAACACCTCCCAAGCGGGGGAGGTAAAGGTCTGCTTGGTCACACTTGTCAGCCCTGCTTCCACCAGAGGGTCATGCACCTTGGGGGGCCTGACATGTGTTGCACATGCATCGTCAGGAGGAGGCTCAGTGCAGTGTGGTTTCCTCTCTTGCACTCAGGAGGAGCCAGCCACTGAACTGTGCCTCACTTGGCTCCGCCCTCAGCCTCCTCCGCCACATCAACATTGAGGGGGCCCGGCCCTCTGCCAGCCAATATGGAGGGGGTCAAAGACACCTCCGCCTCTAGGAGTTGGCATGCCTCGCCTCCACCATATTCTTTGCGCTTGTTGTACATTCAGAATGTGTGAGAAGGAGTCCTAGGCACATAGATTAGTACGCTCATTAAGCATGGGGCTGAGGGATACATTAGCTGAGAGGCGCTCTCCCTGTCAGTGTGCAAAAGGTGTTGGTTCAAACACTTGAGGTGGCATTCAACTAGTTTTACTCGAAGTTCGACCTAGTGAAGTTAATGGACCTACCATATTTTTCGCCCTATAGGACGCACCAGCCCATAGGACGCACCTATTTTTTGAGGGGGGAAATCAAAGGAAAAAATTTGATTTCCCCCCAGGTTTGCGCAGCCATCCCCAAGCTAGAAGAGGGAGACGGAGCACTTCGTCTCCCTCTTCTGCCCTCAGGGACAGCTTGGCCCCCTATCCCCCGAGCTTGTGGGGCTGGCGGGGGGGGGAGAAGCAGGCTTGCTTCTCCCCCCGCCAGCCTCCAGATCAGGTCGGGGAATAGCAGGATGGCGGCGCTCCGCCATCCCCCTATCCCCCGACCTGATCTGGAGGCTGGCGGGGGGAGAAGCAGGCTTGCTTCTCCCCCCGCCAGCCTCCAGATCAGGTCGGGGAATAGCGGGGTGGCGGCTCTGCGCCTCCCCGCTGTCCCCAGCTTTTGGGTGCAGGCTGCTGCCCACAAGCCTTGCGAGCCCGCGGGACATCCCGCCGGGCTTGCAAGACTTGGGATAGCTTCCTGAAGCCTGGAGAGCGAGAGGGGTCCGTGCGCACGGACCCCTCTCGCTCTCCAGGCTTCAGCGAAAGCCTGCATTCGCCCCATAGGACGCACCCAGATTTCCCCTTCATTTTTGGAGGGGAAAAAGTGCGTCTTATAGGGCGAAAAATACGGTAATGTAGTCATGTTCACTGATTTCAATGGATGAGTAAAACGTAAGCTGACTGGGAAGTCCTACCGCTGTGTTTGCCTTTAGCGAATGCATCTTTTTTTCTCCTGGTTTTTTGAGTGGCCCAGTAATTCAATAGGCAATTTTATGCTGTCATTTCAGTGTTGTCTTTATGCGATTTTAAAAACTGACCAACTCTTTTGGTTTTGTACGATGCTTTGAGCTGTTTTTTTTTTTTGAAGCAGCATAAAACACTTAAAATAAGCAAAGACAACACAGACACACAAATTATAGCACCCACCTGCTCCCACGCAAAGACATGTTGGTTGAAGTAGAACTGGATCTGCTCATTGGCAATGTTGATGCAGAGCTGTTCAAACGAATTCTTTTTGAAGTTTTCAAAACCAAAGATGTCAAGAATCCCAATGTTCAGCCCTTCGTCATTTCCGCTGAAATGTACAGAATTTGCACATTAGATTCTCCAGCGCCGTTTGGTTATTTCACATCAGCTTCAACCTCGCACCTACTTCAAAAACATAACTACAATATTACATGTCTGGTTTAACACGGCTGGGAGTCAGCAACCGGGCAGGGTCTCCTCCAGTTTGAGATTCTGACAGAGTCTAATGTGCTGTGTGCCAAGGAGAGTCAGCCGGAGACCGAATGTCTAACTACAAGCCCTTTATTTCTGAATGTAAGAGTGGCCACAAGATCAGCCAGTCCTTGCTCCTGGGCAAAGAGTGTTCATAGAAGGCACAAGTATTTGCATATCCCGTGGGTTAATTTGCATTGCAAATCTGAATTTACAAAGGCATCTTGCTCTACAGCAATGTATCCCGGCTGAATCAGGACAAAAGCTCCTTGCTTAAAATATATGTAAGAGATTGGCTGCAACACTTACAATTAAACGAGGTCTTTAAAGAAGATAAAAAGAAAGGATTCAGCTATACTTTATCTAGATTCCAAAGTGAAATCATTGAAGATAATACAAAATTCCTAAGGAAATCATATAAGTTACTATTAGAGTGGGAAACTAAAGATGAGGAAGTCAAAAGTGTGATGATAAAGTGGGCACAAGACCTGGGACACAATATACAAATGGGAGATTGGGAAAAATTATGGAAATCTAACTTAAAATTTACTGATTGCATATTGTTAAAAGATAATTATATGAAGATGATGTATAGATGGTATATTACACCTGTAACAAAAATGTATAAAACAGCTCTAAAAAATGTTAGAAGTGTAAAGAAAAAGAGGGTATGTTTTTACATATGTGGTGGAATTGTAAAATAATCAAGAAATATTGGGAAATGATATATAATGAAATAAAAAAGATGTTTAAAATAACCTTTGTTAAAAGCCCAGAAGCCTTTTTGTTAGCCCTTATAGGTCAAGACCTGCTGAAAGGTGAAAACTAGTCCAGGGTCTGCTGCCACATTACATTGGTTTGGTCCATTTTCTGCAAGGTGGAGAGGAAGGAGCACATCTGTTTGCGTGCTATGCAAATGTTATCACTACCCAGGCAAATGTCTGAACCTAAGATAGCAACCTGTAGTGAATTCTCAGGGCAGGTTTATCATGTATGGCACATGAAGGCAGATTGAAACTGCTTTCACTGCAGCTGTGCAACACACAAAATAGCACTGCATGGATCACTCTGATCACAAGGTCAGTTTTCACACCTTTGTCAGCAGCTGCCAGAAACACCAGCTGACAGCCAATCCACATGGTGAGCTCTTCTTTTCACCCTGCTGCAGGCATAAGCTACCACACACAGAAGCCATGGCCAGTGCATATCACAGGCTCCTTGCAATGCGTAAATCAGACCTTATGCTTGCATACTGGAATGCAGAAAGGAAGAGGTGAGGCTTCTATATGCATGGAGTGGTGGAGTGAGCCCAAACTGTAAATTTAAACCTAAGGGAGACATGAGGCAAGGGATGTGGCTAAGAGAGACATGTTTGTGCTGCTGAGAAGCACAACTACAAATAAACTGTTTACTCTAGTCTTGTTCTTGCTTTGTTTGCAAGGGCTTAGAATAGAATATCTTAAAAGTTGGGTTTGGGAATAGCTAGTGAAATTTGTATTCCATTTGAAATTTCTGGTCTGCATGACTGGGGTCTCAGGACATTCCAGATACTATGCATTTCACACTGAAACAAGGTTCTGTTTCTTACGAGAGAGAAAAAACCCTTACCTTAAAAATGTACCTGGCTTGAGCAGTGCATTGATGCGGTTGACTATCCAACTAAAGAGACGCCCGTACAAGGCTTTGGCTGTGGCGTCTCTTACATCGAAAGCTTTTTCCATCGTGTTGGGCCGTATAATAGTTTCCCCTCGGGCCACCACACAATGAGAGGTCAGAGCTTCTTGCAGTTCATCTGCCTGTATACACAGCAAAGATGCGGCTGGAAAACGGAGGAATGGTGTCACATCCATAATGTATCAAACATTTCTTAATTTTATATGTAAAAGCTCCCTACAACAGGTGGACCACAGACTGGATACCACATGCATTTCATTAAGCACCCTGGGTCTCCTTCTGCCCACCAACTGTACAGTGGGAAGTAGCTGAGAAGGAAAAGGGCTTTGATGTTGTGCAAAGTATGAAGACTGCAGCTCCTTGCTCTGCAAGAAGATCAAAACGGCGGGGGGGGGTACACTAGCAAAGAGGTAGACGTGTGTTGCTTACAAATATACATAAAGAGTCTTTGCGTTTTGCAACTGCGTATTTTTAATTTTCACGATGCAATTGCATTTGGCTGTTTGAGGCTTTAGATAAGGCAGGGCTTGATTTCACCTGTGCTTTTCATTATTTGCATTCTTCTGTAAGGGCTGTTGAGTTCTTTTGGCTTCATGCGATCTGGGCTGATAAAGGGTGCTGTAGAGGGTCCCTGCCAGTTTTATAGCCTTGTCCTCATGATATCACTTCCCAATGGCTATATCTCCCTTTATCCATGATCACTGAAACTGGGGTGGCCTAACCCATGTCCCTCCTTCCCCAAATGCTTCCCAAACACATTGTGCAAACAACAACAGCACAAGACAAAATCAGCCCCAACTAATCATCCCAGAGGGACATGGGTGGTGCTGTGGTCTAAATCACTGAGCCTAGGGTTTGCCGATCGGAAGGTTGGCAGTTCAAATCCCTGTGATGAGGTGAGCTCCCATTGTTCAGTCCCAGCTCCTGCCAACTTAGCAGTTCAAAAGCACATCAAGTGCAAGTAGATAAATAGGTACCGGTCTGGCAGGAAGGTATAGGCATTTCCATGTGCTGCTCTGGTTTGCCAGAAGCAGCTTAGTCATGCTGGACACATGACCTGGAAGCTGTCTGTGGACAAATGCCGGCTCCCTCAGCCTATAGAGCGAGATGAGTGCGCAACCCCAGAGTTGTCTGCTACTGGACCTAATGGCATCATCCCAGAAGGCACCTGAGAGAACTGGAAACCATGTTACTAAAGTCCACAGAGCTCACCAAGTTACTATCATACTAGAGCGCATCTATTCCCCCACTGTCTCACACCAAGGGAGGACCAGCCTTCTGTCAGTTACAGACTCTCACTCTGAAGGCATCTGGTGTCTTTCTTTGTTGCACAGGCTCTCACCCTGTGCAGGAAACCAGACATGCACCTTAGGGCCACCCACTATCTAACCTCCTCCAGGTTCGTGGGGGGGGGATAGAAGGGGGTAGTGTTCTCACTGTTGGGACTCCTGAAGAGATGAAACTCTATGGTGTCACCCCTGTTGTGTAGGCTTTGCCAGCAGGGCTTCTATGCTCCCTGACCCAGCAAGGAGCTGGTGCAAGAGGCTGCAAGATTGAGTGCAGCTTCTCTCTGGACTATGAACCAGGCAGGGGGTCCCATTCCTTACCACACTTACCAGGGACCTCAGCTGTCCCCAAAGCAAAAAACTAATCACCCAGATGCTCAGGTACTTAGCCTCAGGAAAGATCTTCTCCAGTCCCCCAGTGCTACATCTATTCATCTCAGGAAATAATCTCAAGGTTGAGGGTCACAGGAGGAAAGTCCCTACTCAAACTCTAGACCAGTGTTTCCCAAACTTGGGTCTCCAGCTGTTTTTGGACTTCAGTTCCTATAATCCCTGACCATTGGTCCTGCTTAGCTAGGGATGGTGGGAGTTGTAGGCCAAAAACAGCTGGAGACCCAAGTTTGGGAAACACTGGTCTAGGCTTTCTAAAAATTCATGTGGCCTGTTGTGAGAGACACTGAGCTTAGCTCAGTTGGTAGAGCATAAGACTCTTAATCACAGGCTCATGGGTTCAAGCCCCATGTTGGACAAAAGATTTATGTATTGCAGGGGGTTGGACTAGATGACCCTCACGGTCCCTTCCAACTCTACAATTTTATGATTCTATGAAAAAACAGGCCATCCCAGCCCCACTAGCTGCTTTAAAAACATGTGATGTTTGTTAAGAGCCTGGGCCCAGGCTGTGTAGAGCTTTTCAAGCAATGAGGTAAGATTTCTGCAATATGCAGATAAGTCTGGAGCTCATAATTATGGAGACAGTTCACAAAAGGCATTTAATTATTATAAAAAGGAAAGAAAACTCACAGTTCTCCAGAGGCGCTGGATTGGAAATGATGCTCTTGTCAATCATGTACTCAGTTACTACAGAAGAGAATTCGATGTTGCCCACGTTTAAAATGGCAGCAAGGATGCTGTATACGCTCCCTAGTTCCTGAAAGACAGATGCACAAAAACATTCCAATTCATAGCCTTATAATTGACACCCCAGGCAACAATCACAGCATTTCATTTCTTCATTTTCATATCCAACTTGCATTTAGAGAACCAGCGTTTTACCAGGGGCTGCACCCTCTTCAATTTGCTTTAACTTTACAGTGCAGCTTGAATGTTTTTTTTTTTTTAAAAAAAGGTATGGCATGGAGGTTATAATCGCTAAAAGAGTAAGAATAGTTCTATTAAATACTCAATGGGTATGTTTTTCTGGAACTTCCCCCCTAGGTCTTTTCTTCTAAACATTTTTCTGATTCTTAAAATCTTAGGGTTAAGGAAACAAACAAGCAAACAAAAGACCTACTACCCATAGATTTGTGTTTTGATTCTTTTTCTTTTGAAGAAATAATCACCCACTATGTCTATTTGTAAATTATTCTGATAAATGGAATAAAATGATTATATTGACTACTGATTATACCGACTTCTGTCATTACACCATGTTACATGTATTGCAGCTAACATCTTTTGTACCCTTTCCTGATCACTTGTAAGGCGTGATTACTTTTATTCCCAACAGCCCTTTTCCTGCATCGTGTGTGTGTGTGTGTGTGTGTGTGTGTGTGTGTGTTGCCATGTAACCTTCAGCTTGATTTTAAAGGAGCAAAGGAATATATAGGCTATGTGTTTACAGCACAGAGACCTGCCACTCTGTTAAAAAGGGAGAGATTTTCTGAAATGCTTAGGGGGTTGTTTTGACCATACTGCAATCAAGTTCTGCCCCAGAGCCTTTCTAAACATAGCAGAATCTGGAGGAAACAGAAGTCAAAAGAAGACATTTCTGGGGGCTTCACTTTTTCACGCACTCCCATGTAATTTCCCCCCTTCCTGTGCACCCAGAAAAGCAGAGTGCTGTCAATGGAGAGTCAAAACCTGCTGTAGCTATAGATCAAATTCCCTCTTAAGGGAGCACAAATTAGACAAGCCAGCCTCTTCCGTTTGGAAACAGGGTACACTGAAACCTAGAAAGAAGACATTAGAGCTCATCCCACTTGTGTGTGCTTCAAGGGCTAATTTTGCCTGATGAAAAGCTTGTTGAAATTACAGTCTTTTGTACTAGCTGGTCCGAAAAAAACAAAGCTGACACTGAACACAATTTCATGGCAGTGTTCACAAATCACAGTAAGGCATTAACTATGCACAAGCAAATTGGACAGGAGTTGCTCCTCCTACTCACGCCAGGACAAAAGAAACCACAAATCCCTGGATTAGCTGCACTTATTGTTGCACGCCACCCCAAACTCTGAGCAGTGCAAGATTCCGGGTGTTCCAGATGCTTACGAAGGGTTTGTATTTCCCTTTGGGAATGAGGCACAGCAGAGACTGTGGTGTCTTTATGAAATAAGGTTTATTTACACACATATACAACCTGAGCCTTTGATGGAGGGGTTCACAGCATCAGCACCAAAAGAGGGTGTTGCTTCTCCCATAGCCACATCCTTGGATTCTAGCAGAAATCAGGCCTGGCACTCTCTCTGCCTTTCCAGACTTCTATTGCATCCAGTTTCTAGCTCATATCACTCAACTCTCTGCTTTGTCTTTCCAAATAACAGACAGCTACCCATTTGGCCTCTGGCACAGAGTCACTGAGAGCCAGTGTGGTGTAGTGGTTAAGAGCGGTAGTCTTGTAATCTGGGGAACTGGGTTCGCTTCCCCGCTCCTCCACATGCAGCTGCTGGGTGACCTTGGGCCAGTCACACTTCTCTGAAGTCTCTCAGCCCCACTCACCTCACAGAGTGTTTGTTGTGGGGGAGGAAGGGAAAGGAGAATGTTAGCCGCTTTGAGACTCCTGAAGGGGAGTGAAAGGCGGGATATCAAATCCAAACTCTTCTTCTTCTTCTTCTTCACTCTCTTTGTTCTGTTAACAAACCATACTTAGTGGGCATTACCAGGCTGGCTTGGGTATTCCAGCAATTGAATCCATGCTAGATCCAGAAATTAGAAGGAAACCTCTGACATACAGCCTATCTGTGTGCCCCCCCCAACTCATAGTAATATGAGCTAGGAATTGTAGTTTGTTTTGCTACCAAGCAACCGTGCTCCATAGCCAACTGATTATGGTTTGTTGGAGTGCAGACTCACAACTTAAAGCCACCACCAGCTGCCACCTTTGGGGAAGTACTCTAGAATGGGGTGGTCAAGCTTTTCTGGGTCAACAGCTCACTCTTTGGCTAGAAACTGAGGGCTAGAATCAGACATACAGACCCTCCTTCTCAGCTAATCCATGCAGATCAGCTGAGAAGGGGGTGTCACATATCCCCCAACATTTCTCCAGTGAAAATAGAGACATCTCATTCCCTACTGATAATTTTACTATTTATACCCCACACATCTTGCTGGGTTGCCCCAGCTACTCTGGGTGGCTTCCAACGTATATAAAAATGTAATAAAATATTAAACATTTAAAAAACTTCTCTATACATACCCTCCCACATTTCTCAAATGAAAATAGGGACATCCTACCATACCCTCCAATGTTTCTCCAGTGAAAATAGGGACATCCTATGGAAAGCAGGACATTGCAGGATCAAATCAGAAACCGGGACGGCTTCTCTAAATCAGGGACATCTCAGGAAAATAGAGACAGTCTGGTGTTATTTCCCTCTCTCTGCTCATCAAACAGCTGATCTGATGACTGGAAAGGAGGTGATTTGCATTCCCATCAGGGCAATGGGTTTCAGCCACTCTAGCCATGTGTCAAATGTATTCCCCTTCTTTTTGCCACTGCCTCCAAAATTAGTGGCATCTTGGGGGGAGAAATTAGTATGGGGGTTTAATCAGGCCCCTGAACTGGGAGTGAGACACCCACTACTCTAGAAATGATTGACATCCTTCATACGTGCTACTGTCAATCAAGACCTACTTTTCTCTCTCTAAGGTGCACAAGTTAAAATATCACTGACACTCACCTCCATCGTAAACCCAATCACCTTGAAGCACTGCTCAATCAATTCAAACTGGGATTTGTAGAAGCTATTGTTCATTAAATCTTGTACAGTTCTGAGATGTTCATTTTGTAGATACCTAGAGGGATGATGGGGACAGGGAAAAGAGTATGAGAAATTGTGAATCCACTCTACATTTCAGAAGGCTCACTCTAGCAAAGGCAACCCACATATGAATTTATCCTAAAGAATGCAATACAAATGGAATGTTATACCTGGGAGGTTTATTTTCTGGCAATTTGTAATGAGCTAGTTTTTTCTTCTCAGCCAAACCAGCATAGATGTAATAGAAAATATGAAAATTCTTCTCTCCTCTGAAATGGGAAAAAAACACACCACACACTCCAATATAGCAATTATTGAAACACAATCAACATTGAAACAGTAACGTCAAATTTCTTATTGCCTTCTACTATTATAAAATTTATTTTATTCGAAATGTTTTCCCACTGCCTTTCAGGGCAACAAGCCCTCCTAAAACAGCTTACAGTAGAATCGCAACAGTTAGCAAATGCAATAAATGGTAATAGTAATCATAGAAGTAGCTTAGCCCAACTCAGGGGAATGCGAAATCATGATTCCCAGTCCACTGTTAATGCTTAACCCAAATAAATCAATGTATTGGTCATCATAATGTTTACACAGAGCTTAGATCAGGCTTCCTCAAACTCAGCCTTCCAGATGTTTTGAAATACAATTCCCATCATCACTGACCACTGGTCCTGCTAGCTAGGGATCATGGAAATTGTGGGCCAAAAACATCTGGAGGGCCACGTTTGAGGAAGCCTGGCTTAGATGTAAAGGCCCAAGCTACATGGGCATTAGCCAACATAAAATGTAAACAACAACAACAATAATAATAATAATAATAACACAGTTCAGGTTATGCACAATGCCGTTTCAGAGGCAACATCCAAGGTGTCTGATTGGGCTAGTCCAGGCACCCTCAAACTCGGCCCTCCAGATGTTTTGGGACTACAACTCCCATCATCCCTAGCTGACAGGACCAGTGGTCAGGGATGGTGGGAACTGTAGTCCCAAAACATCTGGAGGGCTGAGTTTGCCTATGCCTGCTAGACTTTACAGTGCCTGGGCTAGGCAGATGGAGTCCCACCCCAATGACATGTAGGTTGTACCACCCTTAGAGCTTGTTTGAACCAAGCCTCCCTCTCTCTTTCCCACAGCCAGAAAAGCACCCCCTTTGTTTTCCTTTTACTTACACAGCTTGATGTATGACTCTTGATTTTTCTAGGAGGTATTCTGAAATCAGAGCACTTACAACAGTTCCACTGGAAGTGAACTTCATTTCTAGGTATTTCCCAAATCTGCTGGAATTATCATTAATAATAGTGCCTGCATTTCCAAAAGCCTCCAGCAGATTGTTGACTTGGAGAATTTTTTCTTGAAGTGTCCTGTTATTAGCCTAGATACGCATTCCAAAATAACAACGACAATAAGGAAAATGCACAGAACTTTAAAACACAAACGTAATTTTTCAGAGTAGTGATGGAATAGTACTCCTTTCCTCTGTAGGGTTGTTGGAATCCTCCTTATCTGGGGATGTTCACCATCAATAACTAGCAGAAAGTAAGGGCTAGTTCACCTATTAGTCCCTTAACTAGGGGAACATATTTATTTGAACCACTCTCCATCCTGTTGGGGATTTGATCATGTCTAAGGGTGTAAAAGGAAGATGTGGCAAAGGCTTTATTTACAAGTTGGTGGCTGAGCTGGCATGGTACAAGATGGCAGAAGGCAAAGACCAGGCATAGGCAAACTCTGGCCCTCCAGATGTTTTGAGACTACAATTCCCATCATCCCTGACCACTGGCCCTGTTAGCTAGGAGTGATGGGAATTGTAGTTCCAAAACATCTGGAGGGCCGGAGTTTGCCTGTGCCTGGCAAAGACATAAATAAAGAGGTCTAGGATATGTCTTACCCTTCCAAGGACAGTCAACTGCTGAACCAGAAGATGGGCACTTTGTGTCTTCCCTGCTCCACTTTCTCCAGATATGACAATACACTGAAGGCAAGAGTGGAAGAGCACATGCTATAACCGGCTATCTTCACAACCCAGAGAAGTATATCAAACCCGGCCCACCATTACCACTACCTGATCAGAGCTGAATGTGACCATGGACTGGTATGCGATATCAGCCACAGCAAAGATGTGAGGAGGGTTGGCAGTCCGTTTGGCCCCAATGTACAGTTTGGAATGCTGAAAAGTTAAAAGAGAAATGCTATGTACTCCTCTGTTTTAGACTATCATCTTGTGCCACTGGCCTCATGAGACTGACTGAGAAGTGATGTTGCCAAAATTTATAATTACCTGGTTCGGAATACAGTGGTACCTCGGGTTACATACGCTTCAGGTTACAGACTCCGCTAACGCAGAAATAGTGCTTCAGGTTAAGAACTTTGCTTCAGGATGAGAACAGAAATCATGCTCCAGCGGCGCGGCAGCAGCAGGAGGCCCCAATAGCTAAAGTGGTGCTTCAGGTTAAGAACGGACCTCTGGAACGAATTAAGTACTTAACCTGAGGTACCACTGTACTCATTTGCTTAGCTCTGAATGCTCAGAGGCAATATTCCACTCAGTGTTCTCTTCCAACTCAGAGTGAGAAATGAGACTTTGCACAACTTCTTCCCTTGTGACCTGTCTTTAGTTCAAGCATCGGACATCAATCACTTCTCCGACAGATCTAAGCAAACAGCTCCAGAGAGGTATTTGAAAGCTCCAGGGTCATGTGCTCAAGCCCAGTGATGTTACCAAGGGGTGGATGTGTGCAATCACTCAAAATTGCAAGATTTTATTTTCCTACCTGTGTAGCGTAAAGGTCTAAGTTTCGAAAAGGATTGACTGCAATGAGAATGTCCCCCACGTAGGTGTAGATCTGATTCTTGGCGTAGCTCTTTTGTAGTTGCTCTGTTACTGTATTCTGTTGGGGGGGGAGGGCAGAGAAGGACATGTCTATTGATGTCTGGTTTTGAAAATTTATTCAAAGGAATTGAGAACCAGGACTTTGGGGCATCTTGATACTACACAGACATCAGAAACGTTTTGGTGTCTTGAGCCATATTGCCAACATGCATAATTGTGTGTTCCCCTTACTATGTGCTCATTTACCTTCAGTTCTGTGCATCTGCATTAGTGATTAGTAGCACAAAAATGTATTAGAGCCACAGGAGACCTCCTACTATGTCACACAGTGAGTCCATCCAGTTCAGTATTGTCTGGAATGACTGGCAGCATTTCTCCAGGGTTTCTGATAAGTGACCTTCTCACTCAGCCCTACCTAGAGGTGTTGTGGGTTGAATCTGGGGCCTTTAAAGCATGCAAAGTATGTGTTCTGTCCCTGCGTTATGGCCCATCCTAACTGTGTCTGACTAATGCTCTATCTAACTTGTCAACTCTCACTGCCATTAACTTTCCAAGATTCTCCTAATCTGCTGCCTGAGATCTATTTAAAATTAAATGGTGACACCAAGGATTGAACCTGGAACCTTTGGTGTGCGAGGAGTGTACTCTACCACTGAGCTATGGCTCCTTCTACAGAGTCTACTCACTCTCATATAGAATACGCATTTGAGGATCTCTATCATTTCCTCAGTTGCCTTATTTTGTCATTTGCCCCAAGTAAGAAGTAACAGATTGACTCTAATCTAATTTAGCCACTTCAGGTAACATTATGTAGGAGACCCTAACATATCAGGCCACAGTTTGTGGATATACAGCACTTGTGTTGGCCTTGTGTTGCCCATGATTTTACCTTCAATCTCATCATCCACCATGTTTTTATACCTGCCTTGCAAAATTCACACAAGACCGGAGAGGAGAGGAGAATTTTGCTACTTCTTTCTCTCATTAGCTACACACGCTATCACATTTAATGACTTTTGCCTTTTGGCAAAAAAAAAACCAACTTCTTAGCATATGGCTCATCATAGTGCAAATAAATGTTTGGATGAGAACCTAACACCTCAGATTAATTGCATCCATTAGTTCAGCTCCTGTGCCATTAATTGGCTAATGTTGGCAAAGCTGTTTCAAAAGTATAAAACACTCTAGAAATCGACTAATAATGACGAACCACTGGCTTGGTGAGTATCAAAATCAGAGGCTAACAGCATTTCCAGGTGGTAGGATTGATTCTTTAAGGCTCTCCAAATGTTGTTGTACTCCAGATCCTATTAACCCCAACCAGCATGCCCAATGGTCAGGAACATCGGGAACTATAGCCCAATAACACCTGGTCCTATAGTCCACTGACCCCCAGGAGGGAAATACAACCCCATCCAGAAATTTAAACCACAGATTGTCCTATCACAGAAGACTATTACCCAGGGTGGGTGCCTGTTATCAGCATGCAGCTTTCCCAATCTACAAAATCCCCTAGCATTTTTTTCTTTATAAAAAAAAAATGTCTTACCTCATCTAGTACTTCCAAGGTTGCCAGATCATCTACATCTTCCTGGTTGGTAACTGGAGACCTACTGTAATTCCCTTTCTTAGTATGAATACGCTCAAATCTGTTCAAGAAAACAATAACATGGAAGGATGCTTCTACTTGCAAAGAAAAATGCAGGAAGAACAGTTGTGACATTAGCAATGACCCTGTTCACACCTTCTACTCATGTTTAGAACCAACCCAATGAGTTGAGGGGAATAGGGGTAATGTTGCTAAGCTTTGTCCCCATCGCCATCTCTCTTTACAGGCTGAAGGGTGTGAAACAGGGGCTCTACTGAAGAAGAGGAAGAGTTTGGATTTGATATCCCGCTTTATCACTACCTGAAGGAGTCTCAAAGCAGCTAACATTCTCCTTTCCCTTCCTCCCCCACAACAAACACTCTGTGAGGTGAGTGGGGCTGAGAGACTTCAGAGAAGTGTGACTAGCCCAAGGTCACCCAGCAGCTGCATGTGGAGGAGCGGGGATGCGAACCCGGTTCACCAGATTACGAGTCTACTGCTCTTAACCACTACACCAAACTGGCTCTCCTGTATTTGTCAAGACTCTTTTTGCCATTCAAATCCCTGATCTTCCACCATAGGAAGCTCTCTACTTCAGATGCTTCCTCTCTAACTTGAGGAGGGTGACAGTAATGGTGACAGTGGGCGGAGCTTATGCACACCATACATTTAAAGCACATTCAAAGCATCTCTGACCCTGAAATACTCCTAGGAATTATAGTTTACCCTTCACAGAGCCACAATTCCCAGCATGTGCACACACATCTTCCCCTGGCCCTGACCTTGGATTCCCAGAACAAGATCTTATGCACATTCTCACAAAGAACACGAGAAAAGCTCAAAGGTGACATGAGCTGCGGGCACAAAAACATCTTTTGATAACGCCCTGCTGTTCAAATGAAAGGTCATGGTACGTTACATGTACATCTTAAGGAACTGAAGGCGGGGGAAAGTATTATGATGAGGATGCAGGCATTTCAATATGGGCAAGTGATGTTTGGCTTTCACACAAATCTGTAATTTCTGAATCCATTTGCTCAGCAACGCTGTACATGAAGGTCATCTCCTTTCCAACGCCTGTCCTGTCAGCAGGGTGACTTTGATCAAGCAGCTGCCCACAAACGATAGATGCAGGAAGTGACAGCTTATCTTTCCCATTCTATTCTATTCCCCTCCCCCCACATCAGGAAAGGATGTAGACCTTGAGTCAACTTGTCATTTCCCATTCCTAGTGTCAACCATTACATACTGTGATTTTTTTTATTATTAAAAAAAATGGAACCATGCTGGCAAATACATAGAAGTGTTGCTAGAATAATTGCCAATGTGGTATATATCACATTCAGCCCACAGGGTTTAGCAATGGCTGTAGCTGGGGAGAAACATAAATAAGCCAAGACGCAAGGGGAATCTTCTGTTCCTCCTCTTGCATTTTCCTTCTACCTGGGCTTTCCTCTAAGAACGCCAATTTGATTCCACCTGCTTCACGTTCACTGATGCTGCTCATATATTCAGCTTTGTAGCACAGTTTCAGAGGGAGTTATTCCTTACTGATTCTTTTATGACTAGCTTTAGAAACCAGCTTCATCATGCAATGTGTACAGAAGAGACAGATATAAGAACCCAATGTTTTGCCTGCTCTAATGTGAAAGGGCACAGATCCCTCGAGGGGTGTGAATGATGCCGCTTCTCTTCATTTGCCCCCAAAGAGTTGATAAAAATAATTCTCCCATCTGACGTTGGCGGATGGATTTCCAACCTCCCCCCATTCCTGCTCACGGGCACTGTAAACAAAAATATCACTCGTTTCCCCATCTTAATCTGTGGATTTTTATTCTTTGTGTTTGCCACAGACGGTCTGTTCTATAGGCACTTCCAAAGACCTGACAGGTTGATTCATCAAGGCTGTATCGACAACAGAATGACTCAAGACAGTTATTGTTTCTGCTCAGTTTCTCTCCTCCCTGCCACCACCCCCACTTCATCCCTGCCTTTCAATCAAAGCAGAACGAGGCCACTGGAGCTCTTTCAGTTTCAATTGTCAAAATGAATAAAAGTGATCTTTGATGGCTCCAAAAATAGCTTGGAAAATGCCAAATCCTTGGCAATTTGTTGCCATTTGTAAAGTAATTAGGCTGACATTTATCCCATCGGATCCCAGGGCAGTGTGCAAAAGACAAAAACCAAACAACAGTATGATGCTTAACTGTGGGTGGTGTTCACCATGGTTTATTGCTTTTAGAAGTGAAACGATGGCAGTCAGAGTAATCTAAGGCATAGTTTAACTGTGACATAGGTTGCCAACATCCACGGTTAAGCATCATACTGTTTTGCTTTGATCATTTGCACACACACTGCCCTGGGATCCTACAAGAGGCATAGCAATCTCAAAGTCGTCTTCTTCCTCCTACTCCAGTGGTGACTGAAATCTTGGTATAAGCCCACCCAAATCATTGGGCAGGTGTGGATACAACTACCTACATCTCTTTCATATGGACACATTGTGGGATGATGCAGAATCCATTTGCAACAAGCTTTTATTTTCAGAATGAAACCTGGTCCTCAATAAGCACTTTTTGTGGGAGCTTTGGGGGGGGATATGCAGCAGATCTAGATGGTATGTGGACTACATAGAAAAAGCAAGCACTCAGCCTCCATTGATTCTGGAATAAAAAGTCACATGTACACAGTAGTCTTCTCTCAACACATATTTCCCAACATCTATCTGTCACACCCAGCTCCTTTAACACATCAACAAGCAACATGCTTTCTAGATCTTTTCTCTAAAGTTCTCCCTGTAAATCCTTTCCAAATGCTTGCAGGGCTGGTTATGTGTGTGTGAAAAATCTTTTGTACTGAAACCTAATTGGATCAGCTACAAAAACAACAACAAAAAACCCCAAAGCAGAAGCATCACTACAATCCTTCTTGGACTGGCAAACACAAAATGGGCAGATGAGACAACAGAAGACAAGCTGATCTTGCCGGATAATGCTTGATGGAATAACCTCCTTGTTTGAGTGTCACTTTTAGTCATCTAATTGCTATGCACTGGAGCATGTTAGGATGAGCAAGGCTGCTTTATATGGGTGAACTGTGGAGGAGGAGTGGGGGGAAAGAGTGTTGTAAAAGCTGAGGGTAGCCTTTTGCAAACATGCTGAAAGTGTCAGAAGATCGCTGATTGTGAACACTGATTTGAATGTGATCAAGGAACATCCCATGGATTATTATGACCTCAAATCAAATACAGGAGAGGGGTGAAGTCAAAATGAAATCTGATTCCATGCTCTGGAACAGTCTCGGACCACAATAAGTGCACTTTAAAAGTGAGTGGACCACACAAAACACCTTAGAGTAGGGCTGCCATTTCCCCAGACATTACTGGGATTTCAAAGGTGGAATTAATGTCCGGGGGAATTTCTGAAAAATCGGGGGTTTTCTGGCAACTTTGGGGCTCAACAACTTTGGGATTTGTCTGGGAGGGGGGGGGAAACCTCAGAAGCTTTCAGGGTGTCCTGGTTTTCACTTTTTGAAATATGGCAACTGTACCTTAGAGGTAGATATGAGCTTGACACTCAGGAATCAAAGGTCACAGAAATCACCTCTCAAGGGTTGGTTGGTTGTAGCATTGGATATCAAGTAGCAGAGAGCCAATGTCTTCAGAATAATTGGGGAAGGTGCAGGTTTTAGCCCTTATGGCTCTGATGTTAGTCTTCAAAATGTGCAAAATCTGGTTGAGTTCTAGGAGTCTCTTAACCCCCCCCCCCCACACACACACAACTCTGCGAGGAAGGCTAGGCTAAGAGGCAGTGACTGGCCCAAGATCACCTAGTGAACTTCATGGCTGAGTTCTGAACCCTGGTCTCCTGGGTCCTAGTCTGACACTCTAACTACTATCACACCACAATGGCTCTCATTTTGGGCTTTCATTTTGGGCACCTATACCTTTGCATTTCATTCAGTGCAGTTTGCATTCAAAATACACATTCAGTCTTTACTACTTGCATGTTTTTTAAAGGGACAAGTGACCACTTTATCTGAACTGGAATGCTGTAGGAGGAGAAAATGAAGGAAATGCTGCCATGAAGTTATTGGCTAGCTGGCTTGTCAGTCAGAACTGGGGCAGAAGGTAGCTGCTTGGAGGAGGGACCTTGAAGTGCATGATTTGCAGGCAAAAGATCCCTGGTTCAGTCCTTTATATTCTCCATGTGGGACTAGAAAAAAACCCCACTTAAAACCTTCACATCAAGAGCTAGATAGAAGATGGATAATACTGATGGACCAATGGTTTGACTCCACACAAGCCAGCCTCGCCTCACATGATCAAACTGAGAAGAGGAGGGAAGATTATTTTGATTATCCCCAGTTTTGTCACTGGCAACATTAAATAGCAACACTTAAGCAACTGTGTTCTACACAGTGTTCACAATTTAAGTATTTAGATTTGCAGCTTGCATCAACTCATACATCTAATTTGATTTCTTGGCTTTGAAGTTCAGGCTCTCTCCTTAGTACCATGCACTGAATTTGTTCTTGGTCATTGGGACTTTATTCCTGCAAGAGCTTGTCGCTTCTTGGTTAAAAGAGTTTTTCAAAATGCTAAGGGTAATTATATTCATTTGCAGGGGGGCGGGGGGGGGGCAGTGCATCCTTATAAGATAAATTGCAGACTATAAAAAGAACAAAATAAATCCTCAGATCTCACTGGAAGATTGCAAAAACAAAACAAAACACAAACCAAAAAACATTAAGCCACCAAAAATATCAATAAGAAGAAATGCAACTGATCTTAATCAGATTTCTCTATACAACTCATTTGATGTGGGAAAAGGGAGACATTAACAATTGAGACTGTTAAAATAGCACCGGCTTTTATGTTCTATGTGCTATTTGATCCCCTTCGAAAAAACCTATTATCTGTTACCTTGAAGCAGAGTAGAAATATATCAATATTCACCAATGACTAAGTCTCACATTCAGAACATTACTTTGATGAACTTGTTTCAGAATTTCTGAAACAGAGCCAAAACACTTTGGGCAATTTCATACAAGGCTCGAAGATTATGAATGCTTCATAATGCATAATTACTTTGCTAAATACTGTTGGAACAAGGATGAAAATATCCCCGTCGAAAAGTGGCATTATTTCTGGCAACACATTTTCTTCCCTTTGCACGTGAAGGAAATGTTTTGCCAGAAATAATGCAACTCCATAGAGGGGGATATTTTGGCCACAGTTATTCATGTGGAAGAGCTTCAGTGGCCTCAAACCTGTGAGAACAGTTAACAGACGTCACAAAGAGTGTATTCCACAGCTGAGCAGATATGTATGGTGGACCACTAAGGATTGCCTGACTGGGATTGTAAGAGCAGGGGTTCCCAACACCTAGCAAACAGCCACACGTGAGCAGTGGGTTGTATTCAGTTTGGTTATGTCACATATTATGCTTATCTAATATTACATAATCTGTTCAAGTCTTAGTTCAAATTCCAGCTTCCTCACTGGTTTACAGAGATGCTTGCTACTTAAGCAGGTTGCATTCATAAAAATGAGGAAGATGCCTAAAATAAAAATTTGAAGAATAATTTAAATAAATGGTCTTCAGGACCACATTTTGTTACATGCAGACAGACACTCGCCCCCCAAAAAAGTACCTTGCTTTTTCTGTGATTCCCATTTGCTGGTGAACATCAATGAATTCCATCAGCTGCATCTGCAAGACAGTCTCTTTGCCCTCCACTTGCTTCACAAAGTCATGCTGCAGCAGGTCAGACACTGTTGGGCGTTTCTCATAATCTTTGGTCAAACACCTGCACCATTGGAAAAAGCACAGCTTTTAGGAAATGCGGTTATGTAATAAAAAGACAGGCGGTAGCAGAGAACTAGGGAGGAAGCCTGATTTCAAGCAGTGGGGCATGGAAGAGTCCTGTGGGTGTAGTGACCTCCCCTATGGGAGCGGGTGGCACTGTGGTCTAAACCACTGAGCCTCTTGGGTTTGCTGATCAGAAGGTCAGCGGTTCGAATCTGCATGACGGGGTGAGCTCCCATTGCTCTGTACCAGCTCCTGCCAACCTAGCTGTTCGAAAGCATGCCAGTACAAGTAGATAAATAGGTACCACTGTGGCAGGAAGGTAAATGGCATTTCCATGTGCTCTGGTTTCCGTCATGGTGTTCCGTTATGCCAGAAGCGGTTTAGCCATGCTGGCCACATGACTCAGAAAGCTGTCTGTGGACAAACACCGGCTCCCTTGGCCTGAAAAGCGAAATGAGCACCGCATCCCATAGTCGCCTTTGACTGGACTCAATCTTTGAGGGGTCCTTTACCTTTACCTTTAGTGACCTCCCCTCCTGGCAGCACCATGTTCACCAGCATGGGAACATGGCAGGGTGAGGGGCAGAGGAGCTGTGGCTTAGTGATGTTGACTCCAGGCAGCTTTTCATCTTCAGCTCCCCTTTTAATTGGTGCTTTTATAATGTTGCTGGATTTTTGTGTTTCTTGTCTGTTTTAATCTTGCTATAGGTTTGTGGGGTGGTCAGTCTGGATAATACTCATGGGTGTCCCTTACAAACTTGTGATCCAGTGTAGTGGAAGGTAAAATGTATATGAGGAAACCAGCAAGATTTGTTGAGGTGACAGCCACCTCCATCCTATGATCAGGTTGCGCATACATTTGAATGAAACCACCCTAAAGACACAATACAGTCATACCTTGGTTTTCAAACTTAATCCATTCCGGGAGTCTGATTGACTCCCTAAACCATTCAGAAACCAAGGCGCAGCTTCCAATTGGCTGCAGGAGCTTCCTGTACTTAATTGGAAGCCACATCGGACATCCAGCTTCTGAAAAACGTTCAAAAACTGGAACACTTACTTCCGGCTTGTCGGCGTTTGGGAGCACAAACGTCCGAGTACCAAGGCGTTCAAGAACCAAGGTATGGTTGTAGTCTCCGCTAACCTACATTCCAAGGAAACAAAATTTTGGGCAAGCGCAGGCACCCCTGAGTCTCTTGCCATTCAGAAATTGGAGTGCACACAACAATATTGCTCTCCTTTTGTACAATGCTCAGAGAGCAATATTCATAAGTTCAATGGGCAAACAAACATACTTTTTTTTTTTTAAAGGAGGAATATGTTACTGGAATAACATGATTTACCTAGTACCTGTCTCCTCATGCCCTTTTTCGGCAGTTTCTAGGTGTGAGCTTTGTATTCTCTCTGTCACATCCACAACAGAAGTTTGCTAAGGGTGCTGACCTCACAGAGCTACAATTGCCAGCTCTCTTAACAAACTATAATTTCCAGGATTCACCATGATGGTTAGGAGTGCTTTAAGGTGGACGTGACCCCCCAAAAGGTGGTGTAACCCACCAATTCCCTGGGGATTAGTCTCTAGCCAAGTAGAGCCCTTCCTAGAGATGGGATAGAGTCTGGGAACTTTGGGATGCAAAGCATGTTTTTTACCACAGAGCTACAGCCCCATCTCAGATCTTTGCCTCTACCGATGGTGAAGCCACTGTTATGGCTCTAAAGAGCATTATGTACTCCCAGATATAGTAAAAACAAGAGCATGGTCTGAGGGCCCAAGATGGAGCCACCTTGCTAATGTAAATCAGGTCTATGTCTTCCTCGGTAGGAGACCACCTATGAAGCCCATTATGGAACCTCTGTGATGTCTTCAGTTTCATGATGGACGAAAGGTGGGATATAAACGCCCTAAATAAAAATAATAAAGAATGAAACCTATGCTACAAAGACATTGCTTTAAAATTCATAGTTTCCGTATATTGGAAATTGCTCTGCATTTTCTGAATAGTAGATCCTGTGTAAAAATTACTATGGTTTGCCTAAGCATTAATGGCGCAGCAGCAATAAAATTGCTAGTCCATTTGCAAAGCTAAGCAGGGTCCTACCTGGTTTCAAATTGGATGGGGAACTGTATTGCAGGGGATTGAATTAGATGACCCTCATGGATCCTTCCAACTCTATGGCTATCTGAATATTTTGGATGCTATCTGAATACTGTAAATGTCGCTAGATTGTTTTTAACTGCATGGTGCTCCTTTATGCATTGATTTATTTTTAAATGGCTCCATTGTCACTCACTTGCTGATAAAGTCATTGAATTCAGATGACCATATCTCTGGCTGCCGCAATGTAGGAGGCGGATTTCTGTGGAAGATGACATTAAAATAGGTTTACATGTAGAATTACAATAAGCTCGAATAAATTTTCAACCAAATAGAGTGAGAGAAGTCAAGCTGAGTAATGGATTTCTGGAAGAGTCATTAAAAAATACACAGATTTCCTCTAGCTTAAAAGGAGTATTGTTTAGAAAAGTATAATGCACCACTGATTGTCGTAATGTTATAAGTCTTTGGAAAAGGGGGATTTAAAATCTCTATCAAATAAATCAAGAACTGCAGTAATTTTCTAGCATTCAAACAAAATGATACAACTAATGACCTATTCATCATTATATATGTGTCGTGGCAAGTCCCCTGCAGTCCTAAAGGCTTTACAATTCTTTGGTTTGCTAACACTGTCATGAAATTCAGTTGGATTAAATATCCTCTTGGAGTTCACTCCAGCCAATGACAAGAGGCTGAAATGGTTGAACAAGTTAATTTTGTTAAGGAAATGGGTCTGTTAAGTGTCTTCTTTGTTATGTAAGCCAGGGCCAGAGTGTTGCCACAGAAACTAAATGGTTGGAGACAATTCTGGAAGGTGAACAAAAGAGTCCATGTGTTTTCTATCATCCTCCCCTGGCTGGAGTGATGCTATCATAGTGTCTATATGTGTTTGAGAGAGAACAACAGACTTGCAGTCATGGAACTGGGTCTGAAAGAGACACAGAGAGGCTGATCTGCTCTCTGTGAGAATCCAGTGTTATAGCACAGGGTGGGGTGGGGGGCACAGAGAAGCTTAATGGGGAAGTGGGATCTGTTGGAGAGTTGATGCTGTGAATCTTTGATCTTATGATCAGCCTGAATATATGTGTAAATAAAATCACAAAAATGTCGTAAGACTCCGGTGACGTTCATTCCTAGGAAACCAACTCAGGGTACATACAGGGACTCTGTGAAACCTCTCATTAATGGGGGTACACATAAAAAAAAAATTGTCAGGATTACTTCTAATTCCATTAGGATCATAATCCACCTATTGGTCAATTGCATGACCCATGAAGAATTCTTTAACATCTAAGAAACAGGTACATATCTGGCATCACCACATGGGCCTACCTCTGCTAGGCCAGATGTATATGGACTTCAACTCCCATCATCCCTGATTAGTAGCCATGTTGGTCCTACCACATTGGCTGCTGCTAGTTTAAATGGTTGAAATGGCACCCAGCACTATATTTACGCATATATCTACTTGCTGCCAAAGTAAGTATTTATTCATGCCTTCCCAAAACAGGTTAAGTTCTAGAGTCTAACATCTCTTAGCTAGAAAGTTCCATGCAGGACCCACTGAGCTCAGTTTCCCCCCTCCAATTAAAATTGAGGGAAGAAGTAGACAACGCTACCATAAGAGACTGCCATTGTGTGGATGAAATCACTGAATACATTTTACAGAACTGTTATTCCTCCCCCCACCCCCACCCCATTGTGGTCAGGTAGCCTGCCCAATGAAATATACGTGCAATAAGACGATACCTTGGTATTTTGAACAGAGCTCTCATAGGATGCAAATCAGCCAGTGGTGGATCTCCATCGCCTAACTCTATAGCGGTGATCCCAAGTGACCAGGCGTCACATCTGGCATCATAAGAACTATCCAGCTGCTGCTCACATGCAATTACCTGTTAAGATATAAAATTAAATAACAGCTTCTGAACTGGAGGTGCTGCCAGACAGGAATTTCACAACCATCTTGCTTGCATCTGAAACACGTTCCTAAGCCTTTTCAGCAGAGCTATGAGAACAGGCCATAATTACAGGCTTTTTGCCCTATGATGTGGACATATTCTAAGGAGGCAAGTATTTAAGCTGCTTTTTGGCTTTCCACACTGCCTGCCAGAGAATGACAGTTGTGAGACCAAAGCACCTCAAACCGTGACTCTTGTATGGCAATAATACGCAGAGGGTGGAGGGAAGTGCTTATCCATGTTTCCGCAGCTGTCGCCGTGGCAACAAAATGTCTGCCTCAGCAACTAGCTTAGCCTCCCCTTTAAAAAGGGAATTGAATATTACTTCCTTCTAGGATGGATTAGTAAAATCCAGGACCAGGTGAAGTCCTTGATACTGGGTCCAAAAACAACTACTGCCTTGAACTACAGATGTAGCAAATAACTGAGGAGGTCTTAGCAAGGCACTGACCTCATAAGCTTTGGAGTGGCAAAATGGCCTCTTCATCACGTTCGAAGGATGAGGCGCAATCAGGCTTATTCCATAAAAGTTACCTCTGCCTGGGCAGGTTTCTGGGTCCTTGTTCTACACTAGGCCTAAACAACTTCAGAATCTCTAGATGAAATACAGTGGTACCTCGGGTTACATATGCTTCAGGTTACATACGCTTCAGGTTACAGACTCCGCTAACCCAGAAATATTACCTCAGGTTAAGAACTTTGCTTCAGGATGAGAACAGAAATCGTGCTCCAGCGGTGTGGCGGCAGCAGGAGGCCCCATTAGCTAAAGTGGTGCTTCAGGTTAAGAACAGTTTCAGGTTAAGTACGGACCTCCGGAACGAATTAAGTACTTAACCTGAGGTACCACTGTACACCAAAGTTCAAAGAAGTTCTGTATTTACCTGCCTGGTACTGCAGAGGGGGTGTGGTGGTCAAGCGCATGGCAGACCATGGGACATGGCTGGAGAAGGAGTGGTTTAGCTTTAAAAGAGTGTTGTGCAGATTTATGGAAGATATCAACAGGCACACCAACTCTAGGGGGAAGTTCAAAGGCACCTCAGCTCCCTCAATATTTGTTGTAAACGGAGCCACCCCTTTAATGGGTACATGTGATGTCACATGTGCATGTGATGTGTGCTGGGCCCCCTCAATCTTGGGGGCAACCTGGTACTACTGGCTGCCAATAGCTACTAGCCCAGAGACTGTTCTTCCTCTACCGTCAGAGGAAGTATACCTCTGAATGCTAGTTGCTGGGAATCACAACTAGGGAGAGTGATGTTGTGTTCCGATTCTCCTTGCAGATTTCCCATAGGCATCTGCATAGGCCCTGTGAGAACAAGATGCAGGCCTGCTCTTACAATCTTTTGTTGGTAGGTGATGTTGTGTTGACGTCCAGAGCGGCAGTCCTTTTGTTGACATTCCATTGTGATCCATAAAGGAGCCCAATTTCATGAAATGCCTTATTATTTCAACCCCTCAGTGACCCAAGTACCAGTCGGATAGCAGAAACTAACAAACCTCTGCATCCCCCCCCCCCCCGCACCCGAGTTTCAGCCCCAGCAAAGAATGAGCAAGAGAAATGAAACAGCGTGTTGGTTTGTTGTCTCTTTCGACTATACATTTTATCACACATTGTCCTTCTCTGAAATCCCCTGGGATACTCCGTTAAACATTTGGTTTGGTGGCTGAATATTGGGAGAGGGAAAGAATACATTTGGTTTTCCAGGTCTTATTTAATTTTTCCTCAAGGAAATTTACGCAGAGAAAATGTCATGCATCGAGTGAGCTGAAGAGGCAACTGAACATATTAATGGCACACACCATACATTTAATGTTCATTACTTCCCCCAAAGAAACATGGGAACTGTAGTTTGTTAAGGGTGCTTGGATCTGTAGCTCTGTGAGAGGTCAACCAAAACTTCTAGGAATCTTAGGGTGTGGAATTCATGTGTTTTAAATATGTGGTGTGTATGCAGCCTCAACACTTATTATGTATGAAACCTGACAGGATTATATAGATTTCTGCGACAAACCTATCAACACCAATTTAAACATGAACGAAGTTAACTTCACTGCCAGGGATTTATTTTACTGGACTCAAATGAATAATGCCAAAACATGAGCTTGGCTGCAGTCTGTTTGTTTTAATAGTCTTAACACAGATCAAATGCAACCACCCCCCACCCCCCAAGATGGAATAGTGTCAGAACAGAGAGAGCTAGAAACTTGGGGTGGGTATAGCAAAGGATTTAGAAAGTGATAGATTAAAAAAAGAGAGAGAGAAACACATATAGACACAACCCCATAGTAGGAGTTAATAATATTTCATCTAACCTCAGGAGCCATCCAAAAAGGAGTTCCCACAGACGTATTCCGACGGAGACGACTGCTGGTCAGCTGGGCTGATACACCTAAAGGAAACAAGCAGATGGATGCAGTTGACACATCTATGCTTAATGAATTCTATGCAGAGAGTATCACATCTATTGTTCTCATAATTTTGTTCCAACATGGCGTTTCTCATTCAAAAGCTTAGCAGCATTTTTTCAGCTCTCTGCCAACAAGCAAGCAAGAAGGCTGGTAAATATCGCATGCCCTGCTTTCGCCACCCACCCTGAGATTCATTCACTGCCAACGGCTTGAAAGGGGTTTGAATTTAGTTCTAAATTCGGGTTTTTACAAGCAATCTGACAGCACATTTTTTGAGACCGATGATTACAGTATTTCTGTCTCCTATTCTTAGTGGGGGGAAACCACAACGGGCATTTGAGCAAGTCAAACTCACTCTTTCATTTAAGGCATACTTTTAGAAAAAGAAAAAGAAATACATTAGCGATACTCAGTGTGTTTTTTTCTAAAAAAAGAATGTTTAGGGGTACTCTCATTTTCCTACCCATATTGAAATACTGTCCCTCAATGAAATACTGTCCCTCAATGAAGCCAAACATTCACAAAATGTTTAGGGGTATGAGTACCCCTGCGTCTCCTCAGACGGCTTTACTCTTTTAAAGCCAGCACCAGGAGTGAAAGAAAAAGCAAACCTCAGCTACATTAATAGTTTGTGCATTCATTTCATTTCATCCTCAGGAAACATCTGAATTGCATGCATCCTTCTGCTAAAAGCACGATTAGTTGTAAAAAATAAAAATAAAAAAGCCAAGATGCATGAAAACTGCACTGAGCAAGGCTGCTCAATGACTCCTAGCACATTTCTGCTAGGATGCAATGACAGGTTGAAACACATCTAAATGTGTACACCATTGAAAATCCGCTCACATGGAACACAAACTGTTGTTAAGACCTACACTCTAACCTGCACAAATGGTTTTAAAACTTTTGACTTTCAGGGGATTTGTGCCCCATTGATTTCTCACACAATAACACAAATAAACCTAGTTTAATGGCTTAAAACCAAACAGGAGAGAGACCGATGCGTAAACAAGAGAAATAAAAATAGTAGCCTGCAAGCCTAAAATGTCTCCTTTCTACAAAGGTTTGCTACAATTAACTTACTCATGGCAGTTAAACCTATTTCTTGCTGCAGCCGCCTTCCCAGAAAGGGTCACGAGGGACACAGAAACAGTCAAAGAACCAGCGTGGCTACTGCCACACCTACACACTCCTATTTTTACCATTCTTAAGCTTCAGAGAAAAGTTTTCTAAGAATGTTGGAGCAGTGGCAAAGAAGGCAAGCAAGGGTTATTCAAACATCTCTGCTAGGAGACCAGCTGCTGCTTTTGCTCCTTCTCAAATGTCACCAAACATCAGGCTGCAAAGCAGAGGGAGAGAGGATGTTCCCCAGTCATAGAACCACAGAGTTGGAAGGGATCCTGAGCATCATCTTGAAATGCAGGAAGATGAAGCTGTCCTATACGGGGATCGGACCTGCAAGCTTGGCATTATGAGCACCACACTGTAACCAATTGAGCTATCCAGGCATCACTGTGCAGCCACCATTCCATCAGGCTACCTGAACTGACCCCCTCCCAGCTGGTTGTTATAAGAACTGTCACTTTAAGAAACTGGAGCCACAACTTCTCCCCTCCCCCCACACTTTCTTGGTCATGTCTTTTAGATTGTACATGCCTGAGGACAGGGATTATCATAGTGCTGCTCTGGGAGCTTTTTCAGCTAAAGCATGGGATTCCCTCACCTTTTAAATGTACAGTATTCAGATAAATACATAATGAAAGATGCATAGTGTCATGGAACAGGGAGTGCCACATATGGGGAGTCACTACTAAAAAGTCCCTGTCACACAATCCTGGGAAGTTGGAGACTGTGCTCCATCTGAACTGATATCAGGCCGCAAACACACCATACATTTTAAAAAAGAATCCTGGGAACTGTAGTTTGTTAAGGGTGCTGGGAATTGAAGCTCTGTGAGGATTCTTGGGGGGAAATAATGTGCTTCAGAAGTATGGTGTACCCACAGCTAGTCATTCACATTTTGCAAGGGTATTCAGTGACCACTTCCATGCCCTTACAATGGCATTCCTATTGCAAAGGACACAGGGAAGGCAGATCTGAGAGTTTCTTCCAGCTAGATCGCGCCCTCTCCCCATTGCCCTCCCTATCAGTTGCCCTGCCAGGACGATCTTGATAATATTTCATATATTGCAATCACTTGTGATTCTTAAAATGAATTTCAGTGTAACTTATAAGCGGCTTTGCCAGAATTTCTGCCTCAAAAGGCGGGGTATAAAGGATTGTGATAAATAAACATAATTGGGAAAGGGGAAGGTGCCATCTTTTCCTCGCCTGCTATAGATCACGCTCCTGAATTAATTTCATTCACTTAGGCTTGGCAAAGGCAAAGACATGGACAATCATGCCTAAGAAGCAACTGAGTTATTTTTTGTTATGCTTCTGTTGTCAAATTTGATTACCATAAATTGCCTTGCAGAGGAAAGGGAAACATAAATCTAACATTAATTTGCAAGAGATGCTCAGTTGAAATCATGGCCCATTCAATTATTCTAAAGTGCCCCAAAAATATTGACAGCGCACGAGGATCTCATATATATATATATATATATATATATATATATATATACGCAACACAATGCATGTTTTAAATCTGAATCATGAAAAGTGGCTTTCTGAAAGCTGACTTTTAAATTTATTAGCATTATTCTTAACCTTTTGCTCTTGGCAGCAAGCTGGCATTTCAGTCTGTGTCATCTGCTGAACAATATTTCCTTAAGCGCTTGCCTCTTGCAAAAGGATTGTGATGTTATGCCACACTTGGCTGTACTCTCTTTCAGCACCTTGTCAGCCAGTCAAGAATAAGGCCAGGCTTGCAAGTTTTCTAACAGCAGCTTTTCTGAGGGGAAGGCGGGGAAGAGAGGTCGACATTATTTTTGGAAGAAATCTAAAAATACAGCAGAGAGGCATATGGATCAAAACCACAGTGCAAATCTTTTGCAGATGAAAGGTTTCCCAGAGCTAGGCAGTTATGCCAGACTGAGCAACAGAAACTTAATCCAGATAAAACCAAGGAGGTGCTGTGGGTTGTGAGCTTGACTGAGAACAGAGCCATCACTTCTGCAGCTGTATGTTGTTTGGGGAAATGGTGCCTGGTATTACCACACAGCATCCTTGGACTCTCCTGAAGATACAGGGCAGCTTTCATTACAATTAGATTTTCTAGAGTCATAGAATTGTAGAGTTGGAAGGGAAGCCAAGGGACATCCAGTCCAACCCTCTGCAAGGCAGGAATCTCAACACGTGGTCACCCATCCAATTTGAAACCGTACTGGACCCTGCTTAGCTTTGCAAAGGTGTTAGCGGTTTTATTGCATGAACGATATACAATATCTTTATTGTCATTGTCCCATACAGAACAATGAAATTGAAAAACTACATAAAACATTCAAAAACCCTTAAAAACTCTGAAACCCCATTTTAAAATACACTATACTATATAAACCCCTAAAAACTCTGAAACCCCATTTTAAAATACACTATACTATACTATACTATACTATACTATACTATACTATACTATAGAATACACTATACTAAAAAATACACTATACTATAGAGACCCCTTATGCTGCGTTTAGAACCAGAATTGCATTTGCATAGAAACTCTTTCTCAGGCGGCTAGTCCTGGCCTTTATCACCCTATACCTTCTTCCAGAAGTCAGAAGCCGAAAGAGATCATTTCCAGGGTGCGTACTATCCTGCGCTATCTCTGCCGCTTTCTTATGGCACCTGGCAGCATAGATTTGATCTAAGGTGGGAAGAGTGCACCCAGTTATTCTCTCTGCAGTCTTTACAACCCTGTAAGAGTAAGTTGTTTTTGCTGCACCACTCCCCCAACTGCTCAGCTTCCTTCCTATAGGCCGCCTCCCCCTCTCCGGTCGTGATTAAACCAACCACCGTTGTATCATCTGCAAACTTAATGATCTTATTACTGGGGTATTTGGGGGCACAGTCAGCTGTATAGAGTGTATATAAAAGTGGGCAGTCAAGCAATGTGCAACAAGGCCCTCTCTGTGATGGCACCAAAGCTGGGGAACTAGGGGAGCTAACCTTGTTTCACCCTTATTATCTTTGAGATGACAGACTGAGGTGGCTCCCTTCAGGTGGGTTGTGAGGCATTGCTATCCATCTTTACTACTGGATATGTAAAGCACAGTCTTTTAAAAAGTCTAGTCTTTTTATTATTCCAAAGCAAACTTGTCCAGAATTGCCATTCCACATGCGATGGACAAATTATCTGGTGTGGCGCAACAACTACACAATGGTCCCTGATTGGAATCAGCGAGGCAGGCAGTTTTATTTACCGATACATGAGACCATGACTAAAAGTAATCACGAAGCCCTTCTCTGACTCACGCCTAAACATCAGCTAGGGGGCACAGAGAAACGTCTTTTTCTTTTGGAACAATTTCAAGTGAAATTGCTTTAACTAATGGTTACGCCTTGCAGAATGATTCACACAAAGTTTACAGATAGTGAAAGCCAACAGCGTTCTGAGTACAAAAGGATGCCAGCGCATTGCTTCAAGACAACAGAGGCTCTGTCAAACCTTTGGAAAGCTTTCTGAATGTCACTATAGGCAAGAATAACGTGACACTGGATGGAAGATTACAGGAAATCAGAATCATAGAGCAGGGGTGCCCTTGGGAGTCTCCCTAGGCCTGTTCCTCTCCACAGACCAGGCCTCTTGGCAGTCCTGTTCCACACCCTTGGGTGTTTTTGCTTGGCTGGAGTGTGTCCTTGGACTCTGATAATGCCTCTTGCTTGCCGGGATGCAGGGTGGAGATGTGTGATGTGTTTCATTTTTGCATGGCTGCACTGTAGGTAAAGGTAAAGGGACCCTGACCATTAGGTCCAGTTGTGGCCGACTCTGGGGTTGCAGCACTCATCTCGCTTTATTGGCTGAGGGAGCCGGCGTACAGCTTCCGGGTCATGTGGCCAGCATGACTAAGCCACTTTTGGCGAACAAGAGCAGCGCACGGAAATGCCGTTTATCTTCCTGCCAGAGTGGTACCTATTTATCTACTTGCACTTTGACGTGCTTTCGAACTGCTAGGTTGGCAGGAGATGGCTGCACTGTAGCCTACTGCATAAAGGAAGAGTCACATCCATTGCTTTGCCTTCTGTTGCCACTGGGCCCACCAGTCACTGCCACACAGCCCCCATAAGGGAAAGTGACCCTTGACTCAAATAAAGGTTCCCTGCCCCTGTCATGGAGAGCACATTTGCATTAGAACCCCTCTCCTCCAATAACATGCTTGAAAGCAGTTGTTTAAAGAAGTGTAGGCCTGATGGGGGTTCATGGTAGGACTCGGCTGGGACACCTCACTCTGGGTCATGCAGACAGCACAGTCTATACTGGCTCTACTAAACTCTCCTTTTGCTGGGCAGTCAGATTCTTTTGTGCGGGGGTGAAAATTGGAAATGTGGGATGAAAATGGAATGCGCATATCTAATAATTGAAGAAGAAGAAACCCGAAGGATTTCCCAAAACCATAATGTGGCATAGAAGGTGTCAGGAATGAGCCAGCTCCAAGTGTAACTTTGTATCCAGCTGCTGAATACAGTCAGGAACAGAGAAGTTTGGAGTCGACGCTGGCTGGGCAGAGCACACAGCTGCCAGGGTCGACTCCCCCTGATCTTGGACAACCGGTTGCCAAAAGAACAACTGAGAGCAGGTTGGCACACAGCCAAAGCTCTCAGGAAGCTCAAAAAGGCACAAACAGCCACAGAGACAGTTTTTCAGAACAAGGAAGAGGCTGTAGCTGACACAATAAGTCTGAGGCGGCAGCGAATAGTGGGGCTGCTAGACAAGAAGCAAAATAAGAGACAAAAGGGTCGGAAGTTCAATATCTTCTGTTGACACCGGTAGGAGTCTTCAGAAGGGTCATCTTGAGTGATAATAATGGCGGCTTGGCTAGATCTGTCCAGAGCTATCTGTTCATTTTTGCAATAAATGCTCCTTTTTAATTACCTACGCTTACCGTGTTATCAAGCCAGGAACCTAGACTCCTGACAGAAGGGCATCTCAATTTATTTAAGTTCCCCCACTGACACTTTACGTACACCCACACCCCTGTCAAAAACCACAAATCCAATACAGCAAGTGAGGGAACGACCTAGCATCAAGAACGCTTCTGAGACGACCGACACAGTAATCATATCATGACTCTGCCCATTTGCTGGGCAGGGTGCACATTGGTATGCATCTGACATACAACTGGCCTGCAGCATGTTGCAGATCCCAGAATTTATACCGAGGGAAGCATCTGACTTAAAAAACCAATCTGCAGGTCTGCACCAGCACAAGCAGCTGAATACATCTGCATTATCTGTTTTCCATGGAGTCGTGTCAGCAATGATCCAGATATACCCAGAGGACAGAGTGAGGCATTGGGACAATAAAACAAATCTGGGTAGGTGAAGCAAGCGACTTATGGCATATGTCACATGAGAAGATGAACAAACCACATGCTCACGAATCATCTGGAGTTGAAAGAATAGTCGCAGTAAGCCTTAGAGGTGATGGTTCAAATAGACAAGGAGTGTAAAAGCAACTCCTTGCCCACTGAGCCATGCTTCCAGAGAGGACACCAGCCCACCTGAATGTTTTCCCAGGCCTTGAGCAGAGGAATCCCACCTGGAGGCAGGGGAGAGAGATTCCAAGCCGGAGGAACCACCCAGTCCAAAGCTCTGCTGGACTCATGTTCTCCATTATTTTCTTCTGTCAGCCTATTGCTTTTGGAGGGAGGGTGGGATTTCACCTCCCATTGGTCCCAGAGCTGGGATACTTTCCCTCTCTGGGGATGTTAGGCGGAAATGGGAGGGCCTGGAATTTTAGGTGTGTTTAAGCACTGACATTGTCCTTTTACTAGCAACCATTGTCCTCTGTCCTTCCTTACATCTGGGTCCCCAAGAGGTGGGAGAGACGAAAGAAGATGGGCATGTTCTTTATAGGAGTCTCCAGCTTTATATGAATTTGTCAGTAACCCACAGGGTTTGCCTAAGACATTTTGCTACCTGAGATGTTCCCTTGCCTGTTCTATATACCTGAAGTCAACTGGTCTGGTAACTGAATCTTATTTCAGCACTGGTGACAAGGACAGCGTCTTCCACCATACCTGACAGCAGCAGGCTAGCTTAGAGGGACAGCTTAGCCCACAAAGGACACCCACTGCTGCTGCTGCCCACTCACATCCAGCATCTGCTGCCTGAGGCTGCCGCCTCATTCTGCCTAATGGTAGGACCAGGTAGGACCTGACTCTTATACACAGCTTTGCTGCCCTAACATCTAGATTGGCTCCAGGTTCCACAAGCAGCTTAGATAAATTGTTTCAGTTCAGCATTCCCCTGGTACTTGTGACACGCCAATGTCAAATATTCTAAATAAAAAGCCAATTATCTTCCCTCAGCTTCTCAGAGATGATTCATAGTGGAGTCTGAGCCTCTGGTTTAGTCACGCTGCTTGATGCTCCAAGCAAAGCTGTCCATTTCTGTTCTTTTGATTTGGTTCATTCTTTAATTCATACCCTCAACTTTACCTCATTGGATTACTGTAATTGTTTCCTGTTTGGTTTACCTGGGTCTTATCTCGACCCTTTCATTTCAGTGACAACTCAACTGAGTAACAGGCAAACCACGGTTTGGCCACCACCGTGATGGTGCCTCAAGCTCATATTTTCTCCTCTTCCCATGGCACGTTCAAGTTTCCTTCTGCACTACCTGGCTTGGATGGACAACTGTTTTGTTTAATTATTTATTTGGAGCATCTAAATTTTAACATGTATTAGTATTTTAACTTTTTGTATGTTTTAAAGCAAGGTTGTATTTTTTCCTTGATTTTACTGTTTCATGTTTTGTAAGAGTTTGGTTGTTTTACTATCAAGTGGTATTTAAATGTAATGAATGAAGGAATGAATAAAATACCCTGCTCTTTAGTCAAAAAAGACTCCCTGAGTGACTTACATACAATCAACTACATACAACCAGGATTTTATTTTGTTTTTTTAAGAGAACGATATGAAAGGTCAAGTTAAGCTTGTTGTTAAAGAAAAGAGCAGGGAATATTTCTTCAAAAGCCACATGTGCTACTGATTCAAACCTACTTTAGCTACAATCTGGCACTAGATGAGAGACAGAGCAAGTATTGCTGGCACCTGATGTTATTAGCACGGCTGTCTCATGAAGCTCCTATAAGGTTTATTCAAACGAAGGAATTCTGATGGATTCAACTTCTCATACAGAGGTGAGGAAGTTACACCTGCTGGAATTTCTTTTTTGACTCAACAAAGAGAAGGCTCAGGAGCCTTGCCTTCTGGTGGATTTACCGTATTTTTCGCTCCATAAGATGCACTTTTTCCCTCTTAAAAAGTAAGGGGGGATGCGTGTGCGTCTTATGGAGCGAATGCAGGTGGCAGGCAGGTGGGAAAAGCTCCCAAGAGCCGCACACATACTCCTCAGGGCTCTTGTGGGCTTTCCCCCGAGAAAGAATAAGGGAGCACGGCTCTTGGGGGAGCCTCTCCCGGGCAGGGGGATGAAGGCAAGGGGAGAAGCTAGGACAGCCTGCGGGATCACTGCGCTGCCATCTCGCTGGCTGTCCTGGCTTCTTGCTTAGCTGCGCGCAGCCTCCCCTTGCCCAGGAGAGGCTGAGCACAGCTATCCCATAAGAGCATTCAGAATATTTTTTTTCTTGTTTTCCTCTTCCAAAAACTAGGTGCGTCTTATGGTCTGGTGTGTCTTATACAGCGAAAAATACGGTGATCGTCCTAGATATTACTGCAAGATATAGTACTGCAGTAAATTTGCTTATGTAGTAAATACACTTCTGTTTAAATACAATGACAGGCCATCATGGATGGAAAGCACATTCGCTCACACAGAACGGCAGATTGTATTTCACTGATCCTCCCACCATCCACTGTAGCTCCTTACACGCTATCTACACCTGAGGTTTGGGGGACACTCTGCAACAATATGGGATATAACATTTGTAGAATCATTATCTTGAGCATCCCCAGTGTGGGTAACTGCTAATAACTTGTCAAGCCACAGACCTAACAGATTAAATATGAGCTGAAAATATATCAACACAAAGAAAGAATTTTAGGTTATTGTCCCATTCAAAGATCCAGGTGCCTAAATATGTAGAGATAACTTTTGATTTCAATAAAATGTGTTGCAATAAAAAATATTCACTAGTCATTCTGAAAAGTCCTCCAGCAGTTGTTACAATCTCTATAAAACAATTCTTGCATTTCAAATCACCTAAAATTAGCATAAGCATTCAAATTCAATTTTTTTGCAGCTGTCAACTTCATATTCCAAGTAGGGTCACCGCAGTTACCTATCTATTTATAGCTCACTATTTGAAATTAATTAGCAATTACTTATTTCCATTCTCTACATATGTTAACTCTTTCCTGTAAATTGCAGATCTAAAGTACATTACACATGACACAACATGAAACTAAATGAAACAACCCAGTCAAATCAAGCTAATTAAAACCCCCTCAAATCTAATTATTTGTGACTAGTACTGTTTACATGCCACACCTTAAATAACACCAAAGTAAACTACGTCATAGTAAATTAATCAACAAGGTTTAAATGTATGAACACAATGTGAGGTCAAATTATACAAAGCTTGCCTCAGTTTGTGAGGTGGGGAAGTGGGCATCACATCATGTAAACCCCATAACACACATGTGATGTCATGAGTTATCCCACAGGGATGTGTCTGGGAATGCTTCAGGGTGGAGTGTGAGTGCATATCCTGACTGGGCCATGACAGAGAAGCATGAGGATGACTGAAAGACTACAGCAGGCTCCAAAATATGGGACTCGCTCAGTGCTTTTTTTCTAAAAAAATGTTTATGGGTACTGTCAGGGGTTCAGGAGCAGAGGCGAGGGCAAGGGAGGAAACAGAGAGCGAGGGGGAGGAGGCAGAAGAAAGGATGAGTGATGACGACGACCCGAGATCTCCGAGTCTTTCCAGTGAATCAGAAGATTCACAAAAAGGAGCACCAGTGGCCAGGGCAAGGGGGGAGACTAGGGGGACACCCCAGGAAGATAGAGCCAGAGGGGACTCAGAGGGGAGCAGTTGGAGATCGGGACCAGCGTCACCGCCAGAGAGTAGGAAAGAGGAAGAGCGCCAGGGATCAAGCGCTGGCAGCTCGCAACAGGAGGGAGGGCACGAGTCAGGAGTGGCCACACCTTCATCGGGGAGCGAAGTGACGGTTAGACAGAAAGTGGAAGGTTGGGCGCGCGCGCCAAGTTCAAATGCACAGGAAGGTGGCGCAGTAGGCAGCCCGGAAAGGGAGCCAGGTCCTAAAGCCCGGCGCAAGGAGACAGGAGAGTCAGGGGGGTCAGCGTCAGAAGAATCCCGGAAGGAAGAGACCCAGGGGGGCAGAGGGACCCAGAGGAGAACTGTCAGGCGGAAAAGGTGGAGCACGGCTAGGATATTAAGTTGGTGCGCAAGGGGCAGAGACTCAGACGGAGCTTCGCCGATCTAAGCATAAGACGTAGGGTTGCACGCAGCAGCTCGAGAATGGAGACTGTAACTCAATAAAGACTTTTATTTAACGATCGCTGGCTAGCGTGATCCTCTGTGAGCTAGGATCTGGAAGTAACCCTGACAGTAAGCTCCGTCCCATCAAATTGTGGGCATCCACGGCCTCGCGGAGAGGAGAGAAAGCGGGTGCCTACAAGAGAGCTCACGAACGGCAGACAATATGACGGCCGAACAGCAAATAACGGAACTCAGAGAAGCAGTTTCACGACTGAATGCCGAGGCGCTGGCGTCCAGGAAGAGAGAGGAGGAAGCAGCTGCCGCCTACAGGGATATCCAGGTCAGGTTGGACGTGCTTACGAAGCAAGGGCAACAGACTCCCAAACCAGAGGGGATTGGGTTGGGGAGACGCACAGGCGGTCTGGTCTCTCACTTCGATGGGAATTTGCAACAGTACCCCAACTTTAGAGCAGACGTAATGTGTGCACTGCAACTGCTGCACAAAGACTTTAGAGATGAACAAGAGAAAGTGGGGTTCGTCATGTCCCATTTGCATGGAGACGCTAAAGCATGGCTGCGCAATTTGTGGAGAGATAAGGATCCTGCGCTCCAAAATGCGGACGCCTTTATTAAAGCGATGGATGGCTGTTTTTTATCAAGCATTGACGTGGATCTTGCCCGAAAGGAGGTGCATGGACTAAGGCAAGGGAGGGCCAGCGTAAGGCAGTATCATGCCCGCTTTTTCGCTTTGGTCAGTGCCCTGGAATGGGACAGAGATTCGGCTCCTGTCAGAGACCTTTTTTGGGAGGGCTTGCACAACTCGGTTAAAGATGAGATTGCGAGGGGGGAGAGACCCCGGACCACGCAGGAGATCGTTCAGAGGGCGCTGGCCGTGGGGGTGCGGCTGGAAGAACGTCCGTGGAGCAGGGACGAAGGGCGCAGCGGGCGCCAACCAGCCAGGGGCTCCTCCTTCCTTCCCAGAGAAGCAGCGCGTGTGCAATCCACGCCTCCAACAGGGGGAGGGGTGGAACCGATGGAGGTTGGAAGTGCAAGGGCTCAGTCAGCAGCCAGAGCCCTAGCACCGGCAGCAGTGAAAGCGAAGCCTCCTAGAGGGAACAGGAAGTGTTATATCTGCGAGGATCCAGGGCATATGGCGAAAGAGTGTCCCCGGAGGCTCCACAAGCACACTGCAGCCTCAGCAATGGTGACTGCAGCAACGCAGCACGGAGAACCACAGCAGGGAAACGACGATGTCTGGCTGGAGGAAGAGGCACTGGGGCCCAGCCAGACGTGTCAGTGAAGCAGTCCCCAGAGATTTTACCGCCCATGGACCCCCTCCCGCCCAAGCCAGTAGTGAGGCTCACCGCATCGCTCCAGCTACCCAATGGAATCACCATGGACGTGCCAATCACCGTCGACTCGGGAAGCAATGCAGACTTCATAGGGCAGGACTTTGTCGACCGGCACGCTATACAGTTGCTGCCTGCCACGCTGCCCCTGCAGGTTGTCACGGTGGATGGCAGGGAGCTGCTAGGGGGGCAAGTGGTGAAGCAGACGCCACCTATGGTGCTGCGGCTTGGAAATCACAGGGAAATCATCAGCTTCAACGTCACTCAACTGTCGGACACGCCTATTGTATTGGGCATGAGTTGGCTGGACAAGCACAGCCCGACGCTGGCTTGGTACCAGAGGCAGCTGACCTTCGGCTCTTCCTTTTGTGCTGAACACTGCATCATGCCCCGGCAGGAAGGGGAGCAAGAGGAGTCACAGCTGCTGCTAGGCACGCTGCAAGCGATTCCCCACAAGTACGCAGAATTTTTGGAGGTTTTCTGCAAGAAGGAGGCAGACAAGCTACCCCCCCACAGACCATATGACTGCAAAATTGACCTGCTGCCGGGGGCGGCGCTGCCCAAAGGGAAGCTGTATTCCATGTCTGAAGACGAACTGCAGGAACTCAAAGAGTTCATAGATCATAATTTGGAGCGCGGTTTCATCCGAGAGTCCCAGGCAGCGGGGGGCAGTCCTGTATTCTTTGTGAAGAAGCGAGACACGCCCCAAAAAAGGCTCGTAGTGGACTACCGCATTTTGAACAGTGTGACCAAGCCATCGGACTTCCCCATGCCCCGAATCGACGACCTCCTCGCAAAAGTACGCAAGGGCAGCGTGTTCACCAAGTTGGACCTGCGAGGGGCGTACAACCTCATTCGCATGCGGGAAGGAGATGAGTGGAAGACAGCCATGTTCACGCCCCTGGGCACCTACGAATATAGGGTTATGCCTTTTGGATTGCAAAATGGCTCCCACGTTTTTCAAGCTTTCATGCATCACGTGTTGGCGGGGCTCCTCTACAAAACGTGCGTCTGTTTCTTGGATGACATCCTGATCTTTTCGGAATCGCAGCAGGAGCATGACAGACACGTCAGGGAAGTGCTGAGCCGGCTACAGCAACATAGGCTTTACGCCAAGCTGGAGAAGTGCCAATTCGACGTGACGGAGGTGGATTTCCTGGGCTACAAGTTGTCTGACAAGGGGCTCGCCATGGACAGCGCCAAGGTTCGAGCGGTGTTGGATTGGAAAAGCCCACGCAACCGGAAGGAGGTCCAACGGTTTGTCGGCTTCGCGAACTTCTATCGCAAGTTCATCAAAGGCTTCGCTATGCAAACAGCGGCCATCACGGACACGCTCAGTTCCAAGAAAAAGAAGTTCATCTGGACAGCACAGGCGGAGCAGTCCTTTCAGGCACTCAAACGTCTCTTCGCGTCGGAAGAGCAGCTGCTGCATGTCGACCCCAGCAGGCCGATGAGGGTCGAGACAGACGCCTCGGACAGAGCCGTGGGAGCAGTCCTGCTGCAGAGAGACCCGCAGGGGGTTTGGCGGCCGGGGGCGTTTTACTCCAGGAAGCTCAGCAAGTCCGAACAGAACTACACCATCTGGGACAGGGAGTTGCTGGCCATTCATGCAGCATTCAAAGCGTGGAGGCACTTCCTGATCGGCGCCAAGCACACGGTGCAGGTCTGCACGGACCACAAGAATCTGGAGCACTGGCGCACGGCACAGTTCCTGAACCAGAGGCAGATACGTTGGGCTGAGTTCTTTGCGAACTTCGACTTCCGAATAGAGTATGTCCCGGGGGACACCAACATCATGGCGGACGCGCTCTCCCGTAAGCCACAGTATCTGGAGGACGCCACGCCAGCGGCCGCCATGCACATCTTCGCACCAACAGTGTGGGCGTGCGCTGCGGCGACAGTGGACCTGGAGGCGGTGCGATGAGCGTTGCAGAATGACTCCTTCGCGCAAGCAAAGATGGCAGAGATGCAAAGGGGCACGGCAGCGACCGACGGGTTCCAGCTGAGAGATGGATTGCTCATCCGCAAAGGGGCCATCTACGTGCCGGGAGACGAACTTTGCGCCAAGGTACTGCATCAGCTGCACGACGCGCCCACTGCCGGGCACTTTGGCAAGGAGAAGACGGTGGAATTAGTCGCCAGGGATTTCTGGTGGCCCGGAATGAGAGGGGAAGTCGCGGACTACGTGGCGAGGTGCGACACCTGCCAGAGGGCCAAACCAGTGCACAGGCCGCCGGCCGGACTGTTGGAACCGCTGCAAACTCCGGTCGAGCCATGGGAGAGAGTCGCCCTGGACTTCGTCACAGATCTGCCCAGCTCGAGGGGCAAGACGGCCGTGCTGGTGGTGGTGGACTTGTTCTCCAAGATGGCACATTTCATCCCGTGTGCGAAGGTGGCCACGGCGGAACAAACCGCCAAACTGTTCATAGACCACGTGTTCAAGGTTCACGGGCTGCCACGGTCTATTCTGTCCGACCGCGGGCGGCAGTTCATCTCGAATTTCTGGCAGAAGCTGATGGGCTTCCTAAACGTCAAGATCAACCTGGCGTCGGCAAGACACCCGCAGACCAACGGGCAAGCGGAGCGGGTCAATGCCATCATGCAGCAGTACCTGAGATGCTATGCGAATCAACAGCCGGCGACGTGGGTGGATTACCTGCCGCTCGCCGAGTTCGCCTACAACAACACGAAGCACGTGTCCACGGGGGTCACGCCGTTCTTCGCCAACAACGGGAGGCACCCTAGAACCTTCCCGGGACTGGAAAGACTGGTGGAGGGGGAGCCGCAGACAGCAGATGCGTTCGCGTCGGAGTTGCAGGAGGTCCACGATCAGCTGCGGCGGCACCTGGAGCTGGCCAAACACGCATACAAGGTGCAGGCAGACAAACACAGAAGGGTTGGCGAAGAGATCCATGTGGGAGACTGGGTCTGGTTAGCAGCCCACGCAGTGCCGGCCAGGTCGTTGGCCAAGAAGAAATTAGGGCATAAGCAACTGGGGCCCTACCAAGTCGAAGAGCAGGTCAACCCGGTGGCTTTCAGGCTGGCGCTTCCGGAGGGTTCCAGAATGCATCCGGTGTTCCACAGATCGGTGCTCACTCCCTACAAGGCACCGCACAGGTTTCAGGAACCCGGAACGGCGCCGAGTCCGCTCCGAGAGGGAACCAGGCAATGGGGAGTGGCACAGGAGGTGCGCCTCAACGAAGTCACGGAGATTTTGGACTCCAGATGGGGGGAAGAGGGGGTAGAATACCTTCTCGCTAAGGAGGGCACCCCGGCCAGTGCCAACAGCTGGGTGCCGGGCTACGCTTTAGATGAACCTCTGCTCAAGGAAGAGTTTCATGCCCTCTTCCCCCATAGGCCAATGCCAGCGGACTTTTTCGACGACTGGCTTTTCACGCCCACGCTTTCAGCCAGCACGTTCCGGGGGTTCGACTCGGATGAGGAACCGACACGAGACGCCCGTTCCCCGGAGGGGTCACCCTCGGGGTCTGCTTCAGAACCCTCGTATTGGTGGGATGATCGACCAGAGGAGCAGTGGCGCAGAAAGTGGCTGGAGGGTCCAGGACGAGCAACGCCTCCAGAAGGAAGCGAGGGAGAGACGGACATGGACGTTTTCGGGGACGACCAGGGTTTCGAGCACGGCGGCACAGAGATGGAAGCAGAGGTGACCGTCGTCGACGAGAGCAGGGAGGAAGAACCGGAAGACTTCGGATGGAGGCCCGCCACGGGAAGCGAACTGTACCCGACATTCGTCCCCTTGACACTGCAGCACCCAGTTCCCGCACCGGAAGGAGGGGAGGGGGGAAGAGGGGGCTTCGAGGGGGGGATGGATGTCAGGGGTTCAGGAGCAGAGGCGAGGGCAAGGGAGGAAACAGAGAGCAAGGGGGAGGAGGCAGAAGAAAGGATGAGTGATGACGACGACCCGAGATCTCCGAGTCTTTCCAGTGAATCAGAAGATTCACAAAAAGGAGCACCAGTGGCCAGGGCAAGGGGGGAGACTAGGGGGACACCCCAGGAAGATAGAGCCAGAGGGGACTCAGAGGGGAGCAGTTGGAGATCGGGACCAGCGTCACCGCCAGAGAGTAGGAAAGAGGAAGAGCGCCAGGGATCAAGCGCTGGCAGCTCGCAACAGGAGGGAGGGCACGAGTCAGGAGTGGCCACACCTTCATCGGGGAGCGAAGTGACGGTTAGACGGAAAGTGGAAGGTTGGGCGCGCGCGCCAAGTTCAAATGCACAGGAAGGTGGCGCAGTAGGCAGCCCGGAAAGGGAGCCAGGTCCTAAAGCCCGGCGCAAGGAGACAGGAGAGTCAGGGGGGTCAGCGTCAGAAGAATCCCGGAAGGAAGAGACCCAGGGGGGCAGAGGGACCCAGAGGAGAACTGTCAGGCGGAAAAGGTGGAGCAGGGCTAGGATATTAAGTTGGTGCGCAAGGGGCGGAGACTCAGACGGAGCTTCGCCGATCTAAGCATAAGACGTAGGGTTGCACGCAGCAGCTCGAGAATGGAGACTGTAACTCAATAAAGACTTTTATTTAATGATCGCTGGCTAGCGTGATCCTCTGTGAGCTAGGATCTGGAAGTAACCCTGACAGGTACTCTCATTTTGACTCAAGAAAACCACCATTTTATAGTTCAAATCGGGGGAAATAAATACAAAAGTACAAAGTACAAAAGCACAAAGAACATGCATTACCTCATGATGATGAAAAATAGTAATTTTCCTACACATATTGAAATACTGCCCCTCAATGAGGCCAAACTTTCATCAGTAAAACACCACACATCCATATTCCACACTGTTTTACACATTAAATGCTCGCTTCCATCTGAGACTCAGGAAACACCAGGAAAGGAAAGGAAGCTGCCATCAGAGGTGGTAACAACAAAACTGACCAATCACCGTGCTAGATTCCAACTCCTACTTCACACATTAAACGCTCGCTTCTGTCTGAGACTCGGGAAACACCGTGACAAGAAATGAGGTTGCCATCGGGGTTAGCAACAGAACTGATGATTCACTGTGCTAGAGAAGAAACTAAATTTTTTTAAAAAAATTAGTTTCTTCTCACGTTAGAATCACAAAATGTTTAGGTGCATGTATACTGCTGCGTGTCCCCAGAAAAAAAGTACTGGACTCGCACATTACAGAAAATGTGTGCCTGAGAGCCTGCAGCAAAAGTGGGGCATGCAGCGTAAGTGGGAATAAGTAGAGTGGCTGAAATCTGGATCTTTACTACTTTGGCGCCATTGTCTGTAATGGCTGTACTAATCCAACAGTGTCTGGAATGACTGCTGGGTGCTGGGGGGCGAAATAACATGACAGCCAAGAAAGAAATGTACAAAAGGTGCAGGCTGTTCACAAAGGCTAGCATCACTGCTGTGCAAAATAAATTGGCTTAGCAGAACAGGAAAATATTATGTCCCACAATTCAGAAGTTCACAAGCCACAAAGGGAAGAAAAAGCCAGTTCCGTTATCAAAGGTCCATTAACCTGCCTATTATTGACAGCAGCTGTCATATGTGATGTCAAGCTGGCAGAGTACAACAACTAGTTGCAACAACAGAAAAAGAACCAGCAAAAGTCCAACGGAAAAACAGCTGAACTTTGACCTGGGAGATCCGAGATAAAATCCCAAACTAGCCACAGATATACTGGGAGGCTAGTTCTTAAAGGCACAACCAGTGAAAGGGAAGCACATTTTGAGTTTGACAGATTTAAACAGAGTTAAGGCTGTTCTTAGATCTTGTCCACTGAAATGCACTGAGATTTATAAGCATTTAACTCTGCTCATATTTATTTAATTGAAATATATTCCCTAATGATCTTATATCAGCTCAAACCACCAAATGACAAAAGAATTACAGTAACGTGAAACAAGTAAAACCACAACCAATCATGTCAATCCTAGGATTGACAACAAGGTCAGAAAAATACATTTTCTTTTTAAAACATCTGTATAGGTAAGAATGTCTCTTTCCTTTTAACAGCTACTACAGGTGTTGAGCTCTGTCAGGGCTCCTGTGGGAGATGTTTCCAAGTACAAATCATGTAAAATTAACCTTGGATATATTCTAAGGCAGGGATAGCCACCGTGATGCCCTTAAAATGTTATTGGAATATCCATCATACCCAACTCCCATTATTCCTGAATGATGGTCAAGCTGGCTAGGGCTGACTGGGAGCCAGAGCACACCCGGAGGGCAGCACATTGGCTATCCCTGTCCTAAGGTAAGTCCCTCTCATTTAACATTAATTCCCTAACTGTAAAATATCCATATTCATCCCAACTGGTAGGACCGGTGAGATAGTGTCTCTCCATGTTTTGCAATAGCCAAGCAGACAAATGTAGGCTCCCTCGGCCTGTAAAGCGACATGAGCGCCGCAACCCTAGAGTTGTTCGCGACTGGACTTAATTGTCAGGGGTCCCTTTACCTTAACCTATGGGTAAGTATTTATTGAAAATCTCCATAGGTTTGGCTAGAATACTGAAGTTAGTGGAAAAGTAGCTCTAGATGCAGTTACTAGACTAAGATTCTAAAGAACCAAACTCATTCCAAACACTACTTGAAATAAGAATCTGGTTTTAATTTAAGATAAGCCAATATCCACGCCAAAAGCAAGATTTTAAGACTTCAAGCTTCTTACTCCTGGAAATTTATCTCAAAAATTTACAGCCTTCTATTCATGGTCAACATGGGTGCTTCTGACCAATCAGCTTTAGTCTTTGTTCTTAATTCATTTTACAGTTGAATGAGGTGTTCCCTTTCTGTTGTGAATGGGACACTATCACACAGGGCTTGACCTAATTAGTACTGAGCGATATGGCCAACCTCATTAACATCAAGGCTGCATGAGTAGGCACAGTATCTTGAGAGGCAAGAGAATATTTTTCCAAACCTTACAGCAATCAGGACTTCCCAGCACACCCATGATTAGTGTTTTTAATAATCATATTTAGCATTTCTACAGCACTTTTGAATGTTCAGAGTGATCACATATTACCGGTAGATAGAAACACACACACACAACTTGTTATCCTTATAATAACTATGAAAGATAAGTTAGTAATAAACGTAAAAGGACCCCTGACCATTAGGTCCAGTCGTGGCCGACTCTGGGGTTGCGGCACTCATCTCGCTTTATTGGTTGAGGGAGCCGGCGTACAGCTTCTAGGTTATGTGGCCAGCATGACTAAGCCGCTTCTGGTGAACCAGAGCAGCACACGGAAATGACGTTTACCTTCCCGCCGGAGCGGTACCTATTTATCTACTTGCACTTTGATGTGCTTTCAAACTGCTAGGTTGGCAGGAGCTGGGACAATGGGAGCTCACCCCATCACGGGGATTCAAACCGCTGACCTTCTGATCGGCAAGTCCTAGGCTCTGTGGTTTAATCCACAGCGCCACCCAAGTTAGTAATATTACTCCCATTTTACAGATCTTGGCTTCCCTAAGGCCAAAACGTGCATTCACATCAGAGGTGAGGTTTGAACTGAGGCCTTCCTGATCTGACATATTGGCCACAATCCTGTGCCCAGTTTCCTGGAGGTAAGCCCCACTGAAGTCAATGGGGCTAACTTCTGAATAGACATGTATAGGATTGTGCCACTGATCCCTTAGCCACAAAACTCCCATACATTTAGCCTTATGTCAGTGTATATACATCATGAGCCTACATTATTTATTTCAAATATTTATATCCAAGTTTAAAAGGTTAAGTAAAACTCCAAAGGGGTGAGTAATAAAAATCAGCCTGCACACAAAAAGTAACTTTATAAACAACCAAGATCAACTCTCAGAACAGGAGACGAGTCATATAATTGCAGCACTGGCAATAACACCACCAGATAAAAAAGGGGATGCAACAGTCTATGCAAAATTCTGTCACCTCACCACATGGAGTTAATCTGCATGACCGGAACCTCCAAAACACAATTCAACTATAACGTCTGATGGGAGGGGCGTGGGACCAATGGCTCGTGTCATGGATGGGTGGAAATGACTTGGCAATAACTTATAGAATCCCACTTTTTAGCGGAGACACCAGTCACCCCTGGGTAAAGCCAAAGTTGTGCATGTACACCAACTGGAAATATACTTTGCTCTTTCTTTTTGAAATCCAGGATACTGCATCATGAACTACTTTTAGGCAGATCCCAAAGTGAAAATCAGTGCAGTATTGGGTCAGAACAGGTGTAACTTTCTTCTACCTGAGGAGAAGGCAGGGCATGAGTATACTGAAGCCCAAGGCTCATTCCACCTCACACTGGGTCATGTTTGTCTAGACCCTAAGTTGGCTGCTTTTGACAGACAAGTGCAACGTGACATCTCAAGGGCATAAGGACATTGCAACTTACCAAAATCCACAAGTTTAACACCTCCTTCAGTGGTTAGAAGGATGTTATTTCCCTTGATATCACGGTGGATAGTTTTGTTTTCATGCAAATGCTGAAGCCCCTGAAAAGAGAGTTTATGGTTTTTAAATGAATTTATCTGCAATAAAGAAAATACGAAATTGTCAAAATATTTGTAAACTTAGTAAGTATTCCATTTAATGCATTTTTAATTCAGGGATATACCTATAGTACAAATCCACCATAGTTCACATGGTGAACCATAACAGTTTAAATTATCTCTCATGGTAAACATCTGCATGGGGGGGGAATCCTTAATGAATAAAACTCATACATTTCCCAAGCCAATAAATCTTACAAACTTACAGTGTTGTCCTGAGATTTGCTGTGTCTGTAGTTAGGAAGATGGGCGTGAAGGAAATGCTATACCAGCAATATGTAACAAAATTCAGTGTTTGTATGTAACCCTAAACCATGGTTTAGTGCTACGTGTAAAAGCTTTGGGCTCATGCACTCCCTTCCCCTTCTTTCATGCAGCCATGAGATAGACTTGGCAGCTCTTACTTGCAACTTTACAACTCTGAGCAGTTTCTAAACAAGTCAACTTCAAACCATGGTTTACGAAACAGGCTTATTTAACCATGTAGAGTTTCTATTAAACCATGATCTCCATTTCATATATAACAGTATGCAAGGCTGCTAGAACCTGTTAGGCAGTGCTACCCACTGGACTGGTAGTAAGGAAGAAGGAAAGCAGGTGAGGACTAGGTAAGGACTGGCTGAGGGCAGACTGAGGTTGGTGGGGCCATGTACCATTTCCCTTCCAGTGCTTAACTCTGTACCAAAATTAATTCTCCACCAAAATCAAGAGCCAATATTTGAACTGTTAATGCATTTCCTTACTTACCATCAGGGCTTCATGTAAAATGAAAGCAATAATAACTTCACTCATTCTTTCTCCTCGCTTCAGAAATCCTTTTACAAGGTCAGTCACAGATCCTCCATTACACAGCTATTTGGTGGAAAAGAGAAGAGAAGAGAAGAGAAGAGAAGAGAAGAGAAGAGAAGAGAAGAGAAGAGAAGAGAAAGTAATGATTACATTTTTTCTTTTGCTTTTTATTAGGCTTGTTAACAAGGTTACTATTCATTCATTTAAAAGTACAGTGGTACCTTGGGTTACATATGCTTCAGGTTACATACGCTTCAGGTTACAGACTCTGCTAACCCAGAAATAGTACCTCGGGTTAAGAACTTTGCTTCAGGATGAGAACAGAAATCGTGCTGCAGCGGCACTGCAGCAGTGGGAGGCCCCATTAGCTAAAGTGGTGCTTCAGGTTAAGAACAGTTTCAGGTTAAGAACGGACCTCCGGAACAAATTAAGTACTTAACCTGAGGTACCACTGTATATTTATAGTCTAACTTTCTCCCATGGATTAGGGATGGATCAAAAAGTAAACCATGTAGGACTGAAAGCTCTCCCTCAAAATAGGTTGCCTTAAGACCATAGGGAGCTTTCTTATTTATTCCCAGCTAAGATAATTGGTCTGTCTACCTAAGCATCTACTCTACACAAAAGGCAGACGTCTGCTCTCATGAGTACACTTCAGCCTCATAGGAGCTACTTGGTGTTTTACTACAACCTCAAAATCAACCAGCTGGAGCAAGGTGCAAGACACATCACCATAATATTACTACCACATTTATATCCCACCTTTCCTTCAATGAGCTCAAGGAGGCCTACCGACATGGTTCTCCCTACTATCCATTTTATCATCACAACAACTCTGCAACCTAGATTCAGCTGAGAGACAACAACTGGCTCAAGGACACCAAGTGAATGGCACACAGGTGTTGAACCCTGGTTTCCTAGGTCCTAGTCCAACACTCTAACCACTACACTGGCTCTCTTCAGGACATTAAAGAACCTAGCGCTTAAGAGCAACTGCTGAGTTACACCTAGATTCTCATGTGGCAGTCTGTTTTAAGGACAGCCGAATGCTTCATTAATTGTCCATGTTTATCTTGTCATACAATCAATGGTGAATCCAATAAACAAACTGAAACTCAATGGAAGTTTTGCAGTCCTGTGGGAATCTGTGGCATATCGACTGCCCATTTGTCAAAATAATATGCTGAGGTTAGCTCTGTGCTCTTCAGTGAGACTCTGTTGGGCGTGAACCATCCAAGGACAGGGTTTCTCATCAGTTTAAATATTTGCAGAAGGCCTGGCCCTTTCATGAGCAACAATGAACACTCAATTCAGGTGAGGGATCAGAAGTGGTGTGTTACTAGTACAAACACGCATGCAATCTCCCATCCACACAATTGCTCCTCACTGATGGGTCTCTTTCTCTTCTGATTGAAGACACATACCCTTCAAACACATACCCTTAACATGACACAGTCCAAATCTGGGACGCCATCTTCTGGGTCTGCATTCCCACACGAATCACATGACCCATGCGAGATCCCAAACCCTGGAAAAATGTTGGTGTTTTTCAGGCATGGTACCCCAAAATGTGTGTTTTGGTTCACCACGTGAGATTGTGGACCTGAAGAAACTGTGTTTTGGTATGCCACCCGAGATCATGAACCCAAAAAATCTGCAAACGTGACATGAAGGCTGGCAGCATCATCAACCCTGCCATGTGAGAATCCCTTGCAGGCAACCTCAGTACCTGGAGACAGGCAGTCAAGTTGTGTATCTATAGCTGTGATCAGAGGAGAAATGACCACTGGGAGGAGCGCAGAGAGAAGAAATGCCATGGTGCATCTGCAGGAGCATAACTGGACACCTTCATCTGCCCCAGCTGCAACAAAACATGTCTCTCCCTCATTGATCTCTACAGCCACAGCAGGCACTGTGAACATCCAACAGCTTGGCCACCTCCAAAGGCTCAGTCCTCCATTGTCTCCCGAGACAGATGGATGCCAGCCATCTTGGGTTTACATAGGAACCTAGGAAGCAGCCTTACACCAAGGCAGAATGTTGGCCCATCTAGTTCAATACTGCCTTCACTGACTGGCAGTGGCTCTCCAGGCTTTTAGGCAAGGGTCTCTCCCAGGCCTGCCTGGAGATTGAAGCTGGCACCTTCCGCATGCCAAGCAAGTTCTCTACCGCTGAGCTGTGCCCCCACCTTTTTAACACTGAGCATAAATTAAAGGTCGGCACGCCAAGAAACTTGTCAACCATACAAAATAAACACGCCTTTCACATAACTCCCTTTCTTAGTATCTGATACTTTTTAAATTATTATTTGATCTTCCTATAAACTGGCACTTTGGGAGGTGCATAAAATGAAGACGTTGAAAAGCAGTTGTCAGGCGTAGTTAAAATCACTGTGATCCTCAAAGGAAGAAGCCGAAGCACTCTTCAGCACACGCAGGAACAGATGTATGCAAAGATGGTTTTTTTGCATAGCATCCAGCACATTTATTTGTAGTGAAATTCAAAACATAATGGAGAAGGAATATTTGGAAGCATAGTCCTCCATGTCCTTTTTTGAACTGGGCAAGCAGCACTCTGCCTTCCGCGGGTTAAAATAAGCCTTGTTCTATTCTCTCCACAGCCCAGGGAAAACCTCATGGGCAAAGTGTCCCTTCCAATTTATTTTTTCTGTTCCTATGTCTATTTTTACTAATTGTGTCAAGACACCATGACTGTCTTTGTAGGCACAGATCAAAGGTTAGGTCTTTACAAACACACAACACAACACAACACAACACAACACAACACAACACACAGTTAACTGTCTAAATTGGTGCAGCTGAAAATACAGCAGTTTAGCAACAATATCCATGAAAATATGATTGGGGAGCAGAAGGAAATGGAAACAACAGAATTCACCCCCATTTGCCTAAAATATTCTGCTATGCTTATGAATTGCATTTGGGGAGGGCAGTGGGGAAGAGCACAATGGAACTCTCACTCTGAGCCAGCAGACTTCTATATAACTACGAACATGTGTCACAATGCTAATCTGACGCTCGCTGAACCAGATGTTAACACAACCACCTGCAATGGTTTTTAAATCACATATTCCCAGTAACAGTTAGCAGCAGAGAGGGGTGTGGTCACGCACCTAGCCACTCCCAGTACCAGGCTCAGGGCCACTGCCACTTAGTGGAAGGGAGATGTTGGCACTGGGTGGACGCATTGGCAGGAGCACAAGGGAAGCCATAGTCATATTCTCCTGATATGTGGAGGAACAGGGAACAGGTCTGGGTCCACTGACCCAAGCCCCTGTGTTCAACTGAAGGTCTATGGGCTCATCCACACTTCTTCTTGACCCATGTCTAGAAAGCACATGTCCAAGCAGTTTTCTGTTTGTCCCACCATTTCCCACAAGAAAACCTGATGGATGTTTGCTCCTGTTCAGTGGTAAAGATTGGGTTTTCCTGGGGTGGGGGTGGGGACAGCAGGGCAAGAGGAAGTCTGGAAGGACTGGGGGATGCTGGTCTCCTGTTTTTGTCTGGGTCTAGGCTCTTTTTCACCTTCGGCTAACGCTTGGGTACCTGGTTCTGCTTCTCTTCCATCCTCTGCCACATGTGAACTCCTTAGCACTGGGGCTAATGATCCTTGAATCTACAGGCACAGCAGCTTCCTAATGCCCGTGTTGAGTCATTGGTTACCTGGGGTGAGAAGAGGCCATGTGCTCTGCTAATAGAAATGTGCCGGCTGTGTTACAGATGAATGATGAGTTAAAACTGCAGGATGAGCTGGATGATTTCAATGATGGGGTTGCAATTTAAAATGACACTTGGAAGCACTGGAAGCAAGTGCTCCATTATAAATTTGGTCATTCAAAAAAATCAAAAAAATCATTTGTTCACTTGCTTCTCAATTAGCCCATCACTGAGCTATGCTAGACAGGCAAAGAAGATGAGACCCATAAAGCAATAATTTTTCTTGATATTGGAGGGACGTGGGAAGAGGAACAAGTACTTAGCATCAGACATAAGAACACCGGAAACTGCCTTATGCCAAATCAGACTATTCACCCATCTAGCTTATATTGTCCATGCTGAGAGCTGCTCTTTAGGATTTCAGCAGAAGCCTCTCCTAGCCCTTTCTACAGATGTTGCAGATAGAACCTGTGACCTTCTGTGTGCAAAGCAGATGGCTGAAAACTGACAGCCACTTACCAATTTCTCACACTAGAAGCAGTGGGGATGTTCTCCCAAGCTTGGCTTATAAACAAACTTCAGGAGCTGCCCATCTCAAAACCAAGGTGAGCTTTATAGTTGCCAGAGTTCTCCAGCTTGTAATCTGTAGGATGGCTGTAGCCCTGCAGATGTTTCTCAAAGGGGTTTCCCCCTCCACACACACTCCCCAAAATTAGCTCAGGGGGTCAGGAGAACCCATAGAACAGCACCTGGGGGATGAGAGGCGGGTGTGTGTGTGTGTGTGTGTGTGTGTGTGTGTGTCATTCCATCTGGCAAGTTGAAATGCTTGCCCAGACATAACATTTATCATAGCTTGATGCTGATTTCTACCTAAATTTCCCAGCACCCTCAAACTCTTCTTTGTGGGAAAAGTCATGTGCTTTAAATGTAAGTACTGGATCAAATGTATGCTGTTTGGATCTGTATTCAGCTGTTCAATCCTTCCAGAGGTTCCCACTGAGAAGTATTTAGAGGCTGATCCAGGGACTGAATTAAAGAAAAAGAGACCAGTCATCTTGTGTAGCTCAAGTTGTAACTTTGAAAGATGATTCAAGGATTCTAGGCTGAACTACATCATAGACCTTGCATACATTTGCCAAGACATTTTTTTAAAAAAGTCCAATCTTCTTGTGGCCAGCATTAGAATTTGCATTTGTATTAGCACATGAAAATATGCAAATTTAGTCTGACCACTCCTTACAACATTTTCAGCAAAGGGGTCTTTTTAAATGTGTTGCTCATCATCTCATCTCTCATTGTAATATTAATGTATACATGTATATATACATATAAATTCAGAACATGTTGAATTTTATTTAAGATATTTATAAATGATCCATTTTTCCAAAGAAGTTCAGTGTAATGCACAACAATCATATATAAACACCAGAACACCAGCAATAAAAATATAACACTGAATCAGCAACTCATCAATACACTGATTCAAATATTGCTGCTGATAGTGTTTCGGGGCTTACCTGAGAAGAGCTCGCTACAAGTTTCCCCCCATGTTGAAGCAGACACCCCACCAAAAAATGCTGTGTGCTGTTCTTTCAACCCACACACCAAAATAAAATAAAATAAAATAAAATAAAATAAAATAAAATAAAATAGCAGTCTTTTTCTTTGTGAAAAGCGAAATCAAGCTTATGGGAAATACTTTTGGTCAAAACATATTTTAAAAAATTTAAAAATTTGTCGAGTAGCACCTTAGAGACCAACTAAGTTTGTTCTTGGTATAGGCTTTCGTGTGAATGCACACTTTTTCAGATACACTGAAACAGATACACTGAAACCAGACCCTTATATATATAGTGAGAGGGTGGGGTGGGGTTTTTCTCAGAAGGGTAGTAGGAGATGGGTGATTGACTCTATGGGTATGGTAAACCTGTTGAGAACTGTTAACGACTGCAATTAGTCCTACAGGAAAAAGCAAGGGATAGCATGCAGATGATTAGCATATGTAATGAGACAGGAATCCAATATCTCTATTAAGACCAGGTCTCTCCATAGTTTGCAGTTTAGTGATTACAACTGATTACAACCAAATTACAACTGATCACCCTCCTGGGCCATGGAGCCAAAAAAGTCCCCTCTGTATATTTTAAGGACTCCTGACACAAAAATTTATGCAGACAAATAGGTCTGATCTTCCAGCTTCCTTACCTCTCTCAAATCTTTCAGATCAATAGCCCACATAGTATTAGGGGAGGTCAAATTATTTCTATTTTTCGTGACCCAAAACTGTAAAGTCTGCACTAGTGAGCTATCACTCTGAAATATGGCAGGCTTCACCACCTCCCTCAGAATATATGACCATGCCTGCACATTTCATCCACTTCTGCCCAAAAGGAAGGGGGAAGGCTAGAGCTATTTTGACTCCCCATAATAATTGATGAAGGGGAAGAGAGAATGGAGCTTCCTTTTTCACTCAGTGGATTCAGATCCCGACACAAGATCAAACCTGGCTGAACCCAGAGTTCTTTGGGACGAAGAAGACTGATTCTCAAACAGCTGACTCTGGACATAAATCAAATCTTGACACTAGTAGTGCAGATACCCAAGAACTCGTACCTAAACTTTCATCTGCCTTTTTGCTTTTCTACATGGTGATGAAAACAAAGTGTTAGGAAAGCCGGCCTTTATTCTGTACCCCAGGGTAGGCAACAATTCATGCCCTCAGTCTGCTCAAGCAAGGGATTGTAATATGTAATTTCCCCCAGAAAATTACGAGTATTTACCAGACCTCAGTATTCTAAAGGCTACTTGTAGTCACAAATCTTTGATCTTGCAGAGAAAGGGGGACATAATTTTAAAAGAGCGGAATTACTGTAATTGGGAAGTAAAAAAAAAAGAGGCATTACGCGGCTCATTATTAGAAATGGCTAAATAAAGGCTAGTTTAGAGCCATAATGGATCAAAGAAGGCAGAGCTGGATTGAAAGGAGCAATTATACAGGGCAGCATGGAAAAATACCCAGGTCTGAAGAGTAGGAAAAGGCTCTCTTATATTGGCTTGCACATTTATTTCCCATACTCGGCTTCTTTTGAAAGACAATATATTATGTAGTATAATTAGAGCATGCAGCCAAAAGCAAAGCAGCACTATTTTCAGCGCTATTGCGGTGAGCAGGCATAAGGGTTCCTTAGTGAACCATTTCGTCATTATCGATAAAGCGGGTTCAAGTAACCTGCTTTTTGTACACATTGCTTTTGGGCTATTGTTTCCACACAGGCGGTAGCACAACTGATTAGGCCAAGGAAGGAGATGTACAAGGAAAGGTAGTACGGTAGATAGAGTTGGACAGAAGGAAATGCAATGCAAAATGCAAGCAAGCATTTATAGGAAATACAAAAGGGGGGGCAGAACTCTTGATTTTAAGTAAAAGTACAGATATTTACTTACTAACTTACTTACTACCAAAACTCACATGTTTCCATTAGGTGGACTTGATAATATGAAGCAGTTGGGAAAAAACTGAGGCTGCTTTCTGTATGACATATACCAGCTTCTGCTCTCTGGCAAGTCTCGTGAATTGAGAAATTTATAATAGTTGAAGCAGGCTGCTGCTACCTTTGGTCTTCATAAATCTGGACTGTTTTGCACACTATCCCAAACAGGGTTGAGACTGAACAGAAGCAACATGTGATGGCTCTCATATACATGTACATATACATATACATATACATATACATATACATATACATATACATATACATATACATATACATATCTTGGGGAAGGGCAATAGCTCAGGGGCAAAGCACCTGCTTTTCAGGCAGAAGGTCTTGGGCTCAGTCTCCAGGCAGGGCTAGGAGAGAACAGAGACTGAAATCCCGGAGAGCTCCAGTCAGAAAATACTGAGCTAGATGGGCCAATGGGATCTTCCTATACTTCCATGCCTGGCTTGCCACAGGCTGCGAGTGCCACCATTTATTTATTTTGCAGATGTATAAACTGCTTCACAGCCAGAAGCTATCGAAGCAGCATACAATGAGGTAGAATACGTACTATAAAAGCAGTAAAACCACTTCTGCCATTAATATTCGATAAGTTGACTGGGACACGCTTCAGAGAAACCCTTCTTAACCAATTTGTTTTACAGACAACTGTGGGAGCTTATGAATTGGGGGCTTCTATTCTGAGAAGGACCACTTATCACTGTTCTGTTTTATAGGCAGCTGAAGGTTTTACTGTAGTTACCAAGTTCAAGGGGAAAGGGGAAAAGACTATAACTGCATTCTCCAACCAAACGTGCTCCAGATATTTTGAACCACAACTCCTATCATCCACAATCAGGTTGGGGAAGTCTGGAGTAGAAAACTTGCTGGATGGGTAGGGAGCGAGTCACAGAACTTGGTAGAAAAGCAGCCTTATATAACCAGGGATTATTCACTGCTCCAAATAAAGCACACCAGTTTACACAGTGATGTTGGCCACATAATAAGAACCATTATATATTATTTATATATATTCCATCTTTTTTTCTAAGGAACTCAAGGTAGTTTGCATGATTCTTCTCCTACTCTATATCAATTCTGACTCCACACACATATTCTAAAAAATCGTAAGGAAGGAACATTCTGTGGCCTCCATAAACTAGCTTGTGAGATCTGAAGCACAGTTTCAGCTATGCAAATATTTAGATGTCTCTGCATATCAAATAGTGTTCAAACATCCCTGTAGCCCATTGTTAATTCCTCACAGAACATTTGTTCCATTTATTTTGATAAAAACCAAACTCACAACTGATAAAGTACAGGCCTACTGAGGAATTTACAGTTAAGTTTAAATATTTATACATCTCTTCTGCGGAATTAAATGGGAACAAAATGCAAACGCTTGATGTTAACTCTTAAAAGAGAGCGGGGGGAGAGATCAAAGCCGAATAATATAACTTAGTATCACTTCAGGCAGGGCTTTAAATTAGCAAACACTGCTGCCAACTGGATCACAATAATCCTCCATGATAATTATTCTTTGGGATTAGTAGTGTGTGTGGTTAGCATTATTAATTAACTTCAAGGACTGCTGCAAGGAAGAATTCATAATGCAACACTTATCAGGGCAGGCCTGCAGCTGAACTACAAAGATGAGTCATCGTATTTCGTGCTCTTCATTCTCAGGGTTCAGGCTATGAGTGTCGATGCAGCCAAAACAGCACCATCCATGAAAGAGAGGGAAGCAGGAAAAAAGCTTACAGGAAGTCAAAGCTTTGTAGAAATCATTTGAAAAAAATTAAAAATCAGGGGGAATTAACCCTAAGGGGGAGGGGGGAACTCTTCTCAAAACATCCTGGTGGGGACTGAGCAGTGGCCCTGAAATGCTGACTCTTGCAGGTGTGTGTGTGACAGAAAATGGGGGAGGAGGGAGAATGGAATGGAATACCCGGATAAAGGGCATGGCCGGCATCTAAAACCAAAGCACAACATTTTGCTGCTGGCCTCACTTTGCTTCCCAACAATAATGTAGTAAGTAAAATTGTGGGAGTTAATACACCCACCCTTCAGAGACTTCCCTAAATGTCTAGCAATTGTTTTCCAAAGTCAACATGGGCATAGCCAGGATTTATCGGAAGGGGGGTTATTATGGGGGGGCAGAACCGAGTTATCTGTGACACAGTTGGTCAGTTAGTTACGGTAAGTATTTTTCTTTATTTACTTGATTGGGGGGGGCTGCCCCTCCCCCAGCCCTGCCCCCGCCCCTGCCCCTGTAAGTCAATGGAGCTACTATATAACTCTCATTCATTGAAAATGGGGTTTTCTGCAGGAAGATGTCTATGGATGCTGCTGCAGATTAACAGCTGACTTGCGGGGCCAAATCAAGACACTACTACTGTCACATTAAATAGCAGCTTAGGTGCTCAAAACAAAGCAGAAACAGTCTTTCCTTGTCTGTACTGCAATAGCGAGGCATGAAGATGACAAGCAGAGCTGCCGGCAAACTCTGGCATTTCTAGGTTCTCCCCCCAAGATCTGAGGTGCCCAGTCACTTAATCTTTATCTCACATGAGATCAGCCAATGCCTGGAACAGGCCAGAATATTTTCCTCAAGTCTGTTGGCCCTCCCCAGAGTGCTTCTCAAGAAGACACCGGGCTTGCCCTAAGCTTACAGGGCTGCATTGATTTGCTGCGTTCTTCTCACTGTGGACTGGGCTTCTCTGCTGTCATGAAAAAAGAAAGGTGAGGCTCTGCAAGGGCTTTCCTCCAAGGAAAAGCCCTTCCAAAGCCTTGCCATAAGGTGATAGGAAGCAAGATTTAGCAATGGCCTCTCCTTAAGGAGAAGCCCTGGCTGAATCTCCCATCCCACCAGGTGGCAAAGCCGACTTGGTGAGAGAGGGGAGGCATTCTAGAGAGCTTTGCCACTTAGGGGTGCAGGGGAGACCAGTGGCAAAGCAGAGTTTCTATGGCAACAGAAGTGGTAGGATGGGCAGGATCCTGCCTCTTGCATTTCCACCGCCTGAGGTGACTGTTTCACCCCACCTTGTCTGTGAGCTGGCTCTGGCTATAAGCAGCACATATCTGCACATAAAACCACCTAAAAGCCATCATAAACACAAATGATCACACAGGGAGTGGTACCAGAGACCATAGCTGTCAACCTTCCCTTTTTTTGGGGGGGGGGGATTTCCTTATTCCAGTGCCATTTCCTGCTGCTTTTCCGGATTGTTATATATCCTGTAGACTGTCCCCAGGACAGGTGAGGCTGCTGATTCCTTATTTTTGAGGCTGCTGATCCCTTATTTTCAAATCTGAAAGTTGACAGCTATGCCAGAGACTCCTAAGGCATGATTTAGGCTATTGGGATATGATGGGTCCTGAAAGTCAATTGGATGTAGTATCTCAGATGTAAACAACATGGCATCTTCCAGACGTTTTGGACTACAACTCCCATCCTCCCTGACTATTGGCTACACTGTCTAGGACTGATGGGAGTGGTAGTCCAATGACATTTTAAGACACTACACTGTCTACCTCTGCTGTATCTGCTAAGAGCAATTAGAATGATATCCTGCGGCACTCCAAACTCTTTAGAAATGACATTGAGCTCTCTCACTCAAGGTCCTGTTGGGGTGGTCACTTAAAAACCAGAAGGAGAACAAAAACCAACCAATAAGCAATGCACCTACCTCTAGAACCAGCCACAGCTGGTCTCCATCCTTCACATCTTTCTTGTAGTACAGTCCATAGAACTTGACTACATTTGGATGGTCAGAAAGAGCTTTCAAAATGTTGTACTCTGCTTCAATTTCCTCATCAATGTCCTAGTAACATGGATGGAAAGCAAAAGAAACAGTGAATTAATGGAACACCTTGTGAACATGTTTTACGGACAACATATAATAATATACTTATTAGGTATACTTATTGATGTACAGTCAAAAGGTTTTGCGCTGCATAGAATCTGAAAACAAATTGGTCTTTTGAGAAAATACTGAAAGATTAAAAGAGAAATTGGGGGAAGGTTTCTAGCCATAAGCGTCTGAAGTTTGAGAAGAAGTATAATCTGAACTCAACACTTCTAGGGGCTTTTCCCCAGTGCAATTCTATACACGTCTACTCTAAATAAGCCCCACTGAGTTCAATGAGACTTATTTCCTTGTTAAGTGTGTATATAGCTGGGATGGGAGACCTGTGGCCCTCTGAATACTGTACCCAACTCCCATCAGCCCCAGGCCAGCTTGGCCAATTGGTAGGGATGCTGGGAGCTGTAGTCTTATGACATGTGGAAGGCACCAGGTTTCTGATCCTAGGAAGTAAGGCTTAGTGCATTTGCTGCAAAGTCCCTTTAGAAGCCAGGATGGAGGTTCTTATAGAAACTGCAGCCTATAAAACAAGTGGATGTCAATAGTTGGATACTGTCAGGGGATGATTAGCTGCTTGTGCTTAAAATTGTGCCCCTTCAGAGTTTGTGCGGCCCCACAAACCTCTGTGTGTGACAGAGTTCCTCAGACATGTCTGCTCTAGTCACTAGTAGAGTCTGACAGTGGCTGCCTGCGGAAGCGCTTCCAGCAAAGAAGTTCCTTAACGGAAACGCGTCTCCTGGACTCACGACGTGGCAGCTTCCGGCGAAGCATGGGTCTCCCTGCAGTTGCTTCTGACACCTCCCCGCTATTTTCGCTGGATGTGTCTCTCACCCCTTTCTCTCCCCTGCTGTTTCCTGCCTGGGCTGCTGCGTCTCTCTCAGCATTACTGAGATCCTCCTCCAGAGACCCCTCGCTCCCCCTCCTTGTCCCTGCTTTAGCTGCTGACTCTCTCCCAGTCTCTGGGAGCCCTACCAACTCCCTTTCCTCTGATGTCAGTTCCCTGACATCCACCTCCCCTCCAGGGCCCCCTTCTCCCCCGCCCCTACTCTCTCCTCTGGGCGGTGAGGAGCTGAAACCCCGAAAAGAATCCTCTTCATCTTCAGACGTCTCGAACATTTCCCTCCATCGGTCTTCGTTCCGACTCGCTGAATCCTCCTCCACCTCGGAATCAGAGAACCCCTCCAACTCTTCTTCTTCGTCGGTGGTGGCGAAGTATTCCCTCCGGAACCTCGCCACTGGCTGGGGTTTACGAGGGAATCTCTGATGAAAAGTTTCAATCAAAACCTCGTCATCTACATCCTCTGCCCTGACCCAGGTGTTTTCCGACTCCGGCTCCCCTTCCCACATTACCAAATACTCTACTTGCTCTCCCTTCCACCTGGAATCGAGAATCTCCGCTACATGGTAGCTGTGTTCTTTTTCCTCCATAGCTGGTCCCCTATTGACCCTCCCCTCTCTGTCCCCTATATACGGTGACAGCAACGACCTGTGGAACACTGGGTGCAACTTCATGTGGTTCGGTAACCGGAGTCTGAAAGCCACTGGGTTGACCTGTTGCGTGACTTCAAATGGGCCCAGCCTTTTGGGTCTTAACTTCTTACAACCTCCTTTGAATGGTAACCCTTGGGTGGACAGCCACACCTGGTCCCCCACCCTAATGCTTTCCCCTTCCCTTCTGGTTTTGTCTGCCTGCCTCTTATATTCCTCCTTCGCCCTGTTCAAATTAAGTTGGAGCTGGCGATGGATCGCTTCCATTTCTTCAACGAACTGTTCTGCGGCTGGAACGCTCCAGTTCTCCCCTTCCCCCCCTGGGAAGGCTCGGGGATGACACCCGTGATTAGCCAAAAAAGGGCTCATCCCCGTGGACACGTTCTCTGCATTGTTGTAGGCAAATTCTGCCAACGCCAGCTTCTCCACCCAATCATTCTCTCTGTCATTCACATAACACCTCAAATATTGCTGGAGGACACCATTAGCTCTTTCCGCCTGCCCGTTGGTTTCTGGATGACGGGCAGTAGAGAAATTCACCTCTACATGCAATAAGCTCATGAGCTTCCTCCAGAACCTGGAAGTAAATTGTTTCCCTCGGTCAGAAACCACCCTCAAGGGGGCGCCATGCAGCCTAAACACATTTTCCACAAACAATTTAGCGGTTTCTTCCGCTGTGACCGCATGTGAGCAGGCTATAAAGTGGGCCATCTTGGTTAACAGGTCTACCACAACCATGATGGCTGTTTTCCCTTTGGACCTGGGCAGATCAGTCATGAAATCTATTGCCACTGCCTCCCATGGCCTTTCCGGCGTGGGTAGTGGTTCTAATAAACCTGCCGGTGCCCGCCTCTCCCCCTTGGCTCGTTGGCATTGGTCACACCCTCTCACATATTCCCGCACATCTTCCCTGACCTTGGGCCACCAGAATTCCCTGGTAACCAGCCACATGGTTTTGTGTTGCCCAAAATGCCCTGCTGTGGGGCTATCGTGCAGTTGCTTGAGTACCTTTTCCCTCAATTCCCCTTCAGGTATGTATAACGCTCCCTTGTAGTACAACGCCCCGTTTCTCTCCTCAAAACCCCCGGGTTTGTCTCCCTCCCTCCTGAGACCCCTGAGTTTGTCCTGGGCGTATTCATCCTGCACCGTTCCCTCTACCAGTTCCCTTTGCCCCACCAATGCCGCCCCACACACCCAGCGGTCCTCGGGAATGACATGGGTCTCTTCGGGTGCACCCTCTCCCTCCAAATATTCAGGTTTGCGTGAGAGAGCGTCCGCCCTAACGTTCTCCGGGCCTGGTACGTAACAAATCTCAAAGTTAAATTTGGAGAACTCCTGGGCCCATCTCAACTGCCGTTGGTTGAGCACTCGCGCAGTTCTCCAATACTCTAGATTCTTATGGTCCGTGCACACTTGCACCTTCTGTTGTGCACCAATTAGCAGGTGCCTCCATCTCCGGAAGGCCTCATGAATCGCAAGAAGTTCCCGGTCGTACACCGTGTAGTTCCTCTCAGATTTGTTCAGCTTTCGCGAAAAGAAGGCACACGGTCGCCACTCTGACCCCTCCTTCCCCGGCTGCAGAAGAAGCACCGCCCCTATGGCTCTGTCAGAAGCGTCTGTTTCGACCCTCAGCTTTTTTTGTAAATCCACATGTAGAAGTTGTTCATCAGAGGCGAAGGCCCTTTTCAGTTCCTCAAACGCTCGCTCCGCCTCCCCCGTCCAAACAAACTTCTTTTTACTGCTGAGACAGTCCGTGATGGGCGCCGTCAGGTGGGCGAAGTTTCGGATGAACTTACGATAAAAGTTTCCAAACCCTAGGAACCTCTGCACATCCTTCTTGGTCTTGGGTGTTTTCCATTCCAGCACCGCTTGAACCTTGCCGGGGTCCATGGCCAACCCCTTGTCTGACAAGCGGTACCCCAGGAATTCCACCTCCTTGGTATGAAACTGACACTTCTCCAGTTTCACCCACAGTCTGTTGGCTTGCAGCCTGCTCAACACTTCTCTGACGTCTCTCACATGTTGCTCCTCATTCTCCGAATACACCAACACGTCATCTAAGAAGGCCACGCAATTCTTGTAGAGCAAAGGCCCCAGTACGTGGTTCATGAAGGCTTGAAAACACGCTGAGCCTGTTTGTAATCCAAAAGGCATAACGAGGTATTCAAATGCCCCCAAAGGGGTGAACATGGTGGTCTTCCATTCATCCCCTTTCCTTATACGTATCAGGTTGTACGCCCCCCTTAGGTCCAGCTTTGTAAAAATCTTTCCTTTTCTCACCCTGGTCAAAATATCATCAATCCTGGGCATAGGAAAAGCCGCCGGCTCTGTCACTGCATTTAACCGCCGAAAGTCACATACCAGCCTCGGCTTGTCCGTGTTTTTTTTATCCACAAAAAACACTGGGCTACCCCCCGCTGCCTTGGACTCTCTGATGAAGCCTCTCTTCAGGTTCTTGTCAATGAACGCTCGCAACTCCTGCATTTCCCTGTCTGACATGGCATACAACTTGCCTACAGGAAGCTGTGCTCCAGGGAGTAAATTGATCTGGCAATCAAAGGGCCTATGCGGGGGTAGTTGGTCAGCTTCCTTCTCGCTGAACACGTCGCTGAGATCAGCATACTGTGGTGGCACCTTCCCCTTCCCCATTACTTCAGTCCCTGCCAGGGTGGCTTGGGCCCCTGCTGACCCCTTTTCCCCCCTGCAGTGTTCTAAGCAATGTGCTGAACCGAAGGAAACCACTCTTTGATGCCAGCCCACCAGCGGATCATGTAAGGCTAGCCAGCTCATTCCCAAAATAATGGGAGCGCCTCCCAAGGTGGCCACATTAAACGCTATCAGTTCTGTGTGCCTTGCCACCCTCATTATCATTGGGACGGTCTGCAAGCTAACTCCTCCTCCCAACAGTTCCCTGCCATCGATCGTGGTCACCTGCAGGGGGTTGCTTAAAGGGATAGTCTGTATCTGATGTTCAGCAGCAAACTCCTTGCTCATAAAATTGCAGGAGCTGCCTGAGTCCAACAGCGCCTTTATTTTTAGGGGGTGTCCATTTTGCAGCTCTAGCGACACTTCAATCACTAGAGCAGGTCGAGGAGCTTCTGGCACGGGCACTTTCACTGCTCTTTGGCCTGGCTGCAGTGCCCTGACGTTGGCAACCAGGCGTTGGCTTTTACCTGCTCCGTTTCTCCCTGCTCTCCCCCCTCAACTGCTCCCACCATCCCTTGCCATTCCTTCCTCTGGGGGCAGACTCTGGCAAAGTGGCCTGGCTGTTGGCAGAGATAGCATTTCCGGGCTCCCTTTCCCTCCTTCTTCGCCCCCTCACTGGGCTTTGAAACTGCGCGTGCGCGGGCTGTTCCGATTTCCATCGGCTCTGCCGGCGGGAAAGCTGGCTCAGGAATGTCTGGAATGCGTAACTCCTTCCCACGTTCCCCTCTCCCTTCCCGCCTCTCCAAGGCTCTTGCCTCCTGGCGCGCTCCAATGGTCAGCGCAGATTTGGTCAGCTGATCCATAGACACCGCCCTGGGGCTCCTGGACAGCTCGTCTTTCACAGCCGAAGAAAGACCTTCTTCAAATAGCATCTGAATGGGTGCTGCCGATAAATCCCACCCCAATCTGTGAATCAGCATGGTAAATTCAGTCCAGTACTCACGGACAGATCTGCTTCCCTGCTTGCAAGCCATTAGCTGTCTGCGCACCACCCCTTCCTCAATATCGCTGGAAAACATGATATCCATTGCACGAAAGAATTTCATAGTGTCCTTTAGGATATCGTTGTGCGTTGCCATCAGGGGTCGAACCCAGTCCCGCGCCCCCTTCTCAAGATGCCCAATTACGAAAGCAACTCGCGATTCCTCATCAGGGAACTCATCAAACTGCACATTCAGGGCATATTGCATCTCGGTCCTAAAGGCATGGTAATCCTTGGGGTCCCCCCCAAACTTCTGCACCAATCCTGGTACCTTTCTGGGGAACTGAGTGGTTCTCCCCTTTTTGTCTGCATCCTGAGCCCTTCTCTCCTCGAGCCTCGCCGTCTGCAGCGCAAGTTGGACCTCCAGAGCTTGATACCTTTCTTCCAAGCTTGGACCAGCTCCAACCCCTGCCTCTCCGGTTCCGGCTGGGTTGCTCATGATGCTTTCTCCTGCACAGGCAGCGTACAAAGACTGTCAGACTGCTGTCAGGGGATGATTAGCTGCTTGTGCTTAAAATTGTGCCCCTTCAGAGTTTGTGCGGCCCCACAAACCTCTGTGTGTGACAGAGCTCCTCAGACATGTCTGCTCTAGTCACTAGTAGAGTCTGACAGTGGCTGCCTGCGGAAGCGCTTCCAGCAAAGAAGTTCCTTAACGGAAACGCGTCTCCTGGACTCACGACGTGGCAGCTTCCGGCGAAGCATGGGTCTCCCTGCAGTTGCTTCTGACACCTCCCCGCTATTTTCGCTGGATGTGTCTCTCACCCCTTTCTCTCCCCTGCTGTTTCCTGCCTGGGCTGCTGCGTCTCTCTCAGCATTACTGAGATCCTCCTCCAGAGACCCCTCGCTCCCCCTCCTTGTCCCTGCTTTAGCTGCTGACTCTCTCCCAGTCTCTGGGAGCCCTACCAACTCCCTTTCCTCTGATGTCAGTTCCCTGACAGATACTGATAGCATTATTCTTGTTTTTCTACATTGCAAGCTACAAAAATGGGGTCTCCTTGAGTTCCGACTCACATATTCCTAGTTTTGCTAAGAATGTCCTCTCTTTATATTTCTAATAATAATAATAATAATAATAATAATAATAATAATAATAATAATTTTTATTTATATCCCGCCCTCCCCAGCCGAAGCCAGGCTCAGGGCAGCTAACAACACTAAAATAGTGCAACATTATAAAAACATCATAAGAATTAATTAAAATCAAAATTGATGGCAACCATAAACTAAAGTATTGTAAAGATTGCCATATCTTAAAACCGCTGTAAAAATCAAGAAGCATTTAGAAAAAGAAAAAAACAAGCCTATAAATGAGTTAAGTCAGTAAAAAAAAAAAAAAGGTAAATTGATAGCAGTTGCTTGGCTTTTTTTTTAGTCAGTTATTTCATTTCTTCAGTTCAATCCAGTGCAGTGTTCTCAAAGAAAGGTGGAAATTTTCAAGCACCTTGTTTATTGCAATGGCTCCCTCTTCAGACACTCAGGATTCCTTCAGTTTAAGGAAGCGATATAATCTATGCGGTCAAACTTCCCCAGATGAGGGCATTACATTCACAGTGCATGAAGCAGAAACTATGGACCAGTTGGCACCCGACACCCCGCCTTCTCTAGCCAATAAAGGCAATGACTATATTGTTATAGATGGGGGACACCCACATAAACACTATAAATTATAAGTGGCAGGATTTTGATTATTTGCTGTATTGAAGGGAAGACTGGAGGCCAGTGGAAAAATACAGGCTAAGCTTTCTTGCAGAGATACATTGACATGACAAAAGGTGTTGGTGGCCCATTTAGGAGGAATCTTGGGCCTGGGCAGATAGAAGGTTGCCAGGAGTGACAGGAAAATAATCTTTAGCAAGGTGTGCTGGGAAGATGACAGGGGGAGAACCAACAGTGGGCTCCATCTTGGGCAGGCTGGCTGAAGGCTAGCTGGGGGAGATGACTTTGACGCCAGTGCTGCACTGCTATGGGGAACAATACCCTCTTGAAATGACCATGCTGTAAGATCTGGACTCCCTCCATGCAGATTGAAGGTGTAAATGTGTGAATAAAAAATAGTTCTTAAAGCTACAACAGTTTCTGCTGTGCCTCAATTCTAAAAGTAAACTTACGTGAACTGGATCCAAGATTTTGACTGCAGCTTTGCTCCCATTTTTCTTGTTGAACACCTTGAAAACCTTGCCATATGTTCCTTTGCCAATCGTCTCAACTATTTCCCAGGTGTCTGAAGGATCAGGAAAGCTGTCAAATATGATCGTTTTGCCAGTTAAGGGCAGCATCTCAAACAGCAACTCCTGGTGGGAAAAAAAGAATTCTGCATTGAAACCATCACTGAGAACAGTCGTCCCAATTACAGAGGGAGCTGAACAGAAATGTGTTTATACATCTCACTATGTTTCAAAATTAATTTTTACCAAGAAGTATTTGTAATAAAAAAAAGTTTCAAAAGGAGTAAGAGACGTAATTTTGAAATCTCAGCTATCTGGGGCAAAATTCACATGATAGTGCCAAGACAACACTAGGACCACATAGTACAGAGGTAGCCATTGTGTTTTCTTCTGGATATGGTTGGACTACAACCTTCACAATCATATACTGGCTGGGAATGATGGGAGCTTCGAGGGCACCATGATGGTCACTTCTGGTATGGTGGCTTAGAGGTCAGCCAGGTAGTCAGTTCAAATATCGCCTCTTCTCTGATTTCAATAGAGGCCTCTGACAAACCAAAAGCGGTTGGCAGATTCCCTGTTTCTGAAATGCCCTCCCTTGGTGAGATGTGTCAGCCTCCCTCGCTATTAACTTTTCAGAGGAATTTAAAAACATCTGTTTGCCCAGACATGCGATGGCTGAAGGACCTGTCCCTGGCAACCCTGAAATGATTAGTTTTGAGAGTAAATTATTTATTCCAGAAGTTTCTAAAGCCTTCGTCATGTGCCTCCTCCATGAGAGGTACATAGGGTGGCAACACAAGAACTGGCCTTTTCTGCAATCATAGACTCTTTGAGTTGGAAGGGACCCATGGGTCATCTAGTCCAACCGCCTGCAATGCAGGAATCTCAGCTAAAGCATCCATGGCAGATGGCCACCCAACCTCTGCTTAAAAACCTCCAAGGAAGGAGAGTTCACCCCCTCTTGTGGGAGTCTGTTCCACTGCCGAACAGCTCTTACTGTCAGAAAATTTTCCCAGAATTTTAGTCGGAATCTCCTTTCTTGTGACTTGAAGGCATTGGTTTGAGTCCTACCCTCCAGAGCAGGAGAAAACATGCATGCTTTTTCATGTGACAGCCCTTAAGATATTTGAAAATGGTTATCATATCTCCTCTCAGTCTCCTCTTTTTCAGGCTAAACATACCCAGCTCTTTCAAGTGCTCCTCATAAGGCTTATTTTCCAGACCCTTGATCATCTTGGTTGCCCTCCCGCTGAACATGTTCCAGCTTATCAACATCCTTCTTGAACTGTGGTGCCCAGAACTGGACACAGTATTCAAAATTGTGGTCTGATTAAGGCAGAATAGAGTGGTACTATTAATTCCCTTGATCCGGACACAAAACTTCTGTTGATGCAGCCTAGAATAGCATTAGCTTTTTTTTTTTTTGCTGCTGCTGCATCACACTGTTGCGTCATGTTAAGCTTGTGGTCTACTGAGACCCCTAGATCCTTTTCAAATGTACTGCCAGTAAGCCAGGTGTCACCCATCCTATATTTGTGCATCTGGTTCTTACTGTCTAAGTGCAGAACCTTACATTTGTCCCTATTGAAATTCATTTTGTTAGCTTGCGCCCAGTTCTCCAATATGTTAAGGTCATTTTGAATTCTGATTCTGTCTTCTGCAGCATTAGCTACCTCTCCTAGTTTGGTGTCATCTGCAAATTTGATGAGCATCCTCTCAGTTCCTTCATCCAAGTCATTTATAAAGACGTTGAACAACAACGGGCCCAGGGCAGAACCTTGTGGCACCCCACTTTTTTTCCAGGATCACAAGGAACCATTAATCTCTTTGGGTTCGGTCAGTCAAATCCACATAACAGTTACCTCGTTCAACCCACATTTTACCAGCTTCCTCGCAAGAATATCAAGATACACTGTGTCCACAGCATTTCCCTGATCCACTAAGTTTGTAATTCCAAAGAAAGAAAGAAAGAAAGAAAGAAAGAAAGAAAGAAAGAAAGAAAGAAAAAGAAATTAGATTGGTCTGGGATGATTTATTTTTGAGAAACCCATGTTGGGTCTTAGTAATCACAGCATCCTTTTCTAAATGCTCACAGACTGACCGTTGAATTATCTGTTCTAGGACCTTTCCTGGTATCAATGTCAAGCTCACCAGTCTATAATTACCTGGGTCTTCCTTTCCCCCCAGGCAAAAATGTTCCTCTTTAATCAGGCCTTTGGCTATTTAACATCTTATATCCTTTTAGATTAAGGTCACCAGATTTTTTTCCCAATGATTCTGGGGACACTTTTCAACTTCAATGGATTTTGTATGGGGACTGATTTATAAATCCGGGGACTGTCCCCAGGAAACGGGGATGTCTGGTAAACTTATTTTAGATGTGTGTGGTTCATTTTGGGGGGGAAGGTTATATTTTTGTTTTGTCCTTGTTTTTATTATGTATTTTGCATTCTTATCTTGTATTTTTAGGCTGCAAACTGCCCTGGGTTCTTCAGATGAAGGGCAGTACACAAATTTAATAAATAAAATTATTTTTTTCGAGAAGGTTTTTTTTTTACTGTTTTAAAGTTTTAATTGTATTGTTTTAGTAGTGACAGGTTTGCCACCTTGGGCTCTTTTGGAGGGAGGTTGGGATTCAAGCGGCGGCCATTTTGCACACATCTGACAATTGATGCACGACCACTAACACATGCTTTGTTTTGGGCCCTGGAAGGGGGCGGGACAGGGGTGGGACAGCCTTACAAACAGCTGGCATGCGCAATGACCCAGAATGCAACCCCCACACAAATGGGGAGCGGCCTGCAGCTATTCAATCAATAAATTGGGTGGAGGGTGGGAGTGGCCCCACCTTTTTTGGCTCAAGGCCGAGTGGCATGTGGCTCTCAATTGTTTCCCCCCAGAGAATGAGGGCAATGGTAAGAAAAAAAGATTCCCCTCTCCCTACTCTAAGAACTGAGGAATTGTAAATAATATTGGACAGTGTTCCCCTGCCTTGGGTCTCCAGCTGTTTTTTGGACTACAACTCCCATCATCCCTACCTAGCAAGCCCAGTGGTCATGGATGATGGGAATTGTAGTCCCAAAACAGCTGGGGACCAAAGGTTGGAAAGCACTGATATAGGAGATGCAGCTGCTATCATTCTGTATGGTGCCCATGCTTTGTGCATGGCTAAGCAGGGGTTAGGCATCAGTAGTCCATGTACAAACTCACATTTACTTTCCTCTTAGCAGCACTCAATTTAAGAAACGCAGCAAAACAAAACGAAAACCCAAAGTAATTTTTCAACAAGTGGATGCCCAATGAACATTTCTGAAGAGCAAGCCAGATCCCCAAGTCTAAGCACCTTTTAATTTTCCTCTTACAAGCCAATGAACATTTACAAGTGTCATAAAAATCAATACCTTTGCTCAAGTCTATTTGTCAGAGCTGACAACAACAAAGCATCAGTGGCCAAAGAACTGGGTCACCCGTAACCCAAGAATTGCTTGCTTTATCTGAGTACTGATATCCAAGTTAGAAATTAAGGAAGAGTATCAGATAACCTGGTCAAGGAAAGGAAAGGCTCCGGGCATTAAAAGACTGTTACACCTCCAACTGCACATACCGGTACATAACATGATTAGTTCCCCCAAAGCCAGTTAAGACCCTCCAGAACAGGCTAGATTAACACGAGAGCTGTGCTTCCTTATTACAACACCAATTCAGGCAGTGAGTTTAGCCAGCTAGAAAAAGGTAAACAATATAAAGTTGGGATAATGGCAGTTGTCAATATATATTTGTAATGTTGCCTGCTGCATACTAAATGTTCTCACGGTCAAACCACTCGTGGATCTCTAGACTAGGCAAATTTGCAATGCGCAGAGGTGTGAAAAGTGCAGAAGCTGAAGGCGCCACACCTGCGACACGCAGCACACTGCCTTGGAAGCACATTTCATTGAAATTGATGGGACTCTAGGCTCATATGCAACAGGTTCCCTTCTATGCAGCAGCTGACCATATCTCATCACAGCCTGTAAGAGTCCGGGATCTGTGTTTGCACATGGGGCAAGAGAGAAATTGCATCTGCAATTGGATCCTGCTTCTTGTCATGTGTAGTCCACATGTACATGTGAGAAACCAACACATGTGTTAACTACCCATGCATTTAAAATTAATATTTTGCTATTACTATGATGTCACTAGGGTTCATGGCACTTCACACTGATACCAAACCGAGGCTACTGCCAAGTTTCCGACTGTATTAGCAGCCAGTGAACAAACTCACTTACTTGCATCTTACAACACATTTAAAACGTTTTATTTGCAGCTGTATAGCTGCAACTCTTTCCTTTACTAGGGAGGCAGCCACATAGAACAAAGGGGACCGAGTAAAACACGCGCAAGACTCAGCTGCACAAACCCCACTGAAGTCCATTTATCTTACTTTACTCCCATGACAATCTGTTTAGGATTGCTGCCTAAGCAAGCACGCGCCATGAGTTTTTGTTCAGTCTGATAACCGGGGATTGGCGGTGGTGGGGAGCAGGAGTGCCAGTTTGGCCCCACGACCGTGGGTGCCCGGGGCCGTGGGTGCCATGCAGCGTACATGGCCCTGGCGCCAAAATTTGTGGGTGCCCGAGCACCCAGGTCACCGGCACCTATGGTGGGGAGATAACACGCAGCAGATCCCTTGCTGCCTCAACGAGCAGTAGGGCACACAGCTCGCCGTTCTGGTAAACGCGCGCTCCTTGCGCGGAATCCTACACGCTCCCCGCAAGGGCGATCTTCCTCCCCATTGCGCGCGCTCAGCTGCTCCTCTGCCCCAACCTTCCCCATCTTCTCGACACCACCCCTGGGGAGCGAGGGGGCTTACCTTGCTTGGTGGTGCAGGGCGGAGACAGGAGCCCCACGCGACTCTTCCTGCCCCGCAGGAGAGCGGCTCGGGCGCGGGTTCGAGTCCTGCGCGGCCACTAGCTCCCTCTGCCCGCGGATAGCTCGACCCATCCAGCGGCGCCCGCAAAGAATCCGGGCGGGAAAGCAGAGATCCCGGCGCCAGCGGCGCTCAGCTCTCCTCGCTCCAGATGGCCAGATCAGGTTGCTCCGGCGGAGCAGGCAGCTGTCCAGGGGTTCCGCCCGTCGGATCCTGACCCTTCGCCTGCCCTGCAGCGGATGCTTTACCCCGGGGGTCAACAGAAGGCCACGCGAGCAGGCTCTCGCCCTCCTCCTTGTCCTCCTCCTATTTTCCAGGCATCCATAAGGAAGACACCCATCTCAATCCCTACCACCGCGCGCCCCCTCGCACTCTTTCCAACGAGACATGCAACAGATTGTTCCTCTCCTTAAAAAAAAAGTAAAATAAAATCCGCCGCCTGCCCTCCTCCTCCTGGTGGCCTGGATAGCAGCCACCTGGCGTTAGGAGAGACAAGCAATAAGCTTTGCATTAGTAGCAGCAGATCAGCCCCTCCCTGTGTTGATAGTCCTCGTTGTGGACGTGAACGGCAGGTGCTGCTGCTGCTACTGTCTGCAACCGGGCTAAAGAAGGATGCCCATATATTTTGATAACCCGAAGCAGAAAGCCAGGACTCTGGGAAGGGGCTCTGCAGGCTGAAACCCTAAGCAAACTATTTATCCCTATCCTACCATCACTCTGGAAAGCTGCAGACGGCACACAAATGCGTGCCACGGTTTGTCCTCCCAACACACCCTGCGAGGAAGGTTCGCTTGAGAGATGGCGACTGCCCCAGGGTCAGCCACTGTGCTCCAGGGCAACACAGGGACTCGAACTCTTCTTAGTCAGATATTCTAACCACTACACACTGACTGGCCTAGGGAACAGAGAAGGGGCCAGGAATATTTTTGGCCCGGCTCAGCCACACCCCACATCCTTGGGCCAACTTTGAGAGGCGGGAGTGGGCGTCACTCACCTGATGTCACTATAGGTGGGTGATCCTGCCCACCTGCTTCACTGGCACAAGGAAAGGGCTGGCGAAGCCGCGCCCAGGAGAACTGAACCCTGCCCATCAGCTGATGTCACCCAGGGATGACAGCTGTTCGACAGGTCAGTGTGGTTTGGGGAAAATGGCCTCTGGGACAAATTGGACTCTCTGGCATGCCAATAGGTCCCTCAAACCATAGCATAGAGTATGTTCCCATTAACGCACTTTACAGACATTACACCAGTGCTGAAAAATTTGCGCTTGCTGGCTATTAGGTACTCAGTCAAGTTCAAGGTTTTGTTGTTGACATTTAAAGCCCTAAACAAATTGGCAGCGGCACACCTAGAAGATATATCTGCTGGTATATCTTCCCTGGGACAGACCAAGCTGATGATTAATATCTTCCGATGTGGGTCATTTCACCACATTTGTGGGCGCAGCACCCACCCTCTGGAATGCCCTCTCTCAGTGAGACGGAGACAGTGGGGATTTCCAGACATCTCTTAAAAACTTACATGTTTACCAAGGTTTTGCTAGATTGTGGCTCCTAATTTTTTTAAATTTTCTGTTCTGTACACTTTCACTTTTATTTGATGTATAGTTCACTTTTGTTTTTAGGAAATGTTATTGAAATATTGTCGCACTGTTATTGCTTTTATTTATTTAGAAATGTTTGGAAACCAGTTCGTTTTTTAAAAAAACCTAAGCTGTAGTACAAAAACAGTATAAGTTATTTTCAATAAAAACACAGGAAAAATCTGCAAAAATTTAAAAGCAAGTGTACACAATTAAATAAGTGGGCTTACCGAAATAAATGTTTTCAGCGAACATAACACACAAGATATTTGGGGCACCTGTTTTATATTTAAAAGGAAGGGAATTTTATGTAAACTGCTGAAAAGAATTATCATTGTCATTGATATTAATATTATAAGCTAGGGAGCTAATTTTGACAGGTGGGTTATTCCACCCACTTGTCAAAATTAGCTAAAGGGGTAGGGCAATAGCAGTCAAGAAGGACTGAACCCCCCCCCCACACACACACATCAGCTGATGTGCAAGAGGTTTAATCCTGCTTTCAGCAGGGCGGCCACATCTTTGCTTGCCTCACACCTGATGTCAGGTGTGCAGCAGGTGAGTGAGTTTTGCATCATGGGTCAAATGTGGTCTGCAGGCAGGCCAGAGCTTTCCCACCCCTGTTACTAAATGGTATACATTTTTAGCAAATAAAAGGATGATGCACCTCCTCTGTTTTTAACTCTACTTGCAGATTAGTCACAGGCGTTCTAGTTGAGTGACAAATAAATTATGTACATGGAAGACAACTAATAAATAAATTCTGCCTTCTGTAAAGTTGTTAAAAATACAGGAGCCCCCTCCTCTTTTGCATTTGGCCTGCTATAGCAGTCTCTACTCTTGAGAAAACATCAAGCAAGAGTAGAATTCAACTTATGGATCTGGATCTGCCAAAATCTTAACCACAGGTGACTGAAGAAACACTTGTGTGGTCTGTATAAGCCCATTTTAAAAGGCAGCATGTTAATAGGACACATAGTCTTTCGTATCTAGGGCATGCCGTTCAACTCCTTCCAAAATGGAGCTATTCTTCAGCACCCAGCAGAAGACAGGCTTACTGAACGGCTGGTGAATACTGTAGTTGCCCTCAAGTCTTTCTGGGCAGAAATGCATTGAATTAAAATGGACCAGACAACTAGTAAGACCACCTAGGGGTGGTCAGGTTTTGTTTTGTTTTGTTTTGTTTTGTTTTGTTGGAACACATGCACCTTTCAGAATCTCGTGAAATATTTTTCTGTGGATTTCCCTCTTCTCTGGAGTTATTAAAGGTGCAGTAGCCCCCTGTTGCCTTTTTCACCAGGCCGCTCTAGATAGTGAGAAACAGAGGAATTCAGCCCCGAGGAGAAATAAAAATGGCTGTCAATCCAGAACAAGCATGAACTCTTGTGTTTAACGCTGGATGTTGGTTACAGCTTGCTTCAAAGATCAACAAACCGAGGAACAGAATTAGGAGGGAGAGTGTGCATGATGCCTGAGTATTGCTGTTCAATGTGCTCCACATACCAAAATAGGCTGCCCTGAGCACCTAAATGGATTTCCCTCTGACAGCAGACTAAGAGGTGGTTCCTATGGAAACTTGGCTCTAAACCATAGAAGCCTTAACGGGTCACACAAGCTACAACTAGAAACTAACAGGAAACTATGCTGACTTTGCAGTGCAGGTGTCTCACGTTCCCTGAAAGTTTGGAAACATTACTTTAGGGTGCTTTTGTGTGGAAGACCAGACAGACAATTTTGACAGCTGAATTTCTTTTTGTCATGGCAGGTGTTGAAAGGCAGAGGTCCTCCTGCATGCAAGTGGAAAAGCTGGCAACGTATAAGATCTGTTCACTCTAACAATTATAGTGGACTCAATTATGATTAACTGCACAATGGACTAGGTTTCCATGTTGCCATCCTGCCATCTCACAAATCCGATGCTTTTAGCTGCCAGTCTATGGGTTCATCCACAAATATTCCTAGGTCTTTCACTAATCTCTAGGGGATGTTCCAAAGATAGCCATCTGGAGATTTGGATTTGTCATCTTTTCTATCCAATTAGGGAGAGCAGCAAACAGTGGCACAAACAACTTTATATTTTCTGGAGGATGCTAGGCCTAAAAGGATGACTGTGACAAGAGAGTAAAAGTCTTGTCAGCGATGCCAGCTTGTTTTACTAACCAGTCCTTTCATAGCTCATTCCTAAGGTTGCCAGATCCAGACACTGAGAGGGCAACTTTAAGATACAGATGAGGAATCTTTTTCAATCCAAGGGCGAAATTTCCTCATCAAATTTCTATAAATCCCATGCCATTGGTGAACGGGGGTCTCCCCGACAGGGCCTTTTCTGTAGTGGCTCCTCTTAACCCAGGCATTTGGTGGCTTTTCCTGGCAACCCAAATATCATTGGGTACAATAATGTTTACATCTTTAACTGCTTTTAATTACATGTGTTTTTAGAACATCTTAACTGCTTTAGAATGTTTTTGCTTTTTAAAATCTGTGTATCTGTTTACCACAATGGGATCCTAGGGGAAGAAAGTTAGTATATAAATGAAACAACAAAAATGATTTCCTACCCAACTTTTAAGGGTGCAGGACTCCTATTCTCTTTTGCATCTGTTCACCCTAAATAGAACAAGTTTAAATGGAGAGGAAAGAATCTTCTGTACTCTGGAACCAAAATAACAGTTCAGAAAATTGGAATCCTCAAGATTTCCTTAATGCAGTACCTTAGCAGCAATGGGCTTGATGCAAAATCTTGTTCTGTGTGTGTCAATGCACCTTGGGAAACTGGAAGTAAACTAATGCATGACTGTTTCTTAAAACATTTATTAGTGTAATGGCAAAGTGGGTGCTGTATCATGGTGCCCTTTTGGTTTCAGAGGGTAACCTTTTAAAAGAAAAGAAAGAAAGTAGCTTCCCAGCACATTAGTGTTAGTAATTTCTCTGACATTTTGCTGTTGAAAGGTGATGCGTGCTTGTTTGTTTGCCAGACTAGCAACAGGGATATACATGGAGCTTAACAGAGCATCAATAAAACCCAAACCTTTCCCTCTCCCAAAACTGAACACATGGAAGGCAATAGATGGAGAGTATGAAGATGGAGGTGAAGATAAATGGTCCATCAGATATTGTTGGACTCCAACTCCCATCAGCCCCAGGCAGCATGACCAGTGATCTAGAATGATGGGGATTGTAGTCCAAAAAATGTCTGGAGGGCCACAGGTTCCCTATCCCTGTACATAAGCCATTTCATATTTCAAACAAAATCCCACTTACTTAAAATCATGTCAAGGAGAAATAACTCTTTGGTTGCAGACATGACTAATGAGCTTTAATTACAGTACTAATACTTCTGCTTAATTAGTTGAAGTGAGGCATATGACACTTGTATCATCTTGTGCGTTGTTTGTGGATCAGAAGCCACAGTGTTTTTGCATTTCTTGGGCCTAGCCTCGATCCATGCGAACACAGGACAAAACTTCTATTCACGGCAAAAAGGTCCTCCCTTATAAATGCACATTTATTTCACGGGGGAAACATAATATGGAAGGCCCTGGCAGAAGCAGGATCACAGGGTGGGGCAGAGCCACTAGACTAGCTTGCCAGCTGGTGGGTCACAATTGCTTAGATAGAGGGGGGGGCAAGGCAACAGGGAGGTTTTTGTGGTGCCAATGCAGGCAGCTGAAGTGCCGGATTGGTTCAGTTCATGCGTTGGCATTGTAACATGTAGCTGTTTCTCTAAGAGACCTTAGGAACACCAGATCTGTGCTCTTGTAGGGATTGAAGGCCTCCCATATCATGATAAAGGTAAAGGGACCCCTGACCATTAGGTCCAGTCGTGACCGACTCTGGGGTTGCGGCGCTCAATGGCAAAGACTTGCCAATCAGAAGGTCGGTGGTTCAAATCCCCACGATGGGGTGAGCTCCCGTTGCTCGGTCCCTGCTCCTGCCAACCTAGCAGTTCAAAAGCACGTCAAAGTGCAAATAGATAAATAGGTACCGCTCCGGCGGGAAGGTAAACGGTGTTTCCGTGCGCTGCTCTGGTTTGCCAGAAGTGGCTTAGTCATGCTGGCCACATGACCCGGAAGCTGTACACCAGCTCCCTCGGCCAATAAAGCGAGATGAGCGCCGCAACCCCAGAGTCGGTCACGACTGGACCTAATGGTCAGGGGTCCCTTTACCTTTACCTATCTTCTATCTGGCCAAGAGGATTAGGGCAGAAATGTGTTTTGCACCTGCTATGCAGGAGAGAGCCATTTGCCAGTTAATTTGTAAGGTATTAAGAGGGACATGATAACATGTCTTGGATTCTTTTCTTTTAATTTATTGAACAATGGTTGCCGAGGGAGTCTAAAAATAACTTCATCAGCATGCAGGCTGATATTTTAGAAATCCACTGAGCTTCCACTGCCTAGATAAACTGCCGTGAAAAATTGCTCCTGAGCACCAAAGTAAAGGTAACACAAACTTTCCGGCAGGCATAGCAGGGGAAAAGATTCCCAGGAGTGGGATTTCAGAGATTTTTAACGTCGCTGTTCATATATGCTGTTCACTCTGAACTGCCACATTTTGAGTCATTTTCACACGTTCCACAAATTCCAGCCCTCTTGGTCCATTGCTATAAAATAAGGCAACTTCGCTTTCACAATAGTTATCCTAAAACAACACAAAGCTGCAGCAGAAGGAGAGATGGGGAGCAGAGCCATTCCATCTGCTCTGCCGAGATTCAGTGACCAGCCCATTGGCCTCCTCCCTCAACAGTTACCTGGCAACAACCTGAGCCATTGCACTAGCTTACAACAGAGGGAGAGATGGGAAGCTGCTCCATTGGCTCTCCTGAGAAAGACGAGATTCCATTGGTTCTTGGGGCTTGTCCAAACTGCCCCTTGTCCCATGCCTAGAAAATACAGGTCCAAGCAGTTTTCTGCTTGCCCCATGCTGTCTAGGCACAGGTCGAGGGATCTTCCTTTTGCCATGCCATGCTCCCCTGGAAAACCCACTCTTTAGCACAAAATTGGAACAAATGGCTATCCATGAAAAACCTGATTGACATTGGTTCTGATTCAGCGCTAAGCCACAGGTTTCCTCAGGGAAAAGCGGGGGGGGGGGGACCAGAAGTATGGATGACCCCTTATCTCCCTGAACTGTTTCTGGTCCAGCTGGTCAATATTAGAACTACTATTCAACTTCAAGGACAGGCTGCCTGAGGGTCTTTTTTGGGGGGGTTGGGAGTTGTTTTCTGTTCCCCCCTTGTTTTATTTGTGTTTTGTTTTTCAAATTGTAAGCTGAAGAGCAGGGTAGAAATGCTATAAATAAACATACAATGGGATCAAAGTGACAAGCTGAAAAGCCTTTGTTCTGCCATGGTCTCTGGCACCACAGCAGAGACATTTATTTATTTATTTATTTATTTATTTATCTATCAGTCAATCAATCAATCAATCAACCAATTAAGTTAGTATACCACCCTTCATCTGACTACAGGGTGGTTCACAACATAAAAATACAAAATGAGTATATGTTCTGTGGTGCTCTAGAGAGAGAATCTTATATCCCCCCCCCCAATAAGGAATTAGGCTCAGTAGTTCCAAGAAGGATGTACACACTTTGCTTACTTATGGGAGGGGTGGGAAACATCCAATGCGCAGATCAACCTCCACCCACCAGGGAGTTCAAGTTGGCCCATGAGACCATTTCCGCACTCAGGACATAAGCTAATGGATGGAAGGGTAAGGTTAAATCCTGCATTGGCTGTGACCACCTGTTCCCAACAAGAAACAGGGGAGTGCAGCCAAATTGAGCAGGATGCCATACAAACCCCTTCCTGATACAGGAAGGAGTTTGCATTGAAATCCCTTGCTAAAATGGAAGTGAAACACTTTATTTTAGTGGGGGATTCCATTGCAAAGCCCTTCATATGGAGTGGGTGGCAGAAATCACTTCATTTTTGCAAGGTGCTTTGAAGGCCTGCCTTTGGGACTTCAAAGCTCTTTGTGCCTGGCTCCATTGGGATGTCAAGTGATTGGTGAGCAACACCACCCACCTGTTGAATTTGGTCCCCAAGACCAATCCTGATAAGGACCTGCCCTACGAAGCCAATAAAGGTTCCCTCCTCACGCCTGACTTATGGGAAGACGTTGACCTGAATGACTTCAAAGAGCTTTTTGTAACTTGATGTTGAACTTCCTGTGCCTATTGTAGCATCATTAATAATAAGTGTAGGAACAGGTAACACACTGGCAAGTCTTTGTATGCCATGGCTAACACTTGGGAACTTCTCAGTTTCACAGTAATAAATAAGTCAAACATTCCTTATTCATGAAGATGGAAAGGTCACATTTCTATTCCCGCTCTGTAACTAAAAGAAATGCAACTCGCCGGACTTCCAAATCCAAGCAACCTCCTGACTTGCTCAGTGCACCATCTAGTGAGAATCCCATCTCTGGTCTTCTTACATGCCCTGGGTTAGTGATGACAGAGATCAAGACCCAGTAGCAGTTTGAAGGAGAGAGAGGTAGGGTGGGCACATACAGATTGCCAAAGAGAGAGAGAGAGGATAAAAGAAAGCCCAGGTTTTCAAAGAAAATTTAAAAAACGCATATTTGTTCATATGTATAGATGCAAATTTAGAAACTCTGGGGTTGCGGCGCTCATCTCGCTTTATTGGCCGAGGGAACCGGAGTACAGCTTTCGGGTCATGTGGCCAGCATGACTAAGCTGCTTCTGGTGAACCAGAGCAGCGCACGGAAACACCGTTTACCTTCCCACCGGCATGGTACCTATTTATCTACTTGCACTTTGATGTGCTTTCGAACTGCTAGGTTGGCAGGAGCAGGGACCGAGCAACGGGAGCTCACCCCATCGCGGGGATTCGAACCGCCGACCTTCTGATCGGCAAGTCCTAGGCTCTGTGGTTTAACCCACAGTGCCACCCGTGTCCCAAATTTAGAAATGTACTAAAATTTAAATAGAAATACAAAACATCTCACCGTAGTAGGGAAGGTCACTGTGTGCCTGGCTCTTCTCTGCCAATGGTTGATGGGCCTTAACTTAGACAGTATAGCCCTCCAAACAGAAGATGTTTGGAATTGAGAGCCAGTCCTGAACCTTCACCATCTATGGTACAGCAGGAGGCTTCAGGGTGAAAGGAAGGTGTTGCTTTTCTCTTCCCCTCTCTTAAACCTGGCCCCCGAAATGGCTCTCTTAAAAGAGGCATTCTTCTTATGGGATGGGGGCATAGACTGCAGCACTTTGTTGAAGTCTCCCCCTCTGTGTTTCCTTTCTAATAATATTTGAGCCTCTATATTTGCGTTGGAAGTAGAGTCCATGAGCCTACATCAAACATGATGCAGATACTTCCATTCCCATGGAGAAAAAATGCAGAGGGTAGGTTTTAAGAACTGTGTTAAAATATTTACCCCTTTCTTGCATCTTATTTCTACCCTCATAATCGAAAGGACTAAAACAAGAAATAAGTAAGATAGGTATAATGGTTTCTGGTAGTAAAACAACCAGTTAAGGAAATTGTTCCCCTGAGTTCTTTCCCTTTTATCATCTTCACCAGGGAAAATCAATATGGTGCTAACTAGGTGTTGACACTCCAGTATACCTGAAGGAGCGTTTCCACCCCCATTGCTCTGCCTGGACACTGAGATCCAGCGCCAAGGGCCTTCTGGCGGTATCCTCACAGTGAGAAGCGAAGTTACAGGGAATCAGGCAGAGGGCCATCTCAGTAGTGGCACCCGCCCTGTGGAATGCCCTCCCATCAGATGGCAAAGAAATAAACAACCATATGATATTTAGAAGACATCTGAAGGCAGCCCTGTTTAGGGAAGCTTTTAATATTTGATGAATTATTGTATTTTAATATTTAGCAGGAAGCCGCCCAGAGTGGCTGGGGAAACCCAGCCAGATGGGCGGCGTATAAATAATTTATTATTGTTGTTGTTGTTGTTGTTTAGCTCCCATCAGTCCGTGCCAGCATGGCCAATGGTCAGGAATTATAGGGTTGTAGTAGTAATAATAATAATAATTTATTTGTATCCCACCCATCTGAATGGGTTGCCCCAGCCCATGCTTCCTCAACCTCGGCCCTCCAGATGTTTTTGACCTACAACTCCCATGATCCCTAGCTAGCAGGACCAGTGGTCAGGGATGATGGGAATTGTAGTCTCAGAACATCTGGAGGGCCGAGGTTGAGGAAGCCTGCCCCAGCCACTCTGGGCAGCTTCCAACATTATATATATATATATATTCTATGCAGGTTTTGGTGTCTTCGGGTGTCTTCCCGTGTAAGAGTCGGGTTGTCTGTGCGACGTTTCGACGAGGTCTCACTCGTCATCTTCAGGCTGGTGCTTTCGGCTTCTTGTTACTGGAACAGAGCGCTGTTCCAGTAACAAGAAGCCGAAAGCACCAGCCTGAAGATGACGAGTGAGACCTCGTCGAAACGTCGCACAGACACCCCGACTCTTACACGGGAAGACACCCGAAGACACCAAAACCTGCATTCCTGTACCCGTGAAAATCTACGAAAGCATATATATTCTATCTATCTATCATCTATCTAGTGTCCAAAAACAACTGGAAGGGAGCAGATTGGCTACCTCTGATAAACATGACTTTGGGGTGAAGTCACACATGAAATATTGGCCCTTTTTGAGTGTGTGGAACTCTTCAGAGTGATGCCCATCTGAAATGGTTAAAAATGCCCATTTCCAGATATACACACCAGCAAAAAACAGCTGCACCTGGAAACTGAGCAAGATTGGACTAGATGATTCTATGCCTGCACATTTAAGCGCACTTGGGTGTGCCTGCCTGTACAGAGGCAGTACCACATGGGAAGAAATCAAACTGAATTTAGCACAAGCCATCCCATTCTTAGCCAAAGCTCACTGGAGCTAATATTCATTTGTACTGATTGGTTCTTGTCCCTCAGGCCCAATAGAATCACTGCGCTTTGTCACATGAGGGTGAATGACATCGCTGATGAATGGTCCATGGCATACCAGCCATTTAAAGAGCTATTGTTGCATTAATACCTGAGGGATTTCTGCATGTGTGGCAGATCATGATTGTTAAGGGGTGGACGCGGGGGGGGGGAGTTTCCATAAATCTCAGAGACATTCAAGGGTAAGAACGTGTCACATGATCAGTGCTTCTACCCATGACTGCCAAAACTAAAAATCATGCCATGTGTGTGATGTAAAATTGTCTCCTTCCTATCCATTGACCGACTGGCAGGAGTCGTTCTTACGTTTTTCAACTAATACTAACAAGTTTAAAAATTCAAAGCAATTTAGTGATTTGCAAATGTAAAGGTTCGGGACATTTATAACAAGAATACAGAGCAAGTCTTGTTTTTTTGTTTACCCTGAACAGGAAAGATTTTAAAAAATATGAGTTTTTGTTGTTGTGAGATGTAAAAGGCCTTTGTGAATATTCAGTGTGGGGAAACAGGTAAACAAATCCTTGCATTTCAGGAAGCTTATGCAGTACGTGCTACTAATTGGAACTATAATTGTCACTTTCTCTTTTGGAAAAATGCAGACTGTGTGTGCTTTCAACATGCAGAATCGCAAGCAAAGTCTATGCCATTCTTGTTATTGGTATTCCAGCACTTGTGCTCTTGGTATGTCTGTTTAATTTCTTGCTCCACTGATTTACAAATGGTAGAAGTAGCAGGGGATCATCACAGTGCTAGGCTGAGAGAAAGACCCTAATCTCTGAACAGCTAGCAGGCAGAAGGCCAGAGAGCACTGTTATCTGAAACAGCAGAGTGACAATTGAAAACACAGATGATGGGCGATAATGGGAAATCTGGAAAGCTAGAGGAAAACGGCAGGTTATTGGTGCTTAAATGATTCGCATCATTCTTTGCAGAGGGAAAGCTTTATATTTGGATTAGGGCAGTTGGGGGAAATTATCACACTGGAAGCCTGAAATCTTGATCAGGGAAGGTTCCTAGCCCAACCAAACCCACAGAACAAGAGACACAATGAATCTTGAAAGGAAAAAGGTTCAGATATTAAACAGCTGAGAATAATGCATACACAAATCAGGCTATGCACAGCTCCAGGTCTCAGTTGGAGGGTTTCAACAGAAACAGGGAGTAAGCTCCATTGAATTCAACAGGACTTACTTCCAAGTAGGCATGGTTAGGATTGTGTCTTTTAAGACACCTCCTTTGGGTGACAAGGATTCCTTTCTGGTCTATGACTTGTGTCAAGCCTTTATTGGCAGCTATCATTCATAACAAAGCAGAAATATCACCTTGCCAACAAAGGTCTGTATAGTTAAAGCCATGGTTTTCCCGGTAGTGATATATGGAAGTGAGAGCTGGACGATAAAAAAGGCTGATCGCCGAATAATTGATGCTTTTGAATTATGGTGCTGGAGGAGTCTCTTGAGAGTCCCATGGACTGCAAGAAGATCAAACACATCCATTCTTAAGGAAATTAGCCCTGAGTGCTCACTAGAAGGACAGATCGTGAAGCTGAGGCTCCAATACTTTGGCCACCTCATGAGAAGAGAAGACTCCCTGGAAAAGACCCTGATGTTGGGAAAGATTGCGGGCACAAGAAGAAGGGGACGACAGAGGACGAGATGGTTGGACAGTGTTCTCGAAGCTATAAACACGAGTCTGACCAAACTGCGGGAGGCAGTGGAAGACAGCAGTGCCTGGCGTGCTCTGGTCCATGGGGTCACGAAGAGTCGGACACGACTAAACGACTAAACAACAACAAATCATCCATAACCAACATTGTTAAATGAATAAATAAGAAGCCTAATAGTAAGTAACTGAAACCTTTCCCCCAAATAAATCGGTCAGGGAGGATGCCAAAACATTTCTCAATAAGAGTGCAATATCTCTGTTTTGTTAGTCACTGTAATATACAGTCATGCCTCAGGTTGAAGCTGCTTCAGGTTGAGCGCTTTTGGGTTGCGCTCTGCGGCAACCCGGAAGGAACAGAACGCGTTCCTTCTGGGTTTCGTCGCTCGCGCATGTGCAGACGGTCAAAATGACATCATGTGCATGCACGGAAGCGGCGAATCACGACCCACACACTCACAGAGGCAAGTTGTGTTTGCTTCTGGATGCGAATGGGGCTCCGAAACAGATCCCATTCTTATCCAGAGGTACCACTACTATCTGTTACTGCTGGAAGAAGTCGATGGTGGCATCTCTCTGTCATGAGGCAAAGATTGTGAATAAGTAGCACTTGCCACCTGAAAAGAATGCAGAGAAGTAGAGCAGAGCAGAACAACACAGCATGCCAGCCATTTGCACTTGAACAGTTCTTTAAAAACACCCACATATTAAGTAGGGTTGCCGAGTTAGGAACCTCCCAGACCCTGAGGTGTTGAGCCCAAACATGATACCTAGAGGCAGTCCCTGGTGATGTCATGGGGCAGGCCCTGGAGATGGAAGTTCATTGGGAGGAGGGTAGCCCCGCCCCCACGCCCTGAGTTTCTATGCTATAATTTGCAGACTGAAGCTTGCAAGCTCCCTGCAAAGTCTTCAAGTGTGCAGCAATCAAAGGTAAAGAAATCTAGTGAAGAAGATGATCGTGCCGGAGCTGATGCGATTCGTGTGAATTATGAATTTTGGTGTCTAACCTCAACCACCAGTTGCCCCAGGAGTTCAGAACCGAAGGGAAGCACACTTTGGCCTGCACCATTGGGCAGGGTACCAAAAGACACTGGGAAGCTGCACCTCCTGTCTCCCAGGAAGATCATCAGCACTCTGCTGAAACTGCCAGTTACCTGGGACCGCAGAGCCGAAGATCCACACTCTGGCTTTTGCCACCAGCCAGGTGACCTCGTGTCACTGGGAGGCTGCATCCTCATGCCTTCCAAGGAGAACATCACAACCAGGTGACCTGGGCCCACCCATTGACTAGTGAAATAGCAGCTGCTCCTGTGCTTGCTTTCCTCTTCCCTCCTGGTTCATTTTTCTTTTGTACTGTGTCATATAAGTGCAGCGCTTAGCAAATCCTTAGGTACTTTTGAAAGTTTTGAATAAAATTAAAAATCCCAAATACAATAATCATCATCACCACCATCTCAATGTAAGATGAGTTCAGTTTTACTGTCCATAATAATTTTGGCCCAGTAGGGGGCAATCCTGCCAAAGGGCTTAGTTGTAAATGCACCATTCACTGAGATCTCTCCCCCCACTCACAAAGTCCTCTGAAAAATGCATTTCTGAAACCAGCAGAACAGCTTGTGGGTTTTTCCCTCACTTTATAAGTGCAGGCCTTCATTCAGGAGAACTGGACTAAACCAGGAAAGGTCCCTCTTTTCAGGACTCTGGAGCTCAGACAGGTCTCTAGCTACTGTAGAGAGATTGCGGCCATACTCTTGCAATCTCTAACCATCGTTAAGGCTGGCTTTGAGCTCACAACTCACTGACTCAGCTAAGTTTGAGAAGCAGGGACAAAAGCTCGTGGGAAGAGAGTTGCGAGTTAAGAAGACGGAAGAAGAACTGGCTGGTAAGAGTATCTAAGTCTTTTGCTTACCTCAGCAAATCTCACCAAGCTCTTCCTGCCGAAAGCATTCTTACCACTCAGGGATGTAGCTCAGAGGGAGAGCCCCTGTTTTGGTCCCAGGTTAAGTCCCCAGCATCTCTGGATAAACTTGTGCCTCAAACCTTCAAGAGCTGCTGCCGGTCAGTGTCAATACTACTAAACTAGATGGACCAGTGATCTGAATCGGCATAAAGTCCCTAAACTTTATATCTGGAAACAAAAACAATCGCTTACTCCAGTGGAAAGAAACGACCCACTTCTGAAGTCTCCATTGCACAAACTGTTCTGCACTTTCAGATGACCAGCCTTAATGATCTATTTTATCTTCTTAGGACTCCCTGGGGCAGCTAACAATAATAACCAGATACAGACCAGTTGGGGTAACTAAATTATACACAAGCAGACGTCATTTATTTTGTCTGCAATCACAGGCAGCCTACACCAAAAGACTTCAAAAAGAGCTAAAGTAAGTCCATAGCAGTGGCAGGCTTAAGACTTGTGACTGTCAGATCTACTAGTATCCCAAAGTCCCCCAGCTCAAGCCAGGTAGCCAAAGAGGCACTGGGTGCCAGATGCAAAATTGAGACTCAGGAGGCAGAGTTGATAACCTGTTGCATCCCTACATATATGAGTGCAAATCTACATCTGAACAACCAAAGACTAGAGATTCTAAAGCAGCATAATTAGATCTGGCAGAGGTCCAAATTTGATCTATGAGGCCATTTTCTCCACCTGTCACACACACACACACACAAGCAAACACACCCAACATGTGAAATCATGAGTAGGGCAGGTAAAAACATGACTGCAAAGGAACAAATAGGAGCTTGAAGCACATTCCTAGTTTTTCCTTGGCTGATTGGCACTGATAGCAAGCCCTTTGCAGGTGTGGTTTGGATTTAAACCACACCTGCAAATAGACATTTCTGCTCAGACTAGGTTTGCTGGTCTGTGGAGGAAAAAATGTTCAGAGGTCCAAACTGCTTGCAAATGGACAAAGCAAGGCTCTGTGTCAGAGCTGACGGTTAGCTCCTTTGAAGTCACATGATAGCTTTGTGGCCCCACCCACCTGCCAAAACAGCCCATGGGGGCTGAGGAAGGTCAGGATCCAGTCTTTCCACCTGTAAACCTCCCCTTCCCCTGTTCTAAAACAAACCTCAAAAACTAGTCAGCAGGGCTTCACAGAAACCTAGTCAAAAAGCAGCCATCCTTGTGTTTTAAAGGTGAAGACCACCGAGGGTGCCAGATAATTGTTGAGAGCAAAGCTAGGCATGGCAGAGATATTTCCCCCCTCACAATATTATTTGCTGTTATTAAACTACTGAGAGACAGGAAGCTTTGCTAACCTACTGCAAATCACTCATAGATCTGTGAAAAGATGCCAAGCTATTGTTTCTATTGAAAATGTTTCAATTTGGAATTAAAAGCATGAACAGCAACAGCAAAAGATTTTAGCCATACCTACTGCCTGTGGAAAAGCTTACACGTCTCCTCGACAGCAGATCAGAAATATTCGAAAGTGAATATTATTACGGCAGCCAAGCTACTTTAGCTAAGAATGGTTGCATTCTTTTGGCCAGCCAAACACAGGATTTAACACAGGTTTTTAAGATTTATGGTTTGATTCTTTGCATTTAATAGGGTTCTTTGATTTATTTCAAGGCGTTTGTATCCTACTTTGCTTTTCTACCTAGTAAGATTTAAGTTTTGGGCTTCTGGATAACTGTAATAACTTAAAATGTGATTGTTATTTTGTATTGCAAAATGCTGCTAGGCTGTATCTGACATGCTGCTATATAGAACCTTGTAACTAACTAACACCTTCCTGGATGTCATGACTTCCCCTGATCCCCTCCCAATATGAAACCAGTAAGGTAAAAACTATGAATTGGTCTTACTGGGCCAGTAGACAAAAGGCAGGGCAAACAGACTGTTTGATGTGGCAGATTGTTATTATTTGCCTCCATTTTTTAAAATTAGCATACTGACAATGTTGAATGAACCCAAATGACACTTCCCATGGTTCAAGTACCACTTTGAAGACCCTGCTGTATGTCCTCCCACCAAGAGAGGCTAAGAGGGTAAGGTGCATGGGACATGGCCTTTTCTGTGGCTGCACCATCTCGTTAGGGAAGTTAGAGTGGCTTCATCTTTCTTTTTTTTCAGACAGGCCTTTAAAATATTGTTTGTTCTGCATAACTTTTGAGGGAGTTTAAATGTAATTAATTCTGCTACACACACAAACAAACACACAAACACATACACACACTGATCAGTCTTGATCTTGCTCAGTTTGTTATGATCTTGTCTTCAAGTTAACAGTCTTTAAATTGCCTTGGGGGGCGTCTGAAGGCTGAAAGGTGACTCATAAAAAACTGTATTTATAAATAAATGCTTGCTGAACTACAATGATCTCAGATTTCCCTCCAGTGAATAAAGTTCCTGATTTCTTCACAGAAGAATACAACAGTTACTACAGGCAGGCGGCTTCACAGACTCTCCTGAACTAGGCTGGAATGTAGGGCAATTTTTTGCCTGCTTAAAAACCCCATGAAATAATCTCAACCCCCACAAACCTCCCTCTCTTCTTCTGAGGGCTTTACACAATGCATTTTGCTGAAATCTTCGAGCTCTTGCATTCATTTTTTGTTTGCTTAAAATCCAAACAAACCTTCTCACCCCCCCCAACAAACTCCCTGTCTTCTTCTGAAATTTTTGACACAGTGTTTCTCTGCAGCCATCTTTGACCTTCTGCATCCATTTCTGAATGACTGTACCATTTGCCTCTAACAGTCTGACACATGTATAAGATTTTTCCCTAGTGCACAAATAAAGTGCAATTTAGAATGGGGGAAGAATATATATATGTATAATTTTCTTCCTGTACTGCAATAGGTTAGGCCATGGGTCATATAACCTCTTGACGCTACATGCAGAATCGTGAACTGTTAGGGCAGCCAAGAGTCATTCCCAGACTCACATTTGGACAATCCCACTCTGGCCTTGGGGCTATTGTTAAACACCAGCAAACTAATAGCGGACATGGACAAGGACATTTTATACAAAATTGGTTTTTCATTTAAGCCACAGGCTTTGAAACAGTTCTTGCCAAATGAAAAGGGCGGAGGAGAGAGATTTTTCAGCCTGCCACACACTGCTTTTGCCTTTATTTCTGAAGTCAAAGCGGGCAGAAATAAAAGAAACATCTTGTTCTTTCTTGGTCATGCTATGACCCCAGATGTCATTGACTAGGTGTGGCATGAAGGAGTCTAACTTTAATAGTTGGACTCAAAATGTCAAATGGTCCATATAGCACAGAAGAATGTTCTCTGTAAAGGAGGGTGCCTGGTGACCTTCCTGTAGGTAGAGGGTCTTGGGGCTATAAGATCAGACTACTCATTCCAACTAATTTGCTAGCTGCACATACAAAGTTGGTAGTGATGGTCAGATGGAGAGGCACTGGTGACCTAAGCTGGCTTTGCTCTCTGCAAAAGTGGATGTTGCTCTGTCAGTGGTCTCGGTTGTTTGCCTTAACAGCAAAGCTGCCCTTGGGTGACTCATTGCCACTCATTGCCCTTGCCACTCATTGGCTAATAAATGCACCATATAGTACAACTCAAGTCTGTGCAAATGTCCTCAAGGAGGTAAAACAATAACAACACTCACTACTATTCATTGGCTAGTTGTGAGTGCCGTTTCATTAAGGCAAGACTTTCTCTACCTGGTCTGCAGATGTTTTTGACTACAACTTTCAGTAAGTAAGTAAGTAAGTAAGTAAGTACCATTTCTAGAAAATTATTATTTTAGGGAAGCTTTTAATGTTTAACAGACCACTGTATTTTAATATTTTGTTGGAAGCCATGCAGAGTGGCTGGGGAAACCCAGCCAAATGGGCAGGGTATGTATGTATGTATGTATGTATGTATGTATGTATGTATGTATAAATAAATAAATAAATAAATAAAGTATTATTATTATTATTATTATTATTATTATTATTAACAGGGAAAATAATTAAGGAAGAGAGAATAATAATAACAGCAGCAGCAATCTGATAATACTAACAGTGGACTACTGTCAATTCACATTGCAGATACAGTGACCACCAGTGCACAAATATTAAATTAAACATGTAACTTAATATAAGCCCCCGCCCCAGATATACAAATTGGTATCCACACAAAATGGATGCTCATATGAAATATGTTTGAATGCAGCTAGGGCAATGAGGTCCTCAGACCACTGTGTGACAGACAGTGAATATTTATCCTTCCAGGCTGAAGGTAGAAGTCCCTGAGCCACTATTTGTTGTTGTTTAGTCGTTTAGTCGTGTCCGACTCTTCGTGACCCCATGGACCAGAGCATGCCAGGCACTCCTGTCCTCCACTGCCTCCCGCAGTTTGGTCAGGCACATGTTTGTAGCTTTGAGAGCCACTATAATGGCTCTCAAAATCCACTTTGGTTGTCTATCCATTAATCACCCTGCTGCTTCCATAATCCATAATTCCATATCATGTGAAGGGCACCTGGTTGGGAAACACTGCTTTATGGCAACTCGCCTGCCCCTTCCACTTAACCCTGATAATTATAACCAGAAATCAACTTCACACTCATGGGAATAGAGCAACAAGGCATAACCTCAAAGAATGAACAAATAACAAACAAAAGAAAAAAAAAGCTGGGAAAATATGTTGATGTCAATGAAATAAACCCAGAAGATGCCCGACTTTGACAAGCTTTATCACACCAGACAGTGTGCATCATATAATATGAAAATAATGGGGAAATAAAACAGTCAAACACAAGTCTCTGTGAATCATTTATCAATGATAAGAGACCAAAAAGTGCAAGATAAATCTGAAAGACCACAATAATGATTTAGTACTTCTTTATCAATGTCACCCTGGGCGTATCATAAAAAATAAAATAAATGTCGCAAGTATAAAAATTGAGTTTGGGTGTCATGAAATGTGGACTGTGTGGACTGGGAGTAGCCCTGGTGCCAGAAATGAAGTGGGGGCTGTTTTAAGCAGCAGGGATATCCCTAGATAAGCGTATTGCAGATATTAATATCATTCAGCCTGAAGCAACTGGATGCATAAAAACGGACTCCTCTTGGAATAAAACATTGTCCAGACCCATAAGTATTAATCAAAGCTTTACTAAGCGGAACTTCTTGAAAAACAGGTAGAAAACAATCAAAGATATATCCAAATAATTCCATAAGACAGATGCCTGTCCAAGGCATAACATACTATAGCTTATAATTAGAGCTGACAAACAGAGTTCTCTCTCTCTCTCTCTCTCTCTCTCTCTCTCTCTCACACACACACACACACACACACACAAACAGGCTCCATTAGCCTGCATTTCAGCCCAAGGCTATTGAGCTCCTTGGAGTGAGTCGTATACACAACTTTCTCCAATCTAGCTCTCCTCTAGCGTTCCCTTGCACTTTCTAGTGCGCTTTAGTGCTCTCTAGCTCCCTCTGTTATATGCTGTGGCTTCAAGAGACCTAGAAACATTGGTGAAATCTTCAGTAGAAATGTGCATGATTTTTTCAGCTTTCAATATTACTATCTAAATACCACATAATGTACCATTTTGCTCTGTCTTTGAAGCAAGCCTACCTTGAATGAGATCCTATGAGCGTTTGCGGGATTACAGTGCGCTAGATCACCATCTCCTGAAATTTACATAAATATTTAGCTACACACACACACACACACACACACACACACACACTGCAGGATGGGGTGCAAGGAAGGCTAGACAACAAAGAAATTATGAAACCAAATCTGTAGCAAACTAGGAGGGGCTCAAGAGCGCATGAAAGCTGAACAAACAGGCACGCTCTCTCAAATTACATCTCTAGTGATGAATCATTAGAATCCATTCCCCTTTCATGGTAATCAATGCCATCCAGACTGATGCCAAGGCATTGCTGCCCTCTAGCCTTTTATGAACATTACAAGCAACCCACGTTTGTTGAATGGCATTGAAAGTACCCCAATTAACGAAACTGGCCAGTTGGTTTTCCTCATTCTCCCCCCCCCCAAGGCATGGCTAATGCAACTGTAACTGCCAAACATTTCATGCCTATTGATTTTGTACAAAATTAGCACTGTAGGTTTTAATTGTGGTTTTGGACGTTTCATGGCTGTTGATTTTACCAGCAATCAAGCCTATGCAATTTAATGTAACTCGTTACTAAGCATGGCAATAATCCTACGCGTTTTTCTTTAATGGAGTTGCGACAGCTTCCCCTTTCAAAGGCTGCTCCCAGACTGACTGAGTGACTGGCAGACAGCTTCCTACACGGAAGTCATTTTGCTAGATGTGCCGTATTTTTTGCTCTATAAGACTCACTTTTTCCCTCCCAAAAAGTAAGGGGAAATGTCTGTGCGTCTTATGGAGCGAATGCAGGCTGCGCAGCTATCCCAGAAGCCAGGAGAGCGAAAGGGATTGCTGCTTTCACTGCGCAGCGATCCCTCTTGCTGTTCTGGCTTCTGAGATTCAGAATATTTTTTTTCTTGTTTTCCTCCTCCAAAAACTAGGTGCGTCTTGTGGTCTGGTGCGTCTTATAGAGCGAAAAATACGGTGCTTCTCAGCCAACTGCATGCCACTGTGTCACACCAGCTAAGCATGACGTGGCCAGCTGTACCCTTGGAAGGGAAGTGAGGGTGAATGATCTAGAAGAACGTGGAAAGGCCTTCAACCAGCTGACATCGTTCAGCATCTAAAGGAAAAGGGGGGTTTCCTTATATTTCAGTGATGCGGGATATTTTTAAAAAACATAATAGGCCCTCAATATGACAGGCTGTTCATTTTAACATGTCGCAGGCCAGAAGGCTCCCTGAGGTTCATCAGGTAATCTTTTCAAAACCCTGCTACTTTATAATAATTTATAATAAATAATAATTATGGGTGACTCCCAACAATTCTGTTAAAAACACAATAAAATATCAAAGATGTCTTCTAAAAGTCTGATAGTTGTTGTTCTCTTTGACATCTGGTGGGAGGGCGTTCCACAGGGTGGGTGCCACTACCGAGAAGGCCCTCTGCCTGGTTCCCTGTAATCTCACTTCTCGCAGTGAGGGAACCGCCAGAAGGCCCTTGGAGCTGGACCTCAGGCTGAACAATGGGGGTGGAGATGCTCCTTGAGGTATATTGGGCCGAGGCCATTTAGGGCTTTAAAGGTCAGCACCAACACATTGAATTGTGCTTGGAAATGTACTGGGAGCCAATGTGGGACTTTCAGGACCAGTGTTATATGGCTTATTGGCAGAAACATTTTAATTTGTACTGCACTTACACTTTATTACAATTGGAATAATCGTTCTCTGTAGCTTTATTACAATGGACATCCCTCCTCTTCGATCCAAGCATCTAAAATTTAATGGAATATTAAGCAGTAACACCACCATCTTATGCCAGTTTACACATAAGGAATCCCCAGTCCACTGCATTTTATGGGGTTTACTTCCTAGAAAGTGTGCTCAGGATTGTGTTCCAGTGGAGTAGCGTGCCCAGAGTAGGGGCAGGGTACCAAGGGTGAAGGGAGCCCACCAGCCCAGCCCAGCCCTCAACACCGACTCTGTTGGAGTGTCCCACCGCCACCAGACCCAAGTGGGGCCACACTGTGCCACCTGCCCACTCACCTGTGCAGGCAGGAACCTGGCCAGCCAGCACAGTCCCTGGGTTATCCCAGCCTCCCAAAGTGGCTCGAGGCTGGCAGGGTGGCATGAGAAGGATAACACAGCCATGCACCCTTTGATCCTAGCCTTGCAGACATATCCCAGCCTTGCAAACTGGATTGGACCTCATTGTATGCTGCCCAGAGACTATGGCATGTACAGTGGTACCTCGGGTTAAGTACTTCATTCATTCTGGAGGTCTGTTCTTAACCTGAAACTGTTCTTAACCTGAAGCACCACTTTAGCTAATGGGGCCTCCTGCTGCTGCCGCACCACCGGAGCACAATTTCTGTTCTCATCCTGAAGCAAAGTTCTTAACCCGAGGTACTATTTCTGGGTTAGCGGCGTCTGTAACCTGAAGCGTATGTAACCTGAAGCGTGGCCGACTCTGGGGTTGCGACGCTCATCTCGCTTTATTGGCCTAGAGAGCTGGCATTTTGTCCGCAGACAGCTTCCGGGTCATGTGGGCAGCATGACTAAGCCGCTTCTGGCAAACCAGAGCAGCGCATGGAAACGCCGTTTACCTTCCCACCGGAGCGGTACCTATTTATCTACTTGCACTTTGGTGTGCTTTTGAACTGCTAGGTTGGCAGGAGCAGGGACCGAGCAACGGGAGCTCACCCCGTTGCGAGGATTCAAACCGCTGACCTTCTGATCGGCAAGTCCTAGGCTCTGTGGTTTAACCCACAGCGCCACCCACGTCCCAGCACCACCCGCGTCCCATCCTGAAGCAAAGTTCTTAACCCGAGGTACTATTTCTGGGTTAGCGGAGTCTGTAACCTGAAGCATATGTAACCTGAAGCGTATGTAACCCGAGGTACCACTGTTGTGGTATATAATTTGTTGAAATGAATAAAGGAAATAAAGATGTCCAAAATGGGACTATTCAGTCTGCCTCCCAAGTTCTTAGAATTATGTCTGAATTATCTCTTATTATAGCTGTGTTCCATAAAGGGAAGGCATATCTTTACTTTAGAAATGCTTTGTCCCTAATATTTAGAAACCTCCATGTTTGATTCTGCGCTGTTCCAAGGCTAGAACTTGGCTCATTTCTGCCAAGAAATTGCAGCCATGATTTAGGACACCAGTCTGTTGCCATGGCAATCATTGTGTCATTACGGTTTTAGTGGAACAGACCCTCTGCAGGTAATAAAAATGAAGAAAATGGGCTGGGAAATAGAAATGCCTTGCTTTCGAATGATAAGTGATCATGAAGGAAAAATGACAAGAAAAAGCCATGGGAAAATGCATAGGATCTGATGGGAAAACACTATAAAGGAATTCGTGCTTCATAAAACAGATTAGTGCTTTTAGCCACATTAGCAGCATTTGGTTGCTGTTTTCCACACTCCAGGTTAGGCTATACTGTGAAATTCTAATACATACATGGGGGGGGGGGAGAGACAGACAGACAGACAGACAGACAGACAGACAGAGGATTCCTTACAGTGAATTATAATTTTGGCCAGTTGTCAAGAGGCAACTAATTGTGAATCAGGAAGATGAGGATTCACAATATGATCCAGAATGGCCAATAAATGAGTATTGGGCTTGGGTGAGATGGCAAAGTTAGCGTACTTAATTAGAGGAAAAATCATTGTCAACATTTATTCAGGACTGGAAACTTCTTATGCACTTTTTGCATGAAGAGAAAACGAACTTGTAACATTGGGATTTGGTTGGATTTTAATGATTGAAAGCTGTAGAGCAGAGAATCAGGAGTCTTTTTATCATTCTTTATCTTTCTTTAATCTCTTATCTCGCCTTTTCTTTTGCTTTCTCTATCTTTTGGTCTCTCTTTTTCTGTTCTTTTTTAGATCAAGTAGCTGTTTTATTTCAGTTTATTATAAAAAAGATACCTTGTAATGGGTATGGACTATTGCACATTTTTGAATAGGTATCAATAAATGAATTTCTAAAGAAGAAAATAAATAAGGGCAATAAATAAGGATACAAAGGTGCCCTTGGCTTGCCCCACTAAATCACTCTCCCCCATACCTAGTGCCCAGCTGATGTTGCTGTGGACTACAGCTCCTGCCATCCTTTACAATTGACCAGGCAGGAATGGGGGCTGATGGAATCAAAGTTCTGGAGGGTACCAGACTGGAGAAAGCTGCACATTTTTTTTAATGAAGGAATTCTCAGTGACAAAATTAAGGGAGTGGTGTATAATTGCAGCATACAGCAAATCTTAAGCAAATCAACCTGTGTGTGATGAGTAAAACAGGGTGTTGTGGTAAAAAAAAATTGTTTGAAAGGAAGTGCAGACCTGTTATACAATTTGAGAATGCAAGATGCAAGACTTTCCCAATCTCATAAGTTTCTGGTTGCTTTTTTGATTTCCTTGAGGTTTTTCAATATGTGATAAATGTATTTTTCTTTACACACGCAACCTACCAGAGAAATTTTACTAATTGTATTGAACCCCTTTTGCCTTCCTGAGTTAACCTCTCATATATCTCACCAAGCGAGGAAATTCACTTTTCATTTTACTTTAGGTGATTCTCTGTGATTCTGTAGTAATCCTACAGATGGCTGTCATGCTATACAGCTGGAGACAAATTCCTAGGGAAGGAAGGATCATGGTAACTCGACCTGTTATCCCCTCTTCCTCCTTTATTGCATTTTTTCAGCAGAGTGCCTACAGCAGGAATAACCCACTTGGTGCTGACCAGATTTGTAAACTGCAACTTCCATAATCCCTGGCTATGTCTTGTGACATGGAGAGAGTCTGTCACAAGGAGGAGAATGAAATGCCCCCATTTGTGCTTCAAAGCCAAGTCTACGTTGACGTTGCCTTGTAAAATGAACATCAGCCTTTTTGTGTGTGTGTGTGTGTGTTGTTGTTGTTGTTGTTCTCAGATTACTGAAACGGATTTTTACAATTTCCCTCAAACGGATATGAAGGAACGAGTCAACATCTGTAGAATGACGTGTGTCTGTACGAAATAAATAATATATGTCAAAATCCTTAAAAGGCTGCTCCTATCAGAAGTGGCACCCTGTTTCCCTGGGAGACAGCTCAACCATTTATCTAAATTATCTTGGTAATATGACAGAGTGATTGCTCACTAATGGCCAGTAACAGTTTTCTTTGTCATTTTCCTAGTCATTACCTCCTCTGAATGAACTCCCGAATAAGCTTCTGAGGCATCGTGACTGGAATATCAAGCGAGACTATTCCGATTCAAACCGCTGTACCTAGATATCTGGCCTTTCCTCTCTCACACCATTTTCATTTATGAAAAATAATACTCTTCTATTACAGAGCCCGATGAGCTTAGGAGATATTTTACTCTTAAACAGATTAGAAGCAATATTTATTTTTCACAGCTGTCTTCTGTTTTGCTGCCGACACATAATACACAGTAGCTCCGCTCTCCGAGGCTGTTGACGGTATTTATTGGGGTTTCTCTGCCTAGATGGCTGCAATTTTTTCCTTTTGTTTGGTTTGGATGTTTAAGTCCATTTGCCCTTTTTGCCGGCTGTGGAGAATTGCTGATTACACAAGGCCGCCTGAATCTAATTTTCCCTGCTGAGTGTTTGAAAAACCTTTAGCTGAAAGCTGGCACGTGGGCAGCCTCCAACTTCTCAAAAGGTTAGTGATCTTCCAGATCTTCAGATCTGGCACATATTTTCCAAGGTGTATTTATACTGATTGATTTGACATATTTATTGGCCATCTTTCCGGCTTTCAAATCCTCTCAAATCCTTCCAATATGTCAACAGTGGCAATAAAATAGCAACAAAGCTATTTGGGTCTCATTTTATGATTTCAAGACTTGGAAGTGCCCTCACATTTGTTGATTTTTAAAGGTGCAACTGTATTTCATATCTGAATAATAACTTTGGCCCAAATGACCTTAAGGACTGTTTGATCTCTTCTGCTGCACCTCATAATCTGGAGCTGACAGTAACATTAAAGCACTTTTGTTCATCTGCAAATATGGAAATTGACACACAGTCCATTCTGACAGAGATGGGGAATTTGAAGTGAACTCTGGATAAGAAGCGGATTAAGTGTACTCTCCATACTTATTCATCCTTACTAATAACCATTCAGAAGGGGTCCTAGTCTATTGCACCCTTAACTTCTTGATTAATCCCACTCTGACACCATGGACCTCAAGTTTAATATTGCAACGATCCAGTTCTCATATCATGCCTGTTTTGTGTGCCTCACTCTTTCAGAAAGAGAGAGAGATGCTTTCATCTTGGCATAGTGCATAGTTCTGCAAAAGTTCCGGTTTGTTATTGCCTGTCACTTCTGCTCAAAGTAAAACTTTAGTTAAATGTGTGGAGGAGAATACCTCATGGTTAGGGTTGTGCACCAACCACAACATTCAGCTTGGACTCCACAGTTTGCTGTTCTGGAAAATAGCTTGTTTTGGCCTGAAGAGCTGTGGAAGCTGCCTGATACGGCTCACATCGGAATCTCAATTCATTAAAAAAATGAAGTTTTGCACAGCAAGTTCTATTATGGAGAAATTTAAAATAGCTATACTGTTTGTTGTTTTGGACAGATTTTCATTAAATCCCCCTGACTGGATACAGCCTGCTAAATTAAGAACAAATGTGTGAGCTGGGCATCTTGGAAGTTTTATTTATTAAATGAAACATATATACTGTTGGGTGTGGGGGGGGTTGGGTTGTTGTTTTTTGCAGAATTGGATGAAATTTGCAGGCTTGTTAGCTCTGAGCCTCCCTGATGGGGGATGGGGCTTGGCAGGGTTGGCAAGCAAGGGGCTGCAACCCCTTGCATTTAAAATTGTTATAAACCTGCCCTGGGACCTTAGGATGAAGGGTGGAAGATAATTTCTCTAAAATGTTAATACTTCTACTAATAAGTACTATTCACCTTATTTCTATTATTGTAAGTTTTTTAAAATCAGTTTTTAAATATTGTGTTTAATGTTGCAACTCAACTTGGGACCTTGGGGTGAAGGAGAGGCAATTAATTACCGTACTAATAATATGGGGTAGGACAGGAATGCTCACCTGACCTTTGGCCACCAGCACTGCCACGTTTACAGGGAGGGGGAGAGAAGTGGTGGCAGGGAGGTCAGTGTAGTGCAGCTGCATTGGCAGAGTCAGTGCGGTGTGCCTGCCAGTGCACTTACACCATGCTGACCTCACCTCTCTCCTCTCCTTCCTCATAAGTGCAATGTCTTCAGTGACAGGACATCAAGTATGTGCCACATGGACCACTACTGGTGTTGTCTACAGGGACTCTCTAGAGTTTTAGTCAAGAGTCTCACCCAGCCTTCCTGGAGACACTAGAGATATAGCTTGGGACCTTCTGCCTGCAAGGGCAGGTGTTCTGCAACTGAGCTATGACCCTCCTGAAGAGTTGAACAGCCTACCAGCTTCTCCAGTTCCTCGAGTGCCATGTTTATAGGGTCACTTATTCAAGGATGAATAACTAGAGCAAGCAGGGTGTTGCCTTTCTTTTGGTTCTTGGAACTGCCTGCTACTGAAGTTATTTAAGGAGCCCCTCACAGCGACTGCCATCTGGATTGTAGCCACATTCCCTGTTGTCTATGATCTGGGACTAATTCATCTTCCTGAGAGTGTTGTATTAAGGGAGAGCAACTGCTACCGCTGCCAAGTCTTGCCTACTCCCTCCCCTTTCTTAAGAAAAAAGCCTAATTTGCAAGTAAAACAAGTTTTAAAATGACACCGGCCTGCCAAAAGAGCGACAGCCGAGCCATAGATAAGTATCTCATCAGTGCTGTAGGCTGCTTGACCTGAGTTCAAACGCTTCAGAGGAAAACATAAACATTGCCACAAATGGGCAGTAAATATGTCACCAGGCCCTGCTAAAAACCAGCGACAAGGCCCCATTGCTGATAAAGGTTTCCCCCTTTCCCTCCCAAATATATGACATTTGGCCTTTTCAGTGCATGTGAAGATAAAACGAGAGCTATGTCTAGCTGAGTTTTGGAGAGAGAGAGAGGAGGAACACAGAAATATGAGTATCTGATAGGATGGTTGACCCCTGCGACTCCAGTCTCTGGAAATTTAACAGCATGCATTAAATGTTGTGTAGGTGGCCATAGAGGAGCTCCTTTTGTGCAAGCTGTTCACCATGTGGTTTCAGCCAGTCAAATGGAGAATGAGCACCCCAGTTGAAGACAGCAAATGGACTGGCAAAATGGCTCCACTTCACTGTGTTCCTATAGAGCTTTGCATGGGGTGGGGATGGGGGGAGAAGATTATCCTATTGAATGGACTTTTCAAAGAAGCCATTGACTAACATGGCCCTAGGCACCAGATACACACACACACAGTGCTTTTGGGGGCAAAAAAATGGGGTGCTAGTATTCATCAATAATCTATTGATAAAGGTCCTGTGGGTGCCAGCACAAAACGGCTGCCATGTTGTTTCGTTGGCATCTGTCTGTCTCAGGAGACAATGGAGGAGTGCTCCTTGGGGGTGAAGTCAAGCTGTTGGCAGGTTGCAGTGGCTGCTGTGGCTGCAGAGGCCAATATGGGAGAGACATGTTTTCTTGCAGCTGGGGCAGATGAAGGCGTTTGGTTGTGCTGCTGCAGATGCACCATGGCGTTTCTTCTCTCTGCGCTCCTCCTCCTCTGGTCACCGCCAGCAAAAAAAAAAAAGATGTCAGCACTCTGTATGGGTGAGTATTGTCACAGAAAAGCCATCTCTCTATCTAAGGGTGCCAACTTGGACTGGGGGGCCCAAGTATGCCCTGCCCTGCATAATTGATCATATGAGGTAGTGCATGGACAATTTGAATGGCAATGCCCATCAACTTGCCCCCCCCAAATGTTTTATTGGGGAGGAGGTTGAAGAGCTCTTGGCCCCTAAGAGTTGGTATCTATCTATCTATCTATCTATCTATCTATCTATCTATCTGTCATCTATCTATCTATCTATCTATCTATCTATCTATCTATCCTCCACAAATTTACCCAATTTTCTTTTAAAGCCATCCAACCTATACCTGAGAAATATCATCAGCTGCCATCCAAGGCATTGCTAGCAAAATTAAACTACAATATCATTACTAATTAGTATTTTTCTTGTGCTACATTTTAGGAAACAGTCCAGAATTCCACAGCCAAGCCTATTGGAATTCAGAGGGCATATGATTTAGAGAGGCATCTTAATCCCTCTGTAAGCATCAAAGAATGGTAAGAAAGAAACAGAATGCCTTTGACTATGCTTGACAGAAATAATGTGACCATCAGTCAGAGACAGACATTTTTAGGATGATGTATTTGCATAACATGCAATGTTACATCCTGGGCTGTGTCAGCTAATGCCTGTAAACATATCACAGTTTCTCACTACTGGGGGGGGACGGGGACTCCTTTTGGTGTCGTTGCAAGAATTAATCACAAATTCAGCCTGCCATATCCAGTCTGTTTTTGTTTTGTTTTGATTTGATTTAAGGAAAATTCTACAAATGTTTACTGCTGAGGGCTGTAACCTTACAATGGAGTCCTATACTCAGAAATAAGCCCTATTGAATCCAGTGGGGCTTACACCAAGGTAAATGAGCATAGAATTGAACCCTCATTCACTTGCAAATCCTAAACAAATTTGTTCCTGTCTTTTGGGCAGTGGGAGGAGTGCATTTCAGACTTCCACTTGCATTGGCTGACTACCAGTTCAGTCGTACGCGGTGCATGAGCTTCTAGGTTAATAACACACCACCTTCCCTTCAGCTCCAGTTGCCTAATCAGCCTGAAAATGGGGTCCTTGAATAACCTGAGGCAATGCTCACAAAGGCCCATTGTTCCTGTCAGCAGCCATGGCAGTTTCTTAAAGCAAACAAAATTCCAGGATGAAAGCACCAATGTCACATGGAAGCCGAGCCTTCTAATTACAGATGTGTGTGGGCCTGCACAGTCTACCCAGCAGTGGCAGAAGATAATACTCTGCACATGTTCAGAGTCACTCTTTGCTGTAACTTCGCATGATAAAAATCCCATTCAGAGTAAGTTCTGATCTTACTCAAAAGATTTCTAATGGGCTTCCTGTGCAGTAACCAGCATAGAGGGGTTAATGCCATAGAGTAAGCTGTCCTGCCAGGCTTAGCCAGGTCACTCCCCTTCCCCTTGGGAGGAAGGTAATCAAGCCTATTGTTGTACTTCAGTCTGTCTGAAGAAGCTCAACCTGTGAGGTCTGAGCTGGTTGCCGCAAGTTCAGACCACATTTCTTTAACAAACTTTGCTTTGCTTCTGTTGGGCTCGGGCTGATTTACAAGAGGAGATACCAGTACTTGTACTTCAAGTACTTCAAGAGGCAGAGGGCTGACCTCTTAGCTGCTGCTTTCCATAGGGGTGTTTTGCTCCCTTTTTACCCCTCTGCTTTCCACTAACTCTTCTGTTTCATTAGGCTTGGCTTCCAGCCATTTTGAACATGTAATCAGAAAGAAATGCTCATAGACCCACATGCTTGTAGAGTTGTAATAGACTCTGAGGATCATCTAGTCCAATCCCCTTCAATGCAGGAATCTCAGCTAGAGCATCCATGACAAATGTGGCCATCCAACCTCTGCTTAAAAACCTCCAAGGAAGGGGAGTCCATCTCCTTCCAAGGGAGTCCATTTCACTGTCAAACAGCTCTTACTGTCAGAAAGTTCTTCCTGATGTTTAGTTGGAATCCCCTTTCTTGTAACTAGAATCCATTGGTTCAGGTCCTACCCTCCCGAGCAGGAGAAAACAAACTTGCTCCATCTTCCATGTGACAGCCCTTTAGATATTTGAAGATGGCTATCATATCTCCTCTCAGTCTGCCCTCAATCTGTCTCAGAGCCAAGGGATTAGTGGTCAGACAAAGATGAGTCATCGGAGGGAGAAGAGGGAGCAGACTGAGACAAGGAGATATTGGAAGCTGAAGAGGCAACAGGATTTAGTGAGCAGGAGGAGGCTGTGACAGAAAGCAGTTTGGAGGCAGGAGAGGAGGGGGGCCAGGGGACAGAGATGAGGCAGGTTGCTGAATAATCCAGGGAGTCTCCCCCTCCTGCTGCAACCAGCTCTTCTGTCTTCAGTGGCATGGGCTACCCCTACCAGATCGGTCTCATCTGCAAGTCTGATGAGCATTCCCTCAATTCCTTCATCCAAGTGGTTTATAAATATCTTGGACAGCAACAGGCCCAGGACAGAACCCTGTGGCACACCATTTGTCTTCCCCTCCCCCTGTCTCCCAGAGTGATGAGGAACCATTAGTGAAAACTCTTTGGGTCTGGTCAGTCAACCAGCTACAAATCAACCTAACAATCACCTGAATTTTATCTTTACTGCTAAGGACAATGCACGACTGTAAGTAAAGTGTACTTTAAACTTACCTCACTGTGCAGTCTGTTTCTCTGAAGGACGGGTAATTGAGGCCAACTGCCTCAAGCAGCTGGAATGTATTAAAAGAAGGCTTAGAAGCCTATTCCTATGCATCACTAAATCTGCTTGATGGGGTTTAAACTCTGTTACTGGGGCTGTTTATGTGTAGGCCCTGAGTTTTTAAAAACAGGCACCAGCCATTTTTCTTTTGTTTGCTAACCCACACAAGTGTGTCTGTAAAGGATTAAAAATAATTAATATAGTCTCTTACCCGTACCCATCAATGTTAACATTCCATTTTAAACTAAAAATGTTGCAAAAATGTCTTCCCTTCACAAAATATACCCAGCACAATAAATAGAATCCTCTCCCAAAAATAAATGACGTTGGCTGTGTCATCTATGTACTTCTGTATTTATTTTTCATTTACTGTACTTTCTTATCACCACAATCTTCTGCTTCAGCATATTTTTTTCCTCAGCAGGGGAAAAAAATCAATGTCAGAATCATTACCTCAACCGTCAGATGATGAAAGAAACCCTGTTCCAAGACAATTTAAAAAACCAATAGACCCAAGGATTCTTCTAAGAAGATATTGTTGTTTTTTGAACTATGAAGTTACAGTCTGTCTTGCTGTCTAATTCACCATACTAATTGCATTTGACCTTGAAATATGGGTCCTGGTAATTATTACGGTATATTTCTCAAGGAGTATGAGAGACATCAGAGCTGTTGTGATCTCAGCCAGTATATACTAATTGTCAGTGGTACCTTTTGGGATACTGGTGATTTAAACAAATAATGATAATGATAGTCAATCCAAATCAGTGAGAGCTCCATCAGTAGAGCATGAGACTCTTATTCTCAGGATTGGAGGTTTGAGCCCCACGTTGGATAAACAATTCCTGCATTGCAAGGGGTTGGACTGGATGACCATGGCGTCCCATCCAACTCCACAGTTCTATGATTCAATCCCTGGCAGCTAAAGAATTCCTGACAGATGGCCATCCAACCTCTGTTTAAGGAGAGTTCACCACCTTCCCAAGTAGTCTTGTTTCATTGTCGAACAGTTCTCACCACCAGAAAATTATTCCTAATGTTCAACAGTATGCTTGGCTTCCAATGCCGGTTGCCCAAGGACTACAGAGCAGAATGGAAGCACACTCTGCTTCTGCCACCAGCCAGGGCACCATGAGTAACTAGAAGGTCACATCTATGGCCTCCCATAATGAACATCATCAAAAGGAGGAGGGAATGAGCAGCAAGGACCCATTCACTGGCCAGAGGAGGGGAGCTTGCTCCCTCATCCACCAGAAGGAGCACTCTCTGCCAAGTCAGGTCCTTCAGACTGCAGAACCAAAAGGAAACACAATGCTCTGGCCCCATCTATCTGCCAAGTGATTAAGGGCATGACTTAAGCATGACTTTTGAGTATTATCCCCGCTTCCGGCCTGCCAGTACTATTGCTGTCTATTGTAATCTGCCCTGAGAACTGGCCATTTGAAAGGCAGAGTGCAAGTCTTCAAAATAAATAAATGTTTAATTGCAACAACTAGGGGAATTTGGAGTCATTTTTGAAACACCCGTTTCCTATCCTAAAAACCTGTTTGACGCAGCAGTGTGTTTATTTGTACTCAGGTGCATGTTTGACATGCTCAGTAAGGAAAGCAGACCATGTCAATTTGGAAACTGGAATGGCAGATGTGGCTTAATCATTCAGACGATTCCCTTACAGCTGCTGCTGCTGATGTTGTTTCTTTCTCTCATCAAATTTTAAATCCGATGCCAAATAAAATGTTTCCAAGACTCAACCATTAGGCTATAGGGGAGCACTGGAGTTTCCTGCCTATGAGATTGCTATGAGGTTGTAGGCCTGAGACCCTTCTAATTCATAATAATAATAATAATAATAATAATAATAATAATAATAATAATAATAATAATAATAATAAATTATTTATACCCCGCCCATCTGGCTGGGTTTCCCCAGCCACTCTGGGTGGCTTCCAACAGAATATTAAAATACAATAATTTAAACATTAAAAGCTTCCCTAGATGTCTTCTAAAAGTTTGGTAGTTGTTTTCCTCTTTGACATCTGGTGGGAGGGCGTTCCACAGGGCAGGTGCCACTACCGAGAAGGCCCTCTGCCTGGTTCCCTAACTTGGCTTCTCGCAGCGAGGGAACCGCCAGAAGGCCCTCGGCACTGAACCTCAGTGTCCAGGCTGAACGATGGGGGTGGAGATGCTCCTTCAGGTATACTGGACCGAGGCCGTTTAGGGCTTTGAAGGTCCAAGAAGGATCCAATTGCTGGAATAACCAGAGAAATTTATTGGGAAATCTGTGTGAAGTTGGAGGTTAGGAGGAGCAGAGATCAGCTGTGATTCTTCTTTCACCGTCCAGGATACACTTATAGCACCACTGGATGTCACTGTGGCACCATTTCTTGGAACCTGTTGTGTCAGGCTGCCAAGCACACAACCTGCTTTCTAGCTAAAGACCTAATTCTAGGCTTGCCACCTCCCCATTCTGCTGCTACTGTGCACTGACAACTCTTCATTAGCGGCTGGTGCTTTTTCCACACACCTCATTTGGGTATCTTTCCATTAGCTATCAGATAAAAGAGTGCCAAGGGATAGGCACAGAATTTGATTCATTTCCTATTTGAAAGGCTAACTTAACTATCAATAAGAGAATGGGTTGAGATTTATTTTTTTCAGAAATACGAATAGTCATCACTTTAATCGTCCACTCATTTATTTACTTATCTGCGCACAATGTATATTTATTTACCGTACATCTTTATATCCGTATAAAAATTCATGTTTTTTTAAATAACTGTATTGTACTTTGGTTTACATATATATCCCACATATATTTCACATATCAAACACATAGATTAACGTTTGTCATGTGAAGTATGCTGCATAATGAATATTCGTAAATAAAACAAAACAAAAACTAATCGGCACTATTTCGCTTCTAAACCCTCTCTTCTTTGCATTTCCAGTCTCACTGTGAAGACAAAATCTGCTCCATTACAACCTAAATAAGACCGGAAGGGGGGTGTTGCCTTTCCCCTCGTATTTTATTTATTTTCTTTGAATCTTTTGCGCAATGAGTCATCATCGCCTTCCTTGTCCCCCCCCCCAGGATTTTCTTTTTAGCATCTCACTTTTTCTTTTAAAAATTGCTGCGCAATTAATTCTTCGGTTTCCGTACGAAACCAACAGGTGTAGAATGACTGACACGCCTCTGATAGGCTCCATCTGGTTGCAGCTGATAACGCAGCCCTAGAGGATGCTGGGTAATATCTCTGCACACTTAAAAGGCAGTGGCCTAATCTATTTGCAAGGGGTGGAGGGAAGAAAGAAAAGAAAAGAAAAGCGAGCCTGGAAGAAGCTGAACAGCGGGGCAGAGACAACGCTTGTATAGGCACAGCAGGGGAGCTTTTAGAAAATCTCCTTTGAATGATGAGTCACTAAATATGTAGTCTTCTCATTTTTTACTTCTTGGAAAAATAAAGGAGGATTGAAGAGGGAGCTATTCACTGAACACGACTATGGTCTTAATGCGTACAGTAGACTAATGACAGCTCCTCCAACCCCCAGCCAGTATATTTTCTATACCAGCCTTTGCCAAGCTGGTGCCCTCTAGATGTCATTGGACACGGCTGGTGTTGACTGGGACCAATGAGAGTCATATAATTCAATAACTGGAGGGCACCAGCTTGGCAAAGGCTGTTGTATGCAATTTAATTCCTTGTCCCTAGAAAGGAAAATCCTAGCATTGAAAGCAGGGTGCTATGTACAAATGCCTCAGTGCGGTAGCACAGCCTGGATAACTCAGTTGGCTAGAGTGTGGTGCTGATAATGCCAAGGTTGCAGGTTCAAGCCCCGTATGGGACAGCTACATATTCCCACATTGCAGGACTTTGGGCTAGATGATCCTCAGCGTGATGATTCTGTGGAAAATACAGGTATTTATTTATTTTATTTAATCCACTTTCCTCCCAAAGGAGCCCAGGACTGCAAACAGATGGATCAGGTTCCAAACCTCTGAACATAACTAGAATGATGGATCTTATCTGATTCCCTCTGTATAACTAACAGGAACGGCTCTGGTTATGTCCGCAGCCCATTTTGCTGCTTTGTTTATGCCAGTGTTCCCAAAGTAATAATAATAATAATAATAATAATAATAATAATAATAATAATAATAATAATAATTTATACCCCACCCATCTGGCTGGGATTCCCCAGTCACTCTGGGTGGCTCCCAACAGAATATTAAAAATACGATAAAACATCAAACATTAAAAACTTCCCTAAACAGGGCTGCCTTCAGATTTCTTCCAAAAGTCAGATAGTTGTTTATTTCCTTAACATCTGGTGGGAGGGTGTTTCAAAGGGCAGGCGCCACCACTGAGAAGACCCTCTACCTAGTTCCCTGTAACTACACTTCTTGCAGTGAGGGAACCACCAGAAGGCCCTCGGAGATGGATCCTCAGTGTCCAGGCTGAAACTGTCATATGCGTACCCGTAGGGGTATGTGAATGGTTTTCACAGAAGAATTTATTGATTTCTATAATTCAAAAATAGACATTCCTTGCATTCTGCTTGGTATTTTGAAGGAAGGAACAATCACTAGCAAAACATGCAGCAAAAAGTTGAAGCTCCAGCCAGCCATTCAACCCAATGCATAAAACGAACCCCTTCTTTCCAAGAGAAGTTTTGTTTTCGTTTTGCTGCTCATCTCTGTTTTTTTGGCTTTCCATTCAGGCACAGCGCCATCTTCTGGAAAGATGAATAAATCAATCTGCAGTTAAGAAAAGCATTTCCTCAAGCCCTTCATCTCCTTTGCTGTTTGGGAAACAAGGCAAATGGTGACTGAGCAGAGATGCAATGAAAGCTGCATCTCGTTATTTTATTCATTATATCTGAACATCGTGTTTTGCCTAACGTCTCAAAGAGACTTACAAACTACAGAAGAAGTAAAATCCACAGTGCATAATAATAATAATAATAATAATAATAATAATAATAATAATAATAATTTATTATACCCCACCCATTTGGCTGGGCTTCCCCAGCCACTCTGGGCAGCTTCCAAAAAAATATTAAAATACTGTAATACATCAAACATTAAAAGCTTCCCTAATAAAAGAATGGGACGCGGGTGGTGCTGTGGGTTAAACCACAGAGCCTAGCACTTGCTGATCAGAAGGTTGGCGGTTTGAATCCCTGTGATGGGATTCGGATCCCTGTGAGCTCCCGTTACTCGGTCCCTGCTCCTGCCAACCTAGCAGTTCGAAAGCACCTCAAAGTGCAAGTGGATAAATAGGTACCACTCCGGTAGGAAGGTAAACGGCGTTTCCGTGCACTGCTCTGGTTCACCAGAAGCGGCGTAGTCATGCTGGCCACATGACTCTGAAGCTGTATGCCCACTCCCTCGGCCAGTAAAGCGAGATGAGCGCCGTAACCCCAGAGTCGGCCACGACTGGACCTAATGGTCAGGGCTCCCTTTACCTTTAATGAAAGAATGATACAAGTGTTTGTCCATCAGAAATAAAGCGTATAGTGATACCTCTGGTTACAAACATCTCAGGTTACAAACACTTTGGGTTACAGACTCCGCTAACCTGGAAGTAGTACATTGGGTTAAGAACTTTACCTCAGGATGAGAACAGAAATCGCGTCGTGGCAGCGGGAGGCCCCATTAGCTAAAGTGGTGCTTCAGGTTAAGAACAGTTTCAGGCTAAGAAAAGACCTCCGGAACGAATTAAGTTCGTAACCAGAGGTACCACTGTATTTCATTTCTGCAGACTACTGCAAAAATGGACTATTGCTGAAAGATGGAGATCCCTGGATATGCACTTGACAAAAAACTGGAGTGACAAGGTTTGGCAATCTGCCCTCATGGAGAAAGTAGCATGACAATTTAGAAACGAAGAACTCGACATGCATCTAAGGAGTGTGGTGTGTTGTTTTTTTTAATGAAACTTGGTTTATTTTTATACAATATGCAGTGGCTCTTGAACATGAATTTCACCCTCCTTTGACCATCTCCATCTAACAACACTCAGCATCCTTTGCAAACTACAATTCCCAGGATTCATTGGGGGAAGCCAGGACTGTTTAACGTGGTCTAAGTGTACTTTAACTGCATGTTGCAGATGTGGCCCTGGTGATTACTTGTAAAGAGTCGGCCATGTTTAACAACCACTTTCAACTCAAGACTTGCTAATTTAAACTTCACTAATTGTCCTCACGATTTTGGCATCGCCTTGTCCTCGTGTGCTATCTTTGAACAAAGTGCGTGCCTTATCTTTGTAATTAACCATTCAGCATAGCAAAAAATCGTCTATTAGATGTGAGTCATTCAGTTGGTAAATCAAGCACCATGTCACCGAAACAAAATTGATTTCCTCCTGACCTCAAGTCAATGACAATAAAAAGAGGTACACAGCTATACTTAAATTTCCCCTCTTGTAATTTGCAGGTGCCTTCTGGGCCCATAATTGGAGGCTGTGGTTTTGGAAGGGAGGAATAAAACACTTAATCCGGTTTGCTGTTATTATTTTCCATCCTGTGGCAACCTGCATTTAAGGTTAGGGCGTATAAATAAACAAGAGGGTATGGATTTAAAAGTTACAGGAGACTTTCCTAGAAATTGTAAAGTTTAAGCAGATTTGACCTTTATAAAGATGAGAGACAGGTTGTTGTTTTTAAAGATTTTAAAAAATGGAATAGGGGATGGGGGGACTTGACACTGAATAAATGAATGACCCTCTCTTCTAGGGATGGGGCAGAAAATTGATTTCATTTGCATTAAGAAATTATCTAATTCACACTCCTCAAACAAATATGTGAACTGAAACACAGGTATCATTTCAAATTTGCACTTACCTGAATTTTGCAATGCCGTTCTCCAACCAATGTGGACAGGAGTGTATTTATTAGGGGTAAGTTTGCATTAAAATATTATTATTGTTATTATTGTTATTATTATTATTACTACTACTACTACTATTCCCATCTTCTTTCTTCTTCTTCTTTCTCCTTTCTAAGATTGAGGAGAAAGTTTTTGTCCATATTTGGGTACCATTTTGAATCAAGATGGGAGACTGAACTTTTCAAAACTACACTGATTCAGAACCTATTAAGATGCTGCCACCTACATTTGCTTCGCATTTCATGGGGAGACTCCAGTCTGAAACTTCTGAGTTAGAGCCAAAATTGCTGATAAATTCTATGTAGTTTGGACTTAACCAGGACTATAGGTTTGTTTCTCACTATGCATATTAGATTGATATGAGCAGCTTGAAAGACAGTAATGTCATAGTGACTGCTGTTGTGAATTGGTCATTATGTTCTTGGCTTATATACATTTGGGCTCTGCATTTCATGGCTTCCTACTTACAACCCCTACCCCCTTTTTTACATCAGTCTACCCATATCTCTGTGGACTGAGGATAATACTATGCATATGACAAGGTAGGTTCTAGTCGAAGAAATCATATTCCACAATAAAATGGCTATAAAGCAGCCAAATGGCTGTTCTTATAATAAAAGAGAATCTTAATAAAATTTATTTTTTCTGGCCAACAGCTATTCCTGTCTACAAGGGGGCGAGGAGGATGTAAAATTCTCACTTTGAGTGAATTTCTCTATTAACTGCAGCCATTTAATCATTTTTAAAGTTATCCCAAGATCCCAATATTCATCAAGAAATGCATTAAGACTGTTTAACATTCAAATGAGACATCTGCTACCTCTCAGATTTTGTTCAAAGTATGCCAATAATTGCCTAATATTTGCATCTCAGAGGGACTGAAATATATACACATAAAAAAGAGTAAAATATGCATTATGAGTCAAGTCAATCATATTTACTTTACACTTGCTATACAGACTTCTTCAATACTTCTGCTGCTTTTCAGCACATCCCAAATGAATGGGGATTATCAGAAGTCAGTATTTTAAGATACTGGAGAGGGAGGAAAGTCCACTGATTTCTTCTTCTTCTTTGGCAATCCCTCATAGCCAAGTAAAATTGTCTTCCATGAACACAGCCTTAACAGCGTGTCCGTAAATGATTGTGGAGGCCAGTTCTGGATCCACATGTCCTTCCACAGTGGGGACATAGGTTTCTGGATGGGAGTTGATCATGGTGAGGGCTTGCCCAGTGTGTCTTCCTCTTAGCATAGGGTTACCAGACGTCCCCGTTTCCCGGGGACAGTCCCCAGATTTGCGAATAAGTCCCCAGACAAATTCCATCCCCAGAATGTCCCTGGATTTCATCTAATGTCCCCAGGAAATGCAGCAGCGGCAGTCTCAGCAGCCCGGAGCAGTTGGCTCTGGCTGGCTTAAGGAGCTGCTCGGAAGTCCCCATACGATGGTGGTGCAGGGGCTCTAAGATGGAGCTTCCGGGCTGCCTCCACCTTCCCTGACCCCAGCAACTAAGCTGTGAAGGGAGGCTTCATGCTGCCTATCAGGGCTTGCGTGGAAGCAGGAGGGGGCAGGGATCTCTCAGGCAACAGGAAGCCTCCCTTCCCAGCTGAGGGATCCCCGCCCCCTCCTGCTTGCATGCAAGTAGGAATGGGATTGGGGCTGCTCTCACGGGAAGGGAGGCATCATGCTGCCCAAGCCTCGCTGCTGCCGCCGCCGCTCTCAGCCATCCTTCTCCACTTTCCATGCCTGACCCACCGCGCACCACTTCCCCACCACCACCGAAGAACCAACCACTCAGGGGCTGCCCAGGCTCATGGAGAAAGGAGATGGAAGTCTGGAAGGAAGGGGAAACATGGCAGTTGAGGTGCCACCACCATCACTGCAGCATCAGCATCCCGAATGTGTAGTAATTAATTAACTAACTAACTAACCAACCCCTGGATTCATTGAAAAAAAAATCTGGTAACCTTATCTCAGCATGGTTCTCCCTTTTGTCCTGAGTTTGAACATCTTCAAAGTCCATGACACTTTTGGTAAAGGCTGTTCTCCAGTTGTAGCGCTCGCAGGCCAGTAGTTGCCAGTTATGTATGTTCATACTACATTCTTTGTAGCTTCCAGCATCTCTGTAACACTCGGTTTACAGTGCAATTCTATACTTGTTGACTGAGATGTAAGCCACCTCCATATGTACTCACTTGCCTGGGAGTAAGGCCCCTTAATGTGATTATGACAATGACTTGTGAGGGTAAAATGGGGATAAAATGAGGATAGCCTGCATTAGTGTTCCAGCTGCATTGCTTCTAAAATGCAGTTAGAGGAAGGAAAATACAACCCAGTTTGATCAAAGCCTGGGTCCAGACCCATCTGTTTAAGAATGATTTGGTGTGCAACTCCCTTGGCGCTCTAGGGAGACTGAGGAAAGAATTTGTTTTTATGACATAGCTATTAACAGTAAGGTGTTCCGCTCCAGCACATGGTATGGTTTTTCAAGACAGACAACTCCCCATGTGGGGTTCAAGCTCAAACAGGTTTATTATGGGCTTGCCTTAAGCCCTGGCCCAGAAGCTTCAGCTAGTGCAGAATGCTGTGGCTAGACTGGTGGCAGGAACAGACTCTTGCCAGCCCATGACACTGGTGTTAAAACCGAGAGTGAAGAGTCAAGGGGAAATGGGAACTTTTCATTCATGCATGCAGAATTATGGTGCACTGTGACATCAGAGCAACTCAGCCAATGGCAACAAATCAGCAAAAGGCATCAGAGCAATCCAGTAGTCACTACTTGATGTTTCACCACCCCCAGCACTGCTGCTAAATCATTCAGCACATGGAAATACAAATGATACATTTCCACAGCCACCCTTTAAACCTTCCTAAAAGTACAACAAACACAACAGCTCTGCTTTGAATCATAGCACCGATCTGGACGCCTTTAGAAAGACCAGTTTTCTTTGTGAACAGAGGAACTGAGAAAGCAAGGACACACAATCCCAGCTGCAAAGAATTCTGGCAGGAAGCAATCTTTTTCTGCTGGGGTATTTTCCTCTCTCTTCTATATTTGTTTCTTATTGCTTACTCTGCCAGCCAGACATCATCAAATATAAGTAGCATCAGACTTGTTCGTTGGACTTCAAGCTGACCAGGTATAACAAAGTTTTTTGCTGTTGGCTGATGAATGCCGTAATATTTTTTGCTAGGGAGAACTGTAGCCCTGAAGTGATAGGGTGGAAATTCAGGTGGGGATGCAGGCTTCCATTTGTAATGGAAGTTGTAACCATAGATTTAAATGTGCAGTATAAGATTTCCCTATTTGGAATAAATTGGTCATATATATGCTGGATTTGGAGCAGTAAACAAAAATAGAACAGGGGTCCTTAATTCACCAGTTCTGCCAGCAAAATCTAACACTCTAGAGGGGAAGGAGTTGCATGTAGACACTCGTGGGTTTTCTTAGACAACAGGAAAAAGGGGCAGGCCTGATAGTCACTGACTGAAGGCTATTGGGCAGCTGCTGGCCCAATAATAATAATAATAATTTATTATTTATACCCTGCCCATCTGGCTGGGTTTCCCCAGCTACTCTGGGCAGCTTCCAACAAAACACTAAAATACAATAACCTATTAAACATTAAAAGCTTCACTGAACAGGGCTGCCTTCAGATGTCTTCTAAAAGTCTGGTAGTTATTTTTCTCTTTGACATCTGGTGAGAGGGCGTTCCACGGGGCGGGTGCCACTACCGAGAAGGCCCTCTGCCTGGTTCCCTGTAACTTGGCTTCTCGTAGCGAGGGAACTGCCAGATGGCCCTCAGCGCTGGACTTCAGTGTCCGGGCAGAACGAAGGAGGTGGAGACGCTCCTTCAGGTATACTGGACCGAGGCCGTTTAGGACTTTAAAGGTCAGCACCAACACTTTGAATTGTGTTCGGAAATGTACTGGGAGTTTAGGTCTTTAAAGACCGGTGTTATATGGTCTGGGCGGCTGCTCCCAGTCACCAGTCTAGCTTCCGCATTCTGGATTAGTTGTAGTTTCTGAGTCACCTTCAAAGGTAGCCCCACATAGAGCGCATTGCAGTAGTCCAAGCGAGAGATAACCAGAGCATGCACCACTCTGGCGAGACAGTCTGCAGGCAGATAGGGTCTCAGCCTGTGTACCAGATGTAGCTGGTAAACAGCTGCCCTGGACACAGAATTGACCTGTGCCTCCATGGACAGCTGTGAGTCCAGAATGACTCCCAGGCTGCACACCTGGTCCTTCAGGGGCACAGTTACCCCATTCAGGACCAGGGAGTCCTCCACACCCGCCCGCCTCCTGTCCCCCAAAAACAGTACTTCTGTCTTGTCAGGATTCAACCTCAATCTGTTAGCCGCCATCCATCCTCCAACCACCTCCAGGCACTCACACAGGACCTTCACCGCCTTCACTGGTTCCGATTTGAAAGAAAGGTAGAGCTGGGTATCATCCGCCTACTGATGAACACCCAGCCCAAACCCCCTGATGATCTCTCCCAGCGACTGCATGTAGATGTTAAAAAGCATGGGGGAGAGGACAGAACCCTCAGGCACCCCACAAGTGAGAGCCCAGGGGTCTGAACACTCATCCCCCACCACCACTTTCTGAACACGGCCCAGGAGGAAGGAGCGGAACCACTGTATAACAGTGCCCCCAGCTCCCAGCCCCTCTAGACGGTCCAGAAGGATGTTATGGTCGATGGTGTCAAAAGCCGCTGAGAGATCCAGCAGAACTAGAAAACAGCTCTCACATTTGTCCCTAGCCTGCCGGAGATCATCGACCAGTGCGACCAAGGCAGTTTCAGTTGCATGATGAGGCCTGAATCCCGACTGGAAGGGATCCAAATGGTCCGCTTCTTCCAGGCGTTGTTCAGATTTTGCTGGTCCTCCCACCTTCCCTCTCTACAAATTACATATGGTTTTAGGCATCTTTATGCTTTCATTGCACAAGGAATGGCATCCATGCTGTCTCTGCCTATTTTAATCTGTCCCACTTGGGAAGAAGAGGATTGCAGTAACAACAAAACTAGTTCAAGCAGTTTCTTTTATTAAGCAATTCAAGATTATTATTAATTTTTTTTAAAAGTGGCCTTTAGGGATGAAACGGACAAGCCTTGAAGGTGTTTGCAGGCCAGTCTCTGTTGGATGGTGCAAAGTGGCTGAAACTCAGACTTACAAAAACAGGACCCCCACCTTCAACAAGCTTCTAGGCCAGGAATAGCTAACCTGTGGTTCTCCAGATGTTGCTGGCCATGCTGGAGTTCAGCAACATCTGGAGGACACAGCATTGGCTGCCTCTGTGCATTACATTTGTTCACTCTCAAGAGTTCAGTGCCAGACAGGGCTTTTCCATAGCAGCATTAAGGAGGGGCATTTCCCTGTTGCTCTGCAGGTGCCATCATTGGCACACAGCAGCTGGATAAGCAGGAAACTTACAAGAGATTGCCATCTTGTGGATGGCATGTGGCAGATCACAGCTGGCAATATAGCAGTGCTTAAGGAATTGATAAGGAAACCCATGATAACTGCTAGCTTCAGGTCTATTGGATGAAATACTGAGGGTGGTAAGGAAATTCAGAGGACGAGATGGCTGGATAGTGTTCTTGAAGCTACCAGCGTGAGTTTGACCACACTGTGGGAGGCAGTGGAAGACAGGAGTGCCTGGCGTGCTCTGGTCCATGGAGTCATGAAGAGTCGGACACGACTAAACGACTAAACAACAACAAGGAAATTCAGCAGTGGAAATGCATGGTGCAAAAAAAAAAAAAAGAAGACCCTCTCTGCCTTAATACTCACTGGGTAATCTTACGTTTGAGTAGTAGGAGAGATGAGTCAGACGGGAATCCCTATCCATCTCCATACTACACACAATTTTAGAAGCCTCTACCAGGTGCCCTAGCCACTCTTTTAAACTTCTAAACTAAAAGTCACGGCATGTTTCAAATTGTAAGTCTGCAGGCAGGACCTGTGTGCTTCAGTGCACATTCAGTGTCCATTGGCTTGGGTCTTAGTCTCTGGAGAAGAAAGCAGGAGAAAACAGGCTTGCTCCATCTTCCATGTGACAGCCCTTTAGATATTTAAAGACTGCTATCATATCTTAAGGGACGCGGGTGGCGCTGTGGGCTAAAGCCTCAACGCCTAGGGCTTGCCGATCGAAAGGTCGGCGGTTCGAATCCCCGCGACGGGGTGCGCTCCCGCTGTTCGGTCCCAGCGCCTGCCCACCTAGCAGTTCGAAAGCACCCCCGGGTGCAAGTAGATAAATAGGTACCGCTTACCAGCGGGAAGGTAAACGGCGTTCCGTGTGCGGCTCTGGCTCGCCAGAGCAGCGATGTCACGCTGGCCACGTGACCCGGAAGTGTCCCCGGACAGCGCTGGCCCCCGGCCAATAAATGTGAGATGGGCGCACAAACCCCACAGTCTGTCAAGACTGGCCCGTTCGGGCAGGGGTACCTTTACCTTTACCTTTATCATATCTCAGTCTCCTCTTTTCCAGGCTAAACCTACCAGACTCCTTCAACCATTCCTCATAAGGCTTTGTTTCCAGACACTTGATCATCTTGGTTGCCCTCCTCTGCACACAATTATAGCTTGTCAACATCCTGCTTAAACTGTGGTACCCTGAACTGAACACAGTGCTCCAGGTGTGTTCTGACCAAGGAAGAATAAGTTTGACTATGACGTCTCTTGATCAAGACATTCTACTTCTCTTGATGCAGCCTAGAATAGCATTAGTTTTTGTGTTGCTGCATCACACTGTTGACTTGTGTTAAGCTTGTGGTCTACTAAGACCCCGAGGTCCTTTTCACATGAGCTACTATCTTCTGTTTCTGCAGCTGGTTCTTCCTGTCTAAGTGCAGAACCTGACATTTGTCCCTACTGAAATTTGTTAGTTTTGTCTGTTAAGGTCATCTTGCACCCCGATTCTGTCTTCTGTGACTATCCCTCCCAGTTTGGTGCCATCTGCAAATGGGATGGGCGTCCCCTCAATGCCTGTTGCTCTGGTTGACACATGTGTGGCCATCAGCAGTTGATTTCGCAGCACTTGAGCAGGCTGCCTTGCATTACCTGACTGTGTTATCCTCTGGCATCTCCAGGGAGGCACGTAAAAGACTTGAAAACCGGAACACCTGCTGCCAGTCAATGTTGCACAATTACCTAACTTGCTATGGCACAGCTTCCTTGGTTCCTATACAAACTGTCCCCTTGCCCACCCCATTCTTTTCTGGGTTTCAGCTTGTAGCTCAGGATGCCACTTTGCATAACTTCCTTGTTCATTCAAGGTTAAAAACCATCCGCACTAACTACTACCGTAAGTAAAAAAATAAGCACTTCCTCCCTCTTGTGCACAGTTCCCCCCTTTGAACACCGGGGGGCGCAGTAGTACCAGATTTGAACCAACATTTGTTAAAGCCGAGTCAAAAACCAATGATGTAATTTTCTCCACTCTCTATATTTCCATTACAAGGAGTGTTTTGCTTTTCCTTGCAGACAACAGTTATATCTATTTATAACCGTCTTGTTTCTAAGCAGCAAAACACCTATTCTGGTTACCTGCTGAAACAAGCCATGTGAAATAAACATATTATTATTATTATTATTATTATTATTATTATTATTATTATTATTATGCCACCCATCTGACTAGGTTGCCCCAGCCATTTGGGGTGGTTCCCAACAAAAAATAGTAGAAGCACAATGCAATATGGGGTGGGGGACAACAACGAAAAATACAGAGTAGAAGCCAATTTTCTTCCACATATACCAGCAACCTTTTTGTCTGATCCCATCTTAGAAATGTATTTACATCTTTGTCACGCCCTGTTTGCCTTAATTTCCTCTTAACATTTTCTTTGCGTTTGAATACTAGCAGTGCAAACTGCTCGTGTCAGCTCAGAAGTGAGCCCCATTGAGCTCAATGGGGCTCACTTCTCAGTAAGCGGGTAGAGGATTTCAGCTTGTGTGCCAGGAGCTGCTCTGTCCTCCTAGCAGGGACACTGTTGCCAGCTCTGCCCCTGGATCTGATCTGGGGAGGAAGAGGGCTTCAGGAGAGGGGATGCACTTTATTAAAATCCAGAGAACCAGAACCACCACTGACAACGGCTGCAACTGGAAGAGCTTATGCCTGCTCTTGCTTTCCCCTCCTCCCTCCCATTCATTTTTCCTCACGTGCCTTTTGAGCTGGAGCACAAAGCCCATCTGAGAACTGGTTTTTGTAAGTCATTCTGAGTATTTTGGGAGGCTACAAAGCAGGATATTGATGCTGTAAACAAACAGGCAAAACTCAGATGTTGTCATTATCTTGGTTCCCAGATTCGGGGGGGGGGGGTGATGCTTTCGGGAGGGACTCCTCTTTGCCCCCAGCTAGAGCCAAGACAGCCCAGACCATCACAGACCAAGGAGGATAACAACTGAATTAAATTTCTTCTGGTATTCTGGTAAGAACCATCAAGCTAGTTGCTCATACAAAGAATGGTGTGGTCAGCACAATTTTATCCTCCTGATGGAGACATTTTTATCTGTTTGGATCCTGGCTTTGGTATATTTCCGGCATCCTCGGGCAGTTGCCTGGGATGCGGGTGGCGCTGTGGTCTAAACCACTGAGCCTCTTGGGCTTCCCAATCATAAGGTCGGCAGTTCGAATCCCCATGATGGGGTGAGCTCCCGTTGCTCTGTCCCAGCTCCTGCCAACCTGGTAGTTCGAAAGCATACCAGTGCAAGTAGATAAATGGGTCCTGCTGTGGCAGGAAGGTAAACAGCGTTTCTGTGCGCTCTGGCTTCCGTCACAGTGTTCCATTGCTCCAGAAGTGGTTTAGTCATGCTGGCCACATGACCCAGAAAGCTGTCTGTGGACAAACACCGGCTCCCTCAGCCTGAAGCAAAGTGAGCGCCACAACCCCATAGTCACCTTTGACTGGACTTAACCACCCAGGAGACCTTTACCTTTTTTACCTTGAGAAGATTCACTGCCACCTGCCCTGAGATGCCTTTGATTCTCTTTTTTTGTCTTTCTGGCTGTCGGTGCTCCAATCAATGCTGGACATCCATTGTGGGAAATTAAAGCAGCCATTGCCACCATGATTTTTTTGACTCAGCTTTAACAAGGGCCGACTGCAGAAACCGAATGACATCAATGAAGTGGGGAAGAGAACAAATCAACTCTTGTATGTTCTGCTTTGACACTGTACCTTGTAATCCGTACAATTACACACCAGGTGGCACTCTCCCTCTCTCCCACTTCTTAACGCTCCCCCCCCCTGCATTCATAGATCTCCTTTCCTTCCACTCAGGTTTTAAATGTTTAAAATTCTTAATAAAATAGTTGGTGTCCACATCTTTCATGCTGTTGGATATTGTCCTCTATTCTAGGGCCTGTGGCGCAGTGCTAGGGTGGCCCAACACACACAAAACACCATATAATCAGAATAGTTTTCCGTTATGGAATAGCATGCGCTTCTATTCATATTCCATTAACCTCCTTTATCCTTCTTCTGTTGCCTTTCCCAACCCTGCTGTTGATTGTAAGTGCATTGAGGGCAGAGACTTATATGGGTTGTTGTTGTTGCTTTTACTTATATACTATTGGCACTGGTGCTTTTTTGTATCAGCTTTATTGAAGAAAGTATGGACAAGAGACTCAAAACGACTGTGGTCAATATTCTGACACACGCTCTTTCTTGCTGTGCTGCTAAATGTGAGCAGGTCTGAGCTGTCCAAGGGGGCACGGCTGCTTGCCACTGACAGAGCAGGAGGCCAAAAAGGCTAGACGGAAATGTTGTGAAGACATTTCCTGAAATTTCAGATTGAGAGAGACAGCTGAGAGCACAGCTCAGGGACTCTGAAGCCGGCACTGTCAAGAAGGAGAAAAGGAGAATGAGAAAGAGAGAGAGAGAGAGAGAGAGAGAGAGAGAGAGAGAGAGCGCACATAAGACGAAAAGTATAAGACAAGTGTTTGGCATTGAATGAAGACCAGCTTTAAAACAGATGTGGGGATGCTCTGGCCTTCCAGATGATGCTGAACTGTTGTTGTTGTTGTTGTTTACACACACACACACACACACACACACACACACACACCACCTTTTCCCCACACAAGGACTCAACTCTCATCATCCCTGGTTATTGGCTTTGCTTGCTGAGGCTGATGGGAGCTGTAGTCCAGTAACATCTGGAGGGCCCAAGATTTTCTGATCCCTGCCTTAGAATAGCAGCACAATCCTTTAACAAAGGGGCGAGGAGCCTTTTTCAGACCAAGGGCCATCTTCCCTGGTGGGGGATCTTCTGGGGGGGAGGCATATGCCAGTGAGGGGTGGGGTCAGAGGTAAAAGAGGCAAAAAGCCAATGGATGTACAGTAGACTGCCAGGCAATGCGTGGTTTTTAAAACCAACAAGCAAAGCACAACACCCTTACACAGCACCCCAGGCACCACTTCTTATCTTCAGTGCCTTGGAGTCAAATAACATGTCTGTGAGCACATGTGGGAACCTACCTGTGGAAGTAGAATGCTCTCCCTAGGGAAGTTCGCCTGGCGCCTTCATTATACACCTTTAGGCGCCAGGCAAAAATGTTCCTTTTTAACTAGGCCTTTGGTTGATCTGATTTATATCCTATGCCCTTTTAAAATGTATTTTTTTTGGGGGGGGCTATTGGGCTATTATTGTTTTTAATGTATTTTGTGGTGTTTATCTTGATTTTATTCTGTGAGGGGCCCTGCAACCCCCGGGTATAGGGCGGTACATACCGTATTTTTCGCTCTATAAGACGCACCAGACCACAAGACGCACCTAGTTTTTGGAGGAGGAAAACAAGAAAAAAAAGTATTCTGAATCTCAGAAGCCAGAACAGTAAGAGGGATCGCTGCACAGTGAAAGCAGAAATCTCTCTTGCTGTTCTGGCTTCTGGGATAGCTGCGCAGCCTGCATTTGCTCCATAAGACGCACACACATTTCCCCTTACTTTTTAGGAGGGAAAAAGTTAGTCTTAAAGAGCAAAAAATATGGTAATTTCTAACAACAACAAGAAGTAAACTATGGCTTTCACTCCTGCCCGAGGCAGTGATGGCCACCAACTTAGATGGCTTTACAAGAAGATAAGACAAATTCATGGAGGAGGCAGCTTTCAGGGCTTGCTAGCCATACTCTGCCTCCACAGTCCAGGGGCCACAATACTTCTGAATAGCAGTCACTGGAAACCACTGGAGAGCAGTCCCAAGGAGAGTAGAGAGCAATTGTGCTCAAGGCCCACTTGTGGGCTTCCCACAGGTATCTGGTTAGCCACTGTGAGAACAGGATGCTGGGCTAGGAGGGTCAAGGGCCATTTTCCATTGACCCTTCCTAGAGTTGGAAGGTCATCTAGAAACAAGAAACTTTGGTCCAACGTTGGCCTGAACCCCACAACCCTGAGAGTAAGAATCTCATGTTCTACCAAGTGAACTATCCCTCTTCTCATGCAAAACCGTATTTAGAAAGGTGTTTTGGTTCAGGATTATGGGACTGGTTGTTTAAGAGGACTGAAAATGTAACATCTAGGGGCCAGACAATTCTCTCTCTCCCCACCATCCATTAGAAATAGCAGAAGCTATTTTGGGTTTGATGTACGATCGAGGAGGTGTGCATGTATATGTCTTCGCTGGAACCCCAAATTACTTTCAATTGGTCTGCTAACACGTTTCCAGATTTCATCAACAAATAAATACGCAGCGGGACACACTTGCAGATGCAAAGCAACAGAGGGAAAACCCTTATTGTATTAACCAAACACAGCATACTTTGTGGGATTGCTGTAACTTATAAAGCCGCTGGGAATCTGAATACAATGGCAGTTCCTTACATTTTGATTATTTTACAGTGACCCGCAGAAAGCTTGGCATGCTAGCAAGCTGCACAAACCCATTTTTACACTTTTGCTTTATTTTTAGCACCAGGAGAATGAATTTAACTGTCTTCTGCATAATTAATGTCCAGTCTTTTCATGTTCTGGGGAATTTACAGTGGATTCTTGCTCTCCTTAACTCTGTTCTGGGGGAGGGGGCAGAATTTGCAGTCTTGCATAGAGGGTTTGTCTTATAAACATCAAATTGGCAACCGGAGACAAGCAGACTTTGACCTTTTTGCTATCATATGGTACAAAGTGCAATGGATTGACAGCTTTCATTTTAGATGATATTAGATATGATGAAGTGATACTTCACCGGAAATATTAGGACTGCCGTACTGGGGGCTTAAGATTGTAAACAGGTCATTGAGAGATCACAAACAGTTTGTTGGCAACAGTTTTTGTTGTTGTTTGCCTTATTGGATTTCCCCAAGGAAGAGTTAAGCAGGATTAAATTGGGGAGGGGAAAAGATATATGGGCTATTTGATGATAACTATGTTGTGTGTATGTTGCAAAAACCAACCTTGTAGGCATAGGAGCACTGGTTCCAAAACAAACACCTGGAAGCACTCACATTTTCACTCACCCAGTCACAATTCAGATCCAGATACAGTGGTACCTCAGGTTAAGTACTTAATTCGTTCCAGAGGTCCGTATTTAACCTGAAACTGTTCTTAACCTGAAGCACCACTTTAGCTAATGGGGCCTCCTGCTGCCTCTGCTGCGCCACCGGAGCAGGATTTCTGTTCTCATCCTGAAGCAAACTTCTTAACCTGAAGCACTATTTCTGGGTTAGTGGAGTCTGTAACCTGAAGCGTATGTAACCTGAAGTGTATGTAACCTGAGGTACCACTGTATATGGTAGCCTAAAGCATCCTCAAGTGCTCCATGCATTGTACAGTGGTGCCTCGCAAGACGAAAATAATCCGTTCCGCGAGTCTCTTCATCTAGCGTTTTTTTCGTCTTGCGAAGCAACCCTATTAGCGGCTTAGCGGATTAGCGCTATTAGCGGTTTAGCGGATTAGCGGCTAAAAGGCTATTAGCAGTTTAGCGGCTTAGAAAAAGGGGGGAAAGCAAAAAAAAATCGGAACACTCGCAAGACGTTTTCGTCTTGCGAAGCAAGCCCATAGGGAAATTCGTCTTGCGAAGCAGCTCAAAAACGGAAAACCCTTTCGTCTAGTGGGTTTTCCGTCTTGCGGGGCATTCGTCTTGCGGGGCACCACTGCAATGTGCTTTATTCTGATCCAGAAGCTGCAGCTAGCGCAGAATGCAGGGGCCAGACTGTTAAGTATTCAGTGGTCTGTGTTTGCCTGAGTTTGAGCCTGGACTAAGGATTCTGAGCTCCTTTGTTCTGATTTGATACATGATATCCAATCGCAAAACATTTCAGGATTTGCGCCTCTGCCATTGGCCCTTAAACTCTGAGTCATGATTCGCAGCTTGGAAGTTTAGACAGCCAATCACGTTGGGAGTGGGAGTAGCCCAGGCCTTCAGAAATATATATAAGCAGTTGTTTTGCCCATGTTGTCCAGTTCTGTTAGCTCAATAAAGGTTCTTGCTGTTATCACTGAGTCTTTCCTCGTGGGAACCCACCTACACTTCACAGACTGCTCACAGGAACAGGCTTCTGGTAACACATTACACCCCTGTTGAGAGAGCTGCAGTGGTTGCCATGCCAGGTTCAAGTTTCTTGTGTTCATTCCCAAGCCCTGAAGAACCTGGACCCAAAATGCCTGAAGGACCACCTAAATCCTTATGCTCCACTCTGATCACTGAAATCCTCTGGTGGGGCACTTTGGATGCCTCCCAATGCCCCTGGGGTTTGGTTGGCCTTAACTAGAGACCCAGGGCCTGCCCCGCCCCTATGGAACATCCCTGCCTACTTTTAGACATCTTTTGAAAACTCTGTTATTCAGAAAGGCTTTTGAAACGTGAGGTCACCCCCTCAAAAGAACCCCCAGATGTTATGTTTTTACCGACGCTTTCACTGGTATTTTTATCTCAGCTACTGTAACTTTCTATTTTGTATAGCACCTTGCTGTCTCTTTATGAAAAGTATGGCCTATAAATATGTAAATAAATAAGATGGGTCTTCAGTTCAGCAGCAAGTGGAATACAGGGGACAGCAGTACATACCAGGCCAGCTTGCAGCAAATGGAAAAGAATTGCGCTCACAAGCGATCACACTTTTCTTTCCAATTACAGAACACTGATTTCCACCATTAGGAGATAGTTTCTTATATAATTGCTATTTGCCCAGCTGGGGTGTGTGACTGTTTTTTTCTTCTTCTAAGGCATTTTTTTTTAAAGAATAGAGGGGGGGGAGGAACAGGGTCTGGCAATGTTTGGCTTGCATTCGGCTCCTTTTCATTTCCAGCAGGAATGAAAGATGCTAAAATTAAACAGTCGCAACACTTTCATTCACAAACCCTGCAGGGCCAAATACCCAAAGATATCCCAATGACATTTGCGTGGTATTTGAAGGATTCTGGATGAGGGAAGGGCATTATGTAATCAGTGAGCTACAAAAGCACACAAAGGAAATCACAGTGTTCTTTTTGGGAAACAAATGTTTTACAACAGGCAGGGGGTTTTTGTGTGCCTTGTCCAATTTCGACAAGCAAAGGAAATTTTGCAAAGGAAAACCTCTCCATTCTTTGGTAATGACTGAAAGATTGCTGTTATTGGCAAATATTGTTGTCAGTATTTTGTGGGAGGGATTCGAGAACATTCCAGGAAATTTAGGTTGGCTGAATTAAAGTTAATGAAAGTACTATTGAGTGCTTCTAGGTTACCTGTTCATTAAGCATTCATTCTGATTTGTTTGCAAGGAGATTAGATGTTGATTGTTTAACGAGTATGTATTCAGATTTGTTCACAGGTCAGATGACTTTGTGTCAATGCAAGTGTTAACCCCTGCATTTGTACCCTCACTTTCCTTATCACAAAAAGTCCAATCTTTTGGGAAAGGGGCTTTGCTGCACAAGACTTTTCAATCAGCTATAATTGGGCAACCTGAATTTGCCAGTATGTGACTGAACCCCACCCGAAAACAGCAACAGTCTGGAAGCACTCTCTGTCGCTCTAGAGAAATTGAGTGTTTGCTGTTGGGAAAGTGACAGGGAAAGTGTGCTGAAAAGTATGGAATGAATAAACAACTGGTGAGAAGATGTATAAACATCTCGCAAGCAAGACTGGTTAAACGTTGTTCTACAACCTTCCTGCAAACAAATCAGAACAAATGCTTAATAAGGTCTAGATATAATCAAACTTGTGTGTAAGGGTATCAGGGGGTTGCTCGAGAGCAATCAGGCAAATGCCTCCTTGGTCAGCTGTAAAGCCTTGTTATTGGTGCAAAAAAAAAAAAACCTTCACCATGCAGAGCGCCACTATTCCGTGACTCGCTCATTCAGTGGCAGAATCTGAGAGTGGGCGGTCCTTAAACCTTCCCCAGCAGAGTAGTTTCTTGATGCCCAGTCTGCGCTTCCCCTCTCTGCGCGGAAGCCTACTACACAATGAGGGCGTGGGTAATGGAGGACCTCTCTCCTCCCTGCTTTGCTCAGGCAAGGTGTCCTGGCACCGCCTCGCCTCCCCCGAGCCCTGAAGCTCCTCTCCGCTGGAGGCGTGGTTACTCTCCTCCGCTGAGGAGGTGCTGCTTCCAATGATCTTTGGGGGCTCTCTGTAATCCATCCGGCTTTCCCCCTCTCGCCCCTGAGCCAATGCCAGCTCCCTGACACTGTGCTTAGGCTTTGTTCAAGCAGAACAGGGTAAATGTTCAATAAAAAGGTCATCTAAAGGAGCTCAATGTGTACAATCTCTAAGGTGCAGTAGCGTAATATTGTATTACCGTACCATACAGGTAACAGCTCATCTAGGGAGGACACCGATGCACCACCAAAAAACAAATGCACCCCACAATCCCTCAGGAAAGAAAGAACTAGGACAAGAGCCCCATAACAGTTCAAGCTTCAGGGCCCCCCCCCCCAAAATGTAGGTCTGCCACTGGAAGATGGGAGAGGTTTTTTTTTAGAAGTTCAGTTGTTCGCATGCAGAAAGCAACTCCTTTCATAATGGCAACACAACAAGGCTATCGCATTTTTTCATATAAATGTGTTTTATTGCAGAGAAGTTATATTATTTACATGCTGCGATACATTACAACATAAATCTATCAAACAGTTCATGGTGGATGCTGTTGGTTGCCAGATAATGTTTTTTTTCCCCTTAAAGAACCACAGACTAAAGTGAACAGACGTACAGCTTCATTTATTCTACAACTCTGGTTAGTAGCTAAAATGTTCAAAGTCAAAAGGCAGTGTTTTCTCAGGCCTACCTGTCATCATATGCATGCAATAACCTAAGGAGTGCAGCAAATATAAAATCATTATCTGTTTTTTTCAGATCCATAATGCCACCAAAGCTGACAATGGGTAAATAACTTTTTAAAAATATTTTTAAAGCATGTACTTCTTGCATAAAATATACAGGTCTAATATGGTTTGGTATAAATCTATTACGTTTTTTATAAACCATGTCTTCAAAACAAAGGAGAGATGCAGCCTGTTCATGCATTTTGAAAAAGACAACGTAGCAAATGTTTGTGAGCATAAGCAAATTATGACCTGCCTTCTACACAGATCTGCTAAAAACACTGTGACTCTAGAGTTGCATTTCTCTTGGCAGAGGGACATCAATGGAACTCCAGAATAGGGACGAGCTAATAGATGCTGGTGGAGAAGAATGTATGAAACATGGAACATCAATTAGACTAACTCGGGTTTGTCAGGATATAGCAATGCCTCTAACAGGTTCATAATGTTGTACAATATTAATAAGTCCAGTAACGTTTGGTTTTTCCTTTGTTCTCTAAGGTGCTGAAGAAACTGTAAGTACTAACAGTTGCATCACAAATGTTCATAACCGCATGAGCGTGGGAAATAGTACTTCAATTTACAAACGGATCTCAGTTTCTAAACAGGCTTACAGTACAGTACAGTACACGGCTTGAGTGAGCCTATGAAACATTTTGTTTAAAGTGACACAAGGAACATTCAAGGTGTCAGAAAACAAATACACATGTCAAGGTCTAAGCCTTGGCTACTGTGAATGAGCGTGCCTAGACTCATCTTAGTGTAGCTAGACCAAGCTGAAACCGCTGAAGTTTGTCCGATTTCATTTCAAGGGGTTAAATGTCAATATGCTGAGCTTCCTGCAGGCATCTAAAGTTAGTGGGTGGTTTCAGAGTGGTTCCCTATCGTCAGTTCCAAGCACAGAAATTATATCAATTTTGGCAGACCTTTAGACAAAAGACTGTTCCCACAGAGAACGTCATTTCCCCCAATTTATCTGGAAGCAGGCTCCATGTGCTCCATCTTTTTCAATCGCCATTATTCATTGACAGGTCAGGAGACTGGGCTGAGGTTGGATTTCAGGCTTTGAACCAACCTCTGAATAGCTGATTGAATCCAAGTGAAGTTAGCAATTAATAGTGTAATCCTATATTTGTATTCTCAGAAGCAGGCCACACTTGAATACGCTAGGACTTCCTCCCAGTCTTGATGAGGGCCTGCATCAAGATTCTTTTTTTCCTCTGGAGTTGCCAATGTGTGTTTTTACTTTTGTGCCACCAGAAAAAGCAAACTTGATGTAATCGTGCACAGATTACAGTTGCTAGACCCCCAGGGCTAAGTTGGAGTCTCCTGGTTTGCCTACTCGCCACCCCCCAGGTGGCAGGTGGAGAGTTTGAATATTCAGGTGAGCAAAAACACCTTTAGTTAGTTTTTTAAAGAAGACTGGAAAGAAAATTAAATGCATATATAAGTGGCTGGCAACTGCAGCATAAACACTGGCTGTTGACAAGAGCAGTTCACAACAATCACAGGAACAACCCTCTTTAGCTAAGGTTTCAACTAGTGACCCAACTCATTTGTTAGGTTTCATTTTTTTTTTTTTATTTGAGTGACTGAAGTTAATAGTTAACCCATCATGCTTAATGATATCACTGGGGGCTGCTTTGGGCCCTGAAATCTTAGGGTTTGGGATCTCCTGACCTGGCAACACTAGCAGATACAGATGAGCCAAACATTTTGTGTGTGTGATTATTATTTTTTCCTACGGAGGAGAAACACATGTATACATTACATGGCCCTAAAGAAAACTTGATACAATTATAGATATATAATCAAGGTATTTTCACCCACCCACTTTGCAGCTTTTTATCAGCGCACACTTGCAATGGCCCCAATAACTTTTGCTGTTTGAGGCAGAGCAGCAAATGCACACACAGAGAGAGACACATACATACATACATACATACATACATACATACATACATACAAACACACACACGGTTAAAGTGTATCTAAGGCTGGCCAAACTTTTGTGGTACCTGAGGCAGAAAATCCCACAAGTGCCTCTCCTGCTCCCTGGCAGTGAAACTACAACAATAAATTACATAGCCAACCATTTGCGACACCCCAAATCAGCCACCTGAGGCAACAGCCTCACTCTTTCTAATGATAGGGCCAGCCCTGAAAGCACCGTGTGAACATTGGTAATGGAAAGGAGCGGGATGGGTAGGGGAAAGAGAACAAAATAAAGGTTGCCAAAGTTGAAGCAAAACTGCTCATCCTCCAATCCTACAATTTGAAAAATTATCCTAGTTAAACCAGGACTCGGGAGAATTTGAACACAAGATACAATGAGCAGAAGAACACCAAGGGAATGGAATGGAGGAAGACCTCTCCTTTAAAGAGACAAAGAGAATGGTGTTCAATATTACGTGCCTCTTGCTTTTACCACTATTCCTAGCCTGTTTCAGTGCACCCAAAGGGGCAGGTCAGCAAAAGGTCTTGCAGGAAGAGGTTGTGAACTCTCAAATGGCTTTTCACATTAGGTCCCATACTGAGAAAGTGCCTCTTTGCCTTCCACAGTGGAGAGAGTCCCTGCTTTCCATTACCATGTCGAAAAAGGGAACAAAACAACCATTCCCCTTCCTCCCCAAACCTCCCATCGTTCTGCTTAAGTTCTCTACTGGAGAAAGCCATTTTGTGACAATTAAAGGCATACACGTACATACATGTAAGGGCATATCCGAGTTTGAACCTTAGATTGAGTATTATGGGGTGGAGAAGGGTAATGCCAACCTGTACAACTTTATTTTCTTTCTTTGTCCCCACACCTTCCCTATACCAGTAAGATACACCAGAGCTTTCCTCTTTCTCAGTCTGAATCTTTCTTAGGGGAGTAAAAATTCTTTACTTCTACAACTTTAACTTTTCTGAATGATTAAATATTTTTATACCATCCATTGTAAATATATTATATATATTTTCTTGGTTTAAGAAAAATACATTTGTTTTTGCTTTTTAGAAAACGGTTCCTGACAGACTTTGGAAAGACAAAATATACAGACTTCTGAAGGCAGTTCAATTGCATCCCCGTTGTTGTTAAATTCTCTTCCCCCTCCCCCCTGGTCCAACATTTCCTTCTTGAGATATGTGCTGTGGTCTAGGAACCACCTTAGGCTCCCAATGGGATCCTTGGCTGCTGTCCCACATAAAAACCTGCGAAGGATTTGAATATAGATGGGGAAGGCAGTTCCAGGTGTTTTCCTCCATTGATGTACCTTGGCAGTAAAAGCCACTAACTACACTGGGAGTGGGAAGCCTGTGGTCCTCCAGATGTTGGACTCCAACGTCCATTGTCTCTGATCACCAGCCATCCTGATGGGAGTTGGAGTACAGCAACTTCAGGAGGTCCAAAGGTTCCCCATCCCAGCACTACACGCAGATAAAGCATCCTAACCACACACACACCCACTGTGGATGCAGATCACTTGTGGCTGGTTGCCTATCCTGTGTGCAGCTGCACCCTGTCTGACACCGTCCCCATCATCCTTACATAGTGCAGAAGAAGATACTGCACATATCCTTACATAGTACAGAGCTCATCTCAGTTGAGATGAATTGTCTTCATATGCTATCTGGGATTCTAAAGTGGTGTGCCCACTTTAGATTCAATAAGGTGGGAGTTAGGAGTCACCACCATGTCTTCATGCATGCATGAAGTTATCCAGGCCAGAATGGGGTCTCCATTCATTTCAATAAAGGGAGTTGATCTGAGTTCACATGCCTTTATGTGAAAGACAGCTTCATTTAAAGGGGATATATTGAGACCTCTGTGCATGCAAGAGATCCATGTGTTCATTTGAGAACATACATGGTGCACACACCAGGAGGCAGGCGTATTAACCCAATAAATTATACTCACGGGGCATTTTGGTACCTAGGTGGAGATGTAGACTATAACCTAGGGCTATATTTAAGAGGCTGAACTGCTACTGTTTAGTCTTCAGCCTCTGTGTTATCCAAAATTCCATGACATCCTTAACAAAGATTTATTCATTTTTGCCCATCAAAGACACCATTGGCTTCAGCTGGGACTGTTATAGACACAGCCTTAAGCAATTGTCCACATCTTGGCTGGACTAGTGCATAGTTCATCCTTGGGATCCCTTGAAACTAGGTTCAAATTTTTGCTCAGCTAGAAATGAATGATAGCTTTAGGTGAATGACTATCTCTCAACCATCACTGGTAGAAGGGAGATTAAAAAGTGCTTGCTTTAAAAATAATAATTATGCACTGCTCTTCATCCAAAGCTCAGAGTGTCCTACAAGTGGTTATCTCCCATCCAGGTAGCTTCCATGACCAGACCTGTTTAGCTTCAGCAGTAGAACTGCATCATATGCTTTCAGATCACACTCTCAGCTTACAAAAATGCCACCAACTTCACCTGGTGTACTGAAGATGAATGAAATTCGGCTTAAAAGCCAGCATTGGCTAGTGCATAGATTCCTCTCTCTATATATATATCAATATTTGGTATGTTATGAGCAGGGTAGCCATCTCCTGACTCAGATATCGCGGTGGTTGCTTCAACTGCTCCAAGTTAGACATCAACTCAAATAGACAACATGGGAGACTCAGAGTTGACCATCATTACTCTTGGTCACTTTCCACCCCTTCCTCATAATGATGCAATGTGGGACACTGTGAATTGCTTCACTCCATTCCTGGCTCACGTCACTGAGTCTTGGATATACAGGGCTGGGCAGTGTCCAAGAGCAACAATGTCATGTGCAATGCAAGGAAGTAGCAGCAAAGTGACAGGGAGTGGTGGCAGAACTGCTGCCTGAGCTGTCTTTTGTTGGGCGGAAAGCTCTTTAATGAAAGCCCAGAATTATATTTCCCACATTCCATCAAAGAGAGCTGATAGTTAGAACACACTGTCCCGATAGGCAAGGAATTCCCTCTGTGGATTTGTATGAGATACCCATCAGAGTTTTTAGAATATGACATTCCTCCAGCTAAAGGGAGGAGGCAGATGAACGACTATGTGCATTGAAGACACAGAGCAGAGAGAGATGGACATGAAAAATGTCTAGCTAGAGTTGTCTGGAAGTGCCAGTGCAGTCTTGGGTGGGGGTGGAAGTTGCCCACACTGCTCCCTGGTGCAGCCAAGTAGGACTGCTTTCTTGTTCCTACTGAGTCTCTGCTTTATATACTTGAAAGTTCTTAACTCCCCAATGCTCTCCCATCCAAACCTGGCAGTGCCACCCCTAAAACGTCCTACTGCTGGGGCAATTGTGGAGGCCATGTCTGTAATACGCAGAGTACAGATGTGAAACCTATGGCCCTCCAGATGTTGTGGGATTCCAACTCACAGCATTCATTGCCAGTAGCTATGCTGCGTGAGGCCAGTGGCAGCTGAGAGCCCAATTCCATCCAGAGAGAAACAGGTTCCTTGCTACAGAGACAGACAGTGATTAGGAACAGAGACTTGCATACATCTCAGTGCTCAGCCCTCCACTCAACTAATTCCCCTACATGCTCTAGTCTAAGGCAAAATCAGAGTCCTGCTTGCATCTGGAGCAAAATACAAGTAACCGGACAAGTTGGGGTGGAGGTACCCTTCCCAAATGCTGTTTTACTGAGCTGGAGTCATTAAAGCAACCATCGTGGTCTCCAGGACGGGAGCTGGCAACCGTGGTCAGTAGGTGGGTGGGTCACGGAGAGAAATGATATCATAACCTAATTGGGTAAAAGTGCTATAGAACAATTAATGATCACAAAACACCTTGCAGATTAAGGCTGCAATCCATAATCTGCACATTTACCTGGAAAGTAAACCCCACTGAGCTCAGTGTTGCTTATTTCTGAGTAAACATGCATAGGATCTGGCTGTACAAGTGCTTTGCAGGAGATTAACAAATGGGGGCTAACTGTTTTCTTTGTCCTGTCATTCACTTAATAGGTACAGGGCAGGAAGGTTCCTCACTTTCTGATTCTCTCAAGTTTAACAGTATGATGAACAAGGCCTTTCAAACCTAATTCCTCTCCTGAAACATGAATTCCAGAATTCCCACTCTGCAGAAGACATCTTCTACATTTCCCCGTTTTCTTTCAACTGGCTCAATGTAAAGTACAGAGCAAGATACTGATGAAGAATTATTAAAGCAGTGTTTCTGGAATGATAAATAACATTTTGCCAGTTTTCTAAGAAACATTGTCCCCAGATTTATTTTTAAACAGTGCTTGCTTTCTAAGCGCTACAGAAACAATAAATATCATTACAATTATTTACCAAGCTGTGCAACTCCCTAAGGTGACGGCTTCCGCTAGTAAAGATCATCAACGGACAAGTGCAAGAGACGGAACGTACCTCGTATAAAAACCCTGAATCGTACAGCATCAAATCATAATCGGAAATAACAGAGAGAAACAATAAGCCCACAATATAAACCACAACAACAACAACAAAAAGAACAGCCAAATAAAATCACCAGTGTGTTTTCTTATAGCTTCAACGAGCCTGTGGGAGCTTTGCCGTAAGTCCTAGAAATCAACCAATTTCTAGAGCAAGTTTTGCTTTCAAAATTGCACACATTCGATTTTACCTGCAGATTGCATAAATGTGTTGTGTCACATAATCATATCAAAGTTATTTGCAAACATTATACAAACTGGAATGCTTAAATATGAGACACAGAGTACATACATTTATAAGAAAAATGAGAGCAATCATATAAAAATATAATTGGGGAGGGGGATGCGTTAAGTTAGCAGTGCTATCAAGGGCAGAGATAAGGAGGGGGTTGGGGTCCAACTCTGCAATTCTATGATCCCATGAAAGTGAAAAGTCATGGTTTTCTTTGTTTCGTTTTCGTTTCTGGAGTTGCTCCCACAGCACACAATTTTTATCTCTGCATCCATTTGCTTCGAGTCTCGGTGTTATCCTACATCTGATCCGAGGCCTTTCGGAACAACTCCATTAGATTTTATGACATTTAATGAATTCGTAACCCACGTTATGCCACTACAGGGCCTTTAGGAATAATTACATTTGATCTTCATTACTTTGATGTTGCTTACTTACCAACCCCGCACATTATTACAAAAAAAAAAAATATTTCTAAAGGCATGTTTTCGCTCATTTGGAATGTAAACTCTTTTTGGGGGGACAGGGAAGGGCCACAGTTCCTCATGTTCTGGATCGCACTGATAACCCCGTTGGCACTCAACAATAAACAAACAAACAAGAGACAATTCACTTTGCCTAGTTCCTACGTATTCAAGGTGCTCGCCGCCTGCTTAAGTGATGCTCCTTTGGAATTTCCAGATCCTCAGGACCTTTCCCCCCTCCCTCTTTTCAGCCCTTTCTCATTCAGGTGTTCGCTTCTCTTCCCAACAGTCTAAGAAGCCCTCTTTATTTCGGATGCGCCGCCGTTTTATTCGAGCTTAAACTGGTAGCGTTCGATAAAGCTATACTTTTCTCCCCTTTGGGTAACTCTGGCGCCTCGTACTCCCAAGGGCAGATTTCCATACGCGACTTTAAAGGTTGCTGTGAGTTACTAGCTGCCGGCTTGGCAGAATCGGAGGGAAGCGCATTCCCCACTGGAGAGGAGGAGGAATTTTTTGTCTGGCCTCCCAGTTTATTGGTATCTGTGGTTTGTGCTGTTGTCTTTTGGAGCAGTTCCTTGGGCTCTCCAGCAGAAACGCTGGGGGCACACTGTTTATTAGCATTCTTGCCCTTTATCCCGGGAACATCCCGCTGAGCCTTCAAACTTGGCAGTTCTTCTTCTTGGGTCTCCCAAGGGCACACTTCACATCTATCTGTGCTCTTTTGATTGGGGAGCTGATTGCCTTCCGCAGTCTTGTGGGGCGTTTTGCCCTTGGCCGGGGAAGAGGGTTGCTTCTCTGATTCAGAGGAAGCAATGGAGACGTGCTTTTGAGCTTTGGAATCAGAAAGCCCAGACCCCGGGCTCTGGTCATAGATTTCCCAGGGGCAAACCTCTCCTATGTCAACTTTGCCCTTTGGCAGGGTCTTATCTGCTGCTGCTGCTGCTGCTGCTGCTGCTGTTGCCTCAGGATTCCCAGCTGCCTGAGCGGACTTTTGTTGCTTCATTATCCCAGATTTATGGGTCTTCTTCGCCTCGTCTGCATGGGCAGAGTTTTTCCGGTGAGAATCCTTATGCTCACTTTTATCGGCGCCCGAGTGCTTCTTGCTTCCCTCTTTGCTCTTCTGTTGAGACTTGTGCGACTTGCCGCCCTCTTCGCTTTGCATTTTTCCAGCCAGCCCCAGCGTTTTCTCCTTGGCACTGGCAATAACACTGAGCGATTTCTGCAACACTGACGTTCTGGGGTGAAGGGGCTTCTTATCTGCGCTTAAATTGTGAGCGCTCACGGATTTGCACACCAAAGGGACGTTTTCAGTGGACGTTGCTTCAGTTTTGTCTGCGGTCTTTTTCCCAGGGGCAGAATCCAGCAAGGAATTCTCAGTAGCTGTGATGACCTCCACGCTTTCTGTTGTTAAGCTGTTAGGCTCTGCGGCCGGCTCCCGGACGTGGTCGTAAGTGCTGTGAGACTTCTTCAACGAGAAGACTCGGTTCCTCAAGGATTCTTCCTTCGGTTTGATGTGTCCCCCAGAATCCGGTGGGTTCTTCTTTGTCGCAGGAGTATTCTTCGAAACCCCATGCTCCAGAAAGTCCTTTTCCTCCCGGGAGCACTGCCTGGTGACTGTCTCAGGGATCTCCGTAATTCTTCGCATGATTGAACGACCCAAGCCCTTTTTGGAGCACCTCTTCTTCTGGAGGTGTGGGTTGTTGGTGATCATCTTTTTCCTCTTATAAATCTCCAGCTGGGCATACAGCTTCTTCAATTCATCCTGTAAATCAGACAACAATACTTGTCAGGAAGGTATATATTGAGTCAAAATAAATGTAGTGTAGCTTTTCTTAACCTGAAGGGCCTAGGGATCAGATATCTGGGTCTTGGTTCCCTATCCCTGCAATAGAAGGAAACACATGGACCAATAGGGACCCAGGTGTACATTTCCCTGAGTTGAAACCTGAGGAAGTAGCTGAGCTTGCATGAAGATCCAATCAGATTGGGTCAAATTTAGCAAATTGTCTGCTGTCAGAGAGCATAAAAAGTAGGACTGAATCCAGCCCTCTATTCTCAACTCCTTCTTCCTCAACAGATGATCAGCAGAATTGAATGAGCCCAGAAAAAAATATGTGTACAGAGCCCTTTCCCCACTTGCACACAGAGTTCCAACTGGACTGAGTTACACATGCAGAAGACAACCAAAGAGCAGCACAAAATGGCCATCATTTCAGTTACATTTCACTGAGTTTAACATACGACAATACGAGAGTATTGTGAGAGTAACCTGAAGCCATTGGAAGAATTGGAAGAATCTATTCGGGTAAGAAACTAAGTTGTTGAAGGGGTATGATCTTTTTTCTATTTTCTTTTACATTTTTCTTTCTTTTTTTTTCTTCTTATGTCTTCTGTCTGTGTCTGAAAAAATGCAATAAAAACTATTTAAAAAAAAAAAAGAAACTAAGTTGTCCTTGTATTGGATTCTTCAGTTTTAACAGTCTGCAGTAACTCTCCAGCAATCAGAGAGGCTGCTTATGTCAGACTGAATTTACCATGCCAAAGATTTTATTAGGACTGAGCCGGCCATCATTTTCATAATTTATTTATTTCATCTTATTACTGAAGATTTCCCACCTGGCTTTTTAAAAAACACCCATAAAAAACACCCACAGAGAGAAAATTCACAAGGTTGGCATGTACCCTAATATCTTCCGGATCCAAGCTATGCTCGCTCCAAGCTGAATTGATACTGCTGTTCAGGTAAGATCCAGATCTTCCCATGTCGAGTTCATCTTCATAAGCCTCAGTAGCTATGTCATCTCTTGGGTTATTGCTTGAACGGGAAAACTGAAAACATGCGTGAGATGTCAAAATACATGCCCTGGTCAATATAACGAGTAAGATCAAAGAACATGCCCTTGTTCTTTAGTTCGACATTCCTGGAGACTACAATTGGCTCTTCCGTTGTGGCTGTCATGCACGCCTCCCCCTGAATATTCAACTTTTTTGCTGTTCTTTTAAAGTATGTGCATAGCCTTCATATGTGCATAGAAACCTTTGCCCTGCTAGCTTCATATAGAACAGGGTTGGGGAACCTGTGGTCCTCCAGCTGTTGCTGGACTCTAGTTTCTATTATCCCTGCTCATCATCCCCCCAACATCATCCCTGAGCATCGGCTTTGCTGGCTGGGACTGATGGGGAGTTGGAGTCCACCAGCCTTTGGAGGACCACTGGTTCACCATCCCTGGTATGGAAAGATACTTGCCGGGAGCAACTGCATGATACTTTGCAGTTCTAGAGAGAAATATATCTTTAGATGTCTCCTCAAAACATGAGATTTCTCAGGCTATTTCCTAATTCAACAAACAACAGTTGCCACCAAGTTATATTCATCTATCAGAGGGCTAAGATGCCTGTTAGGCGGAAGATCTGTGATGAGAACTCCTGGTGTTTCTAAAGCTGCCTTAAGGTATCCAAATTAGGTCAGGGCAGTGGCACTGAGGGGGTGCCTCTCTCTTATACCCAGCCATGGAGCTCAGAGCAGCAATTTAGACTGAGAGGAAAGGTCGGCATTCCAATTTAATTTGGAACCCTCTGCAAAATCTAAAAAAACCAAACAAACCCCAAACACGAAGAGACCCAGTAAGAGATCTCCTGCGTACTGTGCATTTGTCCCTGAGTTCTGACATGGGGGAAAGAGTAGAGAAAGAATACCTTCGGGATCAGAAGTAACCCAACGGTGACTGTCACAGTCAAGTGTGTGTGCGCAAAGAACAACATCAGCATCCAATCAGACTGAAGTCTTGAGGCAAGACTGAACCTAAAAATAGAATCCACAGGGTTGGAAAATGCATCTTCCTCCACTTTCCTCCCCCCACATTAAATGCTAGATCCTTAATATTCCTGACGACTCTTATAGAGCAAAAACCCGAATATAACAATGGACTACGTGATCGAATATGACATTGTTGCCTGTCTCTCCCTCAGCACACATCCTCTGATACACAGCCTCCTTGTGTGCACATCAGAGCAGCAATGCACATGCAGGGTTCATGTGCCCCATTGTATGTGGAAAACCAACCAAATGTTCCATTTGCAGTAAAGTGAAAACTTGCTGGGATGGCTCTAAGTGGGAGGATTCTTGACAAAGCACACTGTGGTGGAATCCCTCTGGCATTGGTGGGGCTACCACTGGAGGACTGCAGCACTACTAATACCCTCTTACAGTGGGTGGATGTGAACTACCCACTCAACTATCCATTGTTCATTTCCTTACATAATTATATCCTGCCCTATACTATGGGACCCACGGGGGGTGTACATGTGGCTGCCAGATAGTCATCCATCCAGGGTGCTAGCCAGCTTCACCAAAGTGGTGCTCTTATGTGCCTTCAGACCATGCACTGGAATCTAGAGTCCCTTGTGGGGCATTGTGGACAATTTAAAATGGTGGTGGCCTCCTACCTGCCTGCTACTGCTCTGTAAGCCAGAGCCTTGGAGATCTGTGACTGGAGCATCGTAGAGGGTGCAGAGCACCTGGCATCGATGCCAGAGGGTGCTGGTCATTATGACACACGCCTTGGTCACATAGCCAGACCAAAGTATTGCAAAGCATTCTTCAAGGGCACTTCCCTTGAAGAGTAAGCAGAAGCTGCAGTTGCAGCAAAAAGCACCAGGCAAAATACTTAACAGGTACTTATCTTTTGGATCGTATCACACTAATCCTCTTTCAATTGCCCTGGCTTCCATTTTGTTTCTGAGCCCAGTTTATATTCACTTAAATGGATTGGGACCAGGATTGCTGGAAGAAAACTGCTTCCTCCATCATCATCATCACCACCATCATTATTTAAATTTCTATACCACCCTTCACCTGAAGATCACGGGGTGGTTTACAATATACAAACACAAAAATACGTACCATAATAACAAACGAAACCAATTGCCCTCTACACACTGTTTGAAAGGCCATAAAACCTGCCCATCAAAATGAAAATCTTGGGAGGCCTTAATCTGTGTCTTGACACCAACAGAGGTATGGCTGGTGGGGATGCGGGGCAGTGCCTTCTCGGTGGTGCCCCCACCCCCAAGTTATGGAACTCTTCCTGAGGAAGGTCAGCCTGAAGCAGGTAGGTAAGATGCGTCTTAAAATTATTATTCTGCTAGGATTTTGACAGATTTCAATTCTGCCTCTGTAGGGATTTTGTAAGGCTGCATGACTAGGGAGCTACTTCCCTGGTTTCTTTTCAATGTTGATGCTTAGGCTTAGATTTCTATGCATGATTTCAAATGGGGCTAACAGCAAGAGGAGACTGGTCCATCAGGGCAAACGGGGCACTGCCCCACCACCCGCAGTCTGCTCCCAGTCACCTGCCACCTGCTACCTGCCTGCCTTAAAGGGAGTGGCTCTGGCTGTTCCCTTCCTCCTCTTTAGTCTCAGTTTTGCCTTTTCAGAACTCAGCAGGAGAATGAGGACAAAGCTATAAAGAGTTGGCTCTACCTACACAGGCTCTAGCTCCACTTACTGTTGGCCTCCCAGGATTCTGCCCTACCAATCCCAAAGGGGACAACTCTAGCTAGACATTTTCATGTCCCACTGCCTGCTGCCTGATAGTTTTCTTGGTTATTTTTAACCCTGGATTTTAAGTGTCATTTTAAAGCTTCTTGAATTAAGATTTATATAGTTGTACACAGCTTTTGGAAATAATAAATGCATAAAATGCTGTTGAGAGACCATTTCCTTTGATGCATGTACTGAAAACCATGCCTGCCTAATTAATAGATAGGAAGCTCATCTCTTCAGCCATCTAAGAGAACGTCTTTAAAAAATTCTGTGCTTTGCAGGAGGAACGCTTTCATCTGGGGGCTTTCTGATGTGCATCTTAGCCTGATGACCCATTTCAAATTGTACCATGTTGAAAGTAAACAGTTAAGAACCAGGCTGCAGGTCACTTGCCTAATTGCATGGAATATCGCAGAGATAATGAGCTCAATGTGAACCGCAACAGCCAAATAACGTGGCTCGTGGAACGCTGAGGGCACGGTCCGCACTGCATAGCAGAGATAAACGCCCCACAAGAGGAATAAAAATTCAGCTGCAAGAGAAACAATGTAAGAAATACATTAGTATTTATACATTAAAAATGAGAGAGCAAACTTGAAATTATCAGTTCGAATCTTGGTGTGTATATATATACAAATTCAACGACCGGAATTTATGCGTGTGCCAGTATGCTTTCAGATAACAGAATGGTAGATACATCACCTAATGTCCCCGCAAGCCTGCATGTGTTAGTTTCCCCATTCATTCCAATGGAGGGGAAGGTGTCATGCACTTAATGGAATCAATGTACACTACTGTATCTGTTTTGTAAATAAGGCCGGAAAAGTTACTCATCTCCAATGAATTCAAGATGGTGCACATGGATCTTTCCTCCACCCCATCCCAAATGTAATGTGTAGGTAGAAGAGGGTCCCTCTGCAATGAATTTCTTGTAACCCATTTCTTGTAACCCATTTCTTGTAACTATGAGGCTGATCTATTCATTTCATTTAATATTCGTTCATATATTTTTACTTTTCTGCTTTAAAAGCAACAGCTAACAATTAAAAACAATCACCAACGGAGAGGGAGAGAGAAGTTTAAAAAGAAAAAAAAAAAACACCGGTGAAATTAAAATGTTTTATTAAATACATTTAAAACAAGACTGAAACCCTAACAAAATAGCTCCTCATGGTAAAGACCCATTTATCACACCAGGAAAGCCAGTCAGAACAAAAACGTCTTCAATTATTTCCAGAAAGTGCAGATATTGGGTGCCTGCTGTATCTCGACCCAGAGGGCAGGGACAGCCACACTAAAAGCCCTGCTCTGAGTTATTACAGAGTGGGCTTCTAAGAGAAAGTCTCCTGTTGTTGTTGTTGTTTAGTCGTTTAGTTGTGTCCTACTCTTCATGACCCCATGGACCAGAGCATGCCAGGCACTCCTGTCTTCCACTGCCTCCCGCAGTTTGGTCAAACTCATGCTGGTAGCTTTGAGAACACTGTCTAACTATCTTGTCCTCTGTCATCCCCTTATCCTTGTGCCCTCCATCTTTCCCAACATCAGGGTCTTTTCCAGGGAGTCTTCTCCTCTCATGAGGTGGCCAAAGTATTGGAGCCTCAGCTTCACGATCTGTCCTTCCAGTGAGCACTCAGGGCTAACTCTCCTGTAGACTGCAACTATCTACTGGTAAGAAGCATACTTAGACTTCAGACACCTAACAGGTGTACTGTATGAGCTTTCATAGGCAATTTTATCACATCCATTTCATGGGTTAGTAAAGTTATTCTCCAGGGAGAAGGCAAAGGGTGTTTTTCTGTTGGCAGCTATTTTTCATTACAAATCTGTTAGCATAAAAGCGCAGTTTCCCTGGCATTGGCCATATCTTAGGTGAGCAAGCTGGTGACCTAAATATGTAGCATTTTGGAAGGAATTGGGCTTGTTGGCAGCAAGCAGTCCTTGAAGTCTAAAAGCTCCAGGCTGGAATTCCCTGAAGAATCCTTTCAAGCTGTGATCCCAAATATACTTTGCAGTCTGATCCTTTGACTCACTGGTTCAGCAAATGAAAGTGTAGCATAAACACGGCCTGCCAGCACATCACCACAGCATGGGTCCCTGCACTGCTGACTGACCCCGGCCAACTCAAGATGCTGACCCAGAACAGCAACACTTGCTGATGCCAACATTAGACACAGGTGCACAAAATCATTACTTCACACACAAACACAACAGATGGAGAAGTGCGGGATGATTAATCTGGAAAAGACTGAGTTAATGCACCATCTTCAAGGGCTTTTTTGCCCATCATGCAATCAGCCTACCTATGCAGGATCTGACAGAACATGGAGATGTGTTAAAAGACTATCACAGCTGATAAGCAGATATTTTTGCAAACACTTCTTTATGTACATTGGCCTGGGACAAGGCTGAGTAGTGGCATCTGATCAGTGCTATTTTTATGGGAAAATAGGTACCAGAACTCACCAATAACTACTTCTCCCTTGTTCTCTTAGAATGGCAATGGCGCCCACCTGAGAGGTGAGCTCTGGCTGGGGGAAAAATAGCCCTGCATCTAATGGATCTTTCCCCAGGCAGAATTTTGCTAACGGTTTCTTGTTATCGCTGAGAAAAAAATATACTTGCATCTTCTCCTCCTGTTCACAGATCAGAAACTTTACAGTTCACAATATCATCACATTCCCCTCCTCACAATATGGAACTATCTATACGTTAGCTTACCTGAGCTCCATTATCTTAATGTCTGCAATCACATCTGATGTTAAATTAACTTGGGCCCAATAATGGGAGGAAGGGAACACTTTCAGACCCCCCCCCCCAGTGTCCCTATTTTCCAGGTACAGTCCTGGATTTACAGAAGCCATCCTGGTTTCTGATTTGATCCCAGAATGTCCCACTTTTCCTTAGGATGTCCCTGTTTTCATCGGAGAAATGTTGGAGGGTATGGAGTTATGCGACCTCCCCGAGCCAAGGAGATAAGTAAATCTTTACAAGACATGTGAAGGCAGCCCTGTATAGGTAAGTTTTTTATGTTTACTGTTGTATTATGTTTTTATGTATGTTGAAAGCCACCCAAAGTGGCTGAGGCAACCCAGTCAGATGGGCGGGGTATAAATGTTGTTGTTGTTGAATAGGATGTCTCTATTTTTATTGGGAAAGTGTTGGAGGGTATGAACTTTGCTAGGGTTCTAGGGAACTGGGGGGAGCAGTAGCCCAGGCTGCAAGCTAATTACTATGAGGGGGGCAATTTATCTATGAGGAAGAGTCATAATTCAGTGGTAGAGCACATGCTTTGTATGCAGAATGTCCCAGTCCTAATCCCTGGCAGTTCTATGTAGGGTTGGGAGAGGCCCTGGTTAAAAACCTGGAGAGACACAAGGCTGATTGATTGGTAAAAGGCTGCTTCCTATATCTATCCCTTAAACTACACAGAGTGTACAGATATTGGAATTTCTCCTAAGATCTCTTAAGCGTTGGAACAGATCAAGCAGCATTCCGGCTCAGCCCCTTCTTTTGCAGAGAGAGTGCTTATACAGGAGAGAGAAGGGCACACAACTGCACATGGCATGCTCTCTCCAGAGTTCCCCGAGTCCTGTGGGCATTTCTTGTGCCACTCAGGAACACATAGGAGGGAAGGTCAAGCCCCATAACAATCATCGGCACCAAGTATTCAGGGAACCAATGCTGTTGATGGGATTTACAGCTCCATCACAAATGTAGATACTCCCTCTAATTTTGTGTTCTGCTGTTCCCCAACCCCCACATAACAGCCATGTTGTGTAGTGCCATGCCCCCATGGCAGCCATTTTGTGACTGGTGCTGACAGCACTTTCTCAAAATTCAAAATGGACCTGCTAACCTGCAAGAAACAAGGTCTAAAGTGCCTCTGTCACTTGTCACCGTTAGGAATTCGTATACATACATTAGTCAGGCTATAAAGGCCAATCACAGAATCATAGATTTGTAGAGTTGGAAGGGAGCACAGGCATCATCTAGTCCAACTCCATGCAATGCAGGAATCTTTCACTCAACGTGAAATATAAGGAGCAAAAGCAAATTATATCTAAAGGCTAAAGAACACTAATCAATTTTCTTGTTTTTTAAAACAGGTGAATTGGGGCCATGCGGTGTGGAAATTGAGTCCATGCTACAAATTTGTTCTGGACCCAGAGAAATAATACTTGGGAATTCAACCTGTTAGTGGGTGGAAGACTTGCTAAATTTTGATTTCCTACATAACAAATTTTAGCTTGTCAACACAGAGTCTGTTGTCAAAAACTGTTACATGGCAGAACAGACAAGATACTGGCAGCATTTAAGTTTTAGCCTCATGAATAATCTCTCCAAAAGGTTAGGATTAGGATGTTGAGTTCAGCATTTTGTTTTCATCAGTATGCAAAATAAGAATCTGGTTTGATAGTGAAGAAATGTTTGTCTGTCCTGAACCACAGGAGAGTTTGTGTGCTGTTTTAATCATGAGGTTCTCCAAGACAATATATGTAGCAATTATTATGCCACTGATTTTGTTTTTCCACTTGTTCTTCTCTTTTTATTTCCTCTCTTTTTATTTCAGCCTCTTTCTGCCTTTCTTCATGTCTCTCATAGCAGATGTCCAGGCCTCCTATGTGACGCCCACACCACACTTTGAGAACAACGACTTCAGGGCAATCTTGCAGTAAAAACAGCCAAACAAAAAATATAACCATTTTTTTATTTAAAAAACAGAGCCTACCCCTCATGTTCTCTCTTCTTTATATGCAAATCATACTGGAGAAAATACCAGTATCTCCTCTCTGAGTTCTAGGAGGTAAGGCTTGTACAGTGGTTGTTGTTGTTTAGTCGTTTAGTCGTGTCCGACTCTTCGTGACCCCATGGACCAGAGCACGCCAGGCACTTCTGTCCTCCACTGCCTCCCGCAGTTTGATCAAACTCATGCTGGTAGCTTCAAGAACACCATCCAACCATCTCATTCTCTGTCGTCCCCTTCTCCTTGTGCCCTCCATCTTTCCCAACATCAGGGTCTTTTCCAGGGAGTCTTCTCTTCTCATGAGGTGGCCAAAGTATTGGAGCCTCAGCTTCACGATCTGTCCTTCCAGTGAGCGCTCAGGGCTGATTTCCTTCAGAATGGAGAGGTTTGATCTTCTTGCAGTCCATGGGACTCTCAAGAGTCTCCTCCAGCACCATAATTCAAAAGCATCAATTCTTCGGCGATCAGCCTTCTTTATGGTCCAGCTCTCACTTCCATACATCACTACTGGGAAAACCATGGCTTTTACTATACGGACCTTTGTTGGCAAGGTGATGTCTCTGCTTTTTAAGATGTTGTCTAGGTTTGCCATCGCCTTTCTCCCAAGGATCAGGCGTCACCATCTGCACTGATCATGGAGCCCAAGAAGGTAAAATCTCTCACTGCCTCCATTTCCTCCCCTTCTATTTGCCAGGAGGTGATGGGCCCAGTGGCCATGATCTTCGTTTTTTTGATGTTGAGCTTCAGACCATATTTTGCGCTCTCCTCTTTCACCCTCATTAAAAGGTTCTTTAATTCCTCTTCACTTTCTGCCATCAAGGTTGTGTCATCTGCATATCTGAGGTTGTTGATATTTCTTCCGGCAATCTTAATTCCGGTTTGGGATTCATCCAGCCCAGCCTTTCGCATGATGAATTCTGCATATAAGTTAAATAAGCAGGGAGACAATATACAGCCTTGCCGTACTCCTTTCCCAATTTGGAACCAATCAGTTGTTCCATATCCAGTTCTAACTGTAGCTTCTTGTCCCACATAGAGATTTCTCAGGAGACAGATGAGGTGTTCAGGCACTCCCATTTCTTTAAGAACTTGCCATAGTTTGCTGTGGTCAACACAGTCAAAGGCTTTTGCATAGTCAATGAAGCAGATGTACAGTGGTACCTCGGGTTAAGTACTTAATTCGTTCTGGAGGTCCGTTCTTAACCTGAAACTGTTCTTAACCTGAAGCACCACTTTAGCTAATGGGGCCTCCTGCTGCTGCCGCGCCGCCGGAGCATGATTTCTGTTCTCATCCTGAAGCAACGTTCTTAACCTGAAGCACTATTTCTGGGTTAGCAGAGTCTGTAACCTGAAGCGTATGTAACCTGAAGCATATGTGACCCGAGGTACCACTGTACTAGCATGAGGAAAAAAGAAAGCTTCTGTTGTAAACAAGAATCCTTGGGCAAATTAAGTTTTGTTTACTCTAGCACAGTGGTAGCTGACCTGTGACCCTCCAGATGTGGTTGGACTGCAGTTCCCAGCACCCCAACCACTGGCCATGTTCAATATCATGTGTAGGGCCACAGATTGCCCCCTTCAGGGACAAATCCCTTAATGAGGCAATCAGTCCTTAGAAATGGCAGGGTCTGTGAGATATTTTCCTCCCTCCCTCTCTTTTTCTTTCTTTCCTTCTTTCTGTCTGTCTTGTCTTTGATTTGTTAACTGTCCTTCATCAGTTAGGATTTGGGGCATTATACAACAATATAGTTAAAACAACAAATTCAATAAACCAATTAAAAACCCTAATCTATACTTCAATGATAACCCAACCATCAACTTCATGCAAGCAAACCAGAACCTTTCTGAATATGCACAGGCTCATGTCTATTTCCTTGCCTTACTCTTTCCTTTGTGCCACTAGCTCTAAATTTAACATACAGTAACTATTTTACATAAATTAAACAATTAGTTGCAGCCCAAGGTTGCAAGACAAAACATCTGCAGGAGTTTGGCTTAACAACACTTTCTCCTTCATATCTCTCTCCGAAACCCATTTCTTCAGTAAAATTGCGCTGCAGAATTATCGCCTTCATGCAACCTACAAATGTTTTCCTTCTTAAAAGACCACCCACAAAAAAACTTGTTCGTCTTAATATTTGTTTGTCGCAATCCACAGTCCAGTGGAAGTGACAATGTTACATGTGAACTGGCTGGGTTCACATGTAATGTTCAACTACTGTTTAGTGTTGCGTGCTTGAATTGCAGGCTCATGGGCTTCTCCTATGCCCTCTCCTCCTCTAGCGCAGCCACAAGCAAGAAATCGGAAATTTCTTGTTTCTTGTCATATCCAAACCGGAAATCTGTTTTGCTTCTTACATGCCCCCACCCCTGGTTCTGCTTAATATCTGTTCTGTGTCTACCACTATTCCAATCTGCCACTGTTCAGCCTCTGTATTGGCTGTGTTCAAATGTAATGCTAAACCATAGTTCAATATGATATACGCAAACAACACTCATGTGGCTTCTTCCATGTCCTCTACTCCCCTCGAGTGGCTGACTGGAGGATATTTGGAACTTCTGGAGGATATTTGGAACTTCCTTGTTATGTCATTAGTGAGACAACTGTAGTTGATTATCTTGCTAGTTACACCAAAACATAGGTAACGCTATCCACAATTCCCAGCTCAAACATAACAAGCAACCACAGCTGGTTGAAAACAGAAGTAAAAGATCCTTGTGATGCGAGTCTGAGGAACACAATAATGTTATGTACACATAACAAAAAACTGCAGTTTAGCATTACGTGTGAACTGAGCTATTCTGTACAAGCCATCTACTAATTCGGTCTAAATAAATGTTAAATAGTTGAGGAAGTGGCAGTTTAACCTTCATAGTCACAACATTGTAGAATCTCTACAAATGTGCCAGTCAGCAAATGTTGCTGAAACCACACTCTGAAACTGAACTGTGTTTCAGCATATTTGTAAAATTCTGACCCCACAACAGTAAATCTATGCCAAATATATTCATATTTGTAATCATCACAAAGCTTTTGAGATAGCCCTCATGATCCCATGCTCTATGCTTATACGGTGGAACTCAGATAAGATTTATAACAGTTTATAGTTCAAAGGTAGAGATGTTTTAGCTACAGGAAACCAATTAGCATTACATCTTGAATCCTACAAAAATGGAATTCTTTCGCAATGCAAGGAAGATTACGATAATACATCTCCCAGCTACGCCTAACATTATCATTATTTAATTAGCAATAACAAATATATCATTCTGCTTGGAAAACAATTTATTACCCAAAGCACCAATTACACAGTTTAAATGTATCATGCAGAATTGTGCTGGAGGGTTTGGTGGGGGGGAATCAGGTTCGTATAATTAACTCTAGACTAATGCCACAATTGGCATAGAGAAATCTGCAGATGTTACCAAAATTTACTGCACTTTTAAATGTGGGAGCTGCATTCCGCAATTCTGATTACACAATGAGAACATGGGCATTTAAAGATAACAGTTATCCTGATGAAACTAAAAAGCAGTGTGTTTAAAGATCAATGGGGAAGAATCTTTTGCATGCTAATGCCACAATATTTACAAACACTCCTTCCAAATATATTTTGGCATGAACACAAAAGAGCTTGTGTTTGCCCAGTGGAACGTTTGACTTTTCCTTCCACCTTTGAACAACTGGCCCCTGTGCCAAAATTTCAAATAGCTTCTGAAACAGCCATTGCTTGCAAAAGCAGTTTTCCATGAAGTATGTGACTCAGTGGGAATTAAAAAAAGGGGGGGGGACGACTCATTAGTCTCCTGGAAGTTTCACAAGTTTATGGATCCCAACTAATATGTCCCAAATATTCCAGTTGCCTATGCTGCCACTTTTTTAAAAATGAAGTCATTGTTCTCCCAATGCTACTCTCTACCGTGACCAATGTATCTGAAAACAGGATATGGACAGATCTGACACAGGATAGAGTTTCTATGGCAATATACGCTTCTGGCTGCCAGAAAATTGTGTGTGGAACCTTTGGCCCCCCACATGATGCTGAATTACAGGTCCCATCATCCCTGAACACTGTCCATGCTTGCCAGGACTGGTTTATTCCATGACATCTGGAGGCCAAAGGTTCTACACACCTGGAGCAGGAGTGGGTAGAAATTTGGTTTTATCTGTATTTTAATATGAACCTATGTAAATTTTCACTTTCCCAAATGACAAGCAAAAGGAAATGCTGCTATTGTTCGGAATGTGCACTTTTCCAAACGTTGAGCAGTTACTGTTCTTCCACCAAATTTCACGTACAGAAATGTGTGTGTGGATAAAAATGCACATATTAGCAAAAAAGCCATTACAATTAGGGGAAAAGAACACTTTGCAAAACTGTGTGTATCTGGGAAAATTGCAAAAAATGTGTCTATATTAGGATAGTTTTTCACTAAAGACTTAAAGGGGGGGAAGCAAACTGATGCAGAAATGAAGAGAACTGAACTTAAGATTGGAACAATGGAAATGAAATTGAGAGATTTGTCCATCCCTACCCCTGAAAAAAATGAATTTGGTTGTGTGTGAAGTAGTCTATGCAGGGAGCACACAGAAATGCAAGTCCTATAAGGAGTGTGCCCCTGGCCCTATACAGGTTGACTGGACACTTGGATCAGCTGGGGAGGTCCTGAACGCTGTTCTGCTGATGGATGTTGCCCATTGTGTGGTGAAATGGGGTCATGACATGGTACCCAGATTGTGGAATCTCCCCCGCCCAAGGCATGGATAGATGGTCCCTACATTACTGGGCTTCGAGTGCCAGGTAAAAACTCACCTGTTAACTCAGACATTTGGATGCATCTGATTGTTCAAGGTATTTGTGTAAGTACCGATCAATGCAAACTTATAAATGTGTGACCGTTTTCCTTCTAATACTTTGCGAGCTGTTGTATTGCTCTTAGTTTATTTCTATTGTGTCGCTGTTTGGTCATGGTAATGCTCTCATTTTAAAATATCATTTAAGGAATGATATTTAAGGAATGGGTGAATCTTAAATAACATAAAATATTCCTCGATGCTTCTAGCATCTCTTTTCCATTTACCCACCCACAAACCCACCTTACAAGCTAGCACATGAACAACGCAAAGGTGCTCTCTCTCTCTCTCGCTCTCGCTCTCTCTCTCTCTCTCTCTCTCTCTGTGTGTGTGTGTGTGTGTGTTGGCTCTGCAGTCAGAAAATTCAGGAAAGCAGCAGGTCACTTTGTATGAACCACCATTTGCAGCATGCCACACAAATGTCGCCATCAGGAGATGGGAAGCTTGCAGAAGCATAGCCAAGCTTTGCTTCCGATGCAATTAATCATAGCTGCAACCTTTGGGTAACAATACAAACTGCAAGGCAGGAAATGAAAGTTTCCTCTTGTCTCTTGCAGAAAGAAAAAAGAAAAAAGGATGACCTTATGAAGAAAAGTGCATGTAAAAGCAAGAGAGGCGTCAGGCAGGCAAGCTGCCAGAATGGGGAAGATACACTTTGCAGCGAGAAACAACAGAATCATTCCAATGATCCTCTCATGGTGTAAGCTTCTGCTAATGCAAGGGTAGCTAACGCAGTGCTCTACAGATGTTGCCACAACTCCCGCCATCCTTGTACATTGGCCATGCTGGTTGGGTACCCTGTACCTTTAATAGTTGCATAGCTGTAGGGCTCCTGTACCTTTAACAGTGCTCAGTATTATGATCCAATTGCCAAATGAGAAAACGGGGTGTATCTGCTGAAACTCCCTGTTTTCTTTTCAGTCTGGTCATTCTGTTTGGACTCCCCAGGGCATGATGATTGCCTGCATTACACCTTGAAGCCAGATCTCCAATCCCAGGTCAATGTTTAAGCGGTCCTGTCTTTTAAAGCACCTTTTGGCAGCACTCCAAGCACTGGCCTGAAAAGGATGCTGATAGGGAAGAAAACAGTGCTGATTCTGGGCAGAGATAAGTGAATAGATGGGGAGGAGAATGGGACATAGCCATGGCAGAAGCTCCTCCTCCTTGAGAGCTTCTGAGGCTTTCAGAAGGCAGAGAGAGGTTAGGGCCGGGGAGGAAATTTGTTGCCTCTTGCTTTTTAATGAGAAGCTCTCTGGTGTACACTTCTTGAACCAAAGTGAACCCGAAATTCACCTTTACTGAGTGAACGACTTGGGGCCATGGACTGTGGGGAAGGAATTTGCTTCAGTTAGCATTCAAAGCTGAATCTATCAAATTCACACTTTCTGTAACAATATGAGAACCAAACAGCAGCTTGAAAATCAAAATTTTCTGATTTTTTAAATGCAGCTCTCCAGTCAAATGATGTGCACAAAAATGCATATATTAGTTTAAAATCAAAAAATGCATTATGTTTGGGGTAATTGCAAGCAAAAGTGTGCACTTTAGTCAAAACGCCATAAAAATGTGTATATTGGGAGAAATTCAACCTGAACTGTTGATGAATTATCATGAGTGGGGTTTTTTTTTGGGGGGGGGATGCAAATTGTTCAGGATATGTGGAGAACTGAATTGAAGACAGGGGAGAAGATGAGAGAACCAAAACTGAGAGATTTGCCCATCCTACACTTGACGAAGTCTTGTCCTCTGGAATCTTTGCAAATATATAAATTTAAAAGATTAATTGTCTTAGATATCTGCAAAAATGCTTGTTTAGATTACCAGAGGACTGCTACAACAACATATTTATTGGAACACGGTGTGAAATTCAGTAGCTAAGCAAATTATATTACATTAGCTCTGGCCTGGCTGAGATTCTTCCTGCCTGGTCAGGCAGATAAGTATTTTGGCTTCCAATATGAAGTTGAACATTAAACCGTAATTAAATTGGCATAAATGGATGTATTTAACATCTCTCTCCTTCCCCACAATTTCTACTTCAGCTGTTTGTGTTCTGTCATGGAAAGCCCAACTCCTTCTTACACCAGTATGCACAAACACACTCTTAAAAACACCATCCTAGAATCTCTTGCTGGGCATTTCTACAGTAAGGAACACAATTAAATGTTCAGTTTGAGCACAGATTTGGAAGACATATTAGTCTAAGGAGGAGGAAATAGCTCATGGGACATACAAAATGTGTGAATCATAAATGTTGGTTCCTTTATAAATCATCAACAACATGCACATTTTTAAAAAATGCATCGTGTAAGCTACTGCTTTTATCTCTATTACAATCTTATTATTATTTTATGGCTATTATTTATTCAATTTATTACCAGCCCTTCACAATCTGCTCCCACAGTGGGTTACAGCAATATAAAATTGAGTATTAAGAACAGCTGAAAGCAAATTACAGTCAAAGGATAAAGGTGGGTCCTGAAGACATATATCGCAGCAGTTGCAGCCCAGGAGAAAGATGCGTGTCTTCAGCATTCAACAAAAATGAAATAATAAAGGTGCCATTTAACATGCACACCAAATCTCACAGCTGTTCTCCAGAGCTGCCTTTCCAAATGACTTTATATTTCAGCTTGGCTTTTTAAAGCAGTTTGGTTTTCTGCCACTCGCAGAGATTGCGTCAATCTAATTATGCAGTTCACCAGTTTATTGATTAACTGGCCAAACTGAAATTCAGCATGGCGGAATGGCAATGCAAACTGCCCATTATCACTCCTTCCCTTTCTGCCATTCCTAGATACATTCTTTGGATATTTAAACTGAAATTGACGTATCTGTAGGTTCCTTTGAGACTTTTTTCTTTTTTGGTAGAAAGTGATGAATGACTGCAATCAGTAGCACCCTTCTTACTCATAATAATTTGCAGTGCAATTTTGCAGATCCTAAGCATGTGCATTATTTAGTTATTTGATTCATTTAACAATATTTTGCATATCGCACAACTGTAAAGAAATCCTCCAAGCGGTTCGCAAAGGTGTCAACACACAGAAAGGGGGTGTGGGGAGGAGAAAGGTGAAACCCAACCCTTTCCGCCGCGTTACATCACTGCGTTTAAGATGCCTGCAATTGCTGCGTGTTTAGAGTTTGGAGGTTTGCCGTTGCTTTTCATTTCAAAATTCGTGCAGCCTTGTAGGCATTTTATACCCCAGAGGACCACCTTCTCTCCATCAACAGGCTGCCTCCAAAAGATGTCTCTCTGCTGAAGGAAGGAATGTAGGAGGCTGCCTTATAATAAGTCAGATCGTTGGTCCATCTAGCTCAATATTGTTTATACTGACCGGAAGAAGCTCTCCAGAGTTTCAGGCAGGGGACAGTCCTAGCCTTCCTGTGAGATGCCCAGGATTGAACATGGAACCTTCTGAGGGCGAGGCAGATGCTCTACCACTGAGCTACAGCCCTTCCCTCAAATATTCAGTGGGGCTCCTTCCCTCATCTCCTGACTGAAGCCTTTGCTGGATCAAAGAGCCTTCTGTCAGCAAGGGATGCTGACATGAGATGCAATCAAATAAGAACACCACCTGCTAACTCTAGACCCACCATCCTGCAGGAACAATCCTGATGACCTTCTTCCCCTCAATGGATTCTTGCAAAAGTTGGAAGGATAACCCAGGCCGCAACTGGACTCAGGCATGCCCCAGTGGTGGTAGGGAACAGAACTCAGCTGGATCCTGCTAATTAATCAGAGATGCATTTTCAGTTGACTCTCAAGCCAGTAATTGGATAATTGCACCAATTAATTGATTAATGCTTTCGGCTCTACTACTAAGCCACTGGAGCAAACCCTAAATTTACATGGCAATTACAGAACATATGTAATGTTTGCAAAACATGCTGAGCGGGGAGAGGCTGGAACTGCAGAGTTACAACTCAGGTCACCTTTCTCCCAGTCAGTTGACCCCAATGACAGATTGCACTGCTAATTAAATCTAACACATAGCCTGCCTAGAGAGCTCGTTTCTGAATTGCTAGCTGAAACTTTTCAGTAGTTTTCTGTTTGAAATCTGACTTCAAGCCTTGTTGCAGCTATTTTCTGAGCCACAGGTCTGGAAAGCTGGTTATTTGCTCCATTCCACTGCTTGAGCTGACATCTGGAAGCCAATAGACCATAGGTGGTTGTTGTTTTTTAAAAAAATAAAAAATACAAATTATTGTATACTCAGTGTCAGGGACTGGCTGGACACTGAGGAGTGAGCACTAGGAAAAGGGGGGTTGGGAGAAGGGATCTGAGAGAGCCTGGAAAAGCCAGGAGATGAGAGACAAAGGCAGGAGAAACTGTAGGATTGGAGAGTGAAGAACAAGTACGAGAGGAATTTGTTTTAATTTGCTGAACAGCTTCTATGGATGTAGCACTGTTAGCGTTTGCAGTGTATTCCTTTTGTAACTGATATATTTAAATTGTCAGGTTGTGATGTGATTTTATTATTACGCTTTTTATAAGGAAAGGTGTGTTATAAATGTCTTAAACAAGCAAAATAATGACCAAAGCAAAACAGCAGTAGCAAAGGCAACTTACCAATAGCCATCATATAATCCCACCGGTCTATCAGGCACATGCTGAAGATCAGATGATCTGAGGTTTGTCCTTGGCCAACGAGAGAAATGTTTCGCTCCAGGTTTTGGCAGACGGCAGCAGTCCAGCCTATTAGGAACCAAAGCACCACCAGGAATATCACAGCCAGCATCTTCATCACGCGCCCGCCTGTCATGTATGGCATTCGGTGAACAGTCCGTGACAGGAACACTTTCAAAACCCTGTGCAATCAAATAGACACAACGTCACAATACAGTTGCCGGATCGAAATTCAAGGTGCTTGCAGTAATTCACAAGGCGCTTGACAACTTGGGTCCAGAACAGCTTAAGGATCACCCGATCCCTTATACCCCTGCCCGATCACTGAGATCTTCATCTGCCGTACCATCAAGCTATGTTGGACTCCAGAGCTTTGATAAACTCCATGCTCATCACCCTGGCAAGGTCAATAGTTTGGGACAATGGGAGCTGTGATCCATTAATCTCTGGAGGGCCACAGATTAGCCACACAGCTTCCTTCAAAACATTTTCTTATTATTATTTTTACAAATATCGCAATAATATTTTTTAATTTATACCCCACCCATGTGGCTGCGGTGCCCCAGCCACTCTGGGTGGCCTCCAACACATATAAAAACATAAGGAAACATCAAACATTAATAGTAACAATCTGATCCAATATTTTAAAAGTCACAATAACTTTAAAATAAACGATTTGTATCAAATAAAGCCATTTTCAACAATCCATTAAAATCTAATAGTAATCAGTAAAATTAAAGGCCAGCAAACAATAAATTTAAAAGTTTAAAATTAAACGCCAGCAAACAGATAAATTACAATAAATAAATACTAATCTATAATCAGTAAAAAAAAAATAACAGCAGCTCACAATACATAAAATACCACAAAACATACAAAACCATGTAAAAGGATCAAATTGAGAAACAAGGACATACAACTTATAAAATGATTTTTTAAAAATTGCCCTGAACTCCTCTCTTCCCAGCTGCTTCTGCTGGCAAAAATGTGCACTGAGGCAAGCACAATGAAATCAAGGCAGCCAAAGAAACGTATTTCAAGCCACCATTCTAGTGAACTGGCTCTTTAAATTAAAGTGCCTTCCCTGCTTCTCAGTACTTAAGAGGGCTAGGGCTAGCTCTACCATTAGTCAGGGTGAGGTGAACGCTTCAGGCGGTAGATTCTGAGGGTCAGGGAGAGAACAGAACTCTGTGTGCCCGCTCCATACTCCCTAAGCTAGTCTGCAGCCCTCAAGTGCAGTGGAAGACACTGTCTATTTGCCAGTGATGAACAGTCAACTACTGGTTTTTGGGACATGGGTTCGGGGTGTGCGTGAACCGTTTTGTCTGTTGCCTCGGGCAGCAAAATGTCTTGGATCTGCCCTGCCAATAGCACATAAATGTGTGTTTGGGGAAGAGCAGAGCGCTGCATGATAGGTAAAACCCCCAGTTACCCCACCATAGCACTGAATTATTGCTGCTGCCTATCAGCTACATGCACCAGAGAAAACAAACATACCATAAAAGCCAAGGGCATCTTTACAGAATTCTGTATCTATAAAGTGTGCAGTATGTAAGGAAGGATCAACTAAATATCAGTTACACCAATTATTTTTAGAACAACCTGGGTGTCCTGTTTCTTACCCATGTCATCAACAAAAGAGCCTGGGAGAATTGAGATAAAAATCTAGCGAACCGCTGAGCCGGAAGAAAAGTCACACCTACTATTTACAAGAATGTAAATTATTCACTCCCACAAATTTCCCCCCCTCCCCCTGCCACAATGCATTCTGCATTTTGGATCTTTCTTCTGGCTTTTGGATGTTGTCATCATCGCTACCCCATTATATAACCTTGACCTCACTGCTCACTTGTTTCTATAGTGGGCAGGAGGTAAGCCCCACCCCAACCTATCTGGGAAGCTAGGCAGGGCTGGGTCTGACTGGTACCTGGATAAGCAGACAGACGGTGAAGTCTGAGTGCTGCAAGCAAGGCTTGATGCCCTTTCCTCCCTCCCAGCCAAGTGGTGGGGCAGGAAAAAGAAACTGGCAGGAGAATAAGGCTTTGAATGGCTCCTAGCCCCAATGGCTGTCATAACTATAACTTTAAGAACTGGTACCCGACCTTGCTTTCCCCCTCCTCTCTCCCCATCACTTTTTCTTTGAGTGCCACATCTTTTAGATTCTCTCCTTTTTTCAGTCTTAACTTCAGCTCTCCACATTTCCACACCAGTTTGCAATTTTTTATTTTTTAAAAAGTAATGAAAATTCACCAGCATTTCAGTGCAAATTTCTCCAAATATACACTTTTTTGTGCAATCTTGCCCAGCAGGAACAATTTTGCAAAGCAAAATCTTCCCTAACACACTTTTTTCTATGTTATTTACACACACACAATGTGCACACTTTAAGAGAACTTTAAGAGAACTTCTTTGCAAAATTCGGAGAAGTTCAAAGGATGGTTGTATTTTGGTTCGCACCTCGTTTTGGAAAGTGCGGATTGGGTACGTTCACCTTTAGATGGGAACCAAGTCATATTTCTCCCCCATACCTAGAAAGGGCCGTGGCAGCTTGGCAGTGCATTCCCTTCTCCTCCCTGTTATTTGTCTCCCTTCCCAGTGGGGCTTGTTCGCGTGCTGCTTAGCTGTGCTTGGCAGTCTGAAGGAGGAGAGAGAGAAAGATGGCTCAGGAAAGAGGGGAACAGATTGGCCAGGGCAGTGTTTTCCCTTCTCCTCCTCCTCCTTTTCTGCTGTTACTTGGCTTCCTAACAGGCTGTGCTCACACACTGCTCTGACTGGAGGGCCTTGGCTTGCAGTCAGACAGAAAATGATGAACTGCACCAGCCTGAACTTTGGGCGAGTCAAGGAAAGAGCAGAGGAGTTGGAAATTACACAGCCCAGATCAATCTGCTCCCTTGCCCAGCTAGGCCCAAAAATCTCCAGTGCCAACAGCAAGGTTTATTTTATTTATTTATTTTATTTATATGTGATTGTTGTCATCCATGCAACGGTCACCTCCAGACTGGATTATTGTAACTCGCTCTATGTGGGGCTGCCCTTGAGACCAACCCAGAAACTCCAGCGGGTGCAGAATGCTGCAGCGAGACTCCTTACGGGGTCCTCGCTACGAGATCACATTCACCTGGTGCTATACCAGCTGCACTGGCTCCCGGTGGAGTACAGGATCAGGTTTAAGGTGCTGGTTTTAACCTTTAAAGCCCTGTATGGCCTAGGACTCTCGTACCTACGGGACCGCCTCTCCTGGTATGTCCCACAGAGGAACTTATGATCTTCAAACAAAAACATTTTGGAGGCCCCAGGCCACAGAGAGGTTAGGCTGGCCTCAACCAGAGCCAGGGCTTTTTTGGTTGTGGCTCCGATCTGGTGGAATGCTCTGCCACAAGAGATTAGAGCCCTGCGGGACTTGACATCTTCCCGCAGGGCCTGCAAGACAGAGCTATTCTGCCAAGCCTTTGGCCAGGGCACAGCCTGACTCCCTCCTTTGGCAATCTTCACAGAACTCTACCCAATGGTTGCCATCAATTTGATTTGAAGTAATTTTTTTAATGAAATGATTTTAAAATGTTGTCTTATTTTATTGTTGTTAGCCGCCCTGAGCCCGGCTTCGGCTGGAGAGGGCGGGATATAAATAAAAATTTATTATTATTGTTGTTGTTGTTGTTGGCATCTGACTGCCTTGAGAGAGTTCACTTCCGGAGAATGAAGTCAAACTGCTGTGTTAGCAGCACCAAAGTGACCTCTCTAGGCAGTGTGTATGGAGGTCCTTGGGTCCAAGGGAAAGCAATATGCTTGGCACCAGCAGGACTGCTGGAGCTGCTGGAAGAAGGAGTAAAAGGACTCTACTCTGGATTTGTGTTGGGTTTACTGCTTTGCCTTTTCTTTTCCCAGTGGAAGTTTAGGATCAGAGTTTTCCTTCTCTTGAAGAGCTGCCTTTCTAGGTTGATGAGCCTCACTTCCCCCTATAGCATGTGCAGAAACCCCCTTCTTGATCACTAGACCCACACTTGGTCTCGTCTGCTCAATTCGCTGGAGTCTGTACAGTGGTACCTCTGGTTGCGAACGGGATCCGTTTCGGAGGCCCATTCACAACATGGAAAGCCCGCAACCTGAAGCGCCGTATCTGCGCAGGTGCACAGTGTGATTTGGCACTTGTGCAAATACACAAAGCGCAATTGGCGAAACCCGGAAGTAACCCTATCCAGTACTTCTGGGTCGCCGTGGGACGCAACCTGAAAAGAGACAACATGAAGCAAACGTAACGTGAGGTATGACTGTACTTCAATGCAGGGGGAGTCCCCAACTCAACGAGGGTTTGAGACCCATCGGCTACCCCCACCTGGTTGAGCTGGCCAGTCGAAGCTGTTCCCCAGGGTGTGGCCACGCTCGCATGCTGGCATCTCCTGGGAGCCACAGGTGAGAGATGAATGCAGGGTGGGGACCAAAGGTAGACAAACTAAACCAGAAGGAGCACGATGTGCCCCCTTGCTAGAAGTACTGCCCCTCCCCACCCCACCTTCTTCTCCAAGAAGCTCAAGGTGTCGTATCTGGTCCCTACCCTGCCTTATTTAATTACCACAACAACCATGAGGGGCAGGTTAGGCTGAGAGGCAGTGATTGGCCCAAGTATTTCTAAACTGCTTAATTAAAAAAAAAAAAAACTCTTAGCAGTATAGATACAAAAAACACAACATAAAATAGTACAATAAAACAGAAACAAAAGAACAGTGAAATAGTATTATAAAAACAGAAAACAGAATTACAAAGAAAGAAACTCAGCAATAGCGAGGTTCCAGCTTATGGGTCAGGGCAAAAATATATGTCTTTGCAATATGGCTGAAGCTACTGATGGATGATATTGGGACGCAGGTGGCGCTGTGGTCTAAACCACTGAGCCTAGGGCTTGCAGAACAGAAGGTCAGCAGTTCGAATCCCCGCGATGGGGTGAGCTCCCATTGCTCGGTCCCAGCTCCTGTCAACCTAGCAGTTCTAAAGCACGTCAAAGTGCAAATAGATAAATAGGTACTGCTCCGGCGGGAAGGTAAACAGCATTTCCGTGCACTGCTCTGGTTTCGCCAGAAGCAGCTTAGTCATGCTGGCCACATGACCCGGAAAAACTGTCTGCAGACAAATGCCGGCTCCCTTGGCCAGTAAAGCAAGATGAGCACCGCAACCCCAGAGTCATTCGCGACTGGACTTAACTGTCGGGGTCCTTTACCTTTACCTTACTGATGGATGATGCATTGCAGGTGGCAGGATAAGAACCTAAGAAGGTGGCTAAATTTGTGGCCCTACAATGCCCACCAGCTCCAGCCAGCATGACCAATGGTCAGAGATGACAGGGGTTGTAGCTCAGCAACATCTGGTGGAAAACTGGTTAGTCCCCATGCTTTAGGTGTATGCCTCTTTTCTACCACCTGACTGTGAACCTGCCTGCTTGTCCGCCCAGGGTTTTTTAAGAGAGCTGGATAGACTTGCTAAGTGTCATTTGCTTTCCATAGTTCCAAGTGTGCTCCAAGACCAGCTGACGCTGATTTGCAACCCATCTATACAGCAGATGGGGCTGACGGGAGAGCCAGCCAGAATTTTTATTCTTTGCCAGATTAGGTAACGTCCCTTGCTTTGTATAAATGTGCTGGACAGGAAGCCAAAGCTCTCACACATATGTGCCCTGAGGGATCTACAGAACAACTGTTTTCTTGGCTAGGAAAAACAAAGTCTCAGGAACCAAAGTGACAATGAAATGATGCCCAAAAAATGATTATTTGAAGCTGAACAACTATGCATGTAAGCAAATGTGGGTATATGTGCATCAAATGCAAAACTACAAATTACAGTTATAAACTCTGCAAGCTATAGCAGCTATACAAAAAACAAAGAAGTCTTCCAGACAATACAAATAATAACTGATGATATCTCCAGGATTAGAGCTAGCTTCATGCTTCATCAGAATCAAATGGAAGAATTATTTGGGGGAGGGGGCAGCCATTAATCCCTGCCACCCATCAATTATTCAACATACACTATCTGAATTGTTTGCAAAACAACATTATAAGGCTTATTAGGTGGATACGGAGGTGCTGCTGTTGCTAAGGGCACTTGGCATCTTCCCTGCTGCGGAGATTCACTCTCTTCCAACAGGAGCATCTTACAGCAATAAACGTAGGTCCAGGAACACAGTAAATGATGCACTGTGCCTTTAACAGTTGTGTGTCTGGCACAAATTAAACAGGGTAAGCCTTTTCTAGTATGGAAACACTATCGTAGGGAAAGCTTTACCTGTGGACATTCTGTCTGTCAGACATCTTATTACTTGTGCGTGGCCCCTTATTTGCTTTCGGGCCCCATACTTTAGCACCGCAGCTTGTAACATCAAGAATGCTGATTTATTTTATTTTTATATTTGCTGAGGACAAACTTCTTAACAAACTCAAAGCATCATTTGGAGGAACTTGAACTTAACTAGTTCATTCTGTAAAAGGACATACTGAAATTAGTTCCATTTTGGACAGGATAAACTAGAACTAAAACAAGTTGCTTTTAAAAATGGCTTGTCAGGCACTACCTGTGGCCCCCAGAAAGTTGTCTAATGAGCAATGTGGCCCTTGGGATGTTGAGGGGCTGTGACAACTCCAGAGCTGAACTCAGCAGGGCCTTCAAAGCAATCGCAGACAAAGTCCACCTGGACAGGAGCTTGCGCAGGTCACATCTTGTGGGATGCCGTCAAAGTGTACATCCAAATATTAATACACCCTACATTACAGATGGGTCACTGTCTTTGTCACAGTGTTCTTCTTAAACAATTATAAAATCCTTCATATTGTACTGGTGCTGGGGCAAGCTAATTATTTGCTTCTAAAAAGCACTGAGAGATCACTATCTCACCCATCAGCCATTTGCCTACTTTTTCCCTTATCAAAGTTTTCCAGAACAAGGAGTACAAAAGATTTCAAGGTCAATATTTATCAGGAAGCTTACACATGAAAATAGATCTGAGTCATGGTCTCTAGTAATCCTCTCCTGCACAATGCATTCAAAACTTCCTTTATAACCACCAGGTCCAAATTGGAGTCAACTGTTTCAGCTGAATTTGCACCTCTTATAGCAAAACCTTGTGGAACCAAGCAACCTGCCAGTTCTGACTAGGCTTGAGGGAACAAAGCTATTAGATGTGGCACTGTTCAAAATTCAGGCAGTGCTTGCTCCCTAGATAACTTCTTTTGCTGTTTAAAAACCAACAGGAGTTTCACAACAAATTTCTTCACATGCAGGAAATATATTTTTATAGTGGCTCTCTTTTAAAAAACAAAAACACAGATATGTTTTAAAAATGTATCAGAGCCGAAAAATAAAATTCATCTTCTTAGCTGTGCATGTTTAGTCAGTAGTATAGCTGCGCATAGCGAAGGGTCCTAATAATCTCCAAAACTAATAAACGATTTAGAAAAATGGATCGTAAACCTTTTTGAACAAAGTGGGCACATCTTGAATTTTGAGGAAATGTTGTGGGCACCCGTCACAAAAGGCTGCTGGAGGGTACCATGCGCACAACACAAAATAAATTTAAAAATATTTCCTATTTTTGTTCTTATTGGCTGCCAATTTATTCACTTTTTCTGCTTTGATATGGAAAGGTTTTCTCTAGTAAATGAAAGCCATTGCTTCAAGAAAGTCCCCCTCACCCCGGCCACTTGTTCCTTTCTGATTTAGTAGGCACTTTGAGAAGTCGTGCTGGCAGAATACTAACAGTGCCATTTAATATGACACTATGCAATTCTTCTAGTGGGTTTTCCAAGTAAATTAATTAGATAACAGCCACTTATTACTAAAGTCAAGGTTTTCTCCACAAAAAGACCAATGGGCTTTCATGAGCCTGGTGGAAAGTTGATTCTGAATATAACAACAACAAAGCTAACTTCTATGCATGTGCCGTTGCATGAAAAGTCTTGTGAGACATTTTGGAACACTGCAATCCTGTGGCACGTTTACACCGAAGCGTGTCCAAGTATGTTCAGTGAGACTTACTGCTGAGAAAGATTGGCAGCTGAAGGACTATTCCTACGGGATGGAGATGGAAATGACCCATCTCTTTCAAAAAGGCAAAAAACAAAGGTAAATTGATAGGAAAATAATGTGCACTGCCAACCTCTGAAAAGCTATGGCAGAAGGAAAGATTCTTTCTGCTCTGATTAAGCTCACTTTGGCAGGAGGCTCTGCAAGCAAAAAGGCACCCAGCTGTGGAGTGCTCCTGCGTGAGACCAGTCTTTACCTCTGCATATATTATGCATGCTATTGATTATTGTCACTTAAACAGATCAATTAACTTCAAGCTCTAGTGGAGATGAGTTCCTTTAATTATACTCTGTGCTTCAAATAGAAGGGCATATGCTTTTTCTAGAGGAAAAGGGAGATTTACAATTTCCCGAATACTACCCTCGTTCACCTTTTTTTATTCCAAAGGGAGGGGATTCATTTCAATAAGGGTATATGTAAGTTTCTGAACTTAAGCAGGAATGATCAGATGCACAAATATAGGATTTTTTTTAGTGGAGGGACAGACTTGACAGCAGTACAAGCAGAAAGGATCTAGGGGTCTTGGTAGACTGCAAGTTTTAATATAAGACAACAGTGTGATGCAGCAGCAAAAAAAGCTAATGCTATTCTAGGTTGTCAACAGAAGTACAATATCCTGATCAAGAGAAGTCATAGTTACACTTTATTCTTCCTTGGTTAGAGTACTGTGTTCAGTTCAGGGACCACAGTTTAAGAAAGATGTTGACAAGCTGGAACGTGTGCAGAGGAGGACACCCAAGATGACAAAAGGTCTGGAAACCAAGCCTTATGAGGAACGGTTGAGGAAACTGGGTATGTTTAGCGTGGAGAGGAGGGGACTGAGAGGTAACATGACAGGCCTCTTCAAATATCTAAAGCATGGGTAGGCAAACTAAGGTCTGGGGGTTGGATCCGGCCCAATCGCCTACTAAATCCAGCACACGGACGGTCCGCAAATCAGCGTGTTTTTACATGAGTAGAATGTGTCCTTTTATTTAAAATGCATCTCTGGGTTATTTGTGGGGCTAGTGGCGGAGTTTCATGCTCCAGCACCGGGGCAGGGCGTGCATCCTGGGGGTGGGACGTGCTACCCGCAGGGGTGGGGTGCCCAGCACAGGGGGGGCAGCCGCAATGGCACCCTGGGGGTCGTGCTGCCGAGGGCGGTGTGCTCCCCCCCCCCGCACTTCTCTTCTTCCGCCAGAGTGTGGGGTCTGCCTGGTGTTTTTACATGAGTAGAATGTGTGCTTTTCTTTAAAATGCATCTCAGGCTTATTTGTGGGGCATAGGAATTCGTTCATTCCCCCCCCCCAAAAAAAAATAATAGTCCGGCCCCCATAAGGTCTGAGGGACAGTGGACCGGCCCCCTTCTGAAAAAGTTTGCTGACCCCTGAAAAGGGCTGTCACATGGAACACAGAGCAAACTTGTTTTCTACTGCTTCCGAGGGCTAAGACCCAAACCACTGGATTCAAATTACAAGAAAGGAGATTCTGACTAAACATCAGGAAGAACGTTCTTTTCATGAACTTCCTTATCTTGCTGTGCAATCCTACACATATCTACTCAAAAGTAGCTCCCTGGCATTTACATCTAAGTTTGTGGGTTTCAGGACCGCAGCCTCAGGAGCCAAGCCCATCAAAGAGATAACAAAAATACAACTTGCCTGTGTGTTCTTATGATTGTAAACAAGTAAAACAATCAACAGACTAGAAGTTATTGGAAGGGCACCTGTTTTGCGTCAATGAAGCCCCCAGGTTGTTCCTGAGACTCTCCAAGTTAAAAAATAGCAGGGTTGAGGAAAATCTCTCCTGAGAGATTAGACAGCTGCTGCAGCTTCCAGTCAGAATCAACAATCCTGAGCTAAATGGACGAGTGCTCTGAATTCCAAAGTAGATGTGACTGGCCTTTGGCTGTTCATCTCGAGTTTCGCATCCATTCTGGATCAAGGCCATGATGTGGGTGGAGACAAGCATTTAATCCTTTGACTCCACCATGATCTTGATCTGGACGAACAAACACACACGGGGCAGGCGGGTGCTGCTGTTTGCCCCAAGGGGATCATTGTCATTAGCACTAATAGCAAACAGTGGCTGTGGTGGATCCTGGGACAAATAGGTGGTACAGGGGGCCCTGATGCAGATCAGGATTGCACCAGGGGAAAAGGGTTACGTTTCCTCTCCCCACATGCTATGGAATCAAGTTGCTCCCTTGCACAACCGCAATTTAACAATAGCAGCAACAAAAGAGGACGCACACGCGCGCACACAAATCATGCAAAGTCTAATCAGGTCCTCAATGTCTGGCCCCAATCCAGCATTAAGCCACTTCATATGTCTGCCCAAAGCAGAGCTCCGTTGTCATTTCCCAGGCTCCCACAAAAAGCCTCCAAGCCTTCAGCTGCTGCTGCTTCTGTAGCATAACCAGTGACCTCAAGCTGTGCAGTGATACATCCCATTAACACTTCTGTAAACCGTTTAGTCTTGCTTTGAAGCCTGATGTAAGCCTGGCAGCTCTCTTTCCTTGGAATGCTACAAGTGATATAGCAGCAAAGATCATAGCATGGCAAGTATAGGCATTACTACCAAAGTAAATACAATTTGTGTAGTTCTGTTTTCAAATGCAGAAATGGAATGAGAGGGCAACAGTACAACTCCAAGCTGTGCACAAATAATCCACAGGGAAATGATGGGATATATATATATATATATATTTACACAGTGTGGTTTGGGCACAGGGTCAAGCTGCAGCTAAGGATGGATGAAGCTGCCAGTTTCAATACCTCTTGGTTTATCATTTCTCCAGTCTTAAATACAGTTCTCCCCATTCCCACTTCAGTTTGCAATTGAAAGAAGTATTCAGGAAAATCCGGACTGAAAGAACATACTGAAATACTATCAAAATAAGACAGGGATACTGTGAGTTGCTCTTCTGTCCAGAAGTGTGGGATATATCCTGTTTTGGATTGCATTATTCTCCCCATGAAGAGGCAGGTGCCCAGCCTGGAGACACTGTTGGAGACAACACTGCCACTGAAGGCACAAGCGCTCTCGGTGGCACAAGGTGCCTTCTGCTAGCTTCAGAGGGTAGCTCAAAGATGGTAGCACATTCTGGACAGGGGTAGTCTGGCTTTGGCTGTCTATGCTCTAGTAACCTGTAGTTTGGACTACTACAATGTGTTGTTGTAATAACATCAGAGGAGCCCTGCTGGATCTGCCTCAAGGACTGCCTCTTTCCATATGAACCTGAGGTCATCTTCTGAGTGTCACAGTCTGGTCTATGGGCGACTGAAGTTCTGGCTGAGGATGTCGGGACCGGAGGCAAGTTGGCGGGGTGGGAGCAGGAATGAGAGTCCAGAAGCCAGGGATCTGAGGATCAGGAAGCAGGGGGTCATGAAGTCAAGGGTCCAGGGGTCAAGAAGCAAGCAGTCAAGAAGCCGAGGTCCGAGGATCAGGAAGCAAGAAGCCAAACACAGCAAGGCAGGAAACATGTTGCTGTGGCAAAGAGCTGAAGGGAAATGCTGACCTTATATCCCTTCCGGGCTCTAGCCACCAGGTGCAGTGAGTTACCAAGCGGCCTCACCTGTGCGGCCATGCCTTGCCTCTCCTGAACAAACTTAGGAAGACCCCAGTCCTGCGAAGCCCTACTGGTCACAGGGCCTGGCTCCTGCACGCACACCTGACACTGAGGCCCTTCTTTGTGTGCCTCCTCCATGAGAGGAGAGTGGCAACACAAGAATGGGCCTTTTCTGAAGGCTCCCTGTTTGTGGAATACTCTCCCAGGAATGTTTGCCTGGCACCTTCATTGTACACTTTTAGGTGCCAGACAAAAGCATTCCTCTTTAACCAGGCCTTTGGCTGATTGACATCCAGTGCCCTTTTAAAATGTTTGTGAGGGTATTGGGTTGGTTTTTCTTTTTCTTTTGATTGTGTATTTTGTGCTTTTATATTGCACTTTTATCTTGTGAACCACCCTGAGCCCTGCGGGTATAGGGCGGTATAGAAATTTAGTAAATAAAATAAATCTGGCCTATCTCCCATCCACTCCAGCATCGTGTTCTCACAGTGGCCAACCAGATGTCTCTGCTAGAAGGACCTGAGTACAACAATATTTGCCCTACCTCTGATTCTCAGCCACTGGCTCTCAGGGGCATATGGCCGCCTACAGTAGAGAAGGACCACAGCCATTATGGCTGGTAGCCATTGACGGATATATTCTCCATGAATTTGCCCCTGCCTTAGAGGGCAAATTTTCCAGCTGTGGGGAGAGGGCTGTTACATCTCCCTGCAGCTGGAAGATTCAAAACCAAGGCTGCCACGGCAGCAGGCTGTCCCCATTCCACAACACAGAAAGGTAAGCGGTATTCCAAAAGCCCGTAGAAGAGGCCAGCTTTTGTGAAACATTCAAATGAGATCGACATGGTTATGCTCAAATGGGACCTTGACAGCATCATCATCATCATTATTTTTTGCCTTATTAGGCAACCATTTCTAGATAAAGCTTTAATCGCCAATCACATCTTACCAGGTAATTTATTGACAGCAGCCAGGTGGATTAATGCAAAGTTGACTCCCAGTGGATTAGGCACTGTTACTGCTCCTGAAAATTCTACTTCACTGCAGAATGTACATTATTCAATTATTTCCTCCAAGGGGTACTTTTCCAATAGTTTCGTCCAGTGTATAATTAAATATCTCTCATAAACACACATTCTTGCGGAGCAAATCAGTTCCTGCCCAAGATGGATCAAACTGCAGGTATAGGCAAACTTGGCCCTCCAGATGTTTTGGGACTACAACTCCCATCATCCCTGACCACTGGTCCTGTTAGCTAGGGATGATGGGAGTTGTAGTCCCAAAACATCTGGAGGGCCGAGTTTGCCTATGTCTGGATCAAAGGATCCATGGTTGCATCAAAAGCACTGCTGCTTTCAGCAGCCAGGTGAGGAGGGGGAGGCAATATTTTTCACACAGTTGTTTCTCCTGCACCATTCCAGGGCAGTACAAGGGAGAAACCCAAGGATTAGAACCCTACTCAAGAGATCTGAAGAGCTTCGGAACCTGTGGATATAAGACCTCCAGCATCCCCAGCCAATCCCAAAATGCCCCTTAAATGCTTTAGGAGTTTCTGCTGGTGGGAAAACTGGTGACAGCAAGCTAGAGTTTCTCTTAGGGCAGAGACCACCGCAGCCAAAGCACTCCCCTCCATCGGTAAGATTATGCTATTGGGTTCTAGACTACTGGGGAAATTAAGCATAGGCTTCCGAAGGCAGATGAAAACTTTGAAGAAGTCTGTTTTCCGTGCCCCCCAAAAATATAAAAATCACAGATCATCACTGCAATCTCCTCTGTACATGTGCGCGCACACACGCAAAACGAAATTACACAGAAATTACACTTCACCTAGAAACAAAAATGATAACATATGTAGTACCTGTGCAGCTTGAGTGTAACGGTTCCGTAAACAGTAGTAAATCCCAAAAGGCGAACCCATCTTAGGAGAACACAGCGAAATGTGCTTGGCTCAAAGTACAAAATGATAACCTAGAAAACAAAACAAAAGACATACAGAAGATATGTAGCAACTTCAAGTGAATCACAGAAGCCCTTCCTGGTTCATAAACAGAACGAGGGTTGGACACTGGGAGGTGCACTTTTTCCAGTGTTCCTGGGTGATTTCTGAGTTTGCTGCTACTTTATCTTTCTGCGTTTGCTGCTTACTTATCTTTCGCAGCCTAAATTGAAGGAGTGTAAAGAGCAGTCTAGCCCATTCAGTCGCAGCTGACTATACGGTAATATTTAATGAAGAAATAAAAGCCCACTATTTATAACGTGAAATAAGCACCCATGCTGATGTGTAGATAATAGCAATAAACAAACTTGCTGCCAGAGTGGTTCAATTAAGTGGTATGTGCCTGCTTAACTAAAAATGAATGTTTTAATAAAGTGTCTTGAAGGAAAAGTTATAGCATAGCATCTCCCCTCCTTGATAATTTTTAATCATCGCTTTTTGGCTTTCAGGCTACACATCACTTTCCTTTCATTTCCCCTATGGAGCGTGATGCTGCGCTGTTAGTGAATTTGCCTCTGAATGGAACAATAAAGAACAAAAGCTCTTAGTACAAAGAGTCTTACTTGGGATTTTTGATTTGCTTAGGCCGGAAGCTCTCCAGCAAGGTGGCGGAAAAGTCAGGACTCCTGCACCTTTCAAAGCTGCAGAGATGAATTTCAGCACGTGCAGCTTGTCATGCAATTACGCCTGCCAAAATCCCCTGTTCTGTACAACTGCAGAAGGTTCAGGAGTCCTGTCCTCTTTTTCACCTGGTCACTCTACTTCGCCAGGAGCACCCGAATCCAACCTTTGCAGCTTCTCAGATTTCTTAGATCTGACTGCTTAACCACAGCCAAGCACGACTCTCTTCCCTTTTGCTGGGGAAACCCTGCTGCAGCCATGAGTTAAGAGGCCCCACCATGGGTCTGTATAGACCCAGCTAACAACTCTGTTAAGTTACCAATGTCTCAGCGGAGGCTGAATTCAGTAAGGAAGGGTTTGAGAGACAATGCAAGGCAGAGCAATGCAAGACAGGCAAGGCAGAGGGAAAGCTTCTCAAGTTGTTGTTGGCATCTGTCTGTCTTGAGGGATAACAGAGTGTGCCTCCAGGGGTTAACTCAAACCAATGAGCTAGCAGAACCAAAGTGACCTCAGGGTGCAAGCCGGAGCAGTATGTATGGAGGCCCTGGGCTGCCCAGATGACAAGACCCTCCCCCCTGGGCCTCACTGATGTCACCCAGAGGAAAGCAGAGCAATGTGTTTGGCACCAGCTTAGCTCCAGAAGGAGGCATAAAAGGCCATCTAACCATTTTAGGATCTCCACTCCAGATTTGTGTAGGGTTTACTCCTCAAACAAGCCAATAACCTGGGCTGAAAGAACCAACCAACCAACCAACCCAGAACTCAGCTTGAATAAGTGTGTTGGATACAGCTCCCATCATCCCTGACCATTGCCCATGCTGGCTAGGAAAGACGGGACTTGGAGTACAGCAACACCTGGAGAACCACCACAGGTTCCCCACACCTGAGGTGCACTCACCTCTTCATACTCAAGAGTTGTACTTTTCTAACAAAGGTATTTCTTTTTTAAAAAATTAAAACCTGTGTCCATATTTTGATGGGCTAGCTCAGACTTCCTCAAACTCGGCCCGCCAGATGATTTTGGCCTACAACTCCCATGATCCTTAGCTAGCAGGGCCAGTGGTCATGGATGATGGGAACTGTAGTCTCAAAACATCTGGAGAGCTAAGTTTGAGGAAGCCTGGGCTAGCTATATTGGTCCTGACCAATAGCTCACTCTAGCAGTAGCTGTTTTATGGGCCAAAGTCGATTATACATTACAAGTATGATTGTATTATGTAAAAGTAAGAGCTAAAGATGTAGAGCAAGGTTTATTTATTTTTTAGAATGCCAGACTAGGACCTAGGAGAGCAGGATTCAAATCCCCACTCAGCCATATAGCCTCCTGGGTGACTTGGGGGCAGACACTGCCTCTCTCAGCCCAACCCACCACACAGGGATAAAATGGGACAAGGGAGAATTGTGAATGCCACACCTTGAGCTCTTTGAAGACAAGGTGGGATATAAATGTAAGCAGAATTTGTTTTCTGGGGGTTTTTATTGTGGGGGGATTGGACAGTTGTCTATACAAGTGGATATAACAAGTATATAACATATGAAGAGGATAGATGAATGAACACAGCTACAATATGCCAAAAGGAGAATAACAACAAGCATTTCCAGTTTAGTTTCTCTACAACAGGCATAGGCAAACTCCGGCCCTTGAGATTTTTGAGCCTACAATTCTCATCATTCCTGACCACTGGTCCTGCTAGCTAGGGATGATGGGAATTGTAGTTCCAAAACATCTGGAGGGCCAGAGTTTGCCTATGCTTGCTCTACAATAAGAGAGTTGGTTAACGTTAAGACATTTTCTGGTGTTCAAATAAGCTTCTAGTTACTTCAGATGTATAAAGTTAATTACAGGAGAATAAACTGTGGGAGGGGAGGGGAAATCAAAGTGTGCAACTCTAATTACTTTTCTAGCTGTTCTGTGGAGCAGGTATTAAAGGGAAACCGGTGTTCTTAAATGTCATCCCTCAGCTAATAAGTATCATAATAATTAATGGCTCTCTGAGCAAAGTTGCTTAAGGTCAGTTCTTTTAAATTCTAAATAAAGCCACTAAATGAAATTTTCAAAAGCATCCTGGTGACATGCCAAGTGGCATTCGCTTTAATTAGGGCCAACATGCTTTATGTTCTCTGCACACTCATCCTAAACAACTGACGAGGAAGGAAGTCTCATAGACTTGGGATAGCTAAGCGCTGCGAGTTCTAGTCCCACGTTGGGCAAAAAGATTCCTGCATTGATGGAGGGCTGGAAGGCCCTTGTGGCCCCTTCCAACTTTACAATTCTATGATTCTATTACTTCAGTGGCATTTCCTTCCATGTGCTTGAACAGCAATGCATGCAAGAAACTAGTTCCATTCAGGGATGGATGGATGCAATGAACATGTAAATTTGATGTCAATTTTAATCTGTACATTTAGCTTATAATGTACATTTTAAAAAGTCGCTTTTATTCGTGTTCCGATTTAGTTTTTCTGCTTTGATTTTTATTGACACTTACAATGTATATTTTTTACATTCTTTGTAAAGCACTTGGAGGTTTTTGTTTACAATTCAGTGGTATGAGAATTTAGTTAAATGCAATGAAATGTGAATTGTTTTGTTTTATTAAAAGAAGTAATGCAGCCCTAGGAGATGAGTCCTGAAACCCAAGAGGGGTTATTGCACTAAAATGTTTATCCCTGGGGCTTTGGTTCACTTTTGGAAAGACCAGATAAGAAGCTTTATTGGCCGTGTGTGCATGCGGTATGCAAAATGGAGAGTCCCCATTCACGCATATATACAGCAGGGGTGGGGAACCTGTTGACCTTCCAGATGTTGCTGGACTACAGCTCCTGACATCCCAGATTATTTGCCATGCTGGATTGAGCCAATGGAAGCTGGAGTTGAACAACATCTGGAAGGCCACAGTTCCCACCCCATATACTCATGTACAGCTTGCACACACATGGGCCACATCTGCACTATACATTCCAAGCAGCATCATAACACTGCAAACTGTCATGGCTCTGCCCCCCCCCACCAAGTATATTTTGTTATGGGAGCTGAGAGTTGTTAAGGGACCCCATTCCTCTCACAGAGCTACCCCTTCCCAAGTGGTTTAACAAGGAATCCCTCTTCCAAACAAGCAGAGGGGTCCTCACCCCTGCCTTGCAGGAACAATAATTGGGGGAGGAGGGAAGGGAGAAGGAAGTTTGCCCAGGGAGACTTCAATGATGAGAAGCATCCTAAGCCTCTTAGACTAGGAGCCAACGACTTCCACCCCCCAAGATCTCTCTGAAGGAAAGACAAGGCGTTGGGGGCTCTGAAAGAACTCCTGAGTTGGGTGCTCTCATCTAGGGGAGATTTCAGAACAAGAAGACATAACACAGGGCAATAGTGCGCTCTGTTTCCAGTCATCTTAACAGAGCTATGGTATTAGGAGCGTGCAGGGGGTTACTTTTGGAATTTTGGTTTCTTTTCTTTTTTAAAAAAACAACAACACAACAGACTTCACAGGGATGCATTGGGCACTAGAAGTGGTAGTTATTATGCAAACTGAAACAACTGTCAACAGACGGTTGGAGAGAAAAAGCATCAAAAGATAATAAAGGGGTGACAGAAACTAAATACAAGAAGCTTTTCATCTAGGCCTCATTATAGGCTTTATACACAAAGCTCCACAAGCTGGTGCATAAATCTTGGATGGCAAGATCAAATGTTTATTTCAATCAAGGAGATGAAAACAGAGTTATCTAACAGAAAAGTGTCGCCTCAGCATGTTTCCACATGAACAAACTCGAGAAGAACTGTACAACTATCCTTAGTTTTCCTTCTTCCCATACTTTTCCTAACATATATACTGTGAGTGGCCTGGGTCAAACGTAACACGAAACCATGGCTTAGTGTTATGTATGAACCCTGTACAGCAGTTTAACTATAGTTACAGCTTTGTCTACAGCCAACAAACCAAGATCTGAAGCCATGGTTTGTTGTTTGCTTACAAACCTTGATTTATTTTAACTATTGCTTGGCATTACATGTGAATCCAGTACCTTCTCCTTAACCATGGTTACTCTGAACACCTTAGCCAAGACATTCCACAGACTACAAAGGCACGAGGCAAGAGATGTTGGAAAAAAGAAACCAAACTTTGTAGAAACCATGGTTTGCTTGATTACCGTGGAACCACCGATGGTTTACTCATGGTTTGTTAAACAAACTATGTGTCTTTATTCCTCTTCCTGTTTTTCTATGCCACTTTTCTCATCTCAGAAATGTAAGAGGCTAGAAATAGGCGAAGGTAGTTAGCATCTTTCCTTTACATGTTCTATAATGGCCATCTGTTCCCTAAGGTAGGTGTTCTAACCAAAACAAATCAGTGTCTTTCTTTTCTTGTATTGTTCCACAATGTACCCACGTACAACAAAAATAGCAGTATGTTTTCTGAAAAATCCAGTGTCTATATATGTTGCTTGATTCCGGATGGTGGGGGGGGGGAATTGAGTCAATTTCCCTGTTTTATAACAAATGCCAGAAGGGCAACAGATTATTTGGGTTTCCCTTCTATATACAAGACATATTGAAAGAACAGTAGACAGATTTTGTAGCTTAGTTTAGGCATCAATAGCTTTGTTTAAAGGGGAAGGAAGAGGGGATGCACAAAGTCCGCAAGCTATTTTTCACAACCTGTTGGCTAATAAATAAGACTGGAAGCCACGGAAGCTCAGTGTTTTCCTAAGTGTGCCCCAGTGTTTCTTTCCTTTGATACAGCTCTGCCGTGATCCAGCTCCTGTTTATGAGGTGCTGCTTGTCTACAGTGGATCTGGGTACATCGTGTAACACCCTTAAGTTAAAAAGAAGAAAAGGAAATGGTTGTGGCGACTCTACAATTCTTCGGAGGATGGTGTAGGACAGGCTGTTGCAGTGTAAATTGCTACTGTGAGCAGCCCATGTCTAAGAGATTTCAGGAATGTATAAAGGGGAGGCAGTGGTGCCATGAGAGAAGGGCTTCGGACTCTACTTAGCAGGAAGGAGCTGCAGCAGATCCCAAACTTGGCAGGGCTATCTTATCATGCTTTAAAGTGGGTGAAGTAAATACGCACTACCATCTAAAGCAAGAATGGGAAACCTGCGGCCTTCCAGATGCATTGGGCTGCAAATCCCATCTTCCCAGACCGTTGGGCTGATGGGAACTGGAGTCCAACTGGAGGATCACAGGTTCCTCAGCCCTGGTCTAAAGATCTCTGCCAATGAGACCTTTTAAGTCCAGAGTCTCAAATTATCTAAGCGCACCTCTAAGATGAGGGCCCTTCAGGCAATGACCGTTCATGTGAGGACAGGGATGTGTGAAGATGCTCATCTGCGAAACATCGAAGGGAAGCACTGCATCTGATGCTCAGCTCACAGCCTCGTCTTTTATACTCCTTAAGAACAAAACAGTGTAACTCACCGGGAAGTAAAGAAGCAGTGACCCAAACAGGATAGTCTCCAAGAGAACAAGACCAGATGCCTTAATGCTCTAGAAACAGAAACAAACGGGTACAAGAAATTAGACTGACACAGACATTGCATTATTCGTTTCACGTTATCTTTAAAATATTTATAGCAGAAACATTAAAGAGGCTTGCAGATGAAATGTCATATTGGTGGGTTATAATCAAGGTGAATAAATGTTACCGATTTTAGCACAAGACAGAGAAGACTGACCACCTAACAACCAGATTGGTAAATTAACCCAAACACAGAATACTGGTGTTTAAACTGCTTTCAATACCTGTTAATATGTTTGCTTGTAAGCAGGTTCCCCTCATCAGGATTTACTTCCTAGCAAATAAGGTTGCAACATTAGCTCTATTGATATCAATATAATACAAGTCAGTGTAAACTGAAGCAGTCCATTTTAAATAGTTTATTACAGATGCTTGGAGTGTGCTCAGACAGGCATAATCACATCCATTTTTCCTATATGATTTAAACAGATGGCAAATGTTCGCATGCGCTGGGCATTTTCTGTAGCTTCCCTTTCCTAGAGAGAAACACCATTTCCCTCACCCCAAGCTATTTTCTTTTACTGGTTGATTGAATTTATATCCCACCCTTTCTCCCCGACCCCCACCCCCAGGCAGCAAGCACACCCGCAATAATAATAAAAAAATTCTAAAACAGCTACAGTTAAAAATATTATTTCATCCAGTGATCTCAAGATTGCCAGGAACATATTCTTCAGCCACCAAACATCTGGGGTTTCAAATTTCTCCTGAAAGCTAATAATGTTGGAGACAGAGGCACCTCACTGGAAAGGGCTTTGTGAACCTACCCTTAGATCATTATCTGAACTTAAAGGGGAATTTAATTATGATATATACATATCGAGGCTGAGAGATGGATACCAAAAATGACTGTAATGTACATGATATATGATTTTAGAGCTATTCTAATCAGTTGTGTATGTTTGCTTTTCACAGTCAGCTCTGCTACTGCTGTCAAGAAAGTCCAAGGGCTTCTTGAGACAAGGCAGTCGCCCAGTGTCAGGTATAAGCAGTCCACCACAGCTGAAAATCTAGGGAACTGAAACCCTCTCCAAGGGGGAAAGCCTTACTTTTTAAAATGCCCCCAAACTCTCTTCCGGGGAGCAAAACTGCTTGCCGCTTTACGGTGGACTGATGATCTCTTTGGCAATGCCTTTAATAATTTCAACTATTTTGGCTTGCAGAATCAGAGTACATGCAATTCATGGCTACTGGCATTTTGGAATGTACATAATACTCAGAAGGTAAATTGGAAAGCTATTTGTTCCAATTGCTTCTTCTCTTTTGCTTCTTCTCCTATACCACCAGGGCCATCAGAAGAGCCTTCAGCAATGCATAAAGCAGTGGTCAAGGGAAAAGAGAACCTGGAGGAGTTTAGGCATTCCCCAATGAGTAATACACTCTTGCTGCCATTCAATCATTTCTGCTGGGACCACTCAACTGCTTATTGTGCTAGGAGGGAATCTGTTGTTCCTCCACCCTAGAGAATCATTAAATATCTCTTTGCCAAAATGATGCAGCTGTCTTTGGGCATTGCCGTTTCCCACAGGCTGACAAACCAGGCAGCTTCTTTGGCATAATGAAGGTTGTCATCAAATGTCAAAGCATTTCCATGCTGCCCTCTGCAATGGCTACACTTTTGCTAGCAAACTGGCATTAATGACTGCACATGTAGTGTACATATAGGAAAATGACCAGGGAAACACCAGCACAATTTCCTTTAACAGCTCAAGCTAATGTGCCGCAGCACCAGATATCAAAATCCAGCGCTAGGATGTAGAATATTAATTTCCACAATGGATGGTGGTCGGCTGATAGATGAATCTAAATGCATCCTAAGCAGTAGTGGCTGGTGATGGTTATGCAATGGCTGTGTGCCTCCCAAAAGTCACTGTGATGTTTGTAAAGATGGAACAGAAGAAGAAGGAAGGAGAGAGAGAGGTATGAAAGTGTCCTGCTCAGTAGCAGATCGTATAGTGAGGCAGCAGTACTCCTGACCTCCCAGCAGCTGAGTCAGCTGCTGCTTACTAGGAAAGAGATGGGGAAAGTGAAAGGGAGGTCAGCACAGTGCAAACACACCAGCCAAGCCAATATGGTATTCCTGCCAGTGCCTTTGCGCTCTGCTGACCTCCCTGCCTCCTCACTCCATCGCAGCAGCAACTCAACTGCTGGGAGGCCAAGTGAGCACCACTGTCCCACCACACCATCAGCTACTGGACCTTCTTTTATAAACTCTAGCTTGCCTGTATGGTTAGTTTGTAATGCCTATCCATGGACTGTTCATGCATACACAGGGGGAATAAGCTATTTAAGACCCAGTGATAAGTGTATTATTTTGAAAGTACCTTACATTGATTTCAGTACAAGTGAATATCTTTAAGACTGCAGTCTATGTAGAACAGATATAGCACTATAGAAGGTGCTGGCAGAGGCTCTTTGGCTGCCACTCTTTGGGGATGGAGGAGGATTTCATTTAGTCCACAATTTTTAACGAACTAGCCTAATTCGCACACACACACACCCCCAGGGATGGATCATAATGCATGGATCATAACATAATTATTCTTTGGATTGCACACTTCCCTGAATTTCAGAGTTCTCGACTAAAAAGAATAATAAAAAAATGCAAAAATGCAAATTTTAGAATACAGCGTTTTTTAGAAATATGCAAGATAATATATGCAATGATATGTGTTCTGCGACAAAATAGGCATTTAAATGCATTTTAAAATATACATTTCCATACGGATCATAGATTATGGCAAAAATAAGACAGAACAGACTTACAAATGAGCACATGTGAAATAGATGCAGAATGGAAATATAATAATCCTACCATTCCTACTCAGTCGATAAGAGAAAATATCAAGCACAAAAATGCCAATATTTCAGCATTTACATTCCTGGGTTTTGACTTGTCTCAGATTAAAGGAAATGTGATGGTGGCAGTTCTGCGTACATTACCCTTCGGGCTCTTGAAACTCTCCCTTTTTTCTTTTCCATTGGATGCTTCCCATTTTGAGTGGGCCTTGGGGATGTGGCAGAACACTAAAATGGCTGTCAGACACAAGAAGAGCTTTAAGAGGCAGGACCACAAAATGGCGCAGGTGAGCCTCTCCATCAATGAAAAGAATGGCACCTCTGTCACCCACCAGGATGCTCACTTACAGAGCAAAAACATCTCTTCTGTTCAGAACAGAAGGGTGGGTGGGTGACCAGTCCCAAATGAAATATGGGCACGTTTAAGGGGATGTACTGTTAGGATATTTCCTAACAGAAATGCCGGTCATGTACCAGTACAAATAGGAAGTGGGCAGGAAGAGCAAACCATCTTTCATACAATGTGGATTTTTAAAAGGACATTTACTGAGACCTTTCACAAGTGCTAAGAGGCACACTGGCATTCATGGACAACATGTTGATGACCCACTTACATGACTGGGGCAGTTTGTATTCTGCTCTGGTCAGACCACACCTGGAGTACTGTGTCCAGTTCTGGGCACCACAATTCAAGAAGGACACTGACAAACTGGAACGTGTCCAGAGGAGGGCAACCAAAATGGTCAAAGGCCTGGAAACGATGCCTTATGAGGAACGGCTAAGGGAGCTGGGCATGTTTAGCCTGGAGAAGAGGAGGTTAAGGGGTGATATGATAGCCATGTTCAAATATATAAAAGGATGTCACATAGAGGAGGGAGAAAGGTTGTTTTCTGCTGCTCCAGAGAAGCGGACACGGAGCAATGGATCCAAACTACAAGAAAGAAGATTCCACCTAAACATTAGGAAGAACTTCCTGACAGTAAGAGCTGTTCGACAGTGGAATTTGCTGCCAAGGAGTGTGGTGGAGTCTCCTACTTTGGAGGTCTTTAAGCAGAGGCTTGACAACCATATGTCAGGAGTGCTCTGATGGTGTTTCCTGCTTGGCAGGGGGTTGGACTCGATGGCCCTTGTGGTCTCTTCCAACTCTATGATTCTATGATTCTATGATTCTAGTTATGCATTTAAATATATGAAGGCCATCTTTAATGATGCACTCAACATAGTCACTTCACCACAATGCAAAAGGAAATGCTTTCATACAAAGCACAAGACATACAATAGCAAGAAGACAAAAAGGACTATGTGGAACAAAGAGAGAAAGAGGCACAACTGCACAATGGTTGAACTGTCCAAGTTTAAGAGTTGGTGACAATATGTGCTCATGCCTCTATCCTGCAGTATGTAGTTTTGTAGGCAGTTGCCTTTTTTGGTGCATGTTGCGCATTAAAAAAATGCACACACCACCCTCGAGCTAGCATGCTCCGGGGACAGATTATTACACAACCTAAAGAAGGGTAAAACTATAAAATAACAATCAAGATAAAGCAAGCCTAGCAATGCAGCAAAATTCAGCAATAGAAACCAGCAGAGAGCAATAAAATCGTCAGAGTAAAAACCAGCCGACTGATTTGCTGGAGGGAAGTAGAAAAAGAGGGAGAAGAAGGAGAAGAAAGACAGGCAAGCCTCACTGGGAAAGGCATTTCAGAAAAAGAATTCCATACAGGTAGAATAAGGGTGGATGAGGTTTTTCGATTGAGGGCCATATTGACCCATTGGCAACTCTCTGGGGGCCACATTGTAAAGTAGGTGTGGCGGATGTGGAAAAGTAGGTGTGACCAAGATGGGAACGTGGACATGGTAGAATCAGTAAAGGAACATTTTCCAAGTGAATCTCCCTCTCCCACCCACTCAATTCATTTAATTAACTTTCCCCTCCTTTCTCCCAAAGTCATTCCTTTGTCTTCCAACCAACTGCATTCCATCTTCCCTCTCTGCCACCAAACCAAAGCAAGACACCATTTGCACACCCATGCTTTTATTATTAAGCAATAAAGTGTTGCTGCTGACTACTCTGCCTGTCCCATTTTGATGCACGTGGGCAGCACTTGGGACAGACTGCCGGTGACTGTTGTGTCTTTAGCCACTGACAGCATTGCAAGCAGCCACTGAGCACGGCTATTAATAGGACTACAAGAAATTAACTCTCTAGGACTGCTATAACAACAAGGAATCAGAAACAAGGAAAGACTGGGCTGTCTGGGGAACTGCAGAAGTGGAACCTGGCTGATTTAAACTGGAAAGTGCTTGGAGAAGCTCTGAGGATGTTTAAAAAAACCCATGAAAAAGGACAGGGGAAATAGGGATCTTTATTTAATTTATTTGCATTGTTTTAAGCCTTCGGTTTTGCTGCAGTGAAATGCCAGGGGGTCCCCGCAGGTTGCAATAAACTTTTGAGGGCCATGTATGGCCCATAGGTTATGGACTGCCCACCCATGAGCCAACGGAAAACTCCCATGTATTCTCTTTGAAGGTGTAAACCGAGCCTTCAAAATCAATTTCCCGCATTTGGAGTGTGTATACTCAGGAGTAACAGTAGAATTTCTACCACACAGAGAGAGAGAGAGAGAGAGAGAGAGAGAGAGAGAGAAAACGAACTTTGGAGGCCTTGTAGTACTTCTGCAATTCCTCGTAGATATATAAAGCTCTGCAAGCTCATTTTTCTTCTGATTTGGGAAAGTATGCTTCATTATCTTCAAGCCATATATTTGTCAAAAATGCTTATGCCAAAGGCCAGGTTTATCTCTAACTGCCCAGCTAGACTGTGGACACCACTTTAAAACTGAGGTAGGTGTGTGTGTGTGTGTGTGTGTGTGTGTGTGTTTTCCTTGAAAAGGCAGAAGAGGAAGGAAAGAACAAGAAGTCATCAATCACAAATGAATCGCATCCAGGAGGAAAGAGTATTAGTGTTCCCCAAGCAATTCTTCAGTTCACCCACCTCCTGATCTTTTTCTCTAACACAAGAAATGTAAATCTGTCAAGGTATGTTATGATGAAGATAAGTTGCTCTGTGTCTTCTGGTATAGAGACTCTGATCCGCACCATATACATGATCCTTTGAAGGCTTGAGGTCTAAAAATACAACACTGCAGGCTGATACGAAAGGAATCCCGCAGTCAAGGTGGCAAAGTACATATTCTTTAAGATCCGCCTTCCCAAATGGGTGCATTCCAGATGTTTCAGCATGGCCAACAGCCAGGAGTTGTAGCCCCAAACACCTGGGGGGCATTAGGTTGTGGAAAGCTGCTTAAAACAGTCCTCTAACTAGGGTTTGCTAATGCAGATGTGGAATTCTCTGTTTCCTTTGTGTAGGCTCACTGGTCAGACATCCCTCCATGCAGATGCTGGAGGTATTTGATGAAACCAGATTTTGTTGCTGCTGTTAACCAACAACCTGTGGATTGTATGTAATTAAATTGTTTAAATGACGTAGTTCTGTGGAGTGTTCTGTGTTTTGCCTTCAACCAGAACCTTCGGTGGAGGAACACAGAATTGTAGAGTTGGGAGGGAACTTAGTGGTTAAGACCGGTGGACTCATAATCTGGAGAACCAGGTTCGTGTCTCCGCTCCTCCACATACAGCTGCTGGGTGACCTTGGGCTAGTCACTTCAGCCTTGGGCTGAAGTCTCTCAGCCTCACTCACCTCACAGAGTGTTTGTTGTGGGGGAGGAAGGGAAAGGAGATTGTTAGCCACTTTGAGACTCCTTAGGGTAGTGATAAAGCGGGATAGCAAATCCAAACTCTTCTTCTTCTTCTTCTTGTCCAACCCCCTGCAATGCAGGAATCATTTGCCCAACCTGGGGCTTGAACCCAGAACCTTGAGATTAAGAGTCCCATGCTCTACTGACTGGGCTATCCAGGAGCTGTCCAATGTGCTTAATCTAGCTATGAAGGAAGAAAACGTAAATGTGAAGAAAGCAGCTTTTAGGGATAGAGACCACAAGGACCTTCCACTGCACTATGAAAGGTGCTCAGGGACGAAGGGTCCCTGAGAATTCAACAGAATCCTCTCCCCACCCGGTGCATATGCACAGGTACATAGGTGTGACTCCCACAATGCCATCCAGCCTTGAATACAAGTCGCTTATTCTTCAGACGCAAGCAACACAAAGAAGGCTGGAGCAAGATCAGTGGCTCCCAGACCTTTTCAGGCCATTGCCCCCTTGGTTCCATAAACTCATCCCCAGAGACCCCTACCCTACCATGTAAAAAGCATTATTCAGAATACATTGGTACCTCTGGTTGCAAACGGGATCTGTTCCGGAGGCCCGTTCGCAACATGAAAAACCTGCAACCTGAAGTGCCATATCTGCGCATGTGCGCAGCGTGATTTGGGGCTTGTGCACATGCACTAAGCGCAATTTAGTGCTTCTGCGCATGCGTGAGTGGCGAAACCCGGAAGTAACTCTTCCCGGTACTTCCGGGTCACCGCGGGACGCAACCTGAAAAAACGTAACATGAAGCAAACATAACATGAGGTATGACTGTAATGGTTTGCACAACCCACTGAGGAAGACAACAACACAATATAATTCAAACCGGTAACAATTAATTGCACATTTATTCAAAAGCCAATTAAAACTATTTTGTTTAATTAATTCAACAAAATGGTTGAATTTGATCCAGTGATACCAGGTTTTCTAAGTTGGATAGTCATTCACTGTAACTCCAGTGCCCCCTACTTCCCTCTTAAGTAATCCCTTTGCCCCCCCCAGGGGGCGGTACTCCCCACTCTGGGGACCTCTGGGCTAGTTGGGGGATATGGGAGTTACACGCAGCCTCTCCTATAGTTGCTGTGTGCCTAAGGGCTTTGTGTGAGCATAAGTGGGGAAGCAAGGTTCTCCTGCACTTACGGGAATTGTCTTTGCCTGGGTGCCGCATCCACAGATATCTGGCCTGCGGCTGGCCCTGTTCTGTGGAACAGCATTCCTGTAGAGGTGCCAGCTATCTGCACCTTCCAGAAACAACTGAAGACTTTTTTTTTTGTTCTGTCAAGCTTTCCAAGCTAGATGAATAGGTCTCCGCCACAGAAGCCTCCGCTGAATAGTTTGCTAAATTCATTTGCCACTATTATTTGTGCTGTTTTATAACTCCTTTTAGCTATTTTTTTATGATATTATGTACATCACCTTGAAAGAGAGATGCAGAAGGTGCTTGAGAATATAATAACCATAACCCCGTCTTAAAGTTACCAGTGCGTGCACCGCCACAAGACAATTGCCTTATTGACATATCAGGATCATTTAAAATGTCAACTGACACTCATCTCATTTGTGTATGCTTATGTATATATACATAATACAACAGAATATTACGTACATTCACAGACATGCATATTCATTGATCAAAGGCCAACGCAAAGCTATGTTCCCTGAATTAAAAGCATTCTGCCTTTGTTTTTCCACTGAACACTTGGGAGGCTAATTTCCATTCATGATGCATGTCTCCTTAACAGTATCAGTTATTTAAGACAGCCATTAAAAGCCTATGATATTACCATAATGAAGCAAAACTTTAGAGAGTTAGAACAGAGCTCTTCAGATAAGTTGCCACCAGGCTGTTAAACAGATGCCTTTTCTCTGTAATGGGATTACAGGACTGATGTACAGGCAACTCTCTCTGTAACATAAATCACAATTGTAGCAAACACATGTCTCATGGTCACGACGAACACAAAGGATTTGCCATGGAAAGAAAGAAATAAAAGGAGGGGGAGGGTTGGAAACAAAACAGGGAGGCAGCAAAATTGTTGAAGCCAGTTCTGAGGTTTCCTGCCAGGCATTTAATTGGGGGAACTGACAGGAAGTTATCCAATACAGAATCTGTTAGATAGATGCAGTTGCTTCTGCAATGATTGCTTAGGAAAGCTAAATAGAAATGCCTGTCTATTTATAGAAAGAGGTGATTGCAGCTATTAATTTGAGCAGTGGGATTCAAGTATTTTATGTGCATTTGATTTCGCTGGTTTCTGAGTAAACTGGAAGGCTATTTTAAGGCTGAATCGTTCTGCACAGAGCTGTCACAGCATTTTCTTCTTTATTAAAGATTTTCTTGGTTTACAAAAGTACATGCCTGGTCTCTTCTTTCAGGTTGTACAGTCTTTCTTACAAATCAGCTACATCTGTTGTGAGACATTAGTGTTGAGTACAGTATAAGATTGGGGAAGAGGAAGGGTGGGGTGATGAGGCTTATATTGCAGTGGTGCCCCGCAAGACGAATGCCTCGCAAGACGAAAAACCCGCTAGACGAAAGGGTTTTCCGTTTTTCGATGCGCTTCGCAAGACGAATTTCCCTATGGGCTTGCTTCGCAAAACGAAAAAGTCTTGCGAGTCTTGCGATTTTTTTCGCTCCCCCCCTTTTTCTAAGCCGCTAAGCCGCTAATAGCCTTTTAGCCGCTAAGCCGTTAATAGCCGCTAAGCCGCTAATAGCTGTGCTTCGCAAGACGAAAAAACCGCTAGACGAAGAGACTCATGGAACGGATTAATTTCGTCTTGCGAGGCACCACTGTACTTTTATATAGTGTACGTGTGTGGTTTCTTGTCAGTGTCAACTGGGTAGGTTCTCTTTCTATTCGTTTATTACATTTCCTTGGTAGTGAGAGGTATTGGGGGGCCAGGGTGTGGCTGGTTGTCTGTGGTTGGCTGAAGTGGGGTTTGTTTGCATTTGTGAGGGGTGGAGGGCTTGTTGGGTCAGGTAAGCCAGATTGATCTGTATGCTGCCAGAACAGCTGATGAGCGGCAAAGAGGGAGATCCCCAGCCCACAACCCCACCTCCTCTGTGGTGGGGAAGTGGCTATGTGATAAACGGGAGCCATAGCGGGGTGAAGGCGTCTTCTTCAATTTGTCCCCATATCAGTTTCAGTTTATTGGTTAGTTTTTCTAGTAAGGCTGTTTCACATACTGTTTGATACCACTGGTCCATGCTTACTCCTGAAAGGTCTCTCCATTGTCTGGCTAGGAGGCTTCTGACTGCTGAGAGCAGGTGGGTTATAAGCTCTGTATAATGTGAATGGTCACTATGATCTTTGAAGATGTTCAGTAGGGCCAGTTCTGAGGGGACTTCTAATACCTGTGTAGTTATTTTGCATATTTTATTTATTTATTTCAAGAAGTCTGAGGCTGCAATCCAAATCCTTCAAAGTCAATGGTTGGGGAAGTGGGTAGGAGGAAGACACATAGAGCAGGTTCGGATGGCCTTTAGAGGACTGTGATTGCGAGTTTGGGCGTCTCCACTGTGCCATAGACCTCAAGCAGGCAGTAGGGGTTAGAAGCATTCGAATCCACCCAGTTAGGGTCATAGTGACATGCCTAACACAATCCTTCCTGCAACTAGCTTAGAATTCAGCACTTTGCAGATCTGGGCAATTAACTTCTGACTAGTGATGGACCAGGGATGGATAGACCAACCTGTTTCCATTTTGTATCATTTTCACATGCACCCAGTCATAGGTCCATTCCATTCAGTGGGGAGGGAGTTGCATGAAAAAAAACCCCACACATATAAATTGTACTGATTCCATATGCATTCTACATGCATTCTTCCTCTAAAATAAGCATGTCTATAGGCTTTTCAATTACACCCTAAAACACAAACTTTTGTGAACATTTTTGAACCAAAACCGCATTGCAAAATCCAACCAAGTGCATAATCCAATCAATAGCTACAATCTGATTGGCATCTAAGTCCAGGAATGAAAAATTAGGTTGGTTTGCTTCAAAACATGGACCAAACAAATTTCTCCTCTGCCTCTACACCAGAGCCTTTGATTTTGACTGTGACAAATTTGGGTCACTCCCTTATGGGCAAAGCACACTTACGACACGTAAGAAAACAGGCAGGAAGATTAGAAGGGGGGGAATGTTTCCAAGTTTACCTTTGCTTTGCGAAACCGGTAGACCACGAGCATGCTTATGAAGTCCAGCAGCATACAGAGAGTTTGGAATGAGATGATAGCAAGCCGTAAATACTTGTCCTCCTGTGCATAGCAGGGAGTATCATCTGTGCAGTAAGAACATCCTTCCCTGCAGGGTAAGCAGCTGTAGATTTTCTCCGACATCTCACCTCCAGAAAAATGGCTCTCTGCAACCTTTCCTAAAAGTATCAGATATAGGGAGGGCAGGAGAGAGAGAGAGAGAGAGAGAGAGAGAGAGAGAGAGAGAGAGAGAGAGATAAAATTGGGGGGGCATTTGCTTGCCTTCCCGGTGACCCATGTCCCACCCTCCCATTTTTCTGAACCATATAAAGCTTTGAGACAAAGCTGCCATTTTGGAGGTAGTAGCAGAAGCCCGTCCTACTCTCGAGTAGGACCCTGACAGAGACACATGCCCGACTGAATGTTCCCTCCCTCCTGGTCAATCGTTTGGGAGCTTCAAAAGCTTTCTTCTGCCCGAACATCACAGCGACCGATGCCAACAGACATCGGCACACTTAGGGATCCGAGGAGTCTTTGCAGCTTGCGTAACAGACCTCAGCAACTCAGCATTTTGGCTAATCTATTTTATTTCCTTATAAACACACACACGGGCCCTGCAACATGGCTCCCTCTCTCTCTTGCATCAGACAGCAAAGAGAGAGGACAGAGGACAATAGTCCCACTTCACGGAACACAGTAACACAAACATCCTGTCTCCGTCACTTCCCACTCTGTGGAGTCAAAACATACACCGTCATGTGATAGACAACAATCCCATGACTGCAATCACGGAGCAGGAATTCAAACATCAGATAACTGCGGGAAACCGACAAGAAATGCCCAAGCAAAAGAGGGCTATCCCACCCTGTGGTTTGCAGCAACTTATATTCAGAAGCATGCTGCCTCCAACTGTGGAGGCAGAGGAGAGCCTTCCTGTCTAGTAGCCATTGATAGCCATATCCTCCATGAATTTGTCTCAGCATTTCTCAAAGAATGAGGTCGCAAGGCTCACTATGGAAGTATGCCAGCCCAGTTTGTGTGTGCCTGCCTAGACTGGCTGTCAGGGCTGGAGTCAGAGGCAGGTCAGCACAAAGAAGCAGAGTTAGCTGTCAGTGACTGTTAGCTTCAAGCAAATGACATACAAACTCAGCTACACTTCCCAGTAGCTCTTGCCCCTATAGAGCACTTGCCAGAACTGAAGGGGCCTTCCACCCCTCTCTTCTGGATGTCTCCCAAGCAGTCTCAAACTGCATCTGTTCACCTCTGGTCTCTGTTCTGCTCTCCCCACTATCCTGCATGTTCTTGGAGGGTGAGCTTGTCACAGCAGGAGAGGGGAATTCCCTGGATTCTTCAGCAGCCTCTTGACCCCCCCCCCCACTTCAGCCTCAAAGTCTGAACTGCTCCCTGTCACAGGGTCCTCCTGCTCATAAAACCGGTCCCTCCAGTATCCAGCACCTCCTCCCAATCTTTCCCTTCTGACATCTCATCGGTGTCCCACCCCCAATCCCTGGGCTCAGGGCCTTTATCCTCTGGGATTTCCTTTGGGGGTTCCATGGCTGGCGCCTTCCACCACTCCTGGCACTGGCCAGCTGCAGGCTGGACTAGCATGATCACTGGCTTTAAGATTGTGATTTCCTAAATATTTGCCCTTCGCTTCCGATTCCTCACTCTTGTAGGAAATGCCTGACCCTACTGCCTACCTGCTGACGTCCATCTAGACTGCAAGTATCCTTTCAAGACCCTGATCAAATTGGGCAGTGAGTTCCCTCTGCAGGCCTTGGCCTTGAACAGGACCATTTTCCTCTCCCTGCCTTCAGCTGGAGTCAGTTCTCCTACTGAGCCTTCTCTGCTCCTTCAAAAAAGAATGAACTGGGCTGTTTTTCTGGTATTTGCATCAGGAGCAGAACCCCAAATGGAAATCCATCTGCCCTGCCATCTCAGCAACCCACTTCAGCCTCCCAGTTCTGTCTCGACCTACAACCGTGCAGCCTCACCGAAAGCAGAAGGATGGCAAAGTTTTCAGTGGGAAAAGCATCTGGCCGGCAAAATCTTGATTATTAATGATGGTGAGCAAGCAAGAACACAGCTTGACTTTCAGGTTCCTTGCTGGGTTTGCAGAGCTGGCAGTTTAGATAAACAATCTTTTTAAAACTAATGTGCTGAGGAAATTTCACAGAGCATCAGAGGCTGCACAAACAAACAAAATCTCCACAAATTTCGCTCCAGCAACATTGCCTTCTAAAGTAGAAATGAAAAATGTGTGCATATATAAAGGTAACAGCACTTCTGGCACCCTCTAACCCAGTTTTTTCCACTGAATCGCTGCTCCCCATCTGGGGAGCAACCATATAACTGTAGTAATTAAGCAAAATTCTGCTCAGTTAGCAGATAGCTAAGGTAAAACATGACCCACAGAGGCTGCAATCCAAAACATGCTTACCAGGCAAGAAGTCCTATTGAAACAGTGGTGCTGACATCTGAGATACACACACTTATAAATGGACCTACCTTATTTATTTGTTTATTTATTTGTTTATTTATTTGAAATGCAACAAGGCAGTGTATAATATTAAAAAACAGAATACTACGATGGCATAAATTAAAAAAAACACTAATAAAGACTGGTTGGTAAAATAATTCTAAAAATCATATTCCATATTCCTAAGGCCTGTCAATGAAATACAGCTTTTAAAAGAAGCCAGGGCCTGCCACATTCAAGAACTGGTCCCTGATAAAGGCTGCCAAACCTCAGGGGGCATGGAGGACCACCAAAACTGCCCCATCAGAAGATCTCAGTGACTGAGGTGGAACATAAGGAATCACAAAGTCCTTGCGGTACTTTGGGCCCAAGTTGTTAAGGCAAATTAATCCTGCGCAAGCTTCTGCGCTGCTCCCAGCTTTATACATTTTGCCCTTATTTTGAATCTACAGTCCCACCATCCCTCCTCACAGCTGCGCTTTCTTGCTCCAGGAACATTTTACATTCTAATACTTCTGTCCAGAGTCATCTCTCTCTTCGACTTCAGCCAAAAAGAAAAAAGAAAACCCTCCCCAAAAGTTATGCAAACAGACCTCCAGGTCATGCTGTTTCTTTTGCAGCAACCATCGGCCTCCACCAGTTCCTCATCTTGCATTCATTTCCACAAAATCACCTCTTGGATTCCCACAGTAACAGCCCTTTTTATGTTGCAGTGGAGGCGACAGGCTACATTTTACATTTTGAATTAGTAGCTTTTCTTTCATCGTTTGACAACCTTCACCACTCTTGACACTAGCTGTCTCGCCCTTTGGTTTTGATAAGACACATATATTCCGTCTGGCAGGCTGAGAGTCACATCAAACAGCTACATCTCCAAGGATGAAGGGAATTTCTGAAGGTGTCACATTATGCCAAAGAGGGTTTTCCTTTTTTTTTTTTTAAGGCCTTAAATTTACTTGCATATAAGTACTATTTAATCAATAGTATTTTGCTTAATTTAATTTTTTGTTTTTGGTGTGTGGGCCATTTGATTTCAAGTGAGAAAACACTGAAAGTCTTGTTAAAAAAAATCATTATTTGTTTACTAAATTTATATGCCAGCCCTCCTTCAAAGGGTGGCAAATATGTCAATATGTACTAAAACAGTAAAATTTAAACTTCTAAAAAGAGTTAAGAACTCCTGAAAGGAACCACCTACCCTCAAACTAATAATTTTGGGGTTGCCAGGCACATGACTTTCAGCCATCAAATGCCTGGGTAACACTTTTAAATCTCTCTGTTTGCACCAGACCTTTAAATCTAGCGGCAAATGCTAATAAAGTTTGTATCTATCTAAATCAAAGGAACCTCTAGTAAGCTAGAGCCATGCTACGGAATGCCGTGTGTGACAGAAAGCCTATGTGAATGACTGGCAATGCTATTTCCCCCTTGCCTGTAGGCTGGAACTACATATTACATTTATAAACATGGGTTCCCAAGCAGGTAATACAAACATGGAAATGGAGGAAGCATTTGAAGCAGAGAACTGGAAGGAAGGAACACCTCCTGCGCCTATTGATTCTTCCCTGGGTTTACTTCTGTTCCGGGAGCCCAGCTGGGTAGCACAGAAAACATGGGATGGCTCAGAACCGCATGTCTTCATTGTAACATATGGTCCTGCCTTTAATCATTGCAAGAGAATAGGAGTCATCGTGATACCTTCTGTCCATGGCTAAAAAGTCAATGGCATGTTGTCAGCTCTCTCAAAGTAATGTAGTTTCCCCTTCATCTTGCCATTTTTCCAGCTGCAAGAGTCAGGGGTCTGCACAGAAACTCAGAAATAGCAGAAAGCACTAGATGCACAGGAAATGTCTTTGAGCATTCATGAACAGATGATCATCAATCTCCTCCACCAGACTGCCCAAACTCAATGCTGCTCACTTACCTAGGGACTGACTCTACCCTAGCTAGTGGAACTGTAGCTAGATTACCCCATCAACATCTCCCTGGAGGGGTCAATATGGCCTGCGCTAACTATGGCATGCCAAGATTTCAAAAACTGGGTTCCAGGTCTGGGACTCCTGAGATAACCCCCACCAGAACTTTTCAGAGATTTACCACACTTGATCACATGATAGACTTGAGCAGCCTTTCAGTGTATAAAGCACTTCCTCAACCTCGGCCCTCCAGATGTTTTGAGACTACAATTCCCAGCATCCCTGACCACTGGTCCTGCTAGCTTGGGATCATGGGAGTTATAGGCCAAAAACATCAGGAGGGCCGAGGTTGAGGAAGCCTGGTATAAAGGAAGGATAAAAACTGAACCCTGCATACCCCTCAAGATGTAATTCTAACCCAACTTTTGCAATCGTCAAAAATATTTGGCTAAGACATAGCAAAGACAGAACGATGCTCTTGTACATTGGTCTGTGGGGCTAGAATTCCTTATCCCCAAACTTCCTTAGAAGCCAGAATTTCCTTTGATGTCCACAAGTCTGATTTATGTTAAATGCAATAAAGGTAAAGGTACCCCTGCCCATACGGGCCAGTTGTGTCCGACTCTAGGGTTGTGCGCTCATCTCGCTCAAGAGGCCGGGAGCCAGCGCTGTCCAGAGACACTTCCAGGTCACGTGGCCAGCGTGACTAAGTGGCATCTGGCGAGCCAGCACCAGCGCCGCACACGGAAACGCCGTTTACCTCCCGCTATAAAGCGGTACCTATTTATCTACTTGCACTTAGGGGTGCTTTCAAACTGCTAGGTGGGCAGAAGCTGGGACCGAATGACGGGAGCTCACCCCGCCGCAGGGATTCGAACCGCCGACCTTGCGATCAGCAAGTCCTAGGCACTGAGGTTTTACCCACAGCGCCACCCGTGTCCCAATGTTAAATGCAATAGCGGGAGGTAATTGGCTGATCAAGTTAAACTAATCATTGTACTAGCCATGATGGCTATGTTCTGCCTCCACTATTGGAGGCGATATGCTTCTGACTACCAGTTGCTGGAAACCACATGTGAACAGAGTGCTGTTGCACTCAGGTCCTGTCTGCTGGCTTCCCATGGACATCTGGTTGGCCACTGTGAGAATAGGATAGTGGACTTGATGAGCCTCTGGCATGATACAGCAGGGTTCCTCTTATGTACTAGCAATGGAGAGTATAAACATCCTCTTCCAGGAAATGTTGCAAGGTGAGAAGGGCTTAAACCCTTGAATGCAGAGCCAAAAAAACCCCTCAATTACCCAGAGCCTCCATTTGTTGCCTCCTGAAGTTCTGCACACTGGAAAAACCAGCAACAGATGTATAATAGAACAATTAAATTTCAAAAGGAAAATCAGCGCTTATAAATGGGAATGCAGCACACTTCTGCTCTAATTATGATACCACAAATTGCTGGTGCCCAGCAGCAAAGGAGTTTTAAAGGGGGGGTGGGAATTATATTTATTTACAAATCAAATACACTTAAAAGTAGGTATGTTTTACAGGATTCTCCAGAGTATCACAGATGACAAACCACAGGGCTAAAATTCCTTAAGTGATTATATAATCCCTCCGTTGCAGGCCATTGGGAATATACTGTATAGCCCTGACAAGGATAAAAAGGAACCCTGCATTATTAATACGCTCTCTCTCTCGCCCCATCTCTCTTTCAAACCAAAGCAAAGGCACTTACTGTGAAAGCCGTTCATTGAAAACATTTTGGGACGATAGAATCCAGCCTTACAAATGCACTTGTAGGCTCCGAGTACAAATCCATGGCCCTTCACTGGCACACACTGGAAGGAAGGAAGGAGAAAGGGAGAAGATGAAAGAGGTGCCCACTCACTTTCCCAGAGATGTTCAACACCTTCATCTTGAGCCTGTCAATACTGGAGGGGGCTTTCCTTTACAAAAAGCAAAACAGGATTTTTTGTTTGTTTTTTAAGGCTCAAACAACAACTGTGATTTGTTTTAACTGTTTTTCGTTCTGAATTTTAAAATATTGCAACCCAAGCTGGAACCTGCTGGTGAACGATAAGATAATGTATTTTTCGCTCTATAAGACGCACCAGACCACAAGACGCACCTAGTTTTTTAGGAGGAAAACAAGAGAGAGAAAATTCTGAATCTCAGAAGCCAGAACAGCAAGAGGGATCGCTGTGCAGTGAAAGCAGCGATCCCTCTTGCTGTTCTGGCTTCTGGGATAGCTGCGCAGCCTGCATTCGCTCCATAAGACGCACACACATTTCCCCTTACTTTTTAGGAGGGAAAAAGTGAGTCTTATAGAGCAAAAAAATAAGGTAATTAATGTAGCTGTGGCAGTGATAGTAGCAGTGAAAACAATAGCAGCTATCCAGCAGTGGTATTGAATGCGTTGGGCTCGCCTTCACTGGAGGTATTCAAAGCAGAAGCTGGACAGTCAGGGGAAAGATCGTAAATCCCGGCACTGAGGGAAGTGGTCTAACTAGGCAACCTCCAAACGTCCCTTCCAATTCCCACGTTCTGTGATTCTAGGCCAGGGCATCTTCACTGCATGAATACTTTGTATTAACATGGCACAGCTGAACTGCATTAAAACAACAACATATGCGGGCTGGCATAAAAATGAAATTATTTAGAGTAAAAAACCAGGCTATTCCCGTCATTTATATTTATCAGTATTAGCAGACCAATGTTACAATAAGCATCACAGCAGGTTCTAATTAGCATGCAGGCCATGAATATTTAACTGGAACAACATATCTATGCATATATATCTACTTGTGAAGTCACAGCCACCTGTGGATAATAGCTTTATGACACTTTCTGTGATCGTAGAGACAAAAATGAAGTAGCGAATCCCAGCACAGAAAATGGAGATTTACAGTAAAATGTTGAGTTGGACAACTGATCTCCGATTCCAGATAAACATGACCAAAAGGGAGCAATCTGAGGGCAGTCTAACTTTATACATAATGGTAAAATGAAACAATATAATGGGATAACCCACATTCGCTGGTGTTCCACATTGACCAGGGACATACATACATCATCATCATGAATGAATTGCTTCCCATGACACATCTAAACATGATTTACAGTGAAACAAAAGCATCTACAAAACAATTACATATACAATATTGGTCTGAATATAAGCAGCACCTGAATATAAGCAGCACCTTAAAATTGAAGGGGGGGGAGAAAAAAGAAAAAATACCCGAATATAAGCTGCTCCCTTCCTCGCTACTCCTAGCTGCATACTGGGCGGGGAGGGAGGGAACCGTGCTTCCTCATGCTCTCCCTTCCTGGCCTTGGGGAAGAGGACAGGGGACTATGCATGGGGCGGGCACTGCTTTGCAGTGCTCCTGGCTGCATACCGTAAGGCTGCGAATATAAGCCACACTTTAACTTTCCACAGTCAGAATTTGGGGGGGAAAGTGAGGCTTATATTCAGGCCAATATGGTATTAAACAGGTCAAAGAATTGCATATATTAAAAACACTGATTAAAACAGCTACAGCACATACATGAAATAAACTCAAATCCAATATAAACACTACTGTGATAAAGATCCCCCTTTGGAAGGCTTGTTGAAAGAGGAATGCATTTAGCAGTTGATGGAAGGTGATATACGATGGGAGGGAGCTCCAAAGGTACATCATTGTCCCTAGGTAAAGGTAAAGGTACCCCCCTGCCCGTACGGGCCAGTCTTGACAGACTCTGGGGTTTGTGCGCCCATCTCACTCAAGAGGCCGGGGGCCAGCGCTGTCCGCAGACACTTCCGGGTCACGTGGCCAGCGTGACAAAGCTGCATCTGGCGAGCCAGCGCAGCACACGGAACGCCATTTACCTCCCGCTGGTAAGCGGTCCCTATTTATCTACTTGCACCCGGGGGTGCTTTCGAACTGCTAGGTTGGCAGGCGCTGGGACCGAGCAGCGGGAGCGCACCCCGCCGCGGGGATTCGAACCGCCGACCTTTCGATCGGCAAGCCCTAGGCGCTGAGGCTTTTACCCACAGCGCCACCCGCGTCCCATCATTGTCCCTACTCTCTCCTTATTTTGCATTTTGAAGGTATTTTAAGGATGATTTTTAAACAGTTAGTTTGAGCTGTGAGAATTACCATCCTTTGGGGCTCTGTTATCCTCCCCAAGTTTTCTACCAAAGCCATAGCAAACTTTAAAGCTGTCAAAAGTAACCTTACAGTAACTCTTCCCCCTCCCAAAAACCTACTCCCAATTTCACAGCGTATGCATAAATACTTATCCAAGGAAAAGCGACGAGGCATTTGCTGTGAGTAGATGGTATGACAAAATATGCAATTGCCACTTGCTGATAAACTCACTCAACAATGCAGACTCACCAGGGATGCAATCAAACGTGACACCATTCTGGACTAGCGGATAGCTTTTATTTCATTCCAGCCAAAATTTTCAAATCCTAGAAGCAATTTTGCATCTGTTGTGTGACTATAATGCTAGTCAGAAAATTTACCGAGCTCTGAACATAGTGCAATTGTAGATGGATGAATTGTGTCCTATATTCTTGTATAAAATAAGAATCAAAATGGCCTCTAAGAAATAGTGAGATGCACATCCTCTATAGTCTACAGCAAGGAGAGATGGGCTGGTGCGCTTTGGGTGAAAAAGCAATATATAAATACCCTATAATATACCATTTAGAAGTAGCCAGGCTCTTTTTTTCCTCTCCATTATCAATACTCATTCATTCATTCATTCATTTATTTATTTACATTTATATATACTGCCCATCATGAGAGCATCATAGGGTGGCCTTCCACAGAACCACAAAAATACATAACACAATAGCAAACACAACACACAGCCCGCCACCGCTCTTCCATGTATGTTTTAAAGCAAATATTTTCCAGTATCATAAATCAGTGCATCACAATGAGGAGGGCTCTTCACCTGTTCCCTATTCCTGAGCCTGCTCTTCTCTGGTTCCACTTGTGACCTGGCACTTACGCCCATTCCTAGGATCTGACTTATCCTTCTCTGAGGGCTGTTTTCTTTCCCTCTTTTCTTTTTTTTACAGCCTGAAGCTCTGAAGCCCCAAGGAGAGAGAGGAGAGCTGGGGTTCCTTCACAGCCTTCGCCTGCTGCGGCTGCACTGGGCCTTACATCTCTTTAACTTCAGGCAGATTGGGCTCACCTCCAGGCTGCGTGCTGGAAACACGGTGCTGCCATGCTCTAGACCACGAAGCAGAGATGCCTTCAAGGGCCCAATAGCAATGAGGCAGGCTCTTAATCAAAAAGCTTCCTGATGGGTTGTTGGGTTTGCCTAAACATGTTGCAGTTTCACAGCTTAAGGATCTCAGGCTGCCCAAATTTCACACATACACCCTATCAAGTCAGCTCCTTATGAAAGAAAGGTCACACATGAAGACAAGCCTACAGATAGATTGTTGGTGGTTCAGCTTGGTTAACTTTAATCAATGTGATTCATCACTGCAAAGAGAGAAGAAAATGAATAATGGAATGCCAGGCATTCTGGGCAGGCTATTTTGTATTGTTAAAATTAATCAGCTTTCTGGCTACATATTCAAAGTACATACATGAGCTTGAAGGAAACAAATTATCAACTCATGGACCAATGATTAGTGATTAAATTATTTGGGGCAAGAAGCCTGACAATGCCGTCTATGAATCCAGTGCTTCAAAAATCATATTTCCCTATTAACCTCAGCTGCAAGATTCTTCAACTGACATATTCAATTTAAAGCTCAGTTAAAAAGTTAAGGGGCATCCATCCAAACAGCCTGATTAAGCCTGCCAATTGCAACTTAACATCAGTAGTTTTCATGCAAACACATCTATTGTGCTAGTTTCAGCCTCCCCAACTGCCTGGGCTACTTCAGGAATATAAACTGAATCTATCCAGAGAGGCAGCCTTGTTAATCCATTTCAGAAACAGTGAAGAATCTTATGACACCTTAAAAGCTAAGAGACAGCAGTGTCCTGGACCACAGCAGGAGTTAGAACTCAGATAAAGAGGGGAAAGAGCTGGCTGAGGAACAAGACTGAGTCCTTGAACTTGAGACCAAGACTAGTGACCTGCACCTGAGGCTTTGCACCAGCGCCCCTACAGGCAGTTCCTCCTTAGCCTGAACAACCTGGAGAACGAAGTCCCATCATGCAAGACACCATTTGCTCACCAATACCTGCTCACTGGTGCAGATGACAGGCAGGTAGAAAAGGGAAAGCACCCAATCGCAAAGTATTGGAAGACACAAGATTTACCCACCTTGGAAGAATGGCAGATGAAAGTGATTGACTATATGACATTGGCGGAAATGACAAGCAGAATTCGTGACCAGGGAAAGGAGACTGCGGAAGAAGATTGGAAGAAATTTAAGATTTATCTTAAGAACTATTATAAACTTGATGAAGTTTAGAATGTCGAGATTTTACAGAGAGAAAGGGTTGCAGTAATATAAGATCAGATTAAGAAAGGACTATGATGAATTAGGATGGGAAAAAACATTTATAAGTTGCTATAAAAATTTGGACATGAGGATGCAGAAAGGGGAGGTATGGGGAAGTCCGAGGAAATAAGTCAATGAAAGGACATTTTGAAATTATATTTGTTTGTTTGTTTGTCTTTCTTTTATGTTTGTTTGTTATAAAAACTTTTGTAAAACTAATAAAAATTTCTTAAAAAAAAAAAAAAGAAAAGGGAAAGCACCCAATTTCTGGGCTATGGGTCAAAGGGCTTTCCTTTTAATGATACTCATTCCTCAGCATTGGTGGGTGGAGCATAGGAAAGATGGTCAAGGCCTGGGAGAAGAGAAATTAATTAGATCAGGGATCGGCAAGTTTACCTCGCCTGGGCCGGTTCAATCCAGCAGAGATCCCTCTGTGGGCCAGATCATCTGTGTGCGTGAAAGCGCATAATTTCCAGGGTCGGCATCTGCGCAGACACAATTTCCGGCGTCACAGACGTGAGTTCCTGTGCCGCGCCGGTTTAGTGCACCAGACGGGGACTCATTGAGTGGGCAGCTCGGTTTGGGGGCAGCTCGTGGGCTGGTTAAATGACCCCCGTGGGCCGCTTGTGGCACATGGCCTTAGGCTGACTGAACTAGAGCAACCTTCAACCAGTGGATGACCTCCAGGTGTTTTCAATTGCAACAGCCAGCAGCTGGCAGAGCAAATGCACCCAGTGATCTGTCCATGGTACTGAAAGTCTTGTCTCTGGCCTTCTTGACCTACCCATCTCTGCTTGCAGATATCAAACTGAGTTCCTCATTTTCTCAAATTTTCAGTACTATCCCAGAGAGTGCTGGCTGGACCCCTCTGCCTTCAAGGTCATACTTGGGCTCCACTGCCTCAAAACAGACAAGTGGAGAGAGAAAGAAAAAAATAACAGCAGGTCTGTAACATTTCTGCACAAGTATATTAGAGGTAACAAGAGAATGATCCATTCATAACAGCAGTCACTGTGGTAGCCCTGACTTATTGGCTGTGCAGTCCTAAATTAACATCTGTGATGGGAAAGAAACCCAGAGTCACAACCCAGAGTCACAATTAAGTAAGAACTAAGTAGAATCAAATCTATTGCTAAATTCTATTTCAGCAATTTCATATTATAGCTTCCTTTTGAAACCTTTTCATTGAAATATGTTGGCTTTGAAGTCAGCAGAAGTATGTCCTGATTTATGGATGCTGGCACTTTTTATGACAGATTTGCGTCCATTTATTCTCTTACAGAGCTATTACTGGATCCAGTGTTATCAGCTATTTGTAATTAAATAAACCCCTGCTCATTCTCCAAAGTGGTATATGTCATCCCTTGCCAGCAATGCCCTTTTGCAGTCTGCACAGGGGAAGCAGGTCAGTCTCCACACATGAGTATAAATGGACACAAACTGGGAATCGAAAATGACAACATTCTCATACACAAAACAGTGTGATCATCAGGAATTACAACAAATACAGTCAGTAAAATGATCTAAGGAAGAGGAAGAATTGCATTGGTTCAAACTTAATCATTTCAATCCTGCCACTGCATCTCTAAATAATGAGGAAGTGTTCTGAAAGCCTCCTTCTAGATTAACAGCACTTTAAATGCATAATCATGTAATCATGTAGTTCAAGTGAATTTCAACTTGGAACACACACACAAAAGAAATCCTGAATAAAAATCAATACAGTAAGGTTTTCTTCCCTTCCTTCTAACTTACATCAGATAAATAGCATCATTCTCAAAGCTAAATACAATGTAAGACAAAATATAGGCATAGAAACTATCGCAGGTGTGCAGCTGCTATGGCTGGACCAGAATGGGCCTGGAAACCTGCCTCAGTTGTGTTCAGTGGAGAAGGAGGAGGAGGTGAAACGCAGGAATATGAATGTGAAGGTGGCCAGCAGAACAGGAATGGATGTGTATGGAACAAGGGATCAAATGATATGCTGGGCAGTTTACAACTGATTAAAACAATACAGCAAGAACTGAATGCAAAAGAAATTAGCCAGTTGAAATCAGATGCAGAAAAGCATTTTCTCCCCCCGTTAAAAGATCAAGCAAATGAAGTAGCATTTGTCTGGTGCCTAAATTTAAGTAGCTGCTTGGCAAACATGCTTCAGGAAGTTGTTCTGTAGCTGGGGGAGGGCATCATAAAAGGGCACTGTCCTTGGGTCACCAAACCTCTGAAGGCAGAGTAGCCTTGTGCCTTGCTTTACAGAATTCAATCCTCTACTGGAAGGGTCCCAGCCTGCATGGTCCAAGTCTGATTTTAAGGTAAAGAACAATAAGAAGGGAGAGAGGATGGGGGTCTTGCGGCAGCCCATCCACAGCACCTAGGCAGTGAGCCATGGTTTGGCTAAGTACAGTGGCATTTAAGGTTACAGACGCTTCAGCTTACAGACTCTGCTAACCCAGAAATAGTACCTCAGGTTAAGAACTTTGCTTCAGGATGAGAACAGAAATTGCGTGGCGGCGGCGCAGCAGCGGGAGGCTCCATTAGCTAAAGTGGTACCTCAGGTTAAGAACAGTTTCAGGTTAAGAACGGACCTCCAGAATGAATTAAGTTCTTAACCCAAGGTACCACTGTATAGTGTGCTTATGAGGGCAGAAATTACAGGTGGCCTTTTAAAAGACAAGTCTGAAGGCACAAGAGAATAGTCAGGCTGGTGGGAGAGAATCATAGAATCATAGAATCACAGAGTTGGAAGAGACCACAAGGGCCATCGAGTCCAACCCCCTGCCAAGCAGGAAACACCATCAGAGCACTCCTGACATATGGAGCTGGCGGACTCTCCTTCCTTGGAGGTTTCCAAGCAGAGGTTGGAGCCATCTGTCATGGATGCCGGCATTGCAGGAAGTTGGACTAAGTGACCCCCTGTATTACCTCCAAGTCTACAATTCTAAGTTTCTATCATTAATGGCTTCTCCGAAAAGGGGTGTGGCCAGCAAGAGAATTCCCAGATGGCCCTGCCCACGTCTTCTAGTACCCAATGAGGCGGCTCTTCTCTGAGGATGTCCAGAATTTAGGAACCAGCGCCAGGCTCACAGCTCTTGAGCTATTGCTCCGAAGAGCTCTGAAAACAGAGGCATTATCCGCAGCTTACAAAAAGGTCTGTGTCTGTCAAAACACACACACACACACACACAAAATAAACAAACAGCCAGCACATCTTTGAGAGCCACATTAATTCTCAGAGTATTAACAAGGCCTTTTCCCCCAGATGGGTTTTCTCGTGTCTGTTCAGTATGGCTCTCTGGGTGAAGCTTTCCCCGCAGGCCTGGCACCCGTACGGCTTCTCTCCCGTGTGGATCCTCTGGTGCCTGAGCAGAACCTCTTTCTGGTTGAAGCTCTTCCCGCACTCGGGACACTCGTACGGCTTCTCCCCTGTGTGGATCTTCTGGTGCCTTACCAGCGAGTCCCTCCGGCAGAACTTCTTCTCGCACTCGGGACACTCGTACGGCTTCTTCCCCGTGTGGATCTTCTCGTGCCGGATCAGGCTCTCCCTCTGGCTGAAGCACTTCCCGCACTGAGGGCATTTGTGAGGCTTCTCCCCTGTGTGCGTCCCTCGGTGCCGGACGAATCCTTCTCGCCCGTTGAAGCTCTGTCCGCACTCGGAACACTGGTAAACCTTGGGCCTCGCGTGGATCCTCTGGTGTTTCGCCAGGTAATTCTTCTTCTGGAAACGCTTCCCGCACGCGAGGCACTTGTAAGGCATGGCGGCGGAGTGGACACTCTGGTTTGCAACTGATTTGCATCGGTACCATTTCCCGCCCTTCGAGTACAGAAATTTATTCACCCGTGCATGTCTCGAGGTTTCCTTCACTACCCCGTGACTTTCTGCCACCTCGTTTAATTCACCCCATCCCTCCGCCGGCTTTCTCCCCCATCGCTCGTCAGATTTGCATCCTTGTTCGTGAATCTCGGCTACCAGAGAAGAGCAAGCAGAGACGAAACACTCCATACATTTTTCTGTTCCAAGAATTCTTGCTTCCTCACAATAACCTAGAAACCTAGTTTCCCCTATTATAAATGCTGATTTATTTTAGCTGTGCTACATAGCTTTGGCATTTGATATGCAGGCCTATTTTCTATGTCACCACAATAAAAAGCAGCCACAGGGGAGTTGGGGTGTGTGGACCAGCTTATCTAAGCTGGCTACCCCTCCAGGAAATGGTTGTTAGAGTCAACAAATGACAGTCCCTAATCCCATGGCCCTTATGCTAAGGATGTGTTTAGATTTAAGGAGGATAAGGAACCCAGGGGGGAAGATTCTGACATCTGTCACAAAACTCTAATTCTGTCCCTCTTTAAATAGCATTGGCTGCCATTAGCTGGATCCATGCAAGGCTAGCTGGAGTGGGCAGCAGGGCTAGCTCCAGGTAGGGGTGTTCTCTGGTGGACCCTCTCTTAAGAGAGGGTTCCTTAATGTTGGAAGAAGCCCCAGCTTTGACGAGCTTACCTGGTAAGAGCAACAATGGGAAACAGCTGTGTTCCGATTGGAACAAGCTGAGCCTGGAGACCAACATCTAAATTTCCCACAATTTTCCAGGGGAACAGTGCTTTGAAACACGCCTGGTTGTGAACTAGAGCCAGGTATCAAAAGCATGTCACCCCACTGCTAGCACACCTGCACTGGTTTTTATTGGGAGATTTTTTTATTGCTTTAATTCTATGAGAGGTTAATTACTTTTTAATTACTTTCTGTTAGCTTCCATCTGTTTATCCTCTTCATATCTACAATAATGCTGGAGAATGCTGATATCCAGATTTATTTATTTTTTAAAATTTCACAGCTTGGAATTACATTTGTCCACTTCACCTTGAGGTTAACCACTTCACCTCTAAGATAAGAAAAATTCCTGAATGCCTGAAAACCATATATGAACACAATCAAGGGTCTTACATTTTGAATTTAGCTCACTGAAGAGAGAGAGAGAGCGAGAGAGAAATCTAGAAAAGCTTCCACACTGAATGATCAAGTTGTGAACTGAACATAAATCATTATTCTACCCTTGAGTTAGCTAAACACTAGAGCAATGATTTTCAAACTTCCAGCCATCTGTGTTATTCTGCGGAGATTTGAGCCTTGCAATGGACACACTCCAGTGAAGTTTCTACCAGGCAGCCCAAACCAGAAATCAGGAACATAGCTCTTAACGCAAAGATGCATTTTGATGCAAAGTTCTTGACCCAATAGGAAACCATAGCTGTCAACTTACAGATTTGAAAATAAGGGACCAGCAGCCTCAAAAATATGGGATCAGCAGCCAAAATAAGGGATTTTCCGGGCACAGGTATGTTCAACTTCTGAGCCCCTCTGAGCCAAAGGCAGAAAGCCCAGCCAGCAGCCAAACAAAGCCTCAAGGAAAACCACCATCACCTCTCCGCTGGGAAGCGCTGAGCAAAGGCGAGTCCCCAGACAACGCAGCTGTTTTGATCAGCACAAAGCATGCAAGCTCCACTCCCCAATCGTTCTTAGACTTCTTATTGGGTGAGCAACACAGCCAAGCAACACAGTTGGAGCCTCCCTCCTCCCTGGCCAGCAGGGAGGGAGGGAGAGGAGCTGCTTCCTTTGAAACCCGGGAAATTTAAGGGACATCATCAATAAGGGACAGCAGCGGGACACGGCACTGAGATAAGGGACTGTCCTGCCAAATAAGGGACGCTTGACAGCTATGTAGGAAACTGAAGCAAGCTGAACCCTTATGAAGGCAAGCAAAGCCTGTTCTGCATTAGTTCCACCTCCTTGAAGGAAGCGCCTATATCCTTGTTTGATTCTGTATCCTTCTGTGAGGTGTAAGATAGGATGACTATCTCATAGCTCTCTATATTTTGTTGGATTATCCCTGGACATTGCCCATCCTGGCTGGGGATGAAAGTCAACAACAGCTGGAGAGCCACAGGTTGACCACTCATGGTCTAAAGATGGAGCAACTGCTCTGAGGACTCACCCTTTGAATCTGAGGGTAGTGGTAGGGCTTGGTGGGCACAGAAGAAGGTACTCTCGGGGGGGGGGGTAATAGCCTGAATCTTACTCTCTTCTTTCTCAAAGCACTATGTGATCTGAAGGTCAGTGGCTATGCACTGTCAACAGCACTTCCATGTGGATTGATTTGTGCGCTAAAAAATACTAACATGTTAAAGGGAATTCTGGAGTATACTCTAAGCTGGAACCTTGGGTTCTTGCAAGTTGCCATCCATTCTTCTTCAGTATTTCTTTTGTCCTGTGAAATTTGAGACTGGGCCCTAGAACATAGGCAACACTACTCTGCAGCAGCAAATTGCAAAAAACAAAACAAAAAAAACCATAGTAACTCAGGCCAATCTGCTTATTAAGGACATTTGTGTCTGCTCTGTCCCAGCTCCCCTTCTTGTTTTTCTCACCCCTAGGAATACAGTATGAAAACCACTGGTCTAGGCAGAGTAAAATAAAAGCTAGGCTATATTGTAGCTATCCACTTCTGCAAAAAAGAAGTGATTCACAATCTTTTTATAGTAAGCTAAAGTACACATTATCCACCTGTGCCTAGGCCGTGTGTGAACAACCTCCACTTGGATTATTCCCAACGGTTCAAAAGAAGGAACATCTCTCCCATTCTTTAAATAGGAACCAACAAGACTAGTGATTTATTATTTTGATTCTAGCTCAGCTCTGGACTTTGGGGATGTCATTAACTCAGGGATCAGACAAAAACTCCTTTAAAACCATGAATGCCTTGTGGTGATAGCAACAGAACTTACCTGCTTTCTTATTCTCTGTGATGAAAACAAACTACCATCTTCTCTAGCTACCTATCAAAAAGATGCTTCAATTCACTCATCACCTAGTGCCATTCTGTTCTATCTTAAGTGTCTTCACTTTGAATTTGATTGTGTGCTGCGGCCATTGGGAATCCATATGGCAAACTGTCCAGACCTTGTCCAACCCAGATCCTGGAGGGACCCATCCAGATGAAGAAACCCACTCCAGCTATAGACTAGGAGGAGTCTACAGCACCCAAAGGCATTCTGAAGAGCCCTGTATCATGGATGCTTCACCTGCAACAAATATACGTGTTTTCTGGGATTTATAATTGATTTATAATTAATTGGGGGGGGGGAAGGTTGAAAATAACTTTTGTTAAGAAACCAGAAGCTTTTCTTTTAGGAATACTAGGAGAAGAGGTGCCAAAAGACTAGGAAAAAAACTATTCATGTATGCAACCACAGTTGCCTGAATGATATATGCCCAAAATTAGAAAGAGAAACTGGCTCCAAAAAAGAGACAATTGGCAATTAAAACTGATGGAATATGCAGAGAGGGCGAAACTCACTGGAAGTTTAAAAGATCAAGACGAGAGCCTTTTTTTTACTAGAATGGGGGGAAATTATTGAATACATGAAAACAAATTGTAAACAATTAAACACCTTAGGAGGATTGACATAAACACGAGCAGTAAGGAATTAAAAGGACACCCATATGCCCATGGGAATCCCACAAGCGTAATCTCTGGGCAAACAGTGCTTTCTTGTGATTCCTACCAATAGATAATCAGCAAACTGGCTCTGACAGTGGAGGCAGAATATAGCCAACATGGCTTGCAGTCATTGATAGTCCACTTTTCCATGAATCTGTGTAATCCAATTTTAACGCCATCAAAGATGGTAGTCGTCACTGCTGCTGTGGGAGCAAATTCCATCGCTCCTGAACTGTATGAAGAAGTACTTTCTTTTGTCTGTCCTAGATCTTCTATCATTCAGAGAGTTTACAACGTTCAGATGCATTGCCACGTGCTTCATAATAGATTTATTCCTTCCCTCAAGGAAGATACTCAGAAGGATTTCTAAGGTTCAACCAGGAAACCACCTCACAAGGGGATAAGTGATGCATTTGCAAACCTCTTGATAAAATCTACAGTAGGAGAGCAGATGAGAGAATGTTTCAAACTCTAAAGTGGTTCCAAGCACAGCACCTCTCCCTAAGGGAGCTCTGACAAATCTCCCATCCAGTATATTAGAGGGTCAAACCCAATCATCTGCTGGATTCTGCTTTTGGGGGCATTATATATATAGCACTTCTCAATTCCTCATTGTTGTCCCTCTGTCAGTTCCTAGTTTGTCAGCTTTAAACATTAATCATTAATTCCACTGAGGCTGAGATTTTGTACTGCTTTATATTTTGTACTTTGCTTTGCTTTGTTTATATTTAACTAAATGCATATACTGATTGATTGTAAGAAAACCTCTTACAAAACAGAAGTTTAATGGTGAGCTGTCTCTAATAATCATTTGACTGATTGATTGATTGATTGATTGACTCATTGTTGTAGCCTGTCCTGGGAACACAGCTGATGCAAGGTAGGCCAGAAATGGAAATAATAAAATAAAAATAAATTGTATGGGGAAAGCTCCCATTGGCACCAAAGGGAGCTTCTTCCCCTCACCCCTGGCAAGGCTAATTATAGCACAGGATCACAGCTGGAGAAGGAAAGATTAAACCTGCCATCCCTATATGCTGCAGTCCTGATTAAAATAGCACACACACATACACAGAACGCCTAGTATTCCCAGTTGATGGATTGCAACCCCAAACTCACAGGCTATTAAATAGGTTAATTGCAGTAGATGCCAGTTCATCTCCATAGACAAATTCAGGTCTCTTGGAATGCAAACAGTGCAGGCTGCTTGGCAAAAGTAAAACCCAAATCCAAAATAATGTATGTTTCTACACTTAACATATAGATCTGTTCTCAATCCCCATGTCTTCAACTCACAGATCCAAACGTATTGCATTCAGAGAAGAAAAACTGCCCACTAATGCATTATTTTTACTATAAGCACGAACACTGCTCTCTGGAAGCTGGAGTTGGAAAGTTTAGCTCCTTGGAAAGTCTCAGCAGCATTTCTGAACTCTGTGCAAAGTGCTATTAGGGCTTGTTCAAATATTAATCATGCCAATGTAAGTTGTACAACATTTGGCGGAGAGGGTGCCATTAGTGAATCATGATTTTCTGCCAAAAGGAGGCTAAAACAGTATTAAGCACAGCAAAAAAATTTTAAAAGTTACTTTGGAATGAAAAGATCCTAGATATATGGTGCTTTAATTAATCTACCTCTCTCTACCCTAAGCTCTCGGAGAGCAAATAGTAACCTGTAATACCCATTCACAGCAGGGAAATATTCCTTCTATTTCCAGTGTTCAGGGTGAGAGGACCATTGCAGCAACAATGGCTAGCAGAAGCACCCATGCACAATAGGCTCAAGGAAACACCAAGGTTTGCAGAAGTAAAAAAATATTTAGGGGGGAAAACCCCTAAGGGGACACTCTCAAACAAGCCTGATGATGAGAAGCCATTGACTACTTAGGAACTGTTGGAGGAGAGTGGCTAGTATCCTGAACAGTAGAAAACTATACTACCATGTTTAAAGACTTATCTCATCAGTGAGAAGTTCCAATATCAGCACCTTTGCCTGTTTGACTTCCATGGGATGAGAAATTACTAGCGACTAAAGACATTGCTGTAATATCTGGGCTTATTTCCAACTATACAAAGAAGAAATTGTTTAATTTCTATCCCTCTTTTTTTCCTCAGAGGAGCTCCTCACAACAACACTGTGAGGTTGGTTAGGCTGACAGGCAATGACTGGCCCAAGGTCAGTGAGTTTCATGGCAGAGTGGGGATTTGAACCCAGTTCTCCCAGGTCTACCACTATACCACACTGCAGCGGTTTATCCAACTGCACAAAACTCAGATATTTTTGCAGACACACACACACACACACACACACACACACACAAAGATGAGGCTCACGGGGGACTTGTTTCTCATAGTTCAAGGGCAAATTCCAACCACAAACGGGCACTTAGGGGGAGGGGGACAAAGTAGGGCCAGGGAGTGGGTGATGCCTTGGAAGAATCCAAATGGCCAGACAGAAAGGGATGGAAGTCTTCATTCGGCCCCCAAACTGGATATGGATTCCACTCTTATTTGGTGTGTCCTTCCCCCAACCACCCCCGCTGAAAGGTTTCCACTGAAGTCATCAAGAAATGCATCCTCTGCTAGGACATCTAGGCCATTATTCCTGGCATTGATAGCAACAGTGATCAAAAGCTGGCATGGCTCATCAGAAATAACTCCTGTGCTTCATTGCTCTCCTTCGGCATTCAATAATCATAAATCCCAACTTCCCCTTTTGAAATCCTTACCAGGCTGCTGATACAGAAAGCTCCATTTATCAGGTAATAAGGTGAAATCACTCCGTGAGAGAAAGCGAAGGGTGGGAAGGAGTGGGGAGGGGGAGGGGAGGGGGAGAGCCAGTCTGACTGTGCTGCATTTCATTCAACGCCTCCCCTGGTGAGCAGAATCCATAGCCGGGGTGGAGCTGACAACTGGAATTGTTGCTTTGTGTAACACTTTATTATCCATTTGCTCAGGCAAAGGCGTAGAAAAGAGTTAGAAGGCCACAGAGGACATTATATATACAGTGGTACCTCAGGTTAAGGACTTACTTCGTTCCGGAGGTCCGTTCTTAACCTGAAACTGTTCTTAACCTGAAGCACCACTTTAGCTAATGGGGCCTCCTGCTGCCGCCGCGCCGCTGGAGCCCGATTTCTGTTCTTATCCTGAAGCAAAGTTCTTAACCTGAAGCACTATTTCTGGGTTAGCGGAGTCTGTAACTTGAAGTGTATGTAACCTGAAATATATATATATATGTGTGTGTGTGTGTATATATATATATATATATATATATATTCCAGAGAAATGCAGTGAAGGACCTCAAGCAGTCATGAATCAAGAGAGACCTGGAAACTACAACTAACCCAGAATGAAGCAGCTAGACTGGGAGTGGTTGCCAAGACCATATAACACCGGTCTTGAAAGACCTTCATTGGCTCCCAGTATGTTTCCAAGCACGATTCAAAGTGTTGGTGCTGACCTTTAATGCCCAAAACAGCCTCAGCCCAGTATACCTGAGGGAGCGTCTCCACCCTTCATCATTCAGCCCAGACACTGACACAAAACTTTCAGAAGAAGCTGAGGGTTTCAATGACTGTTATTTTACATCCAAAGTGTGAGCAAGGATCAAGGTTGCCCCACTATTTCCTTCAAAACATGCAAATAAATATATCAGGTAAAAAGAGAGACCATAGAATCATAGAACTGTAGACCAGGAAGGGATCGTGAGGGCCATCTAGTCCAACCCCCTGCAATACAGGAATCTTTTGCCCAATGTGGGGCTCAAACTCATGACACTGAAATTACGAGTCTCAGACTCTATCTATCCCAGAAATAGCTCAACCTTCTTAAGCCTTCCCTGGGTAAATTTTTCTGCCAGGCAATAAATAATAGCTTAGTGCTGGAAACACTCTTGCTCTCCAGAAATGATGAACTATTTGGATGACTTAGGCAGTGGGCCATCCAAGTAATAACAAACTGATACCAGAAGATTAAGTCCCCTCTCTACGAAAAGCAGAACAGGAGTGGCAGGGAGCACATCAGCTCCAAGAAACAAAAGAGGTGGGTGATTCGCTGCTCCTACAGCTCTGTTTTGTACTGGAAGAATTCACAAGTGTGGAAGTAGTCCCTTTGGATCATGGGGAGTCCTTTACCCAAGGTATCCAGTGAAAATAGTGGGAGTAGTGGCAGCTGCTGGTTGTCTCCAAGTTGGCAGTATTGATACTGAATTTCACCACCAGGTCAATCAAGAGGGGGGAAAGTAGGCATGGCGGATTTCTAATACAAGTAAATGGGGCAAGCATATGACTGAGGGCATTTGGAACACCCTGGTTCAAACTGGGTATTACCTACACAACCTTCTCTAGGTCGGGCCTTTCTCTAGGTTGGGTCTACCACCTACTAGCCATATCAGTCATTATCTCAATAAAAATTAAGGAAACCCACAGAGTATTTTCCTTTTGAGATCCCATGCGCACTGAATTATATGCGGAAGAGAATCGCAATTCCTCCTGATCTTCCTTTTCACATAAATGAGCCTCCAAGAGGCAAACTGAGACCTAAGTCATGCATTATAAAAGGGAAGCAGAACCTTTTCCAGCTGGAGGGCTACATTCCCTTCTGGGAAATCTTCCAAGGGCCATGTGCTAGTGGGCGGGGTCAAAGGCAAAAGTGTGTGGAGCAACAAATATGAATTTTATGGCTAGTAGCCACTGATAGCCTTTTTCTGCATGAATTTGTATAATCTTTTTTTGAAAACCATCCAGGTTCGTGACCAACACTGCCTCCTGTGGGAATGTATCCTATAGTTGAATATATATTTCGACATATGTGTAACATATATTTGTTTCTTGCTTTTCTACCCAAGAGTTCAATGTTGCTTATGTTTTGCCTCCTCTTCCCAAGCCCTACACTATCCACAAATCATGTACCAGGCCTGGAAAATGCTGCTCTTGCCAACAGAAGTGTTGAACTGGGAGCATTCAAACAGTGGCGTAGCGTGGGGGTGCAGGGGGGGCCCGGCCGCACCGGGCACAACATCTGGGGGTTAGGGTTAGGGGGCGCAAATCCATGGGTAAGGGGGCACAAATCCACGGGTTAGGGGGCGCAAATTACTTGCCTTGTCCCGGGTGCTGACAACCCACGCTACGCCACTGCATCCAAATCACCACTTAGCCATGAATCTCACTGGGTGGCCTTGGGCCAGTCTCTCAGCCTAACCTACATCACAAGGTGATTATGAGGACAGACCAAGCAGAGGAAGAACCACATGCTCCTTGGAGCAAGCTAAAAATTGAACATACACAGGACTGCCTGTGTTACTCACATTGTGGTTCTGCTCTGAATCTGTCTCAGATAATCTGCACTTGATAAGCCCAGAGATCTTCCTTCCTCACCCACACCTGCCCCCCACGGTCCCCTCCCCTAGAGGATCAAGCTAACTGCCTTGTCACTCACTCGTGGATTACCATCTCCTTCCCTCTTATTAGCTATTTCAGTTGCTCTTCCTACAACTATATGGCTCAGAACATTTTCTCAATCTACTGGAGATAAAGCAGTAAGAGATAGCAGGGCAATCTTAGTGCCCAAAAAACTTGGGACTGACTCATCTCCATGAAAAGCAAGCTGCGTGAATCACACAGTCAGCGTGATGACTCAGAAGCAGAGCAAAGAGGTATCTGGCTGGAAATATAAAGGGTCGTGTTTTGTTTTTTTAAAGTGCCCCGCTGACAACCAAGGATACTGATTTAAAGAGGGGGTTTTCCACTTCTTAAAAAAGAAGAAGACGACGACGACAATGGTTAAATAAATAAATAAAAACACGGAGATGTGGTTTGGGCTTTAACAGGGCAGAAGAAAAGGCCGATTAAACTGTGACTCACTGCACATCGCCCCTTAGTGGCCCAATTTGCTGGATTCAACGGAGCTAGCCCTTCTTTTGTTCTCTCATAAGTGAAATCACGGTGGGTTATTTTTATTCTAAAAGCTTGACTGTACAAGTGTAATGAACAGCCCGTGGCTGTTCATTATCTGCAGCCATCGCTGATGGAAAGGAAGAACAAAAGCAATTCCAAGATGCTATTTCTGAGTGCATAGAGCTCGCCTGCCCTACCCTTAGACAAATGGAACACTTGGTCTGAGTGACAATCTTGGAGCTGAAGTCTGAGAGGGGGTACCTGTGGTGACAGCCGTAGAAGGGGTGGCAAGGATGTCATCTCTCAGCCTTATGTGGTGCAAAAGAAAAGGAGAGAGTGTGTGTCCACGGAAGAGACCCGTGTCAACCTCTCCTCCTGCACAACGCTACCTCACTGCCAAGTCTTCACGGCTGCCTCCAGACTGTTGCTATTTTGTGGGAGGGGTTCAAGATGCTCTTCAGGCAAAACTGTAAAGGGCTGTAAAATTGCATATGCAAAAGGGAGGGAAGAGAAGCGCAAGGGGGGGGCCAGACTGTCACTGTTTTGCAGCAGGGATTCAAATTCATACTGGGTATTTAGGTCTACACAATAAAACCAGTGGTGCAGGAAAACCACTTTTTATTTATTGTTTTAAATAACAAAGAGGGAGGGAGAGAAAAACTGAGAAAGATAAAGGAAGTGTGACAGATAGGGGAACAGTGCTTTTGGGGGGGTTGGTACTGAAGTACCATCACATTTTTTCAGATGTTAAAAGTGTGGCACTGACTGTAACACTGTGAGGGAACTCACTTTTTTAAAATACCGACTATTCGAAGTTTGGAAAGCAATGGGGAAATGCATTGAAAAGAGTAAGAGGCATGTGAAAATTCTGTGGTCAATAGCTGTGGTTCCAGAATTGCAAGGGGTTAGACTAGAGTCCCTTCCAACTCTGTGGTTCTTCAGCTTTTTATTGGGAATTTCCCCCAATAAACACATTTTTGTATGCAGATTACACATTTTTGCAAGCAATTTCTACTAATATAGCACTGCATTTTTTTGTATGTTATTTTCACTAACATGCTTCTTTTGATATACACTTTCTCCTAATATATGCATTTTTGTAAGTATTGTTTTGCTGGATAACTGCACCACAAAATTCTTAAGTGTGAATTTTGAAGGATGGCTGTGTTTTGGTTCTCATATTGTTTCAGGAAGTGAGAATTTGATAGATTTGAGCTGCATCAAATTTCTCCCCAGCCCTATCCAAAGTCTATGGCCCCAAGTAGCTCACTCAGCAAAGATGAATCTGCTAAGCTTTTTTTTAAAACAACAACAACAACAATAACAAAACAACTGTGTTTGGAAGCAAACTGCCAAATTACACCACTAAGCTGTATCAGAAACACATAGCATTCAAAGATCAAGCACAGGGGATGTATTCTGCATAAGAGCCACTGCCATCTGGCATAGACACATACACACACTAGGGATATAACCTATGTTTGCATCCCGGTTTCTCTAGCATTGCTTTTACACCAGGATTCGGTTGTGTGACAAACCCTTCTGCAAACTTCGTAAGCTGCAGTGCAAGGCATTGCCATGCCTGCGAATGAACTTTATTTCAAAATTCTAGCTGATACAATATGTAGTGTTATCTAGCTTCTAATTATGCATCTATTTATAGCCTACTCAATAAGAGGATAAAGCTAAGCCCCTTCTGGTCAGCTCTGGTTGTTGACCAAGTGGGAGACAGAAATGCCATGGCACAGTCAGTAGAGCTGCCCCTAGTTTTCTAACCAAATACAGTGCTACAAGTTGAGGAAAGGACACAAGAATTGGCTTCATACCAAATCAGACCATTGGTACAACCCACCCAGTAGATCTCTAGGATCTCAGAGAAGGGTATTTCCCAGCCCTACCTGAAGAGGATGAGGACTGAAACCGTGACTGTCTGAACACACTAAAGCCCAGCGATGATTGAAGTTGCAGTCCAACAGCATATGGAGGGCGACACCTTCCCTGTCTCCACTTTAAACCATAGAACCCATGCACCAGATTGTGAAGGACATTATCAACAGCTTCCCCGTTACTGAAGAAACACCTACTATCTACCGTTGGAGAACTGCCGAAATGTGCAACTCAAATGAAACTTGGGGAAATTCTCAGGATTTGTTTTGTGTGTGGGTTTCTAACTGAGCAATGATATACTTCCATTTTTATTATTATTAATATAAGGTTACCAGACGTCCTCATTTCCCTGGATTTACAAATCAGTCCCCTGACAAAATCCATCTATTTAGTAGGAAGCTGAAAAGTGTCCTCAGATTCATTGAAAAAAATCTGGTAACCTTATATTAATATTATACTGGGGGGGGGGGGAATCCCAAATACAGATTTTGTGCTTTGAGCTCTCCCAGCTCTGTCAATCCAAGAGAGGGAATGGGCTCAAGAGTTGCTCTGGGAACAAAATATGCTGAGAGTCTTCCTCCTAGATGGGGAATCTCCAGATGTTTCTGGACTACAACTCTCATCTGCCCTGCCATCTGCTGGCTAGGCCTGATGGGAGCAGGGGAGGGGGGCACAGGTTCACTATCCATATCCTTGATAAATCCAATGTACGTGCGAAAGGAGTCAATGGAAAACTCATGCACAAAGAGAACAACATGGACAATTCTTCTCATCTCTTCTGAGCTACCAAAAATAATTGGAACTGATGATGAGTTGTGCAGTTGTTTCCAGATTTGGGAAGGTTCACTGGACTTTATTCTAGAGCTGCAGCAAAATGAGCTGGGTCCTCTCCACTGCATCAAGTCTTTGCAAAGCATGCTTATGCCTCAGCTTAGGACACCATTAGAAATTGAGGATGATGGCATCTGGTGTGGGTTTGGTGCATTCTCAGCCTTATGGAAGAAGGGAGTACTCACTTCTATTTTTCCCTTGGCAACCACAGTGTCAATGGCCAGGCTTTGCTAGGTCAAAGCCTGGTGTACTGATAACATCACTGGTCAACTTAATCATGGAATCACAGAATTGTAGAGTTGGAAGGGACCCCAATAGTCATCTAAGTCCAAACCCCTGCAATGCAGGAGTCTAAAATAAAGCATCCATGAAAGATGGCCACCCAACCTCTGCGTAAAAAGGAAGGAGAGTCCACAACCTCCCAAGGGAGTCCATTGCACTGTCAAACAACTCTAACCATCAGAAACTTTTTCCTGATGTTTAGTTGGAATCTCCTTTCTTGAAACTCGAAGCCATTGGTTCGAGCAGGAGAAAACAAGCTTGTTCTGTCCTCCATGTGACAGCTCTTGAGATATCTGAAGGTGGCTATCATAGCCGTTATGGGAGAGGACAGATCTGGTCAGCAAATATGACAAGATCTTACAACGGCTTCTCCACATAATCCATCACGCCCAAATCATTTTCAGACTGCGTGTTGGAGTTTATCCACCCCCTCTGTTAATTTCATGGACCAGCGTGATCCTGTTTGCTGTTCAACCATCCAATAGAGTCCCAAGATTACAAATGAGCAGCAGATCAAAACAGCAATGCTGAAAGCTTTAAAAAGCCTCTGACTCATTTATCTGAGGGAAAATGTGTCCCCCCCCTAACATGCTATTTTTGAAGTATAATATTTCTGAGTTAAGTCACACACAATAATAAAAGTGTCATAACAGCCTGGGTCTACTTGGGATGGAATATCATTATGGGTGGTATCCCAGTCAGCACTTCTATGACACAGAAGCCTGGGAGGGTTAGGGAATCATTTTCTTTCAATCCAAAATCAGTTCCAGGGTGGGAGGGTGTAATTGAGTTACAGAATGTGGGTTCCTGGTCATCAACTAGATTGTCCAATCTACTCCAACATTGATTAACACCCAATTCCAAGGTCTCGCCTTTAGGAAAGGAGAAGAACATGCTGTTATTGCTATATTTGGTTGGGGAGACCAAATATGTGTAACTTTCCAGCTGGCAGAGCTGACGGGTTAACCTGGACAGAAGAGCAAACTGGGCACCACAGTCATAATCACACACATGCTTCTGTTGCTGTTGAATCTTGATTCAAAGTGGCCAAAGTGCCCTACCAAGAGCAAGATAGTTGCCTTCCATGGAATGAATTCTATGGGTTTATATAAAAGCATTTTTCCATCTCTGCCATATTAAGCAGTTGGTCCCTTACCTTTCTCGCCCTGATCTGGCCACAGTGATCCATACGACTGTCACCTCCAGGCTCAATTATTGTAACTCACTCTACACGGGGCTGCCCTTGAAGCTGACCCAGAAACTCCAGCAGGTGCAGAATGCTGCGGCGAGGCTCCTTACAGGGTCCTTGCCACGGGATCACATTCATCCAGTGCTTTACCAACTGCACTGGCTCCCGGTGGAGTACAGGGTCAGGTTTAAGGTGCTGGTTTTGACCTTTAAAGCCCTATGCAGCCTAGGACCCACATACCTACGGGACCGTCTCTCCTGTATGCCCCACGGAGGACCTTAAGGTCCACAAATGACAACACTTTGGAGGTCCTAAGTCGCAAGGTGGTTAGATTGGTCTCAACTAGGGCCAGGACCTTTTCAGTACTGGCCCCGACTTGGTGGAACGCTCTGTCACAAGAGACTAGGGCCCTGAGGGACTTGACATCTTTCCGCAGGGCCTGCAAGACAGAGCTGTTCCACCTGGCCTTTGGTTTGGACTCAGTCTGTCCCTTATGTTTCCCTCCCCTTATGGTTCTGAACTATGGGCTACTATTAAAATAAGGCTGTATTTTAAATTGTATTTTAACCCGTATTTTAAATTGGTGTGTTTCCCCCCCCCACTCCCTTATTATGTTTTTATTGTGATTTTACTGCTGTTAGCCACCCTGAGCCCGACTCAGGCCGGGGAGGGCGGGGTATAAATACAATTATTATTATTATTATTATTATTATTATTATTATTATTATTATTGGTGCATAATACATTTTGGCTTCTGGCAATCATTGGGAGGGTCAAGAAGATATGGAGACCACTGGAGACCATGGAAATCTTATTCAGCAATTCCTCTTCTTGTGGAGAGAAAGGCTGGGGATTTGTGCCCCAAGTCCAACCCACATCATCTCCCATTGAAAAGAATGAGGTAGCAAGCGATGTGAAAGACCCTCTACCTAAGACCCTGGAATGTCACTGCCAGCAAGGGTAGGGCATAACCTTCTAAAAGGTTTACAAAAATATAAAATAAAACATAAACACCGTCAGTTAAAAACAAGCATATAAAAGCATTCAAAAGATGAATCAAAATCAACAATAGCTAAAAAGAGATAAAATACATGTTAACTTTTACATGTCTAGATATGCTTTCCCTAAACAAACATGTTCTAAGCATGTGCTGAAAAGAATACAGAAACGGTACCTGCCTGGTGTCAATAGGCTGCTAGTTCCCAAGTGTAGGTGCTGCCATGCTAAAATATCAACTTCTTACACATGTGGAATGTCCTTACAAGAGGATCTCCACTCCTGAGGGACACAGTGATTGGTTGAGTATGTAGGGGATGACAGAATCTTTCAGGTGTTCTGGTCCTAAGGTGTTTAAAGTTTAGATTCCCAATAAATGCTGCACCCCACTTTCTGTATTCTGCGGAATCAGAGAATATCCACAGCCCTGCTTGGTGGTCCCCATCATTGGAACAACGGAGAGTAAGGAAGCAATCTATTGACCGTGTGGAGCTGGTAAACCCATTGACCGCAGTATTAGTGCAGCAATGTGAGCGAGCATTGAATTGCCCCTCCCCCCAAAAAAAATATTTCTGGACTAAGTGGCTTCCATTGATCTTATATGAACTTCCCCCACATGCCTCCATCTACCAAACTTAATTAGCATAGCAACAGTAATTCAAGCTGGAAATCATTTCCCAGCAGGAAAAACAAAAACAAGCAGACAGAGGGAAGAAACAGAACAGAAATTAGAGAGTGTTTAGACAGAAACAGGCTAAAAATAGTAATTATCACATTCCTGGTATATAATTGAATCATTTTCATGGGAAACATGCCACATTCTTTGGGTAGAAATGAGGTTTTTTCCCCCTTGTTCATAGCTATAGCTCATTAAGGGTGATGTGTTGCCATGGATACAGAGAGAACTATGGTCTGCTGCACAAGGCAAAAAACTGGGTGTGATGGGCCACAAAGGTTGCTGTACTAGTGCAACACCCAAAGTCATCATGTTGATTGAGTGCAGCGACTCAGGATGGGACGACTCCATTGTATGAGGCCCTGCAAGGGTTAGATGTGGGTGGATAAGGAGATGGCGAGAAGGCAATCCTATCTAAATCAACAGGACTAGAAATCATCCTTGTACAGTGAGAAACACAAGAATTAACTCAAAACACAACCACCAAATTGCAAAATCCTATAGCCTTTTTGGGGCATAAAGAGGAGCATAAATTGGCGTGCTAGACAGAGCACTGCAAATGAATTGAAACATTTTGCAGGAACTTGCTCTGAGTTGAGGAAAGAGGTAAGCCAAATCTCATGCAAGGAAAGCTCCTTGGCCACCTCACAGAAATCCTCAAGTAATCCCAGACTCTGCTGTTTGCGGTGCAGAAGAACTGAGGTGAATTTGATAGCAGAGTTGCATTGGTCTGAGGCTGCCTCAGCATGAGGGGTTGGGATAAATGCCTGCTGGGCTGTTTCTAGCCATAGAGTCTGGAAGGCTAAAACGTTTTATAAATAATCTATATGTACAACATTAGTAGGATGACTGCCCTTCAGATTTGGATAAGAGAAATTGTCCTTTCAGATTGCTATGTTATCATGAGCCAAACTGAGGGGAGGGGTGGAAGTGTTCCAAGAATGACTCAACATTTTATGATCAATCACTCTTTATTTCTGTTTATTGGAAAGGGTAATTGGTTTTACTGGAAAGATCCCAGAAATATGATCCTTGTAATCTTGCACATTTATATCCCCCCTTTTTCTCCAAGGAGCTCAAGGTGGAATACACCCCCATTTCATCTACAACAACCCTGTGTGGTGGGCTAGACTGAGAGGCAGTGATTGGCCGGAGGCCACCCAGTGAACTTCATGGCTGAGGGGTCGTGCTCGAACCCTGGTCTCCCAGGTCCTAGTTGGATGCAGCATCCTGCGTCAATGATATGCCTATGGAAAGCCCAGCAAGCAGGACCTGAGTGCAACTGCAGTCTCTCTTTTCTGTGGTTTCTGGCAACTGGAATTCAGAAACATTGTGCCTCCAGCAGTGGAGGTCTAGCATAGTCCTCAAGGTTCGGAGCCACTGATGGCCTTATCCCTCCATGAATTCATCTAAACCTCTTTTAAAGCCATCCAAGTTGGGGGCCATGGGCACCACTGTGCCTTGTGGGAATGAACTGCACAGTTTAACTACGCTCCGCATGAATAAATATTTCCTTTTCTCTGCTCTTAATATTCCAATGTTAAGCTTAATTGGATGTCCCAGAGTTCTGGTGTTATGAAAGAGGTAGGACAACTGTCCTCCTCTCACTTTCCCCAGACTGTGGATAATTTTATACAGAAAAGGAGCCTGACAGCTTTGCCACTAATTATTAAGGGGAATCTGCAGACATTTTGACTATTCCTATCCAAACCTTCCAAACATATAAACAATATATACATAAAACAATATATACACAATATGTAGGTTGGCTGCATTCACAACTTGCTCACAGTGGGAGAGGGGAAGCAGTTGTGTGGATAGAACCTCACTCAAGCTATTTTACAGGGTCCACAACTGCATTTCATTCTTTTCCCTTCCTCCCCATTTAGAATTTTTTTCCCAATCCTTAACTGCATTCATTGCTACTTAATTTTATTCTCCAGATCTGTGCATCCTATATTGCTTCTCCTCTCAGAACAAGTTGACTCTACAGCTTTAACAGGAAGTTCAGCTGCCGCTAAAGGAAGCAGATGTGATTCCAATAGAAACTGTTGAGCAAGATGCTGTTATTTTTGTATATTCCTTTTGAAGAGCAGAGTGGTTTTAAAGTGGCATTGCATTGTCCCAGGCACTGTCTGCATAGAGAATGAAGGCAGCAAGGATATGAAGTAAGTGAAGCAGGCAACAGGCATTTAGGGGGGGAAAGAATAATTCAATTCTCATGCAACTCTTTTCTTCTGCATAATTTACATTGAAAATTCCAGCATAATTTAAAACAAATATATGAAACCTCTGTTCATAAGAAATAGCCCTTTGAAAGGGAGAGGAGTGACACTTAGAAATTGCATAAGCCCAAGTCAAAGAGTGCAGAAAAGGAGCAGGGAGCTGTCCACAATTCATGGTTCTGAAGTCAGTCTCGATCAAATAACTTGTTAACTTGGCTGACTCACAATGACTCTAGAATCCAAGTCCAGGTATGAGATACTTGGAGAAGTCTACAGTCAGGATGGTAAATCTCCAAACAATTGTGATGAATGGGTAATGCAGGTGCCTTCCTACCCCATAATTCCTTACACTCACTGAAGAATGGGTGTTTGCAAGGGATCTGTGTATTGTCATTGGTCAGTACAACAAATTTTGATTGTTTCCATATGCCAAATGAGTTTCAAGATTATGTTGACTAAAGAACACATGGCAATTGTCTATATCTCCCCTCCAAGCCACTTTACATAGTCTAAAATAAAACATAGCAACGTTATTGTGTTCCTCCTTGGCTGTTGCAGTTGGTGATGTCTACAACTATATTGCTCATATAGCTATCACAGCCAAGAAAACTTTCAGTATGGCTCTTCTACTTAGACTTGTTACAGGTAGGGAAGTTGATGGTTTTAGGAACATTCTATGAAAGTCAGACCAGTTGGTCCATCGAGCTCAATGCTGTCAACACAGACTGGCAGCAGCTTTCCAGGATTTCAGTCAAACTTTTTCCTGGCCCTAACTGGAGATGCTGGGGATTAAACTTGGAACCTCCTGCATGCAAATCATATGTTCTACCTCTGCGCTATGGCCCTTTTCTATATGTTGAGTTGAACCTGCCAGATCAGGCTAATGGCTCATCTAGTCCAGCAGCCTGTTCTCACAGTGACCAACCAGATGCCTCCAATGGTACTGATAGCAGCACGGTGGCGAGAGCATGCAATACCATTGTTGTAGAAGCTACGCTGTCTATTTCCAAGCCCAATTAAAAAGTGCTGGTTTTAACCTTTAACGCCTTAAATTGTTTGGGTCCAAGTTATTTGGAGGACTGCTTGCATCCACATCAACCTGTCCACACGTTAAGACTGACAGCAGAGACTCTTCACGCTTGTCCATCTTTATGAACAGCGCAATTGCCAAGCAGGAGTGAGAGTCTATTCTCCATGGAGGTCCCACAACTCTGGGCTTCCTTAGCAGCCAACCTCCATAAAACAACCACACCATACTATTTCTGGTGGCCTATCCATGATGTAGCATGTATACTGTCACTGTGCTCCCCTTGGAGCTGATGGACTGCTGAAGTTAAGTTTTACTGAAGGCCGGGGATTTATGAATCATTGCCACCTTTACTGTCTGTTTTATGATTATTTATTTCACTGTGTTGATATTGTTCTAATTGTATTTAATGCACTATCTTGTTAGCCGCCCTGAGTGGTCTGACTCATATTTGCATCCTATTTGCTTTAAAATAAATGAATAAATTGAAGATTACAGAGCATCACCAAGGGAATCTGGCTTCATTTACTAAGGTCATCTCCAGGACTAAACTAAATCCCTAGAAAAAAGGTTTGCACCTGTTTCTACCCCTAGAAAGAGGACCACAAGCCATCCATTACATACACCTTTTGAATTTTTCCATTAGTTGTCAAAGAGGATGGTACAGGAGAGATGGATGATTTAAGGCCAATGGAAAGTCAAGGAAGGTCATGCGTCTCCTCATACCCATATTAAAATAGTGTCATTTGTCTTAATTTTAATAGAGGCATTAGGTTCCATTGTATCTTTTTCTTTAGAGTCATGTAGGAGAAGAACATTATTGGACTGGAGCGGGGAAGTGTTAGCAGCGATCTCCCATTTACCTTGTTTCTGTAGAAGTACATAACCAGCTGTGCAACCTATACAATGCAACACACAAAAGAAGTTGTGCATGATTCAAAACAGTTATGTAGCTATTCCATAGAACAAGGATGGGGAACTTGTGGACCTCCAGGTTTTGTTGGGCTCCAATTCCCATCAGTCCCAGCCAGGGGCCAAAGATTATGGAAGCTGTAGTTTAGCAGCATCTGAAGGATGACAATAACTCAGTTCATTCAACAGAATATTGCTTAACCATTTGAGCCTATGCATTGCTTACTGTAAGCTAAGTCCCCATGAGTTAAATGGGGCATACTTCCTGATAAGTGTGTATAGGTATTGCAGTCTAAAATAAACTGCACACTTCACACAAATCTTTAAAAGGGACAAGCCTCAGTTTGAAGACTTCACAACCTAAATATCTATAAGACACAGTAAGAGGAGGGGTGGGGAAGAAGGAATAGGAAATAAGAATTTGCAAAATACATAACTTATAAAGCATGGGAATTTGAGGGAAAGAGAAACCAAGTCATTGGGAGATGGAGTATTGGGTCTAAACCAAGGAGTTTTAGTTCAATGGACTAAAACTCCCATGAGCACCCATCAGCAAACAGTCGGGGATGATAGGAACTGTAGTTCCACAACATCTGGAGGGCCAAGGTTCCCCATCCCTGGTCAAAATCAAGAAGGGTTGCTCTTAAGTGAAAATCAAATCAGGGAGCCACCCATAATCTCCAAGGCACATTAAAAATAAATAAATGCTTAAGCCAGGTTGATTGCTTCACCAGTGAATCAGATTTGTTAGGATACTTCCTCAATGGATAGAAACCTGCCAAGTGCACGCACGTGCGCACGCACACACACAGTCCAAGGATGGGGAATATTGTCAAAGAAGCAAGAAAGAGCTGAGGAAGGCAGAAGGGAAAAGAGAAGCCCAGTCACCAGGAGAAGCAAGAGAGGAAGGGAAGAGGAGAGTGAAAGCAAGGAAATACAAGTAAACAGAGCAGAGAGATGAGCTTGTAATTGGGCACACCCTAGAGACCCTTATACTTCAAGGAAGTTTCCACTTTGCCGTTCTAAAGCAGCACTGCACCTGGTACAAACCACAATTTTGTACGAGCACATAAAACTGCTAGCACAACTCACTCGCTCCCTTTAAGGCCATCCAGTTATGAGCAATAAGCTGGCAAGCTGAAAAGTGTTTGGTCTTTAATTTCGCTTCCTGCTGTGTATTGGCCTTGTATCCCACATGTGGGACCCACAACCAAGCATGGAGTGCTTCTCTGCAAGAGTTCCAGCTTCTCCATTACAGACAGACACACACACACACTCAATTTATTCACTCTGTCTTTTAGCCTCCGCCCTCTCCAGTGTGTTTTTCTTTTAAAAATTAGGTGGTATTTCTCTCTCTCTCTATATATATATATACACACATACATATATACAGCCATGCACATAAAGCTGAATGCACACAAGTTCAATGTGCGTAAGCTGCAGGCTCATTGTATAGGATTGTGGTTTTAGTTGTGTTCCTTCATTGCAATGGGTCCACCCCAAATGAAACTTAGCTGAATACTGCCCAAGACTTCTGCCATCCTTGGGATTTCCTTGAGCTGGTCCAAATCTGCCTTTCCTGTGCGGATGGGGCCATTTGGGTTACATAAGAACCAGCATTCAGAAAAATCAAGTTCACGAAATATATATAACTCTTCCTTTGAAAGCTCAAAGCCGTTTACTCTTGCTCATTTTTCCATTTGCATAGCTTCAAAAATAATTCATAATTGGGTGCTCCGAGATTATCTTCTGAGCCGGTGTAACCTGGCAGGCTGAATTAATTTTATTACTTAAATATAAGTACTGCTCTCAATTTTCGCAGCAGATGAGGCTGATCCATGGAAATACCTAGATGCCACATGCTAAGGAAATAATAGCACATTTTGAAAATATGGTTGATGTAACAAGGGGAGGGTTAAAAAAGAAAGAAGAAGAACACATTGTAAAGCACTTGCAGCAGTGGGAATTCTGACAAATAAGGGGAATTGATGGATCTTATTATTGGACACATTTTTTTCTTTGTAGTTAATATTCTGAGAGAGAGAGAGAGAGAGAGAGAGAAGAAATAAATAGGTATTTTCTTTTCCTCAGACTATACAAAGCTGTGTTTCAAAAGGTTAGAGTCTATACCTTCGCATAAACTCATTTGACCTCCACTATCTGGACCGCATCCATAAAGCCACTTTATAAAAATGTGCTGCTTGCACAGTACAATAAATTGAACAAAGAGCTCAGGAGGACAGGATCAATGAAAGTGATAAAGGAAGATTGATCTGCTGAATGGGAAGCCTATTAGCCATTGTTGAGAAAGATGAGCACATCCCATTTGTCTCTTCCTCCAAAATTTAAATTACAGCATTACCAAGGGGGCCTTCTAACGATGGCACCAGCAAGGGCCTTGAGGTTCGGCGTGATGACAGCCACACGTTCTGACACAGAGCCCGGCTTCCCCTCCGTGGGACTAAGTGAGCAGGAGAGAAATGTCATAAAGGGAACCGGCTGAATACACACGGACAAGCGCTGGTGAAATTGCAAAGCAAAACCCCTAAGGGTAGAAACGTATTTATGGAAAAGAACTGAGAGCCGACTCATATATAAATAACCATTTTATGGGCTGGTTTTTACAATGAAATCGAAGTTGATACCAATTGACTTGGGGAGGGGGCAGGGGAGATGAGATACAGTAGTGGCATCACAAGGGCGACCTATGGCGGAAACCTTTTGGGAGTCCCACCTAAAAATGAAGCAAAGTCTAGGCACATCCTATTGCATTTGCTCCATTATTTATTATTCCTGGCCTGCTTTCTCCTTCTCAACTTTTGAAATTCAGATGGTAGGGGCAGGGGCAGAATTAGGCTTTATTTTACCCAGGTCAAAGACTCAGTTTGGCACACCTACACCCACACACCGGCTGAGAGCTTCAATGGCACCTGTTCTGGAGTCTTCACTGGGAGCAAAACACCTGGCTAGCCCCCAGCCCGCCCCACCCTACCCCCATAGCTACAGCTCTGCTTAGAGCAGTCTCTCTTTTGCTTCTGCTCTTTTAAAGTACCTTGTGTGCACAGTCCAAAGTCCATTTGTGTGAACTGATGATGCTCAACTCTGAGCTAGCCTCACCGATGTTAACAAATATACATTGGTGCTGAGCTATTATTCCCCTTTGAAATGTAAAATGTGCAAATTTTGGTTGTGTGTGTGCAATAAACAATATCCCAATTTTTAAGACTTGTGTGGGCATAAGTTACTGGGTAATTCTGCCAAGATGGATTATTATTATTATTATTCATTGAATTTATAAACTGCCCTATACCTGCAGGTCTCAGGGCAGTTCACAGGATAAAATTGGAATATAAAACCATATTGCCACTGTCTAAGGCCAAACGTGGGACTCAAACCCACAACCCTGAGATTAAGAGTCTCATGCTCTACCAACTGAGCTATCTTGATCCATGAATCCTCTTTTAAAGCCATCAAAATTGGTGGCCATCACTATTTCTTGTAGGAGCACATTCCATATTTTAACTAGGCACTGTGTGAAGAAGCACTTTCTTAACTCTGTCCAGAAACTTCCAACATTCAACATTCAATGAATGTCCCTTGTGCAGGAGCCTAGGCCCTCACTGTTCAACCTTTGTGACTATGCTAATTTGGCATCAACATGGGGATAGTCCATCTGGAGATGCCAGTTCCCACAACACCCATTAGGGACTCCATGCACTCTGCACTGGGTGCAGAGCCAAGAGTGGCTTCATATACTGCTCCCTTTCAGCAGTTGCACTGGAGCTATGAAAAGTATGAACTAGGCCATATTGTTAATTGTTTATTATTTTTAAAGAGTGGTGGCGGCGGCTGAAGAGCTGTAGCTAAGCAACCCACTTTTCCTTTATGTTGAAAAACGTATTTTGCAAAGCTCCACTTTTCACTGAAAGCTTTGACAAGCCTCTGTCTTTCTTTATATATAACTGTTATTGGAGGAAGGCCTAAACACCACCAAGTTGCTCTCCTATATGGGCTTTTCCTATAAAGGACAATGATGCAAATCTTCTTCATTTGGGAAGCTTTCAGCAATTGATAAAATGCACCTATTTTTTATTTTTAAAAAAGGAGTTCTCTTAAGTTTTTAAAGCGACAGTCAAGGACTTAAACATAGCTTTTTGTTTTTTAAAAAATAACAAACAAACTAAATGACTATCATGGGATGGCCATCATCATTCAGTGCCAAGTACAGTCCTGTTCACTGCATTAAAACTGCACACATCTCCAGGCACCTGGTGCTTTCTCAACAAATGAACATTTATCGAGGAAAAACCTATTGGTTTTGCCAACCCTGGTGTAAAAAGCCAGAATGAAACCAGCCAAGACAAAAATACATTTGATAAATGAAATTGTTGCAACCCACACAGAGACAGAGAATTGACACTGAGAAACATTTTAGAAATTAGAGCCTTGAGATAGTGAAGTGTTTATTTTCACAAGGAAGCCAAAGCATTTTACTTGTTTCATTTATTTCATAAAATGCATATATACCGCTTGATTGGAAAAAGAAAGAAAGAAAGAAAGAAAGAAAGAAAGAAAGAAAGAAAGACTTCAAAGTGGTTTACGGGGATGACTAATTGAACCTCCCCCTTCTCAAAATTCCCTGTGCATTTGCCCTGAACACCTGAAGTGGAATTTTGTGGAGACCTCTGAGGTTCTGGTTTCTCAGTAACTCCCACCCTTAGTGTCAGGGACTGGCAGGGCTCTGGTAACTGGGGGGGGGCAGAGGCTGACCCAGGAGAGGGGGCCAGCAATTTATAGGGTTTGGTGCCACCTGCGAGGCAGGAGAAGGGAAGGGTCTTAGCAGTCAGAGGCGGAGGAGGGGGCACAAGAAATGTTGGAAGTGGGGAAAGAAGCTGTTCAGGCAAGGGGCAGGCCAGTCAAATCCCTCACCCCCATCCCTTGCCCTGCTGTCTCCTAGAACCAGGAGGCGACAATAAAGCAAAGTGGTCCCACGCTCTGTTCTAGGCAGCCCTGCAAACGCCAAATGGCAACCCAAACAAGCCCAGAGAATGTTAACGGTGGAAGGCTCTCGTTTCCACAGTATTTTTCACAAGTGTCTCTAACACATCCCACTGGCTTTTGCAGCAATGTTATTTATAAAACGAGGGTTTTTTATCATTACAGTTTATTTGTATACCTCTTCTCGACTCCAAGGGGCCCCCAAGCGAACAGCATATTACATTTTTTAAAAACCACACACAAACTAGAAAAACAATTGATCAATCAAAACAAGACAATAAAATGACTGCTTCCAGCCAGTTTTTCTATGTCTACTATTTTTACATCTTTGTCTCATTTCCTAAGCACTCGGAAAGTCTCCTTCTGGGGGACAGACTACAGAACTCTAAAGGGACTACTAACTTCCGAAGAACAAGCCATGTCAGCAACAGCCGTTATTAGGACACAAAATATGTGACATCACAGTGTGCCATTGTGCATCACTCTGCCCCTTCTTCCAGGATTTATTGCAAATATTTTTATGCTGTTCTTCATAACTCCCAGGGTGGCTTACAGCAGAACGATAGACACATAAACATGAAACCAGAAGGATAACAACAATTGGGCCAAAGAGAGTGAAAAGGGAGAGCAGTTTTAAGAAGCCAAGCATCACATTCAGCAGAAAGGATACAGAGGCAGCCCAGGCAAATTTAAAATAAATAAATAAATCTTCAGCTGGTTCCAAAATGCCATCAAGTTCAACACCTGATAAGCCTCCCTGTGGAGAGTATTTGGTAGGAAGAGAAGCACGGACATGCCTTACACCAAGTTAGACCACTGACCACCTAGTATTTCCTACACTGACCGGCAGTGGCCGTCCAGGGTTTCAGGCAGGGAATCTTTCCCAGGTCCACCTGGAGATGCTGGGAACTGAACCTGGGACCTTCTGCATGCAAAAGTCATATGATTCTATGATTCCATCTTTGATTCTATGTGTAGCTGACTGCAGCATCCACCAAGCTCCTATCCTACCTAGAGGAAACGTCCTCCGTCAAAGTGAAGTGTCTAATAGCATAGAACAATGTGTGTCCCATTTCTACCCCAACACTGCCTAACTACCACCTGGCAATCAAAGAAAGCGACTCATTGTTAGCAAGTTCTGAATGGCTTTACTAAAGCTATCAGCAAGCCTCCTGTTTGCCAGCCTCCAAATCTATGTGAAATGTTAGTGGGAGCTGCACCATCTATCAGCGAGCCTGGATCTCATCCTTGTAATTCCAAATGTGTGTGTGTGTCTGTCTGTCTGTCTGTCTGTCTGTCTGTCTCATGCAGACAGCTACCTTCAAGAGCACCAGGGCTAAAATAATATTACATCAAACAGGACACACACCCCTTGCTCACTCTCTCCAACCCCCTTTCTCTCTCTCTTTCTCTCTCAACACGCCCTTTCATATCTTCCCGCTTCCTTGTCATCTGCATGAACTCAAGCTAAGCAACACAAGCTGCCCCTCCCACTGGATTAGAATTTACTTTTTTAGCACATCTAATGAACCACCCTGTAGCTTACAAAAGACACACACAACTACCTCCTTTCCTATACTGTTTGTACGAATGGAGGCAACCTTCCTGGAGACTGAACTCTTCCTTTTTTCCTTTCCTTTTCTAAATTGGCTTAATGCAGACCTACTCAAGACACCTGAGATCATTTCCATGCAGCACTTATTGGGGGGGGGGGTAAAGTGAATTGCTGGCCAGATGTATGACTGCATAGGAAAAGGGACAGAACAGGAGCATCGTTTGACAGTGTGAAATAACATGCCCAATATATACAGACACTGAAATTGAAATGCTGCATAGAAATGTGGAAAGTTAAGTGGCGTAAAGGTAAAGGGACCCCTGACCATTAGGTCCAGTCATGACCGACTCTGGGGTTGCGGCGCTCATCTCGCTTTATCGGCAAAGGGAGCCAGCGTACAGCTTCCGGGTCATGTGGCCAGCATGACTAAGCCACTTCTGGCAAACCAGAGCAGCGCACAGAAACATTGTTTACCTTCCTGCCGGAACGGTACCTATTTATCTACTTGCACTTGATGTGCTTCCAAACTGCTAGGTTGGCAGGAGCAGGGACCGAGCAACGGGAGCTTACCCCGTTGTGGGGATTCGAACAACCAACCTTCTGTCCTAGGCTCTGTGGTTTAACCCACAGCGCCACCCACGTCCCTTAGTTAAGTGGCATATTAATGTCTTAAATTAAAGCTCTTCCCCCACCCCCGTATCAAGAAGCAGAATAGTTCTGCCACGGAGAGGTGGTACTCACAATTCATATCCTAAGATCAGGTTGTATGCCACTACAACTCTTCTTTTTTAAAAAAGAAAAAGACATGTGGTATGGAAAAAATAGTATTTTGATAGTATAGCTAGAGATCAAACCCTTTATTGCTTGCAGAGAATCTCCCAGAAGACTCAACTTTCTTTCTTTCTTTCTTTCTTTCTTTCTTTCTTTCTTTCTTTCTTTTCTCTCTCTCTTTAATGACATCTAGCATAAGATTCTGATATTACAGTTTGAGATGAAACACTGGCAATAAGTCAGCACCATCAAAAGTTAGAATAAAAGGATTGCATTAATACACACACACGCCAACAGCAACAAAATATTCATTTGGCTAGCCTTTGTATTTCTTCTGCTTCCCAAGGGTTGGTGGCATTTCAAGATGGATATTGCGCTCCTGGGACCTAATTTAAGCTGTCAGGTTTCCTAAGAGAACTCATTTTTCTTACTATCCTATTACTCATAATGACGTAGGCATCAGGTGCATGAATTCTTCTTAGACCTTAGAGGGTGTATTGCCACATCATACATTTTGTTCAACTTGAGACTCGCCCATACTAGAAGATGTTAATCCACTAACATTGTGCGCAAAAAGGGAATGTGGCAGTTTTTTAATATACAGAATTTCACTGCCCAAATTAAGAAAGAACAGAAGGTGGCGCGCAGTTCTATTTATTTATTTCACGTCACAACACCTATATTTTCCACCTGCATTCTTGTGCTCTCACAAATAACTTAAGGCTCAAACTTTAATGAGTCACTATCACACTTGCTAAGTATAGCTTATCATCTGGGATGCTTCGCCAACAACCTGAGACAAAGAGCCATGCGCAATTCAAAATGGTGCAATGAGACAATTAAAAAGGACAGATCCAAACTGCTCTTTAAGATTAGACACAGTGGGCCAGAGATGTGGTGTAGTGGTTAGAGTGTTGGACTAGGACCTGGAAGACCAGGGTTCAAATCCCCATTCTGCCATGAAGCTCATTGGGCAGCCTTGGGCCAGTCACTGCCTTACAGCCTAACATATCTCACAGGTACAGATAGGTAGCCGTGTTGGTCTGCTGTAGTCAAAATAAAAAAAATTCCTTCCAGTAACACCTTAAAGAAGAAGTGTGCATGCACACAAAAGCTCATACCAAGAACTAACTTAGTTGGTCTTTAAGGTGCTACTGAAAGGAATTTTTTTATATCTCACAGGGTTGTTGTGGACAGCTCCTTGGAGAAAAAGGAGGGTTAGAAATTGAATAAATATACTATTGTTAGGCGGAATCCAGTTGCTGCATTGACAGAAGAGCTTTAAATCCAGCAGCTATCTCAAGCAAAACTAAGGGAAGGGAGCCATTTTATTTTATTTTTTGCCAATTTGCTATTAACCCTGCAGTCTCTTGTCGCCCCATGCATGCCACCTTCTAATCTATCATTATCATTTTGACAATTTATATAAAGCTTAAGGTCTCTGACATACAGAAGCTCAGTACAAGGAAGGCAAAAATTAATTTAAACTATAAAAATCTGAATTCAGCTAAAGCCCCTACTGAAATCATAACAAAACCAAAAGAAAAAAGAAAAAAAAAGTCTTGAGTAGGTGCTAGAAGTTCAACAATGAGGGAGCCCATCTGACCTCAACTGAAAGGAAGCTCCATAAAATTTGGCCCACAATACTGAACGCACAGCTTATGGTAGATACAAGCCACACATTCAAACCATAGGGGGGGCACTAACAATGACTTTGTACACATTACTCGGCTGGAAAACAGCACTGCAAAATGCAGAGACATGAAAATTTTTAAGGGCAGATGTGTTTCAGCTTGAGCATTGTTTCGAAAGTGACAGTTACAGTGGTTCACCTTTAAATGCAAGCTGAATCTATGAGGTGAATATGAGTATAAGAAGATGTTTATACAGAGCTTTAGGACTTGAGCAGAGACCTCACTGGTCTGAGCCCAGTACTCCATTCGTTGCAGTAGACCAACTCTCAGAGCCAATTCAGGTGTGAAACCATTTATGCAGTTCTCAACTGCTGGGTGTGTGATTGTGTGGGTTCATGCGTGCTTGTATTTAAGTAAATCTGCTGAGATAGCCCCAGTTTGGATCAGGGACCTGGTGAAGGTACAGAGGTTTAACCCTTTGCCCCCCACTGTGGTCCCAATCCAGATCTGTATCATTGTCCCCCACCCCAGTTCTTTGTGTCTGCTATCTGCATGGGAAGGAAAGCTCCCACTGGCACCAATGGCAGCTTTCCTTCTGGCATAAATAACAGGTAGAATCCCCTAATGGGGGCCCCACTGGGGTTACAATCCAGATCACGTACACTGTATCTGCTATTAGTGCTGGAAGGTAGGCTTTTACAGGTGCAAATGGGAGTTTGCCTTCCAGTGCAAATAGCAGGTATGGTGGGCAAAAGATGTAACACTCCTTTCTGCCCTACCTCATCAAAGTGCAAGTTTAGACTACCCCCCCCCATGTTTGCTATTTGCATATTTAAAAATCATCCATGCACTTGCTAATTGTGTGAATTGCTCCATGTCTAGCTTGGCACTTGGACTGAGAATTGTGCATGGTTTGAAAGAGCCCTGTCACCACTGCTCATCAATTCCTGTGGATGAGCCAAACTTCAAATGTTTTGCAAGAAATCACTTGTCTCTACTTAATCCCTCCCTACCATTTGGTAAATCTCTACTGTACCTTTAAAGTAATCATTCCTTTTAAATGCAAAAAAGCCCTAATGTACACTGTTCTTCTTGTGTGAAACGCTCCATCCCTCTTTATCAGTTGAGCTGCCCTTCTCTCTTCAGCATGCAGTACATTCTCCAGAGCTGCAACACACAAAATCTTCCCGTCACCATGACCTACTTATTCTCGCTTTGCTCTTTCTGAAAAGAGTGTAAATAGAAACCTAGCCCCTTGGCACCCTCGATCTGCCTTTCATAAGGCAGTCCCAAATGTGAGCAGAATACTGGCTACACCACCATTCATTAAGCAAACTAAATGTCAAATCCTTGCTGTTTCCAGTTCGTTTTTCATGCCATTATTCCTATTTACTCGTGTCCTTTCATTTTAGAAAGCTGGTAGCTGGCCAGGTTTAAGCAATGTCAAGTTTCTATTAAGCAGTTAAAAGGAGCCTTCTCGAACCTGGTGCCCTCCAAATGCTTTGGACTACAATTCCCATCACCCCCCCAGGTCATTGTAGTCCAAAACATGTGGAGAGCACCACCAGGCCAATGAAAACTGGCTTAAGAAGCTGTGGGGAACCTTGAGCCTTCCAGATGTTGCCGAACTACAACACTCATCAGCTCCAGCAACCATGGCCACTGGTCAGGGATGATGGGAGTTGTAGTTCAGCAGCTTCTGAAGGCCCAAAGGTTCCTCACACCTGATTAAAGGCTACTTCCAGGTGAAGCATCCAGGTGAAGCATCCATGCCTAAGGTACCAGTTCCTACATAACCGAAGAGAGGAAGCACTCCTTTGTTGTTGTTCTTAATTCAATTTATATACCACCCTTTATCCAAAGACCCCAGGGTGGTGTACAACATTAAGAACATAGTCTATGCAGCATAATAATAAAAACATAATACAAAGCATAATAGCATAATAATCAAAATAATCAAAATAAAAAAAATCCTTCCAGTAGCACCTTAAAGACCAACTAAGTTAGTTCTTGGTATGAGCTTTCGTGTGCATGCACATTTCTTCAGATACACTGAAACAGAAGTTGCCAGATCCTTCTATATAGTGAGAAGGTGGGGAGGGGTATTACTCAGAAGGGTGGTGGGAATGGGAGATTGGCAGATAGCTGAGATGAGCCTGTTGACGACTTAACTTAGTTGGTCTTTAAGGTGCTACTGGAAGGAATTTTTTTATTTTGACTATGGCAGACCAACACGGCTACCTATCTGTAATCATAATAATGTCATTTTAACTACTGGAAAAGAGGAGACTGAGAGGAGATATGATAGCCATCTTCAGATATCTCAAGGGCTGTCGTATGGAAGAAGCTTGTTTTCTCCTGTTGTGGACGGTAGGAATTGAACCAATGGCGTCAAGTTACAAGAAAGGAGATTCCAACTAAACACCAGGGAAAACCTTTTGACAGAGTTGTTTGACAGTGGAATGGACTCCTTTTGGAGGTGGAGGACTCTCCTTCCTTGGGAGGCTTTTAAGCAGAGGGTGGATGGCCATCTGTCATGGACGCTTTAGCTGAGATTCCTGTATTGCAGGGGTTTGGACTAGATGACCATTTGGATCCCTTCCAACTCTACAATTCTGTGATTCTATGGTTCTACTGGTGGTGGGCCCTTTGAGTGCTAAACACTTTGAGCTCACAACCTTAAGATAAAGGCGGAAGAAAAGGTGAGAGAGGGTGGAAAATGCTCTGGATTCAGCCTCGCCAATGAAGAAAGAATTCTATATTTTGTTTTATTTTTAATTCCGAGCCCCTTTCATCACCCAGTCTGTAAGAGGGGATTGCCTAGGTCTCCTCTTCCAAAGGAAGCAATAGGGAGCCTGCGACACACACACACACCCCAACCTGGAGGCTGCTAGGCTCCAACTCCCATCAGCTCCAGACAGCAGGGCAATAGTCCATCATCATCTGGAGGGCTACAGCCCCAGCCCCAAGTGGCTGCTATTTACTTTGAAAACCATTCACGCCATGGCAAATTGCTTGAGTGGTGCCACGCCTGGTTTGGCTGCAAGAGAAGTTAAACTGATCCTTACTCCCCCAAGTTCCCCCACCCAGCACTGCAAACTGACCTGGGTCCCAGCTTTTGCTAGACAGAGCCTACCTCATTAAAGTAACAGTAAAGGGACCCCTGACCATTAGGTCCAGTTGTGACCGACTCTGGGGTTGTGGCGCTCATCTCGCTTTATTGGCCGAGGGAGCCGGCATACAGCTTCTGGGTTGTGTGGCCAGCATGACTAAGCTGCTTCTGGCGAACCAGAGCAGCGCACGAAAACGCCGTTTACCTTCCCGCCAGAGCGGTACCTATTTATCTACTTGCACTGGTGTGCTTTTGAACTTCTAGGTTGGCCGGAGCTGGGACTGAGCAATGGGAGCTCACCCCGTCGCGGGGATTCTAACTGCCGACCTTCTGATGGGCAAGTCCTAGGCTCTGTGGTTTAACCCACAGCACCACCCGCATCCCTTCCTACCTCATTAAAGGTGTTTCAATCTGTTTTACAACATCCACTTGGTCACACCATTCAAGTATGCAAAAAAGCACCCTAAAAATAGGCAACTGCAGTCTAGCTTGGCCCAGAGAAATAAACAAAGCTGAGTTCTAGTTTTAAGGGTGAAATGCTCAGGAACTGCAGACATCCTTATGCATCATTCATGATCTCCTGCTTTCTTACATCCTGTCATGCTTTCCATCATGCTCCTGAGATCTAAAAACAACTCAAGCAGCAGACCTGCACTGGAATTTATTCTGCACGCAAAACAATTAAGAGCCAAGAGCAGATTCACTCTTCAGATGCTCCCGAATGAAATTCCAGGCCCAAATCTAAATGTCAGCTCCAGGAGAAGGATTTCATTTCAGCATCGCATTTTTAATGTTTGCCACCTCTTATCTTTTCCCCCTGGCAAAGGCATCCCCCGATAGAGGTCAACTCTAGGGAAATGAGAAATTCAAAAGAAACCCTTTTCTGCAGCTCATGAAAGGAACTGACTATTCTATGGTCTTTTAAATGTGTTTGTGGGGGGAGGGGGGTTATTGGTTTGTTTCGTTTTATTGTGTATTATGTGTTCCCATTTTGTATTTTTATGTCGTGAACCACCCTGTGATATTTGGATGAAGGTATACAAATTTAATAATAAATAAAAATTAATAATAATAATAATAATAATAATAATAATAATAATATTGTCACCATTGAGAATGCCCTTGGGAATGGCAACAATCCAAGTATGGAGGAAGCGCTTGGAAAGACTTTGTAAGACTCACAAGCTCCAACTGCCTGACTCCCCTCAATTGTATACAAATCACGCTTCCCATACCCCCTAAAAAAGGAGACCACTATAAAATGTGTTGGGTCTGGGGGGCCCTGGCCCCCCCACCACTGAGTTGAGTACTGGACAATGTCACCTAGATTCTGACTTCTTTTGAAGGTGTAAATCACTAGAGACATATGGATTTATTTATTTTTTGCAATATTCACTATATTTACAAATATGCAGGATGAGAAGGGCAAACGGGGTCTCTGGTGGCCATGACCAGGATGACAGTACAGTGGTACCTCAGGTTAAGAACTTAATTCGTTCTGGAGGTCTGTTCTTAACCTGAAACTGTTCTTAACCTGAACTGTTCTTAACCTGAACCACTTTAGCTAATGGGGCCTCCCACTGCCGCCGCGCTGCCGGAGCACGATTTCTGTTCTCATCCTGAAGCAAAATTCTTAACCTGAAGCACTATTTCTGGATTAGCGGGGTCTGTAACTTGAAGCGTATGTAACCTGAAGCGTATGTAACCCGAGGTACTACTGTATTGTCAACTTAAAAAAATAAAAATATATGAGGGTTGATTTGTTTCTGCTATAATTAATTGTGTTTCTTATGTTCTCCATCACTCAGGCTGTATGCGGAAGATAATTACAGCTATTTATAGCGTTCAGATCATTCACAAGTAACAGGCTTTTGCTTAGTTGTTGTTTTTCTTAAAACCAAAATAGGAGGCAGGATTTTGGAAGTCTCTGAAAGATGCTGATCCTTACGTGAACCCAAACTCTTTCATGTGCAGCTAGCCAAAAGCAAAGAGTTACAGCAAATGGTTGATAAGTGACTGATCAGGGTCAAAGGGCATAGAAAGCTGCCTTATACGGAGTTGGCTTGATAGCACAGGATTGACTACACTGGGAGAATCTCTCCAGGATTTCAGGAAGGGTCCCTCCCAGCCCTACCTGGAGATGCTAGGGATTGAACCTGGGACCTTCTGGTGCAAAGCAGATGCTAAGGACCTTCCCCACAGAATTTGCCTTGCTGTTCTTTCTTTATTCTGCTACGTTATGGACACCTCCCTCCTGGTCTTTCTTTTCTACAGCTGAAATACCGTATTTATGCTCCATAAGACGCACCTGACCATAAGACGCACCTAGTTTTTAGAGGAGGAAAGGGAGCCCTGTTTTTTTTTTGAGGATCAGCTCAAAGTTGTGCAGCTTCCTTTGCAAAGGGGAAAAATCCTGTTTTTACGGGGTCCAGCTCACAGTTCTGCAGCTTCTTTAAGAAAGGAAAGGAAACCATTTCTACAGTTTCCAGACAGATAATCTAATCAGCCAGTCACATGTCGCTGGGGAAACAAACAGCCTCCGTCTGCAGAACATTTAACAATGGAGGCCTGGGCGGGACTGGAAAGGGAGCCAGCGATCGACCACACATTCGCTCCATAAGACGCACAGACATTTCCCCTTACTTTTTAGTAGGAAAAAAGTGCATCTTATGGAGAGAAAAATACGCTATTTCCACCGGAGGCTGATCCATTTGAGCAAATGATGCCCTCAGGTCTACCCTCAGCCAGCCCTCACTTCCCTGCCTTCTTACTTAACAGCAAGTTCAGGAGGTGGCCCTGTCTGTCAGCTTCGTCCTCGTCACTCTCAGTGTTGCCGTTGTAGAGCCTGGTAGGGAGGAGGACGGGGACAACACTAGAATTTGTTGGCTCTGCCTGTCACTGGCTCTAGCACCACCTACAGTTGATCTCCCTGTCTTCCACCCTACCAGTCCAAAGAGGCTGAATACCACTGAGTACGCTACACTCTTGCTTAGGAGGGGAGTACTCTTGAACACAATGTCTACTTCCAAGTCAGCAGAATCAGGCTACATGCTACAAGCGTACTCCTGAAAACCAGTCACGCATCCAAAGTTGCAACTTAAATACAGGCCTACTACATTCAAGGTCCAACCCAGGCACGTGGTTAGAATCCCGTAGATCAGGAGCAGTCAACAAGGTACCACCCCAGATGTTGTCTAAATACATCTCCCAGCAGCCCACGCCTGGTAGTAAATGGTCAGGGATGATGGAGGTGGCAGTCCATCGACATCTGGAGGTACCATGTTGGCCCCAAGGGAGAAAATCTCATTGAATTCAGTAGGGTTTAGTTCTGATCAAATATGTATATAATCACGCAACTAAACGCACTGCTACCAGGAGCTAAACCATGGTTTGTCTCAGCATTACATGCAAATCTGAGCTCATGGTTTGTCTCCCCCAACAAACCATGAGCAGTAAGCCAAGAACAAACCTCAATTACGAGGTTTGCTTAAAACAATACAAGAGCATCAGCAAGAGTATGCGAGGAGCAAAGTAGCCACAATTTTCCCAATGTGTACCAGCGCACTTCCTTGTTCTCACTAAGCCATAGTTTGGCTTAGCGTTACATTCAAACCAAGCTAATATTTTCCTACATGTGTTGTTGGGGGTTTTTTATGTGCATTTCCTTGTATGTTTAGCACTGAAATAAAGAACAGGTCTGGCTATACATGAATCATGTGGGTGGGTGTGCATGCACATATATTTGTGCACATGCATTTAAAAGTGATTACTAGATATATGCCCAAAATAGAGCCCATTTATTACAAGAGCCTTCTATGGCTTGGGTGAAGGAACAGCAGTTGCCAACCACAAAGTTACCTTGTTCTACAGTTCGCTGCCACTGAAAGCTTGTACAGTCCATCTTGTGTGGGAAGCTTATTCCCATTTAAAAAGCAGGAAAATAAGGTCAAGACTTGCAATGTGGAAATCAAAGCGAAACATGGTAGAATACATCATTCATTGAGATTAAGGTACGTTTCCTTACCTCGGAGCTATTTAAGTGGCATGTGTGAGTTCCTGAAAACCAGCCCTCATTTGAACATTGGTCAATGTCCATTTTTTGTAAGTTTATGTCCACTTTCACAACACCCCTGGAAGAAGAAGAAGAAATGCCATTAATTCACATAGATTCAACACACCATTTTCCTTTCACTGTTAAAAATGGCGGGAATGTAGTGCTGAATCTTAATTGCATTTATGAAAAGCTATAGTTATTTGATTTGATGTACTGTATTTCTAGGATACTAACAAACAGTAAATAACAGCAGAACATCATAAATACAGCATAAATCATATAATATAATTAACAAAGCATGAATAAAACAACTGCAATCTATAAAACACTAGTAACAAAACAGCAACCAGAATATAAGCTAAACAAGAAATTTACAGCATAGGTCATATTATATGATTAACAAATCAATATAGCATTTCTATAAAGCGATGTTAACAACATTAACAAAATAGCACCTAAAAAAAATTTCAGCTGAGCACTGTTAAATCCATACACACCAATCATCTCACTAAGTTGGTTCTGATAATGAGTGCCAAACTTGCTCTGGTTATTAGTACCAGGAGTAAAAAGGATAGCTTTTTAGTGGACTGTTATACATTAGTGGATAGCTGCAAATGCTTTATGTTTTGTGCCGTTCTTCATTTCAAAAGCTTGTGTACTCCTACCCATCCCACAGATGTTGGCCCAGTCTAACCTATTCAGTCTCTCCATTACAGTCTGAAAACAACATCACAACAAGCTCCCAGTCGAATCTTAAGCCTTCTCTGAATCATCATCAGCTCATGTGTTGCTCGACATGAGATGTTAAGCTGGAAGAGAGCCATTCCGTTTTGTTTCCGCCATTGTCAATAGCTGCCAGTATCACATAAATCTGCATCAAGCAGATTTCACAATTTTCACAGTACTCTAATAGGAGTTGTATTCAGCTAAGATCTCCTCTGAACAGACCCATTGAAATCAATGGACTTTGGTTAGTCATAGAATCATAGAACTGTAGAGTTGGAAGGGACCACGAGAGTCATCTAGTACAACTCCCTGCAATGTAGGAATCTTTTGCCCAATGTGGGGCTCAAACCCACAACCCTGAGATTACGAATCTCATGCTTTACCAACTGAGCTATCCACAGGACTTCTCGTGCCCATTGATTTCAGTGGGCATACCTACTCTGCATATGACAAACACTGGATGCAATCCAATATTAGTCAATTAGATTTATGAGCCATTTGTGGAATTGGCTCCCTTTGCAGAATGTTCTTGATTGAATCGGAAGGCTTAGAATTACTTAACCAACTACAGGTACAGAGCCTAAGAGTCCTGCTTGACCTGCTTTTCAATAAACAGGTTTGCTGTGGGGGCCAGAAGTGCTTTTTATCTTCTGTGTTTATTGTGTAGACTCATCCCTTCTTGAATAGAGAGGATTTTTCAATGCTGACTCATGCTTTCATAACTCCCTGCTCAATACAGGGCTGCCCTTGAATACAACTCAGATACTTCTGGCATCTGAATTTCGGGCCAATGTTTTTGGAGAAATATTTTAAAAAGTTAAATGCCCCATCCAAGCCTCCCCACAAGCTGCCCTTTTGAACTTGTGGGATGATCCAACAGCAATTTTACCAAACTTAAGGAACTTTTGACATGGATGCTGGCTACAACGAGAATTTATTTGGCTCAGAAATGGAGGACACTACAGGGCTTCAACATAACATAACTCACAAATTACACATTTCTAAGGTCAGGAAGACCAGGGACATTTTCATGCAGTTAGGTGGAATTTCATTTATTATATTCTTGTGAACCACCCTGAGATGAAGAGGCGGGTTATTGGTGGGGGTTTTTTGTTTTATTAAATATTTTATGTCCTGGTTTTGTATTTTTTTTCCTGTTGTGAACCTGGGATCTTTGGGTGAAGGATGATATACAAATTTAATAAATAAAAATATCAAGAATGATTTGAGGCTTCTCGTGGTAAGAAAGGTTTGGTAATATCTGCAGTTCAAGTTGTGACTGTGAAGGCACAGGACCAGGAGCCAAGAAATGATGGCACATCTGAGGAACAGGTGTGGAGAATTTCAGCTGCTCCAGGTGACTCCTGGAAGTGGGCCACTAAACCCCCTGGCTCAATGCTGGAAATCCATCAGTAGAGCATTGCTGGCAGATGGCTGAAAACCTCCAGTCAGGGATAGCCAACATGGTGCTCTCCAACTGGGCTACAACTCTCACCGTTCCTGACCATTGGCCATCTTTGCCAAGGCTGATGGGAACTATACTACAACATCAACTGGATGGCACCATGTTGGCTACCCCTGCTCTAGGTAATTGACTCCATTGTCGAATTGCTCTTACTGTCAACATATTTCTCCTATCCTCCTGTAAATGAAGCCGATTTGATCAATCCCTAGGCTTCTGACGCAGCAGAGTAAGGCTGTCTACACACTCCCATTTACACTCCCATTTACCACTGGGTTGGGAAGCCGTGTGCACATGACAACTACCACAATCCACATCCACCCTGTTGTTTCTTGTGAAATACTGCATTCTGATGCACCAAACCAGTTTTGATCCCGATCGAGACCTGCTCATTGGCTGAATACATCCCTCCTTCCTGATGTGGACATACAGCAGGCAGCTTAAGATACACAGAAAACCATGCTGATCTGTACAACCATGTACAAACACAGTTTTGAAACGCAGCCAAAAGAAAAGAACAACCTCACTGCGTTTTAAGCCAGTAACGCACACACGGCCAAAAAAGCTTGTTCACGTATTTGAAGATTACTTCCTTCAGTGTATTTAAAGGAGGTGGGAATTGAGGAGCTTAAATTAGAGAGGGAGGATCAGGAACAAGGTAGAGAGACAGTAGCATCAGAAACAAACAGAGGGGTACCACTTTAGTACATGAAGGAGGCTGGGTATTCAGCAGAATATTGGATGTAAAACACAGTGGGCAGAAGTAGCCAACGGAGGTGAAATAGGAAAATATTTAGTGTTGGATGCAGTTTGCCCAGGATGGGTAGTGGATTTATTTGAGTTTGTATTGAGATTTTTACCTTGCACTGTTATTCTTTTTTTACTTTTGAGAGAAGAAATAATAATAATAATGCCTCACAGCTTATCTTGAAACCTCCATGACCAAATAGAATTAAAAACCTAAAAATGAATTATCTATTAACCTACTAAGCAGGCGCCGTATTAACTGTGCTGTCCAGATGTTTGGTCAGGACATAAGAAGTTAAATGCACGATAAGTACAATTTGGCTTGTCAGCAGCATTAGATCAGCCTGATAGTCACTGAGACTGGCAGTAGCGCTTTTCAGAATTCGGTATTCAAAACGAACCAACGAAGGCAATTGAAGACCATCTGACATTCGTATAGCACATTTTGCCCACAGAAAGCTAGCTCCCCAATGTCTATCATCATCATTGTTATTATTATTTACACTGCTAGCATGAAGTACTACAAACTTAGTAGTTTGAATGCCCACCAACAGATATGTTGAAAGGGACCACAAGGGTCATGCAGTCCAACCCCCTGCAATGCACGTATCTTTTGCCCAACGTGCGACTTGAACCCATGGCCCTGAGATTAAGAGTCTGGGGCTCTACCAACTGAGCTATCCCAGGCTGAGAATAAACTATAGCAAGATCAAGTGTCCAGAGCAAATCAAATTCATTAAATCAGAGCAGTCCATACAAGAGGCCAGAAAGACAAGCCTGTTATTACAAACCCCGTGTTGCAGGGCAGGTAGCATCGTTTGGGAGAAAGGTGAGACAGAGGAGCAGGTGCTAAATGAAACACAGGGGGAAGGGCCATAGCTCAGGGGCGGAGCAGCCCCCTTGGAGGCAGAAGGTCCCAGGTTCAATCCCTGGGTCTCCAGGTAGGGCTGGGAGAGACTCCTGCCTAAAACCCTGGAAAGACACTGCCAGTCAGTGTAGGCAATATTGAGCAAAATATACCAATGGTCTGACGCAGCATAAGGCAGTTCCCTTTGTTCCTTCAGCAGTTGTTAAAACATGGAGGTTAATATTAGGTGGTGTGGGATTCAAAGACTCCCAAACTGTGGTCCATGGGCCACTAGTGGTCTGCAAGCTTCATTCATGTGATCTGCAGCATGTGCACATTAAATGTTTGTTCTGATTTCTAATTGTATTATATTGCTTTATTTCCTTTTTTTGCTTCTTATATTGTATTTTATTGCATTGCAATCTAAAATCTGTAGCATGCAATGTGCGATGCAATAGAATACAATATAAGAAATAAAAGAAGCAATGAAAATACAATTAAAAATAGTTTAGCATCTAGCACAGGGCATCACAATTGCTACAACAGGCAGAACAATCATTAAGAGGTCCACCAAGACCCTCAGCAATTTTCAAGTCATCTGTGAGGGAAAATAAGTTTGGGAACGACTGACCTATCGTATTATTAGTTATTTTTTATATTACATTATTTATATATGGCATACATCTCTTCTACTTTTTATACTCACAACAACCCCAGGAGGCATACCTTTCAACATTTCTCCAATGAAAATAGGGACGTCCTAAGGAAAAGCGGGACACTCTGGGACTAAATCAGAAACCGGGACAGCTTCTGTAAATCCAGGACTGTTCTTGGAAAATAGCAACACTTGGAAGGTCTGCATGAGGTAGTTTAAGCTGAGAGCGAGCGATTGGCTCAAAGTAACCCAGTGAGCTTTGTGGCTGAAGTGGGGACTCAAACCCTGGTCTTCCAGGTTCTAGTCCAGCACTCTAACCACTACACCAGCCCGGGCACTATGCCACACTGATGGTTGGAGGGCATGAAACACTTGCAAAATGCAAAAATCTCTCAGTGGAAAATCATCTTTCTCCTTGCTGTAGATTCCATGTAGAACAGCTAGATTCAGCTAGAAGCACAACAGCAGTAATTGGCTGCTTGGCAATACAATAAGGTTGCTCAGCAAAGCTAGGAAGACCGTGTTACCTCCAATTACGGCTCTTGTGTATGGCCGCCATGCTTATCTTGTGCACATTTGAGCTTTGCACAGATATGTCATAAAGGCTAGAGCGCTTACATTTCATTTGGCCTCGCTATTCACACTGTCTCTCTCTTTATCCATGTGTCTGTATGTATATATGTCAACCCACTGAGACAAACACTTCATGCATCCAGGTCTAAACCACGAAAGCTCCTGCCAGAATTAATCTATTTGTCCTTAAGAGGATTTCTTGCTGTGTTTGCTGCAAAAGACTCACACAGCTAACCCCTCTACAACCATGACAGGGGAGGAAGTCTATAAATGTCAGGAGTCGCTCTTGATTGAAAAGGGAAGTTGGGGTCCTCCTCTCACAAGCACCCAGTGCTGCAAGCTTACCAAATCTCACTAGAACCAATGAGACCTACTTTTGGGTATCCATGGTTAGAATTAGGCCCCCTAAACTCAATGGAGCATGCCTCCAGGGGTGAAGTCAAACCGCTGTGTTAGCAGCACCAAAGTGGCCTCCTTGGGGTGCAAACCTGGGCAGTGCAGTGTGTATAGGGTTCCTAGGCTGCCCAGACAACAACAAAAACCTCTCAGCCTCACTGATTGGCCAAAAGGAAAGGAAAGCAATACATTTGGCACCAGCTTGGTTGTAGAAGTTGCCGGAAAGAGGCATACAAGGCGCCATCCAACCATCTTAGGTTCAGAGTTTTCCTTCTCCCTCACTTCCATACCATCCAACTACAGTGGTACCTCGGGTTACAGACTCTTCAGGTTACAGGCGCTTTAGGTTACAGACTCCGCTAACCCAGAAATAGTACCTTGGGTTAAGAACTTTGCTTCAGGATGAGAACAGAAATTGCGCTGCAGCAGCGCGGCAGGAAGCCCCATTAGCTAAAGTGGTACCTCAGGTTAAGGACAGTTTCAGGTTAAGAATGGACCTCCAGAATGAATTAAGTACTTAACCCGAGGTACCACTGTATTTCCAATGCAAATCCGGGACACACGTCTTCCAGGGTGTGCTCCTGGGCGAGACACATAGCCAGTCTCGCTTTTGCCACCCCCCTCCCAAAAAAAAAGCACTTTCTCGGGGTGAGAGCACATGAAATCACAGCACCAAAAATGGCCACCGAGATATTGCACAAAGAAACAGGATGTCCTGTTTTTCACAGGGCATGTGGAAGGTACGCACTTCCCTCCACTACAGCATGTGGAGAAATTATTTTAAGTGCCTGTTAAAAACATTTTTTTGTTTTTGTTTAGGCAAGCCTACTGACATATGCAGAATGCTGGCATGTACTTTAATCTGGTTTTGGGTTTGTTTTTGCTTATTAGTTTTATTTATTTATTTATTTATGGGTGTTTTAAACAGTTGTTTTGGATGCCATAAGAAATCTGAAACATTTGTTTTATTGTATTGTAGAAACGAAGATCCTCTTAAGAGTATGGTGCAAGATGAAGGAGAACTATGATTTAATTCAGAGGTAGAGTGCAGAAAAACACAAGCAGAAAAATTACATACCCACGCCATGTAAATTATGACACAGGACTTTCTCTCTACCAATAAGAAGCAGGGATTTCTCCTGTCCCAAGTAAAGTGGTTGTGTGCTTCAGAAACATCCCTGTATGTGCAAATCAGTGGTTATGTAAGCAAAGATTGGGAACTTGCTGGGCTGAGATGTGGACAACTAGGGTTCAAATCCCCATTCAGCCACTGTGTGACCTTGGACAAGCCATACACACTCTCTTTCAGCCTAAGCTACTTCACAGGGTTGTTTTGTGGATAAAACAAGAAGGGGGAGAACCAAATACACCACCTCAAACTCATTGGAGGAAAGGTGGGATCTAAATAAAAATATTAAACACTTGAGAAAGAAAGAAAAGACTTGGGAATGCATGTGTGAACGCATGCTCTGAGTCAACGTCAGTGCAGAAATCCGAACTCCAATCGGCAAATGTTTTCCCATGCAACACACTATGATCTGGTCCACATCTGCATTAAGACTAGATCAAGTCACATTATGGATGGAATAGCTCAGTCGGTAGAGACTATTAATCTCAGGATTTTGGGTTTCAGCCCCATGTTAGGGCAAAATATACATGCACTGCAGGGGGTTGGAATAGATGAGACTTGTGGTCCCTTCCAGCTCTACAGTTCTATGATTCTATGTAATGAACACACATTCCCTCCCTACGGTTCATCTTTCTTAAATGCGGGCAGCTTTCTCTCCCAGAACTGAGCAGATGTACTACTACCACATTTTTTTCCTCCGGCGTGCATTTCGAAGAGGACAGCAGCCTTCACTAAAAATAAATTTAATCAGAAAACTGGGCACAGCAATGTGGGCATATGAATTAGATCCACCTGCAAAGGGAAATCCCTCTGGACCATTTGGAGCAGTTTGCAAGAGTCAGATCTGAAATCTATCTTGTCAATGAGATTATGGCAGTTTCTAATGCGCCTTCAGATATATGGCATAGATCACGGCATATCTGGGGAGTTCCCGGTAATTTAATCAAAAGAGCTCGTTAAATAGTCTTTTCTCGCTTCAATTACTGCTTGGCTGAATTCTGCCAGCAGAGGAAAAACAGCACAGGACGAAGCTTTCTATATGCAAAAACGTAATGTTTAGAAGGAAGGGAGGACAGAGAGGGAGTCTGATTCTCCTCACCTCCGTACCAAAAAATAACCCCCCTGAATCATTGCAGGAACTTAGGAAGACCATTGAGTCCATCTAGCTCAAAAGAGCTCCAGAGGTTGCTGAACTATAACCCAGGCCTGTGTCTTGAGAACGCTGCCTTACAGAAGTGAGTCGTGGGCAACCTGCAACCATCAGCAGCCTTGACGCCTTCCACATGTGATGCATCAGGAAGATTTGAGGTATCAAATGGTAGGTAAAGGTAAAGGGACCCCTGACCATGAGGTCCAGTCGTGGCCGACTCTGGGGTTGCGGAGCTCATCTCTCTTTATTGGCCTAGAGAGCTGGCATTTTGTCCGCAGACAGCTTCCGGGTCATGTGGCCAGCATGACTAAGCCGCTTCTGGCGAACCAGAGCAGCGCACGGAAACGCCGTTTACCTTCCCGCCAGTGCGCTACCTATTTATCTACTTGCACTTTGACATGCTTTCAAACTGCTAGGTTGGCAGGAGCAGGGACCGAGCAACAGGAGCTCACCCCGTCACAGGGATTCGAACCGCCGACCTTCTGATCGGCAAGTCCTAGGCTCTGTGGTTTAACCCACAGCGCCACATGGCAGGACAGAATTCCAGACAAATATGTGCTCTCCTAGCCCTGTCTCAGCGATATCTATGCTGGATTGGTCGTGTCCACAGAATGGAAGATGGCAAGATCCCCAAGGACGTGGTCGAAAGGGAGCGGGCTTCAGGCACCAGGCCCGTTGGCAGACCAACTCTGTGCTACAAAGATGTCTGCAAACGTTACATGAAGGCTAACAACATCCCACATTTCCATGTGGGAATCGCTTGCGGACAACCGCAGCGCATGGAGACAGGCAGTCAAGTCATGTATCCACAGCAGCAACCAGAGGAGGAATAACCGCTGGGAGGAGAGTGGAGATGGGGAAAACGCCCTTGTGCATCTGCAGCAGCACAACTGGACGCCTTCATCTGCCCCAGCTGCAACAAAACTTGTCTCTCCCACATCGGTCTCTACAGCCACAGCAGGCGCTGCAACCTGCCAACAGCTTGACTTCACCCACAAAGGCGCGCTCCTCCATTGCTTCCCAAGATAGACAGGTGCCAACATCAGCTCCTGTGAGCTCTAGCAACTAATGCACTCACTGCCTGAACATTACAAATACAAGGGAATTAAACATCCTTCTCCTATTCAGAGATGGTGAGCAATCCTATTCTCACTTAGCTGGGAATGTGCCCCACTGAACTTAAAGGAGCTTGCTTCTGAACAGACATGCATAGGATTGCAGTATTAATTTACAGAGATCAGAAGCGGGAGTGAGGAACAAATGTTCAAAACTGGTTTGAGGAACCGTTGGCTCTCCAGATGTTGCAGAACTACAACTCCCATCAGGTGGGAGTTATAGTTTAGCACCAGTTGGAGGGCCAAAGGTTCCCCACACCCAGTTTAAAACAAGGCATCCTCAAAAGCAATAAATAAACAAATCTAGGGATAAAGGAGAGAGAGCGATTTACCAAGGGCTGGTTCTAGAAAATAGGAACATTTGAAGAATATGAAATAAATACAGCCTTTACAATCCATTTCCTAAATGGGAAGAATGCCTGTCCTTTAAAAAAAAAAAATCTGTGTAGCACATTTTGCTTTGAGTGTTGCAGCCCCAAGATAAGCTGGAAAGGATATCAAATGTTGAAGGCTTGTCTGGTGAGAAAATGTACTGAAAGGTTATTTCTCTCATTCCAAGCGGTGAAATGGGAAGGAGCAGGCAAACCAGAACATTAATATGTCCCTAACAGATGGCTCACAAGAGGCATTTTGCTGGGGGAAGACTCAGTGCAGCATTTTAAGGAGAGAAAGATGAATATTTCATCCTTTTACTCTTAAGGGACTCAACAAGAGGAGTTTGGAATTTTTAAAAGCCTCATTATCACTCAATGACACAGAGAAAGGGAAATTTAAAAGCCTATTTTGAGAGGCATGTGTGGTGATTAATCGTAATGATATAATGACACAGGTATAATTTTTCCCACTTTTTTTTTTTTTACCATTTCAGATTGTGAATGGATTTAAATGAAAATTATGTTTCCGTTGTATGATTTGCTAACACACACATGGAAAAGGTGCTTAGAACAAGAATTTCGTGATTTTGCTGTTTTGTGTTGCTTTGATCCATTCATTGTACCTTAGCTGCATGTTTCTTTTGTACTAGGAAGTGCTGTTTTTATTTGTTAATTCTTTGCTATTGTAGAATGCCACCTTGAGCTCAGCTTGGCTGCTGGAAAAGCAGTATAGAAATATTATATTGAATCAAATCAAGTGCAGCCAAACATCATTCTCTGGGAAGTTCTGTCCCTCCAGTCACTAAACAGGCAACCAGATAAGTGGTTCAGCTCTCCAATAAAGCATGCAGATATTGCCTCAAGTAGAAATATGGGCTTATATTCAACTAAGTCCTAATCAAAAATAAGTTAACCCTGCCCATTAACTTCATTGGGCCTACTCGGAGAAGGACTGGCATTGAATTACACCCATGAACTCCATAGATGTGAGGAGATAATATTAGGCTGTGGTTTGGAGAACTCCTAGTGCTTCTTGGCCTTCCTGCATGTGAGGCAGAAACTAAATACAATTTATTTAGAAAAGGATTTATATTCCACTGTATTACAGAAAGCAGTTTAAAAGTGAAAACAAAAAGCTATGCAACAAAAGCATACCAAGTTAAAAACGAAGACAAGTAAACCACGGTTGAGGCGTTTAAAAGTTGGCAAACACCTACTGAACCTCTATTGGGAGAGAGTTCCACAGGACTGGGCCTATGACACTAAAGGCTCACGTAAACTCCATGTTTTTCCTTACACAAATGTTCATGTTGGTTTTTTTAAACCACACCTTGTTTAAAATTTCATAGAGCCACTGAAGTCAGATGAATTAGTTTCTGGGAGGCTGGGATCTGACCAGACTCTAGCCTTGCAAAGCTGCCCGGGGAGGGCAGCGTGAAAACAGTGTTAAAAACTTTGGTATATAAGCTGGGTGCCAAATGGCACCTTGAATCTAGCTTGCGGTCAGAATGTCAGAATGTCTATTCGCTAGGGGGTTGGACTAAATGACCCTCACAGTCCCTTCCAACCCGACAATTCTGCAATTATTATCTCAGCTACATTGCTTGACTCTAGCTTGCTCTTACAACAATTTACTTGTCCCAGTGCAAGAAGGAGAAACACACGTAGTTGCAACTGGACCCACACCAGTAGCAAGATGCACCTGCCCCCTGGCTAATTTTGAGCAGGACGTCATGGACCCTTCGATCCCAGCCTCAGCCTCGAGGAGCTGAGATCGAACAGTGCATGGTTGTTGCGACCTTCTCATGCTGCCCTCCCTGAGCTGCCTTGCAAAGGCTGGTGTCTGATCCAGTGGCGTAGCGTGGGGGGTGCAGGGGGGGCCGGCTGCACCGGGCGCAACATCTGGGGGTTAGGGTTAGGGGCGCAAATCCACGGGTTAGGGGGCGCAATTTACCTGCCTTGCCCCGGGTGCTGACAACCCACGCTACGCCACTGGTCTGATCAGATCCCAACCTTGCAAAGTGCTGCAGGGCTGGCTCTGGGAGGGCGGCATGAGCAACACCTCCCCCCCCCCCAAAAAAAGGGATCTAGTCCATTAGAAGGCCCAGGTTCATAGAAAGAAGAAGAGTTTGGATTTGATATCCCGCTTTATCACTACCCGAAGGAGTCTCAAAGCGGCTAACATTCTCCTTTCCCTTCCACCCCCACAACAAACACTCTGTGAGGTGAGTGAGGCTGAGAGACTTCAAAGAAGTGTGACTAGCCCAAGGTCTCCCAGCAGCTGCATGTGGAGGAGTGGGGAATCGAACCCGGTTCACCAGATTACGAGTCCACCGCTCTTAACCACTACACCACACTGGCTCTCATAGAAAATGCAGTCTATAACATTGGTATGAAAATATTCAGCACAGATGTGATGTGATAAGGCGAACCTAAGAAGAGCCTTGCTGAATCAGACCAACGGCTTGCTTAGTCCAGCACCCGGTTTTCCACAACGGCAAACTGCATGCTTATGGAATATCCAAAAGTAGGGCATGAAGGCAATAACTTTCTCCTGATGTTCCCCAGCAACTGGCAGTCAGTGGCATGGTGTCTCTGGTCCTGGAGGCAGCACATAGCTTCCATAGTGAGCCTTTTTCCTCCATGAATTTGCCTAATCCCTTTTTACAGCCATCTAAGTTGGAAAAGATCTATTGAATGCCAACTTTCCCATGAGGCAAAAACAGACTTAAACCTATGACTCGTTGGGATGTTCCGTTCCACCTTAAGGAACAGGCATGATTGTTGTGTGTCACATGCCTGTTTACACTCCAGCACAGCTTGCTGGGAACTTCCATTTGTGTATAGCTTTTGCTTATGCTGTTTGCTTTGGACACGAAGGAGAGCAGACACGTTTCCTTTTGTCTTGATGTACGCTGAATAAACTGCTTGTAAATATGCTCACACAGCCTCTCCTGCTACTTCTGTTGCACAGCGTTTACTCCGCTGAGTAGCGTGCCCTAGCTTCTGAAGCTCGGGTCGCAGATTCATGCTGCACCAAGGACTGGAGTTCACCCGGCACACCGTCCGGTGGGCTGGAGCCAGCTGGGGTCCTGCCAATTGCCCCCGTTTCATTGGCTGCATGCCAACATGTCTATCCCTCCAATACGCTTGAGTGGGATAAATGCAAGAGGGGACATCTTTCCGCAGGGCCTGCAAGACATAGCTGTTCCGTCTGGCCTTTGGTTTGGACTCAGTCTGACCCTTATGTTTCCCCTCCCCCTTATGGTTTTGATCTATGGGCTTTTATTAAAAATGACGCTGAATTTTAAATTGTATTTTTAACCTGTATTTTAAATTGTTTTTTTCCCCTATTATGTTTTATTGTAATTTTACTGGTGTTAGCCGCCCTGAGCCCAGCTCTGGCCGGGGAGGGCGGGGTATAAATAAAAAATTATTTATTATTTATATTTACTGGCAGTAGGTACAAAAAGTGTCATGGCACTATTGTAGCAACCTAACCTTTGCAGGTTCGTGGAAGATATATGTTAAATACGTGTGCAATGACCAGCATTAGTCTTTGTAGGTAGAAAAGTATAGTTTAACTGCTACCATGATGACCTCTACTGGACATTTTATGTGGTAAGTATCACCTGTAACCAAGACCTGGGCCCTTTTCTGTCCAGGATTAGGCTGGATGGCATCTAATAATATCATTAAATTCTGCAACAGTGTCGCCCCATTGACCAGGAGCAATTTTCTTACAAGTTAGTTTTAACTTTAGATAATGAAACATGATGCTTCACAGCACAGAGAAAAGCTAACATGAACTGCAATAGGGCATGCTCCAAGCAGAGTATTCTTGTGTGAATAAAGGTAGGACTTATTGGAAGGGATTTTAAAGAGCTGCAGCCAGTTTCTTGGAGACCTATTCCTTTGTTACCATTGAGACTGACCCAGTTGACTTCTGATGGTCTGGAAAAACTCAAGCGAACACCCCTCCACTCACACACACACACACATCTCTCTCTCTCTCTCTCTCTCTCTCTCTCACACACACACACACACACACACACCAGCTTTACAGCTGGGCTTATTTCCTTTCTAATCCAACTTGGAAGCTCAGAGGTTAGTCAAGTACTCTGGCAATCCCAGATTCCCACCAGCCAATTGCATAACCAGACAGGAACCTCAGTGGAATAAGCCAAGGGAGTCCCTAGTTCACTTGGGGAGTCAACCAAAAGGGAATTTAGTAGCTAGAGGGAGATGTGGGTTAACCCAGATTAGAGGGAGACAGGCAAAGAGCAGCCTCAATGGACAAGGGGGAAAGGCTAGCACAAGGGGGAAAGGCTAGTGTTGGAACCGTACCCCCCTAGAGAGTCCAATGGCCTGTCAGTGTCATCAGAGTTATAGTCACCAGTCTTATTTATTCATTTTCAAAAGGTCGCTTTACAAAAGGAATTCCACAACACTACTACCAAAGGCAGACAGAAAACCAAGGGTGGATCCCAGGGTGGCTATGATACCGTACCACCAAAGCTTGCCAGCAGCCCTTAATAAAAAATATTTAGTTCTTAGGACATCCATCAGGAAGCGCTTGATTTTGTAATGTGCTTCTCCTACATTTTTTTAAAATGACAATTCAGTCTAACAATGCACAGCAATTTGAAAAGTCCACCTTCAGCCTTTTTTAAAAAAAAGAATATTCGTTTCAATAGTTCTCAAAGTAAAAATGCAGGAAACCATCATTTGAATTGGCCTTGAGTTGCATTCTGTGTGTGTGTGTGTGTGTGTGTGTGTGTGTTAATGCTGCCAACAATAAATTATTTAAGCAAATCTTTCTCTGTTATGTTCTCTGGGCTTACAAGCTCCTTCTCAAATCAGAAGTGGCAGAAAGCAGGAATCAATCAGTACCCTGCCTCCCCCCCAAAAAAATCAACCCAGACACCTGCTTTGGTAACCAAAGGAAACTGCACACATTTTCTCAAAGTAACCGTTACTTGGCTCAACCAGACACTGTGCAGCTGAAACACTCATCTAGCAGGAGAGCCTGAAAAGCACTGGACCAACAAGCAGACAGAAATGTGGACGAAGGAACAAGGAATGGACCCGAAACGGATAAAGAACCAGGGTTGCCAGATCCCAGCTCAAGAACAAACAAAAGGACAACACTTCTAGTCCAAATTCTCCCATTCATATACCAGGAGCAGCAAGTTACTTCCCATAGCTGAACTGTCTCAGCAGTCTGAGGCTTTGGAATATGATGAATAGTACATTTTCCTGCAAAAAAAATCTTGAGAACTGAAGTTTGTTTAAGGGTGCTTAGGAACTACAGCTCTCTGAAGGGTAAACTACCTGTGGTGGATCCCCAGGATTCTTTGGGGAGGGGAGATGGGCTTTAAATGTGTGATGTGCACATACTCCTCAGACTGGAAAAGGTCTATCATTAGCACTGCTGTGTACATAATGATAACTGTGCATGATCTGTAACTACTACAGCTGAATCCATCATTCGCCGCTCTGCCTCTGGTTCTATTGCTCTACTGCTATAATGTGGTGGGTACCAGAAACTATTTTTATTATGCACATACACACTAATGCTGAAAGAGATCTGCAACTGTTAAGACACCAGATTAAGTAAGGTGACAATAACTGGGAATGGGGGGGGCTACATTGACCAAAGTATTTAATAGGGCCCAAGCCTACAGAAGTTAGCCCCAAAGGAGGCTGAAGTTCCAAACACACTTAATAGATGCAACTGCCACTCAACGCAGCAGGGCTGGCTTTCGAGTAAACCTGTGCAGGTTTGCACTGTCTGTCCCATTGAAACCAGTCGTGTAAATGAGTTCAGATTAATTTAAAACCCCCATTGCTTTAGATCATAGGCATAACTTACTTTAGCTGGAACAAAGTCACGGTGTTCTGTTGATCCTAGCAACAGTACCAAACTACCATATTTTTTGCACCATAACACTCACTTTTTTCCTCCTAGAAAGTAAGGGGAAATGTCTGTGTGTGTTATGGAGGGAATGCCTACGGGTGGCATGCCTACGGATTTTCCTCCTCTATAAACTACGTGCGTGTTATGGTTGGGTGCGTGTTATAGAGCGAAAAATACGGTACTTTGCATTCTCACTGGAGCTAGAAGTTTTCACAAGGGGCAATCCAGCTCATCGTGAATGTGATTCCCTCTCCCTCTCCCCCCAACACACTTTCGCTCTCAAGTCACATAATTTTTGCCTCCTTTTAGAGGAGGCATGCTAATCTCAACCCAGATGGTTTTGAAAAAGAAAAAACCCTTCTCATAAGGGTTTCCTACTTGCAGCTGCTGCTTTATATTAAGGTACTGGTGCTATGAAATTGGAAATAAGGGTGCCTGAACACAGAGGGACTTACTTCTGAATAAATGCACATAGGACTGGGCTGCAAACAGATGTTCCTATGGCCCTACTCATGCTACAAATACCTTTCTCTCTTTTAAATAAAAATAAAACCTCTCTAACTTTCCTATCAGGTTGGAGAACAGCATTCCAGTTTTATAGGATGCAAAACAAAACAAAAAGCCGCAATCTCATGCAAACTTACATGGGAGGAAACCCCACTGAATTCAGTGTGGAGACTAACTTCCCAGACTGCGCTGAAGTTAAAGGGCTTAACTAATATTATTTGGGAAGCCTATGCAAGGAGCTAGAGGGATTCCAATGTTCTATGCAAGCATATTCTCACTCCTTACTCACAAAGCTTTGGCTTCTTAAAAGCAAAGAATCCCTTGTTCACATTTTGCTACAAAAAAAGAACCAAGAGACTCGTCAAACTTCAGGTCTCCTACCTGAATTCAGGAAGGAGGTTCGGCTGAAGCCCATAAAAAGCTGCAGAGAGAGTGACCAGCCAGGCCGGCTTGTAATTCCCATTCTCACACTCCAGGTAGGGGGAGGACCACTTGATGTGGCTCCTCTCGGAGGCCACCGGGTGCCCATCCCTCCTCTTCAGGCTGCCCTCCAAAGCCTTGGCACCGGGAGGACTCAAGCCCTTGCGGTGCTGGTGGGGCCTCCCCTTGCGCTTCCAGGCGTGGAACCACTCGGTCTCGCTGGAGGCGTTGGCCAGGTGGTGAGCCCCGGAAGACAAGTCCTGCAGGAGGATGTGGCTGTCCTGCCGGATGGCCTGGAGGAAGACCTGCGGGGCGGAGGACCAGGGCTCCAGGTTGAAGGTGATGGCCGCCCGGGAGATGTTGGGGTCCCCTTCCAGCAGGCTCTTGATGAGGATCTGGTACCACTCCAGGTCCTCCTGCAAGTTCTGCTCGCGGCTCCGGTTGCTCTGCAGGATGGTGTTGAGGAAGTTGGTGGCGTGCAGGAGCGTGTCGAGGGCGCCGTGCAGCGACGGGGGCGAGGCGGCCAGGCGGGGCTTCCCGGCCCAGGGGGGAGCCAGCTCGTACCTCCCGGAGCAGTTGGCGTGCCTCAGCTCCCGAGGGTCGCCCGTGCGGAGGAACGAGGCCACCTTGGCGGGCAGCTCCGGGGACAGCCTCTGGGCCAAGACGGGGGTCTTCTCCGGGGAAGCGCTCCAGGGAGGAGCCGCCGCGCTCTTGGCGCTGGGGTAAGGCGCCTGCTTCTCTCTGGCCGCTTTCCCTTTGCCAGGCGCCGCCTGCCCCGGGCTGCCCTCGGCGGCCGAGCCCAGGTGAGCCAAGGGCAGGAGCGCGAGGAGGAGACGCCAAGGCAGCCCCATGTCCGAGCGGGGGGTGGGATGCTGTGGAGAACCCGAGGAGTCACCTGTAGCGACGCCGCTCCTCGGCCGGGAATGGCGCAGGCTGCCCGCCTCTCGCCCAGGTTGCCTCCCTCCCGGCTCCGGGGAGATGCTATCGTGAGCCTGCTTACGTCTGCCTCCTTCCCCCGTCCGGCGCTGGCAGCGCTGGCAGGCAGGGCGGGATCCGGGCAGCGCTGCCTACGAGGCGGCGTCCTCCTCCAGGTGCGGCCGCCGCGGCGCCTCCATCCCGCGCTCGGTCCGCGCGGCTGCCATCCCCGCCCGAGGCGCCCGGCGAGCGGGAGGCGGGGCGAGGGAGAGACGCGCAGCAGGGAGGGGCCGCGAGATGCTTCCCCTCCGGCAGGCGCCCGCCGACTGGGGCGCTCGGCTTCCCCGGCTCCGCAGCAGCAGCAGCAGCCCCGCCTGCCTGCCTGAAGGAGGCGGCTGCGCTCTCCCGACTGCTGCGCCCACGGCCAGCCCCCTTTGGGATGCGGCCCTTCTCATAGGTGCGCTCAGGACGCCTTCGCGGCTCCGGGTGGCCGCGTCGCGCGTCAATCTCCAGGTTGCCTGGCGGTGGGCAGGGCGCCGGTGGGGGGGGTGCAGAGCGCGGGCGCTCCCCGGGAGAGGCGGGCCCGCCGGGCGCCTGCAGAGGCCGCCTTTGCAGGGACCCTCCGCCGCCTCCTCGGGTCGGGCCCAGCGGCGGGGAGGGAGGCAGCCCAGATTGGCTGGGATGCATTGCTTATCCTTGCATTTGTTTAAAGGTGATAAGAGAGGCCTGGAGGGCAGGGCTGGGTGTGAATGCCTGCCCCGAAGGGATATTAGGTTCGGTATCTTTATATATACTGTATATATATTTAATGGTATTAATGAATGGATTAATAACGAAACTAGGCGGAGATGATCGGAGATCAGGGAAATAGAGACACCTACTGGCTGAAGTTTTTAAAACTTCTCTCGGAAAGATATTAAAAGCTGAGCTGGGAGGCGGGAAGACAGGAATAGCAGAGGAGGAAATGTGCTCAGCGCCAGGGAAGAATCCTAGGTTTTCCTGGCTTTTCGTTGGGATGCATGGAAATGTGGGTGTGTTTGTGTGTAAGTACATGGGAGATTTCCACATCACAGTGGAAATATCCTTGGGCGAGCAGCAGATTCACTGGAAATCCACTTCACAAAGCTTCACAAGGTTTGAAGCAAATTTGCAGTCTTTTTGTTAAACTCTGAAGACCATAGCAATTATATCTATCTATCTACATCTCTTCATAGAATAAATATTTGATGTCTCCTGTAATGATTGTGGTTATGCATTATAATCATTATTATGTGTTTTGGCCTTGATCCAAGGTGCAGTTATGCATACTTTTATGTCCCATTGTTGATGATTGAAATAAAACAACCAAACAGTGTTCAGTTATAGCTTTTGTTTGATAGCATGTGATGCTACGAAGATTATAGGAGGGCAGCAGTAGTACCAGTGATCTTGGTCTGGCTCATTGAGACCAATACACATTTTTCCATGGATGGCACCTAGAAAAAATGGACTAGCATTTGTTTAATTGGCTGGTAAATATAACTGTGCTGATAGTGCAGTATAAGCCAAAGAGTCATATCGTGGCTAAGCGACAGTGAGTGTGAGTGAAATTGCTTGCCACTTCTACAATCACCGTCTCTGTCTAGTCTCTGTCTTGAAGAATGATCTGCTCTCTAATGTCGCAATGCCTCTTGGCTGTGCAGATTCTTAATGGGCCTTCTGCTGCTATTGGCTTACTTGCTCTGACATCATAAAGTGACTTGCCAGTCATGACTAGAGACAACTAAAAGCACTTCCAGACTCTCCATTTTCAGGTGGGATTCCATCACACACAAGTAAACTCAGGTTACAAATTCAGGTTAACGGGGGAGGATTTGCACAACCAACTCGCTTCCCTCAAAAGATCAGACTTTTTGTGATAAGGAAAGTGTCCAGAAAATGCACTGAAACATTTGTGATAACACTTGCTTTGACTCACTGTTGTCTAACCTCTCCACAATTAAATTGGAATGAATGCTTAGGAAACAGGTTTTTTGGAAGCAACCTTGAATGCTCAGGCAAGCTTTCCAGATATTTCCCTGAACCAAGTCCCTGAGCAACCCACATGAAACTGAACCCCGTTTATCATGTCATTACTCTGTGTGATTTAGGAAAAAGCAGCTTATTTCCATGCAAACATTGGACTGTCATTCCATATGCAGCCTGCAGAGAGCAAAAGTGGAAGGACACTGCCTTAATTGCTTACCATCTAAATTAGCATCTACTTCTTCCATAATGGCATCTAACTGATACATCATTCAGTGTTGAAATAATAATCGTTAACTCTGTACTGGGGAATAGCAACAAATAATACTTCCATGAGGGGGGGGGAATCCCAGCAATGTAACATTTTTGGTACTCTCTATTTGTGATGCTTTCCTGCAAAGCACAGGAACTTTTCCAGTTATCCTCTCCACTGCTAGATCAGACTAAAAGCCCTTCTAGTCCAGCATCCTATTCCCATGGTGGTGAAACAGGTGCCCCTGGGAAGTCCGCAAGCAGGACATGAGCACAACAACACTGAAAATTCCATTTATTGTCCCTCCCATGAAATTCTCAAAATCAGAAATTCTTGTGAATTGGATGCTGGTGTCAACAAAAGTGAAAGTGAATGAGGTTGTTTAGATGTTCAATAGGAGTAGCAATATGCACAAATTCACCAATACAGTGGTACCTCGGATTAAGAACTTAATTCGTTCCGGAGGTCCGTTCTTAACCTGAAACTATTCTTAACCTGAAGCACCACTTTAGCTAATGGGGCCTCCTGCTGCTGCCGCACCACCGGAGCACGATTTCTGTTGTCATCCTGAAGCAAAGTTCTTAACCTGAAGCACTATTTCTGGGTTAGCGGAGTCTGTAACCTGATGCGTATGTAACCTGAAGCATATGTAACCCAAGGTACCACTGTATTTATACTAGATGCTCCCGATTTGCAACCACTGTGGCAACTTGCAGTGGTGAGTTCCATAGTTTAACTCTGCACTATGGGAAGATGTCTTTCCTTTTGTCTGAGCTGGATTTCCCCCCCCCCCCATCTTTCTGCTTCAAGGGATGAACATGGCTTACTCACAAAGCTATCCATCAACCACCAAGCCTCTTGGGCTTGCTGAACATAAGGGTTGGCAGTTCAAATCCACGTGATAGGGTGAGCTCCCAGTGCTCTGTCCCAGCTTCTGCCAACCTAGCAGTTCAAAAGAACGCCGGTGCAAGTAGATAAATAGGTGCCGCTGCAGTGGGAAGGTAAACAGCTTTTCTGTGTTCTCTGGCTTCCGTCACGGTGTTCCGTTGCGCCAGAAGTGGTTTAGTCATGCTGGCCACATTACCTGGAAAGCTGTCTGTGGACAAACGCCAGCTCCCTCGGTTTGAAAGCAAGATGACTGCCACAACTCCATAGTCAAATTCAACTGGACTTAACCATCCAGGAGAGTGACACGGGTGGTGCTTTGGGTTAAACTACAGAGCCTAGGACTTGCCAATCAGAAGGTCGGCAGTTGAAATCCCCACAGCGGGGTGAGCTCCCATTGCTCGGTCCCTGCTCCTGCCAACCTAGCAGTTCAAAAGCACATCAAAGTGCAAGTAGATAAATAGGTACCGCTCTGGCGGGAAGGTAAACGGTGTTTCTGTCAGCTGCTCTGGTTTGCCAGAAGCAGCTTAGTCATGCTGGCCACATGACCCGGAAGCTGTATGCCAGCTCCCTCGGCCAATAAAGTGAGATGAGCGCCACAACCCCAGAGTCAGTCACGACTAGACCTAATGGTCAGGGGTCCCCTTTACCAGGAGTCCTTTACCTTTTTACCTTTACCATCATCACAAAGGGAACATCCACCTAAAGCAAGAAACCAGACAAAAATAGTCATGAAGCTAACTGATGTGTTAATTTCTTCTACAGTGGTACCTCAGGTTAAGTACTTAATTCGTTCTGGAGGTCCATTCTTAACCTGAAACTGTTCTTAGCCGGAAGCACCACTTTAGCTAATGGGGCCTCCTGCTGCTGCCGCGCCGCTGGAGCACAATTTCTGTTCTCATCCTGAAGCAAATTTCTTAACCCGAGGTACTATTTCTGGGTTAGCGGAATCTGTAACCTGAAGCGTATGTAACCCGAGGTACCACTGCACTGAGCTAGGTGACTCAAACAATTGGTCAACACTAATCTTTCACTGATTCTTTAACATTGGCTATCATCCCAAATGAGATGTCTTTCATTCCCAACCTAAGATGACTCAAAGGGCAACAGCGGCAGCTATGGGCTCCAGCACATTTCATTTTTATTAAGCAGAAAACAACAAAAGAACTTCCGGGCGGGGGGGGGGGAGTGAAGGATCAACTTAAGGGAATAATATTTCCCCTCTGTAATAGAACACATAGCAAGGTTTTCAAAGACATGCATGCACCAAGGACAAAGAGAGGATCAAGCTCTGCTATTACGTAGCTGCCATTCATCATCAGGACGTCTATGAAAAATAAATGCTTACCTTCACAAGACAGTCAATACATGCTAGTGGACCAGAACATAGTAGATGCTAGACATTGCTTAATGCAGTAAAAGGTAGAAAAGCGGCTGGTGGTTAAGCAACTTGGAGGCAGTAACGTTTCTGAATACCAGTTGCCAGAAACCACAGAAGGGGAGAGTGCTTGTGGGTTCCTGCTTGTGGTTTTCCACAGACATCTGGTTGGTTGTGAGAACAGGATGCAGAACTACATGGGCCATGGGTCTGACCCAGCAGGGTCTTCTTCTGTCCTTATGTCTGCATCTGGCTTCACCACCAGCCAATGTTTTGTTCCTGCCCCCTCCCCTGGTTTTCAGAGCTCAGGAGGACCTGAAAATGTGTGTGCTATTTTGTAGCATTTGGGTTGCAGAGAAAAACAAAGGTGGAGGCTCCATCTTGTTTTTAGGAACCCAGAGGTGCACCTCTGTGAAGGAGCCCAAATAGCATGTTGGGTGGGCCTGCGACAAATGCTTAACTGCTGTGCTGTGTGAACTGACAAACGGTGCTTATTTATGCCTCTTCCCCGGCCACCCTCAGAAAATAAGGAACTAAGGGCCCTGAGCTCAAGTAACACTGGGAGCCGAGAGGTCTTCTGGTTGGGAAAGACTAGTAATAGCTCCGTTGGTAGAGCATGAGGCTCATAATCTCAGGGGCATGGGTCCGAGCCTCATGTTGGGTGAAAGGTCCCTGCATTACAGGGGGTTGGACTGGATAGCCTTCGTGGTCCCTTCCAAATCTGCAATTCTCTTATCACTTTCCTTGTGAAGACCAAAGAGCTGCTTGAGTGCTTAGCAAACCCTCTGGTGCAAGCCCTACCCACTGAAATTACAAACAAGTAGATTGCTTTTGAATTATGATGCTTTTGAATTCTGGTGCTGGAGGAGACTCTTGAGAGTCCCATGGATTGCAAGAAGAACAAACCTCTCCATTCTGAAGGAAATCAGCCCTGAGTGCTCACTGGAAGGACAGATCCTGAAGCTGAGGCTCCAATACTTTGGCCACATCATGAGAAGAGAAGACTCCCTGGAAAAGACCCTGATGTTGGGAAAGATGGAGGGCGCAAGGAGAAGGGGACGACAGAGGACGAGATGGTTGGGCAGTGTTCTTGAAGCTACCAGCCTGAGTTTGACCAAACTGTGGGAGGCAGTGGAAAACAGGAGTGCCTGGCGTGCTCTGGTCCATGGGATCACGAAGAGTCGGACACGACTAAATGACTAAACAACAGATTTGCCCTTCTTGTTTGAAATCGCTCCTAGAAGAGGATGTTTGCCGGCCACACTAGCAGTTGGGATCTTGTTGATGCTTCCAGTTTGTTGATGCCAAAGAGACCAGAAGCAGTGACTGGAGCCAATTGCACCACCTGCTGGTTGGTATACAAATTTGTTGCTGGCTGGCTAGCAGCCGTCGGCTGAAGTCTTTGCCAAAGATGTGCAGACGTGTGGTATTTTCCCTGTTGAATATATTTTGGTGGGATATCTCAATATGCTTTTGTTGGATGGGGGTATTTTGTCAGCAGTTGTTTGTTTTGCAGGGATGTTTCGCCTGCCTTTTTGTGGTTCTCTTGGAAGGGCTGTCTGTCCCAGATGTTGTTTCGGAGATGGGTTTCTGCAGCACCCATAAGTAGCTGCTTCCTCTTCCTACTGACACTGAGAGCATTGGATTCAATTTCCACTCCTCATTATAACCCATCCTGCATTCAAACACTAGACTAGGATGCACCCACACAATGCAAAAAAACAGCAGATGGACAGACTGACTGACTGACTGTACATAGAGGGGAAGAGATGTGTTGCTTAGGTTGCCGGTTTCAAAACCCTCATGAAATATGCTTCCAGAAAAAAACATGCTGTTGATGATCTGAAAAAGTTGCAGATGTGAAACTCAAGAAATGAAGTTACAAAGAACAGAAGGGGAGTGGAGAAGATGACAGTGCACTTATTTAAGGCAATTAAACTTAATTGAGGGAGAAATGGCCATTTCAAAATACCTTTTTATTTTTATTTTTTTCCCCAAGCGCAGTTTTATTTTGAGCGACTAAGAAGTGGGGTGGGGGAAAATAGCAAATGTCTCTAGATAACAGCATCTGCCTTCCTCTATCCAGACCATTTTAACTACCTGGTAAGTAACAGAAGCTAATGATTATACACCTTGAAGACGGCAGTGATGCTTTTCTGCCAGATGCAGCAAATTAAACTGTTTCTCTGAGATGTTGTGCTTTGGATTTGTCTCTTCCCTGTCACTGTTCTCTCCTTTTCTAACAGCAGCTAAATTTGTGAACCGCTAATTAAAGAAAGGGGCCTTCTCTCTCTCTCTCTCTATATATATATATATATATACACACACACATAAGGGAGTTGAAAGGAAGCAGCATCGAAGAACTCTCTCGCTGCAGCTCATAAAAGGAAGAAGCAAAAATGTGGAGACACTCAGAGCAAGAGAGAGAGAGACAGAGAGCAATGAATTCTGTTTCACAACATTCCCCCAGAATGGAACCCATATGAGGGCCAGGAAATGTGTCAGAAGTCAGCACTGTAGAACCTGAGCTCATGTGATCAAGGCAGATCCTTCTGAGGACGGGTGACCAAAATATACAAATGAATTCACATCTTTCCTTTCCATTAAAATAGCAATAAAAGTAATTGAGCATTCAGGTGCCACCCTTCGTAGCCTTTTCAGCATGCAAGCATGTATCCAACTAAGCCCTACTCGGAGTAGACCACCTGGCATGAATGCAGCTAAGTTAGTCACGTTCATTAATTTCAGTGGGTCCACTCTGAGTCTGCCATTGGATACAACCCAAACTGCTTTACTGTCAGATCTGCACAGAAGTCCTAAGAAGCAAGATCGCGAGCATCCATTGGATTCTCCATATATGCACACCTGGAGCTCCTGCATAATAGAGCTTCCCATGCAGTCTGTTAGAGAGTGAAATTCTCCTACACACACACACACACACACACACACACACACACATGGCAGTCTTCTCCACTGAATGGTAGAGGCATCCCAAACAACCCAGAGAGCCAGCGAGGTGTAGTGGCTAAAGGTGCTGGATCTGGAAGGTGGAGGTTCAAATCCCCACTCAGTCATAAAGCTCACTGGGTGGCCTAGTCACGTTCTCTCAGCCTAAGCTACCCCACAGGGTTGTTGAAGTGATAAAGACAGTCCTGTGTAAGGACTAATGCATTATGATTATATCAAAGCGTTGTTGCAGAATACTCTCCACCCACCCACCCAAAAAAAGAACCCCCCACCACCAGTCTGGGAATTGCCATTTACCCCTTACAGAGCTACAATTCCCACACTTGGATTCTTTTGAAGAAGCCATGTGCTTTAAATGTACATGGGTGTGGCGTTTGCCTCCTAGGTGGGTCATAAGGAAAGGGTTAAATGTGTGTGAAGATGATAGGCTAGTGGGAACCTGAGGGGAGGAGTTAGAGTTGGAGTTGTGTGGAAGTCAGTTGAGTGTTGGGAGTTGAAGAAGGAAGAGGGAGGTTAAGTCTGTGGGCTGGTCAAGTTGTGTGGTGAGGGTGTGAGAAGAATTGTTAGGTGGAGTCAGATAGATAGTTGGAATAATCAGTCTGAAGTTGTTAGGAACGCATAGGACAGTTAAGGAACTAAGATTAAGAAACTGCCAAGAAAAATTAACTGAAACCATAAGCTTGTTCATGCCTATAAATAAACTTGATTATTTGTTAATGTTAACAACTGTCTAGACTCCATGTGTACCCGTGAGAAACAGGTTGGTGGCAGCAAAGAAAGCAATCACAGTGGTGACACAGGGTCAATAGACCGTCAAATGTCCGGGGACCCTGTGTGATCGCCACAATGGGTGACACCAATGACCCTGTTTGATTCATTCAAACCAATAAAATGGAAGTTCTAAAACCAGAACAAACAGAGATCACAGATTATATTCAGTGATTACAAGCTATCATTAATCAGTTCCTTCATTGCAAAAAGATAACAGGGATTCTGTGTGGCTTCTTCCTACAATGTACTGGAATAGTCTGTTATGGTTACCAAATTTTGTTCCAGGACCTCAGGCATAAAATTCTAAGAGGCCTCCAGTGACTCTCCCAAACACGTAGCTCCCTGGCCATAGGCCGCACAGCTCTCCAGCAGTACTACAAGAGCTAAGCCATAAGTAACCTCGCCCCTCTGTGATTTCAGAGCAAAATAATCCAATGGCAGGAGGGGAAGTAAGGTAGGCAAAGAAGTGAAGGAGACTGCAAAGATCAAAGAGAGAAGAGCAGGACCGTCCAGAAGGGTTTGGCTGCTCCAAGCTCCAAGCTGGTGTGTTATATTGCGAGCATGTTCTGCAACATGTTATTGACATACGAATGGGGCATTCGTGGTAGATTTATTCTGCTTTATTTTGTTCCACAATGCTTCTCCACTGCTACTACATCATTGCTCTCTAGAGGGGCTACCATGCAACAGGCTAAAAATATACTAGAACATTTGTCATATAAAAGGTCACCGTGTCTATGCACTGACTGGAAATGAAGATGAATGGCTGCCCCAAATTTTTGCAGGTGCAAAGGGTATTGCAAGCAGGATCATGCTTAAATGCCCCAACAGCATCATGAGCACAAATCATCACAAAAATGCAATAAGAAGGATGTCTGGAGGGGCCCAAACAGCCCATCAAAGGGATAGTCTTTTGGCATACCTTCAGCATATTAGAATTTAATATTTTTGTGCATTTTTTTTTCTTAATTGCAACATTAAAAAAAAAAAAATCTCAGCTGCTTCTCAGCCTTATTGCCATTTTCCACCAGGATAAATTTCCACTTCAGATGGAGATTATTACTTCATAAAAGAGGCTGCCAAGTTTAATTTTCATAATCATCGCATTATTTTATTAACTGCTAGGAGGGTTATTTGCTCTTCATGGAAGCTAAGGAAAGAAAAATTGCCTTCTCTCTCCCTTCTCCCTCTTGAAGATGTACATAAAGAGGTGTTACTCTCATAACAACTGCCTGTCAAGAAAATGATATCAGGTTCTTCAGTTAAAAGCATACCTGGTTCAGTGGCAGAGCACATTTTGTATACCTATTTTTCCCTGGCTTATTCCTGGATCCATTTCTCCTATTGGCAACTTTCCCCCTCTTGAATATCATACACTCTGATAACATAACGAAAATGCTTCTTCCCCTTACCTTATCCATGGGCGTAGCCAGGATTTATGTTAGGGGGAGCAGGACTCTTGTTTGGGGGCGGGGGCAGAACTGAGCTATCTGTGATGCAATTGGTCAGTTAGTTAAGTATTCTTCTTTATTTACTAGATTTGGGGGGCAGCTTCCCCCTGCACCCCCCGGCTACACCCCTGCCTTATCTAAACCCTGCTTTAGATTATCAGGAACAAAGTGCAGTGAACCTTGGGCTTGCATGCTCCCTTTCCTCTGTGATGCACCTGAGGAGAGTGGAGACCCCTGCATTTACATTCCAGCAAACCACAGTTCTGCATTACTGATGAACTCAGGACACTGCGGCTTGTTCTAACCAAAGTCTTTGAACAAACTGCAGTTCAGTCAACTATTGCAGACTTTCCCAATTATTCCCAGCTCCCTTTATTGTGACACCTATGGCAGCTCTTTTCAGTGCCAGCAGCAACTTTCAACATCAGTGGAACTGTTAGGGGAAGATTGGGGAAGAAGACTGGAGTTGCCCGCTCAACTGAGTGAGCAGGAAGTCCCGCCTCCCAAGGCAGGCACTGTCTTACGTACTTCAACAGCCCTGGAAGAAGAGCACACAGGAAAGGAGAATCGGGATCTCCCTTGTTGGGAGAGTAGCCAGGCCACTGCTCTGTGCCCATACACCCCACTGTCCCCTGACACGAGTGGTCCTCATTCCTCCATCTCTGGGCCAATTTGAGTGGCTGGCAGGGAACTGGGAACAAGTTGGGTGGCAAGGAAAGGGTGTGGTGAATCACAAGCTACGCAACCCTCACATGCCACATGGAATCAGCAAGAGCTTCCTATGTAGGGGGATTTTCTGCAATCATTCCACTTCCAATTTGGCTAGGTCACCATGGCTACAATGCACTCTGAGAGTTAAGGTACAAAATCACAACGTTACGAAAATTCAGAGGGGAGGGAGGGTTCATACATACTCACTTAACTGGGCTACAACTGGAGTTTGACACCTTTTTTTCTTGGCAAAGCTACTGGTCCTTTAATGCCTGCCTATGAGGCAGAAATTCAGCGGGCGAAGTTTTCCTCATCATGTTGGTGAAAGGTTCAGCGTCTGAATTTCCTCATATCTTAAGCTTCTGAAAAGGATGCTTGCCAGAAGGCAAAAGTGGAAAGATTCCTCCCAAACAGATTATATTAATAACATGGAGGATCAGAATAACAAAACTGGATTTCCTACACAGCGTCCCATATCATTCTTACACCCTTTCATTACTTTCTGTCATTAATTACACCGCCATAATCAAAGTAATATCAAGCAGCCAATTGGAAGAAGAAGTAGATGAGCTCAATTTCATACTCTGGGCTCACATTCACTTTCCTCCATTTATCTTCATTAGCAGCAGCAGCAGCATCTCACTGGAGTTTTCAGAAATGAAAGATTATGCATTTCTAAAAAGGGGGGGGGTTAAAATTTTCTCTCTAGGAAGGGAAGAAAGAAAATAGGAGAATTACATAGCAGTCAGAGAGAATGATGCCCAGGGTGTGACAAGATCAGGTTTGTGAATAGATAAAGACAAAGGACCCCTGGATGGTTAAGTCCAGTCATAGGTGACTATGGGGTTGTGGCACTCATCTCGCTTTCAGGCCATGGGAGATGGCATTTCTACACAGACAGCTTTCCAGATCATGTGGCCAGCATGACTAAACCGCTTCTGGCACAACGGAACACAGTGACAGAAACCAGAGCGCACAGAAATGCCATTTACCTTCCCGCCGCAGCAGTACCTATTTATCTACTTGCACTGTTGTGCTTTCGAACTGCTAGGTTGGCAGGAGCTGGTGTAGCACCCTGCTTGTGGTTAACGCTTAGCTGGAATGAAATATTCAACGCAGCAACAGAGAAATTAAAATAATAATTTATTTGTCAGACAAATAAATGAGAGGCACAGTGGTATATGGTTACCAAGCTCTGGCCTGGCCTCCTGCCATTATGGCCAGCACTTATATTCCCTTAATCCAGCCCCCTTTGCTCCTCCTGTGGCTGCCTCTGTTCAATCAGCCTGGTTGAATTTCCTATTGGCTGATTGCTATAACCAATTCTAAAAGATACACCCATATCCTCCTGTCCTTATATGGAACACAAAGAGCTATATATTGTTTCATCTATAAATGACAAATAAGTAGTAATATATCTTACATGTGTCTCAACAAGGAATCTTAATTACCAGCTCACCTCTTGCCTTCCTTGCTCTCCAAAACAGATGGTTAATAATTTTAAAATTTTATCTTGAACAGATGTCAGAGACCTTGGGTTCATATTCTCATGCATCATCAATGAAATATCTCCTTTTGGAGGTCTTTAAACAAAGGCCCGACAGCCATCTGTCATGAGCGCTCGATTGGCGTCTCCTGTCCGACAGGGGGGCTAGGCTGATGGCTGACTTAATTACAACTCTTACAACTATATGAAATAAGAATCTAGCATTTCTTAATAATTACATTTAAGCCAGCATATTTCATACATTATCATAGATAGCTTTTTAGAAGGATAAACTTCCTCAAAGTAAAAAGGAAGAAACAGTTTACAGCCTCAAAGTAAAATAGGAAAAAAGCCTCTTCCCCTGTTTACACTCCCCCCCTTCTCTAGCCAGTTGCTTTGTTTTCCATGTGCTCTTGGCCTTTTGTCCTGTGGCTCAAGTTTAACGGTTTTATTTTACTATTTACCCATTCCTAATTATGTTTGGTCTCTGCCTTTTTTATCTTCTGTAACATGTAGGGTCAGTGTCCTCACTCAGTCTGTAATTCCAGCTTTTACGACTTTGAGAATTGTTTTCTGCTATAAATCAAGGGGCCCCTTTGTCTAGGAGGAAAACATTGCCAGTGTTTTATTAAGCAGCTGGTCTGCCTGGCATGAAACTTTTGAAAATCTAAGCCCATTTAATTTAGGAACCTGATCAAGATATAAGCCAATATATGCCTTGATTAAAAATGCAGTCTATATTCAGATGCCACATTGGGACAGAGCAACAGGAACTCACCCCGTCATGGGGATTTGAACCGCCAACCTTCTCATCGGGAAGCCCAAGAGGCTCAGTGGTATAGACCACAGCGCCACGCACATCCCTTGGTTTGTGAATTTCGGCAACAGGGCTACCCTTTCTTGGGTTCCATGAAAAGTGGAATTGCTGTTAAACCAGTTTGCAGATGCACCCTCTTTCCTAGCCTCATCTTGACATAGTCATGTGATACTGTTCAGCCATTGCTAAACTACAGCTCCCAACACCCTTGATGGGAGCTGTTGGATGTCCCAACACATCAGGAAGACCAGAGATACTCACCTGGCTACCCTATGTAGCCATGCTAGCTAACTTAGCTAGCATGTTCATTATAAGGCCAAAAAGATCCCACCCTGAGCTCTTTAAGGTGACATATTCAAATACAGTGGTACCTCAGGTTAAGTACTTAATTCATTCCGGAGTTCCATAAGGATTCATACCCAAATGAATGAGTGCACCACAGTGGTACCTCGGGTTAAGTACTTAATTCGTTCCGGAGGTCCGTACTTAACCTGAAACTGTTCTTAACCTGAAGCACCACTTTAGCTAATGGGGCCTTCTGCTGCCACTGCGCCGCCGGAGCCCGATTTCTGTTCTCATCCTGAAGCAAAGTTCTTAGCCTGAAGCACTATTTCTGGATTAGCGGGGTCTGTAACCTGAAGCGTATGTAACCCAAAGTACCACTGTAACAGATTTGGCAATCGAAAATAAAATATTCGTCTTTCCTTCCAGCCCCTCAATCAGCTTCCAGTTCGCCAGCTATCCCTTCCTGAACCAGATAGTTTGGCATTGATTTTTTTGTAGACAGTGGCACTTAATTGGATTCATTATAGCAGCGCTGGCCTGCGCTTAGCATCACCAGTGGTACAGAACATACATGCATTTCCCCATCCTCATTTTCAACAAGATGTCAGTCAGCCACCTACGAGTTTGGCAGAGAGAATTCCACTGGCAAAGAGAAGATATTCCCTCCCGCCGCGCTGCTGTCATATCCTTGACAAACCTTATTGTATCAGGCAGATGGCTTATCTTTCTGTCAAGCAGCTCTTTTGTCATTAGAGTGGGAAATCTCCCTTGTAATGCATTTGCATGTAGGAGAAGATGCTTTGCAGGAGAACCTCAGAGTTATAAATAACGTTGGAAATCGAATTTCTCATCTAATAGATGATCGCCTCACTGAATGTCCCTCCTTTGCACACACTTCAAATTCACAGCACCCCTGTGGCTTTATTTAAGACACCAGCACTGACACACACAAACACATGTATACAAATATTTATCTATTTCTTTATTAGGGTGAATAATTGTGCATCACCCAAAAGAGGGGGTCAAAGTTGATACCAATTTGCACAACTGGACAGCCCTTCAGCAAGATGACTGCCTTCTGTAAAGGTGGACAAATGGCCACCCTATTCCTTCCAGAGGCCTTCCCATACCCCCCCCCCTTCATTTATTTATTTCATAAAATTTATACACCATTTGATTGATTAAAATACACACACATCCCAAAGTGGTTGCAAGAGCCCTGGACATTATCTGCAAAAAGAAGAAGGCAAACACGATAAATAAATATAGTACTCAAAATAAACAAGAACAGATCCACTAGTAGAAGATTATACAAAAGTGTTTGGTTATACAAAAGGGGATGTTTGAAAAGAGGCAGTTGAGGGGTCGGGATTGCAGAAGCAGATAGTTTCTTTCTTTCTTTCTTTCTTTCTTTCTTTCTTTCTTTTTTCTTTGAATAGCCTCTGCCTCTTTGCAGAGAAGCTACAGTACTTCATCCTAGCAACTTGGAGACTTCGTTGATCAGGAAGCTTGGAGGCTCTCTAGAGAGCAGTAATTGACATCTGCACAAGCAGTGTGGCTGATGAGCCTGTGATTTCTTCCCAAGGTGCTGTGGAGACTTCGTACTTCGCGACAAGTACCTCTGCAATAAAAGCCAAGAGGGCTCTGTTTTCAGCCTCCTAATGGAACGAAAGTTGTGGCAGGAGAGAGGGGGAGAAGGGTGTAAGATCCTGTCAAATTACTGCCAGAGCAAAAGCTGGCTGTCATTTCCCAAACAACGTTGCTTTATTAGTTGTACGCTCTCATAGGGTACATGACGCGACGCAGGCACAAGATGGACAGACTGGCAAGAATTCTGTTCCTTTGGGCAGGCAAAATCCTGCCATGTGATCCCCAGGGTGCCTTTGTTTGCTAATTGGTAGAGGGGATGGAAAAGAACTGAGAGGAAATTGGTAGACAAAGACTTAACATTAGCTGCTGGGGATTTATATGTACAAAACACTGAAGTTGTAAGCTAGCCAGGGTTCTGAGACCAGTAGACCAGGACCCAAGAAACCAGGATCAAGGGGGACAGCTGATTTCACTCTGGAGTCTGTTTCTGCCACTGCAATGGTTGGGAGTCAGATAATATGGGTCTGTGTACACATATTTGTCACTCTGGCTGGATTTCAATCCTTTGCTAGCTCTCCTATGGACTGTATGGGCTTTAGAATGGGATTGCATGGCAGGTGGCAAGAGCTTTGACAATTCAGTGCAAAAATAACTGTTAAACAAAATTACTATTTATTCATCACAATTTCAGGCATATCATAAGGAACATAAAATAGGGATGAATGCAGATTCTGGTTCCTATATTTTAAAAATGCAGTGTCATGTTTATCTGGATCAGAGAGCAGAAAGGTAACTCTGCCACTTAGGGAGAGTGCAGGGAAGCTGGCTAGTCTGTGGCAATGAACAAACACCCACTGCATCAAGCAGACTTTTATCATGTTAAAAAGACAAAACTGCCTCCAAATACTTTGCTATTTGGTCTAAATACACTAAATACTTAGGTCCTCCCAAGCAGTAGAAATTAAAAGCAGTATTTTATTAACAAAGCCAACCATCTGTTATCATTCCAGGTGATTCTGAAGGCAAATGCAGCTTGAGTTCAAAGGGAAGGCAAAGAATCTTTTCAAAACAAATCCAGGGACAACCTATGTTAACTGCATGCTCAAGAAAGGTTGCAAAAATACAAAAAGTCCATCTGAGGCATTTACCTTCTCTGATTTTTTAGCAGCTCTCCTCTGAGGCTATGCAGGAAGGAACAAAATGTGATTTCACCCTTTTTTGGATTGAGGTATTCTGATTCACCTTGAATGAACGTTTAGCAAAATCCAGACAAGCTTGTGATTATTATTTTATGTTACCAATTATTCTACAAAAAAAGCAAAAATTAAGCCTTGGCAAAACTAGCGTTATTCTTTTTTTAGACTGGTCTCTGCTGAAGCTAACCAGAGCAAAAAAAATAAAAAAATCAGCAGAGATTTGGTCACCCCATGCTTTACAGTTCAGAGAAACCAAATGGAGACGGTGAGTTTTTAAACAGGCATCAATAAATGCTCTTCAGATGTGTGGTGGCTGTACAGTAAAATGTCAAAGATTCCATCCCATCGTGCCAATGGTTATTTTCAAATGTCGGAGGTAAAGCTCATTCAGCTGCTCTAAGGGCCAGCAAGCAGCAAGGACTGAACATCCTGGATTCAGTGGCAAAGAGGGGCATTCTCTTTTCTTTTAATAGCTGCTGAAAGCACCAGCCACAGGTGATCTTTATTTTTATAGATGGTAGGGTGGGTGGTGGGGATGGAATGAAGACACTGTGAAAAAGAAGACTATGGAGAAATGCGGATTTGCTGTGCGGAGTCTTCAAAAGAAAGCAGCAGGAGATATTTCTCTCTGCATGCAGCCTCTTTTTCTCTCTCTCCACTCCCCCCCCCCCCAAAACCTCTTCTCTGGAGCCAGGCAGAAAGAATACAATGAGGAACCCGACATAAAGGACTCCAAAGAGAACAGATTCACAAATAACAACAATAGGGCTTTGCTCCAAATGCTTTTCTCTGGAAAGACTGTCATTTATTGATCTGGGGAATTTGCAAACCCTCAGACAGCTGGGCCCTGAAATGTTGCTTTTTCACCTGGTGAAGCAAATTGTGTCGAAGGTATTGTTGGGCTATCCATGGAACGTATGCAATGCTCTTGGCTCAACAGCTCCTCACCTTCTTCGCCGGGCTGGTTTTAGGAGGGAGGTCTGAGATAGAATTTTATAAGATGTGGGAGGCTGATACATGAAGATGAAGGGGCAGTGGCGTAGCGTGGGGGGTGCAGGGGGGGCCGGCCGCACCGGGCGCAACATCTGGGGGGGGCGCTCGCACTCGCAGCTCTCTGCCCCTACCGGGTTAGGGGGCGCAAATTACTTGCCTTGCCCCGGGTGCTGACAACCTACGCTACGCCACTGTGAAGGGGTCTTGCCCAACCGGCCAGGCCTATGTATGGGAGGCAGGCGGGTACACTTGCCCTGGGCCTCAGAGAGCTAAACTGGCCAGGGGCCTCTGCCAGGGACTGGCTGCTTTATTGTTTGAGTTTATAACTTTATTCTAACAAGACTCCTGCCCTGGGCCTCAGGCAAGCTCTGCATGGGCCTGCCACCAGTCTTGCCCTGACCTCAGCTAGTCCCCACTTGTCTGTCTGTCTGCCTGCCTGCCTGCCTGCCACCCATCCAGGGGGTGGCACTGTTGGTCAGCTTTTTAAGGGTTGCCATATTCCAGAAAGTAAAAACCAAGGCACCCCAAAAGTTGTTGAGCTCTTTTTAGGAAGACCTCCCAAAATTTTGAGCTTTTTAAAGGAAAACCCCAAAGTCAATCCCACCTTTGAAATCCTGGTAATGTCCGGGGAAATCCTGACGTATGGCAGCCCCATAGGCGTAGACGATGTGATTGGTCAGTTAGTGACGTATTTATACAGTGGTACCTTGAGTTACAAACGCCTCGGGTTACAAACGCTTCAGGTTACAAACTCCGCTAACCTGGAAGAGCTACCTCAAGTTGAACTTTGCCCCAGGATGAGAACGGAAATTGTGTGCCGGCGGCGCAGCGTCAGCAGCAGGCCCCATTAACGAAAGCACGCCTCTAGTTAAGAACAGTTTCAAGTTAAGAGCAGACCTCCGGAACGAATTAAGTTCGTAACTAGAGGTACCAATGTATTGTCTTATTTGATGGGGGGGCAGCTCCCCCTATACCCCCCCCGGCCCTAGCTTTTTCTACCTCCTATGGCTGTGCACACATCATACATTTAAAGCACATTCCCCCTGCCACCTCCTGAATCCTGGAAACTGTAATTTACCCCTCATAGAGCTACAATTCTCAGCACCCACAACAAACTGCAGTTCCCATGTTTCTTGGGATGGTGCGTGTGTGCTCTAAATGTTTGGTTTTTAAAAAAGACCTACTGTTGGGTTTCCCTGCTTTCCGTCCCTCCAGTTCCACAGGGCCCCAGACACCGCTGATGTCAGATTAGTTCCCTGATTGACATGTCCCTGCACATACATGTTGGTAGGCTGCAGGCATTTGGTTGTGTGGGGAGATTCTGTGCATTTGCCTGCCAAAGAGGGGCCATTGCTGGGTAGTGCAGAGTGCAGGCAAAGCACCCAGAAGGTCCCACATTCAATCCTTGGCCTTTCCAGTGATTAAAGGATCAGAGAGAAGGTGGAGGAAGGACTGCTGCCCTGGAGCCCTGCTGCCCATCAGAGGAGACATTTCTGGGCTGGATGGACCAAAGGTTTGACTTGGTATAAGGTAATTTCATTAAGAGATGGTTTGATGGCTTGTGAGGCAGAAGAAGGGGAGGACAAAGTTGAAACATTTGAGAGACGCTGCTCTATACACCTATGAATCCTGCAGTTGCATGTTCAGACAAGTGCGCTGACTGAAAGACAAAGGAGGGAATGAGCTAAAGATGAGCTCAACCTCCTCCAAGCTGGTTGCCACTTTTGCAAAAGTGATATCTATAACACACCATTTTGCTTTACAATGTTTTAATTGGACCGTGATGGAAATACGTTGCAGAAATAGGTAACAATATGTGGCCCTATGTTAAATTTACAATTGCCTGTGTGTTTTTAAGCTTTTATTTTGTTTTAATTTGTAAGGTTTCATTCTTTAATTTTGAAAAATCACATAAAATGTGAATCATCCTCATCATTGCAATAGTTTATTCTGAAGGGTATCAGAATCGATTTCAGGAAGGAGTCGCAATTGCAACGTCAGCCTCAGTTGGTAGAATGTGTCCCAAGCAACTGAAGTTATCTGGGTTCTAGAGACAAGTTTAGATCAGTGAAGACCCCTGTTAAGTGCGTAATAACACACTCCAGCTGACTCTATTAGCCTTTCTCCTTTCTCTTCCGGTGTCTGCATGATTTTGTCTCGTGGAATGTGATCCCGAACAACTTGGAGGATTAACCTTCGTTTTGCTCACACGCTGAAGAGCCCCCTCAATTCACTCAAGGACATTCTTTAAATTCCTTTCCTGCAGCACATTGTTTGAAAAGCCATAAATAGCAGCTCTTCAAACACAATGCTGAAAGCTGAAACTAATAACAAAAAAGGAGGAAAGGAAGAAACCACACAATTTCAGTCTAAAGCACTGATTGTATGCTGTTGTTTCCAAAAAGGACCAAATTCCTCTGGCTTGCCCAAGGCCACCTAGTGTGCTTGGTAGATGAGCAGGGCCCTGAAACACATTTTGCCTCATCTTGCTTCAAGCCCCAGTAGCATCCTGGCTCAAAATGCATGCACCAGTTTTGAAACAGATTCACAGAAAGTGTGGGATGCAGGAGGACTAGTATAGAATGCAAGGGCACCTGTGTTTCTTGGAAACCCCATCTCTCATATTACAGATGGAGGAGCTGAGGCATGGATTTTCACAATGACCTCGCGCTCGCTTTCTCTCTCTCTCTCTCTCTCTCTATATATATATATATAAAACTGATTTGGAAATGTAGAATACCGACTGGAAAAAAATAGACCCACAAAGGTCTTCTCCAGTGTCTCCCTTCCCCACTGAAATTAGACTGGAAATAAGCATCCTTTCGTAGCCAATAGAACTCTTGTGATGCCCACAAGAGTTTCTCTGTTTTGCATATATGTCTACATGGACCCCAAAGAGTTGGCGACGCTCTTTACTAGACAGTGGCCAATACCCTTAGATAAGTAGATGAGAGAGAGAGAGAGAGAGAGAGAGAGAGAGAATGGTATATAAAAATTCACTGATTTGTTTTAGAATTTCTGGTTTCATGGGAGTTGCTTTCTCCCCTGAGTCCTTGTGGATGGGTTGATTTGCCAGCCTCAATAAAATAACTAAACCTCAATTGCACTTTTCCCTCCTTTTCTCTCTAATTGGTAGTGAAAGTCAGCGAGCTGCTTTCCCATGGGAAAGCTAAAGGATTAACTATAACTCACATATACCAGCATACTTATTAAAAAGGCATATTTACAGCGCGGGTGGCCAGATGAGGGGGTTGTGAATTGTAACAACAGCATTTGCAATAACATGGTAGAAAGCAAAAGGAGAGGTTTGCTTTAGCAGTCTTTTTGCTTAGAAAACAAAACCCTAAATTCCTTTTTAAAATTAAAGTTACAGCCTGGAAACAAAGAAGAGCTCCCCTCACTGTAGTGGATGGTTTCCGACAAGGCAAAATCATGTCAGTCTTGTAATTAAAGCTGGACTGCATCTGCTCTCTTTAGGCAAGCAGAACAGGAACTGGGACACTGTAAAAAGCCACTCTGAAGGGGACAGATAAGGTGGGGGAGATTTTTATCCAAGAGAAAAAAGAGGGCACTGGAAGGGTTTATCTTAAAATGGTTGATGGGGAGAGAAAAAAGAGAGAGCAAGCTGCTTTTCCCGGATATTAATAAGCTCATTTTCAGGTTCCTCCCCCACTCCAAAGCTACACACTTCAAAGGTTTGGGGAATGGGAGATTTTCCTCCCAGCAAAGTATTAATCTCAATTAACTTAACTGTAACGAAGATTAATGAGCCAAAGAAGGAAACCAAGGTAGATAGAATCTGCAGCGGCATTTCTTACTGGTCAGCATGGGGAAGAGGTTTGCAACTGGGGAGCATCTCAGAGGAATTGGGGCAATGGCTTCCAAACCTGTATCCATGTGTGGCAAAGGGGGCTCCTGTTTAAACAAATCATATCAGAACAGTAGACAGGGCTTGGCCATGAGATTTGGAGTGCCCAGACTGTCACTATTTTGTGGGAGGGGTTCAAATGTACACCAAAAATTAAAGTATGCACAATCAAAGTGGATTGAAATGCTCTGTCACCCTAGCAGAACAAACAACTTTTTGTGGTTGCAGAAGCAATAGGTAAAGTCATTGAAAAGTGTGGGGTGAACCAACGGTCAATAAGAAAAGGTGCAAACATCTCACAAGGAAATCAGGATGAATGCTCAATGTTTTATAACCACCCTATAAAAAATCAGAACCCATGCTCAATAAAGGCCAGACACCGTCCAACCACTGTTTTAGGTTTTGTGTGAGGAAATCAGGATGAATGCTAAATAAACAGGTCATCTTGAGGAACCCGTGGCATTCCCCATCAAAGGAAGATCCCTCTCACACCAGGTATTATTTATAATTCAGGAAGGAGGAGTTGGAACTGGCAAAACTGACCCCCCAAAAATACTCTCTCTGATTTTCAAGGCTTAGGTCCTAGAGGATAGCTATAGCCCATACCAGGAGCGGGTGGTGCTGTGGTCTAAACAACTGAGTCTCTTGGGCTTGCTGATTGGAAGGTTGGCGGTTTGAATCCCTATGACGGGGTGAGCTCCCGTTGCTCTGTCCCAGTTCCAGCCAAACTAGCAGTTCAAAAGCATACAAGTGCAAGTAGATAAATAGGTACCACTGTGACTGGAAAGTAAACGGTGTTTCCGTGTGCTCTGGCATTTGTCACGGTGTGCCATTGCACCAGAAGCGGTTAAGTCATGTTGGCCACAATACCTAGAAAGCTGTCTGTGGACAAATGCCGGCTCCCTCGGCCTGAAAGCGAGGTGAGTGCTGCACCCCATAGTCGCCTTTGACTGGACGTAACCGTTCAGGGGGCCTTTACCTTTACCTTACCTGTAGCCAATAACCAAAAGGAGGTAGATGAAGTGAAGTAAACTGAATGTGGTAGAGAAGGCAACAGATGGTCTCATACACATTAGGCAATGTAAGACATTCTCTATGAGTAGATTCCTTTGGTTGGAGTCCAATGATCCATTCATGTGGTGGTGAGCATATGAATGAACTGAATATAACAAACACTCAGGTTGAAAAATAAGACCTGGAAGCACCATGGTGTTTTTATTAAACGTGAAGGATCACAGCAAACAGAACGCTGAAACTGGCGCATGTTTCGCCCAATATGCAGCAGCAGTCATGGCTTTTCCATTTAATGGTACGTTCAACAGGGAGCTGAAGACAATCAAACCTCCCAGAGAGGCTCTATGATACACATTATCAAGTAGATGTTTGCCATATTCACAGTCTAATTTTTGAAATATCTTAGTTGTTGAAGCAGCCCAGAGCTTCATGGGAAATGAATGGACCTCAGTACTAAGGAAACACAGCTTTGCCTCCTCCTTCAGAATAATGACCGTGAAGACAACTGTGGAATCGAGCAACCAAGGCATTCTCTTGCTAAATAATATTAGTGACAGCAAACACAACTTGTATGGCTTTAATAAAAGAAGATTAGACAAATTCATGGAGGGGAAAGCTATCAGTGGCTACTAGCCACAATGTCTCTGACCACTGTCAGAGGCAATATAGTCCTGAAGACCAGTTTCTGGGAATCACAAGTGTACAGCTGGGGAACTGAGGCTGACTGGTAGCTGTTATCTCACTCATGGCTCTCATTATATATCACTTAATGCCCTCAAATATTCTCATTACATGGACTTCTCCTCTTCAAATAAGGCACCTCCTGTCTTACTAAGTTCATATAGGCATCTTTTCCTTATTATTTTAATTTTTTTCTATTCCGACTTTCCTCCCAAAAGGAGCCCAGGGCAGTAAACAACAAAACAGCAAGACAATGAGATTTTAAAACATTTAAGCCCCCCTTTTTTTACAGACCTGTTTACAAGAACACTTGAAACTATTTTAAGCAATCAAAATCACTCCGGCAGGAGGGGAGAACATCGTGCTGACAATAAGGCTGCTTGTGCTCAGGAGGCATTTCGAACTGATCTCCTGTAATGGAATATGATCCATCCTTTGAAAGAAAATATTATCCATCTCCATTAGCATGAAACAGAGTCAAAGCAATGTAATCTCCAAAGGGACTTGAGACTGTTCCCTCAAGGAGATCATGTAAACACAAGAGAGCCAATGAACAAAACAGCCATTAGGCATGAGAGTGCTCAGTCACCTTTTTGTACATATATATATGCAATATAATATCATTTCTGAGCAAACGACTCAGACACTTCCTCCTGGGAAACATTATACCCTCAACAGAAGAGCCACAGGCAGCTGACAGATGGCTACAGGGGAATGACATAATGCCTGGAAAACGCAGGATAAGAGAGACACGATGGGGGAACCAAGTTGCTGATATTTCGACGCAAAGAATGTGAACAGTTCCATCCGAAATCATGGCTGGCCTACAGGAGTCCTCAGAGACCGAAACATTTCAGAGGCAGGTGTGTGCCTGTGCTTCCGTGAATGCCCCAGATTTCCCAAAGGAATAGAAGACGACTCCGTTAGGTGGTGATGAACAGGAGAGGAGAGGCGCTGACAATCCACACTCTATTTCTTTTAGTATTAGGAAACAGTAGCAAGGGCATCTTCAAGAGGAGCCTCCTGACCAACCAGAGGACCTATATTCTTGCTGGCCTCCCTCAATTCAGAAAAGGAGCCTGCGTGGGGGAGCTCCCGGCAGGTGCGTTGCTGCCGCTTACTGGGAGACGAAGGGCGAAGCAGTGGTCAAGTCAGCAAGTGCAAGCACACTGGCACAGCCAAGTTAACATTTCTGTCGGGTCTACACAGGGCTGTTCTCCCTCCCACCACACCCTTCCCAGTAATAATAATCATAATACAGTGGTACCTCGGGTTACATACGCTTCAGGTTACAGACTCTGTTTACCCAGAAATAGTACCTCGGGTTAAGAACTTTGCTTCAGGATGAGAATAGAAATTGTGCTGTGGCGGCATGGCGGCAGCAGGAGGCCCCATTAGCTAAAGTGGTGCTCCAGGTTAAGAACAGTTTCAGGTTAAGAACGGACCTCCGGAATGAATTAAGTACTTAACCCGAGGTACCACTGTAATAAAAAAATCATAATATAATTTTATTATTTGTACCCTGTCCATTTCACTGGGCAGCCCCAGTCAGGCCTAATAAAATATCAAACATTAAAAACTTCCCCATACAAGACTGCCTTCAGGTGCCTTCTAAAAGTTGCATAGTTATTTATCTCCTTGACATCTGATGGGAGGGTGTTCCACAGGGTGGTCTCCACTCCCAAGAAGGTCCTCTGCCTGGTTCCCTGTAGCTTCACTTGCCTCCGCAGTCTTCAGGAGCCTAACGCTGAAGAATTGCGTGAGGTTCTCTGGGAGGTGGGGTTTACTGAACTATGGTCCATCCAATGTATATAAGGATTCAGTTGGACCTAGACACTAGCAGAGTTAACACCTCACAGAGCCATCGTAGTAGGACCATGTGATAGAGGCACCAGAAGGACACCCTTTGGATTCCACTGTTTTTTATAAGGTTCTCTCTTTTCTTTACCATCCAGGTTAGGGTGTTAAGGATTCCATTCGTGCTCCAATAATGGACAAGATCTTTGCTGCTTACATGCTGCTTTGTGGTTAGAACCACCACCACACAGAACAGCAATACAGGTCATCACCCTGTGGCTCCTCTGTTGCACTCATAAATCAAGTCACAACTGCTCTGTGCAGCGGCGTAGCATGGGTTGTCAGCACCCGGGGCAAGGCAAGTAATTTGCGCCCCCTAACCCCTAACCTGCCGCCGCTGCCAGCTTCTTCTTGCTGCTGCCTGGTCTGGTCTGGTGTGGTTCTCTCCCGCGCTCTGGGCGGCCGCTGCACTGTCCCTCCCCCAGATAGTCCCTTGCTCTCTCTCCGCACCGCACGCCTGGCACCCACCCCCTCCACAGTGGGCGGCGACCCAGCGGCTCGTATCGGATTCGCACAGCCAACACTGCAGTGAGAGAGAGTGAGCCAGGTAGGGGCAAGAGAGCTGCGAGTGTGAGCGCCCCCCCCGATGTTGCGGCCGGTGCGGCCGGCCCCCCTGCACTACGCCACTGGCTCTGTGACGAAAATACATACATTGTTTGCCACCTCTCCACACTTTAATCCATGCTCAAGGCGGCTAACAACAGGGAAGGAGTCTCTGCCTTGTGGCAGTGGCGGCAGGAGGGGGAGGAGCCACCCACCATTAAAGCCATGCCGCTGCCGCCACATTCCTGGCTCCTCCGACCTGGTGCGACATCCGGATGTCATCTCACGGGCAACATCATAACATCACATGCATGATGGTTCCCTCTCACTTTGTTCACAAGTTGGCGCCTCTGAGCCACAACGAGCAATCATCTGGCCGAGTGTGAGGTGCAAACCAGGACAGAGTAGATGCTTAAGAAAGCACAGCATTTCAGCTATGGAGGGAATTATAACGACATGTCACCAAAGAGCTGGAAAGATTAATTTCATTATGAAGCTGTTGAATGTCATTTAACTTACCCTACTATATTGTTGTTCTTTGTTTAAAAGGTCCATATCTCTCACTTACATAGGCTGATCGTTTTCCATTATATTTTAACTGGCTTCGTGTGTGTGTGTGTGTGTGTGTATAATTTATCACAAGCCAGGAGCCTGTGTGCCATATGGTGCTCATTCCGAGATAATGAAATACCTGCTAAAACACATAATGGCTCTCTTTTGTCAGTGAATGCAAATCCTTTTTGTTATTCATGGGTCTGCTTTCCAATATTTCCCAGGCTGATGAACAGAGTATGGCTGCTCTGGCCCCCTCCCCCAATTGGCACTGCTCCTCTCCACCACTGGAGGCCAGCAGAGAGACAGCTACATGCCATTCAGCAGCCCTCGCCCCCTCGGGCACCGCCCCACTTGCATGGGGGAAGGGGGGGGAGTTAGGATTGCACTGTCAGTCTTCATTGTTTACATATTGCTCTGGTTACTGTGCAATATTAAAAACACATACCCCAAAAATGCTCTAAAGATAAACAATATTTTAGCAATTTAACTTTTAGTATATCCAATAATGGTCTTCACATCTTGTGGGGAGTCACGCTACCCTCCATTTAAACTGTATTCAAGGTACCAGAAGAAAACTTCAATTATTTATTTATTATATCTTTCCCCACCTTCCCCACCCCCAGTCTTTATCACAAATTCACACATCAGGTGTTCTTAACCAGGGATCCATGTGTGGGCTTTAGGGAATCTGTGATCTGGGTGTTGTTTTTAACAATGCAATAAAATGAACTGCATGCATAATTGTGTGTATATATCTTTGTGTACATTTTTTATGGGGAGGGGGTCCATAGCTTTCACCACACTCTTAAAGAGGTCCACAACCCCCCCCCCAAAAAAAAATTAAGAATCACTGCCATAGATCCATTTCCTATGTAATCACTTATAAGCTATTGCCAAAAGCAAAACAAATTTGAGTAAAATGATCACCTCATTGTCCATTTGTTTTGCAAGTTGCACTTATAATGATGTGTGCATGCCCCGGTGTCTGTGTCCAGTTGTTAAGAGAATCCTCTAGGACTCTGTTGTTAGGCCGCGGTGTTTGCAGTCTCCAGGGCACAATAAACAAGTCTTTGCAACCCTGAGCTGCTTTACATTAAGCACAGCTGAGATCTGACAGCCAGACAGGAGGCATTCCTGTGACAACTGATATGCCATGTAAACTATTGAAAGCCTCTTCCCCAGGAAAGTCAGCGCAGTCAGTCTTCCAATGGTTGGTTATGGTTTCCACAATCAGAAAAGAAAGAGAAATGTTGTGTAATATACAATGAAACATTAGTACCCCCTTAATCCTTTCACTTCTCACAGTATCATCACATGCGAACCAAACGTTTTTGAGCGTTGGGCCCATACCAGGAGCAAGTCTGGTGAGAAGTAAGTTTACATATCAGTGGAAAGGCATATTCAAGCAAATGTCCTTCTTTCTATATCTGCAAACACAGGGTTATTTATTGTGCAGATCCCCAGTGCATTTGTGAGGTGCTGCATCTATTGCTTTGTAACTACAGGAAGTACAAACTAAAGCCACAATCCTCAAAAAGTGCCAGGCACTGAGCTCTCGCCAGTTTGGAGAAGGCTGGCTTTTGGCTGAGCATTCAGACAGAATAGTGCAGCGTGGGGGGGGGGTGTCATCCCCACCCCCATTTATCTCCCCAAGTAGAAAAAGCTGTGTGATAGGGTAATAGACAACATATTCAAGAGTAGACCGGCTGAAATCAACAGAGTCTTTTAAGTTCATTGACTTAAGTCCATTGACTCTACGTATGAGTTAATTTTGGGCTCCAGTGAGTTAATTGGATATCACTCCTATGTTAAAACCAAAACAAATTGGAGGGGAAAGCATGCTGAAAATTCAGTAACGTTCTGCCCACCACGAAACTGTACTCCTGGGGGATTCATTTATTTGTCCTTTTGATTCTGTATTCTTAAACCACACACACCGTTTTGAAAACCCTTTTTTTTTTTTTTAATTCAGTAAGGAACCCTGGAACATCTTTGAAGGGTTTAGACTATAGCACTACAAATATTTGTTTTATTGCAGTTAAATTCCTCCCTCCCCCATTTCTCCCCATCATGGAGCCCAAAATGAACATACAGTTTGCAGGCAATCATCCAGTCAGGCACTGAGCAGACCCCAAATCTCCTTAGCTTCAAAAAGGTGGTAGCCTTAATGCCCTTCAGACCACACACCCTGGCACCATGGGAGTTTTGGGACCAGCTCTTTAATGGGAATTCATGCCAATATGTTTGCATAACTTGCTTAGAGGTTACATGACATCAGCTGTTTATTGAGCATCCCCCCTAATACATTTCACATACATGTCACCCTACCCACTCCCTCTCAAGGTGGTTGCTTTGCCAATGCACACAGGTAATGCCATAGTAAGAGGCAAAGGTTGTCCCACCTTCCTGTGCGGAATTGCTTTTCCTGCCTACAAGCTGAAATATGGGTAGTTCGTGTTATGCCAGTTAAGCGAGCCAAAAGATAAAATAAAAACCCACTCTCCCAAATCCTAGTCTACACACAATTAACCTGAAAGGAACTTAATGCATTAACCCCAAAGCTCCTATTAATTCCCATTTTTAAAAGTTTATTATTCTAATTCTTTGAATTAATATGGCACTAAATTTACCCTACAAAGGATGGTTTTACATTCCTTTGTAGGAGGAGCAGACTAGAGTGAATTAAAAATGGTTCTGCTAAAATGACTTTATGATAATACGTGACAGTGAAAGATTTGAGCGTATTACCCAGACAGCTGCTCTGCAAACAGAAAAAACTTGCCAAGGTGGTTTCAATGACACTCCAAACATTTAAGTTATGAGAATGATTTCCCCCTTTTTAACCATCTCCCCACTGAGAAAAGAAATGTGCATAGATACAGATATATAGGTATATACACACACATACAAAGTCAACTTAGACTAAACATATAAATGCAGTTTCCAAAAACAGGGGGGAGAAAAATAAATGTGAAATGGTACAGAAAACATTTTAAGGAGAAAAGGGAAGCCATGTGGAATTGAAAGAAATGAAAATGCCAACCCATAGCTATACCAGCAGACTTCAGAGGCAAGGAATGAGGCTTCACATAGAAGTTAGACTCAGAGAAAGTGAGGCCCAATAGCCAGCATACAAGCAAGAACTTTTCCATGCTATAACCTGGTATGAGCATTAAAACTTTATTGCCGTATCCAATGTTGCTCCTAGTCAGATCAGACCCGCTGAAGATAACGGACATGACTGACCTAGACCCATTAATTTCAATAGACCCACACTATGCATTTAAAATAACATCATACTATTACTGGTAAATAGTTTTGGCTTCCCCTAAAGAATCATGAGAACCATAGTTTGCTAAGAGTGCAAAGAGTTGTTAGGAGCTCCATTTCCCAGAATGGCTTAACAATCAATCCCTGTTCCCAGGGAACCCTGGGAACTGTAGTTCTGTGAGGAATAGGGGTACCCTAGCAATGCTCAGCATCCATAACAAGCTACAATTCCCAAGATTCTTTGGGTGAAGCCATGACTATTTGAAGTGTTATGATACTGCTTCAAATCTATAGCAGATACACCCCGCAGTTCTTTAAAGGTAAAGGGACCCCTGACCGTTAGGTCCAGTCGTGACCTACTCTGGGGTTGTGGCACTCATCTCGCTTTATTGGCCGAGGGAGCTTCCAGGTCATGTGGCCAGCATGACTAAGCCGCTTCTGGCAAACCACAGCAGCGCACGGAAATGCCATTTACCTTCCTGCCGGAGTGGTACCTATTTATCTACTTGCACTTTTGATGTGCTTTCGAACTGCTAGGTTGGCAGGAGCTGGGACCAAGCAACGGGAGCTCACCCCGTCGTGGGGATTCAAACCACCAACCTTCTGATCGGCAAGTCCTAGGCTCTGTGGTTTAAACCACAGCGCCACCCGCGTCCAGTTCTTTAGTAGCAACCAATTGCTTCCCCTCTTTTTCCCCCTCTGGCTGGACTTAACCAACTATTTATGTACCAAATGCTTCATGTCTGTTGACTGATTAACAAGGCAAAGAGAGGAATAGACTGAGCAATAGACGACAATCTCCCCATTTACAATCCATCTAACAAACCCCGATTGAAAATAGTTCTCTAGCAAGTTTAAAAATCCCTCCCAATCTCTTTAGATGCCACTAATCACCGAAGACGTTCCTAATAGCTTAAAAGGCCTACATTCTGAGCTCGGATGATCCAAGGAGATCAGAGCTCTGCGGCTCCATGTATGTGTCAGCACATCCGTCACTCCTGCCGCCACCCTGGCTCTGGGAAGCTGGCAGGGGGATTGGAACTGACAGGCCTCCTGCTCTCTCAAGCAAGAGCAAAAAAACCTCATCCATTTCATTGCTCCCTGGACTCCTAAGAGCAGGCACAGCCCAAGCAGACAGGGCAGGGGAGGAATATAATATGGTACCTAGGCTTATTTGAATAAAGCACGACGGCTGCTTAGGTGGCTTCTTCTTGCATGGCAGCTTTAATATTTTCTATTTCATTAAGACCGCAGCAGCAATGCAGACATTTGGAAGAGACTGTCTCCCCCAGGCAGCTGCTCCGGTGTGTGTGCCCATGGTGTAATGCAGAGGGGAACACAAGGGACTGCTGCTCTAGGACTTTGTTCAGAGCAAAAGAAATGGCATCGTGTATAGGAGCACCGCACAATTGGATGAGGCGATAATGAGGCTTTCAAGCTCCTTTCATAACACGGAGGAAGTTAGAGAATGAGAACAGCTTACAATTCTATGGCTGTCAGCTGATGCTAAATTGGGTATTATGCTATGTTGCGGGCAGCCCGCAGAGGCAGTGGTCATGGCAGAGGTCGGGCACCCATAGGCACCCACTGCAAAAATGTTGTGGGTGCTCGGGTCGCTGGGAGATGGCACCAGTGACTCAGACCCCACTATAATGGCGTAACAACCCATCTGAGAGACCTTTGTTTGCTCTGAGGAAGAGCTTCCCAGTGTTAAAGCTGGCCCAAAGGATTTTGCCCAACAATATTTTACGTGTGTGGTGCTTCTCTGCATACTCTTCTTCCCACCTTTTAAGGAATTGGGATGAATTTCCCCACCCCCAATTTATAAGTATTTCTTTTAGCTATTATGGATAACTCAAAGATTCCTTTAATGCAAGTCCAGACTTTGAAATGCTATTAGTAGGCTTGCCATACGTCAGGAAAGTTCCTGACATGTCCTGGTTTCCAGTTGTAAAAATGGCGTCAGGGGGCAATTTTGCCAAATTGGCAAAATGTCAGGGGGAAACCTGGATGTAATGTATGGCAATGTGATGTAAAAAGCAGCAAAAACACTATTTTGGGGGGAGGATTCCCAAAAAAAGCTAAACAACTTTGAAATATGGCAACCCTATTATTAGTAAACTACTATTAGCAAACTGTTAAGGATGCCATCTTGTGGCAAACGGCTAAATAGTGTTGCACAAAGTATCTCTCCAAAACTATTTGTTATTCCTTCCCTGGCCAACCAGAAACATCTGATGAAAGGCTGTAGCTCAGTGGTAAAGGGACCCCTGACCATTAGGTCCAGTCATGGCTGGCTCTGGGGTTGCGCCGCTCATCTCGCTTTATTGGCCGAGGGAGCCGGCGTACAGCTTCTGGGTCATGTGGCCAGCATGACTAAGCCACTTCTGGCGAACCAGAGCAGCGCACGGAAATGCCATTTACCTTCCCGCCAGAGCGGTACCTACTTATCTACTTGTACTTTGACATGCTTTCGAACATCTCATTTGCATGCAGAAGGTCCCAGGTTCTTCTTCTTCCTCTCATTAGCTCAGTCGGTATAGCATGAGAGTCACGGGTTTGAGCCCCACGTTGGGTGAAAGATTCCTGCACTGCAAGGACCCTCATGGCCCCTTCCAACCCTACGATTCTATGATAGGGCAGAAAGAAACCCTGGAGAATTGCTGCAAGACTGTGTGAGCAATACTGAGCATCCAAAACAGGACTTCCCTGGGAACCATATGCTAACCTTTTCTATTTCTCTTCCAAACAATGATCTCACCTTTGGGAATATGACATTATTATTTTTCAACAATGCTTGTTTTGTTTCTTACACTGCATTCAGTGCTCATGCATGTAAATATCTGGCAGTATATAGTCACTAAAAGGCAGCTACTGTGTTTACTAAGCATTTATTAAAACATGCGTTTGGGTGAATGTGTGAGGAGGAGGAGGGGAAATATTCAAAGCGCCATAGGAGGCAAATGTCAAATAAGCCTACAGTTAGAAAACCTTCATGAAGTGGTTTTGTATTAAGGATTCAACATGTTCCATGAGGACGTTCATGTCAGCAGCACAAACCTGGTACTGCTGCTTCTCGTTCTTTTTCAGAGTCTCTAATAGGCCCCTGTGGACCGGAGGCAAAGGGTTATAAGAGTTTAACAAGTGAAGCTGACTTAACGGAGTCTGCTTGATTTCTCCAATCCTCAATGCCTGTAGGACAGCAGGTGCAAATTTGGAATAATGAGCCGTAGAAGAAATGATCACCGGGCAAGTTTTATCTTGCAGTCGATCGGCAACCACCTTTGCGAGAGCTGTGTGCGTATCTAAAATGTAGCCTGTGGTATCGAACACAGAGCGAATGGCACCCAGGCAGTCGTCCTCAGAGCACCAATCAGCCACCAAATCCTGCTGAAGCCTCTCCAGGAAGTGTTCCTGCAACTGGAAGCAGCGCTGATTCTCCAGACTGCTAAACAGTTGCGTCACCAGCTGCCCGTCCCCATTAGCAATCAAGTGCAAATGTCGTTCAAGGTTGGAAGACTTCAAAATGTCCACTGCCGGTGACAGACTTTGCATTAATCGCCTCTCCTTTATATTGTACAGGCCTGTTTTTATGAATTCCGTCAAGACGTTGTTTTGATTGGAAGCACAGATGCATTTCCGTATAGGGATCCCCATCATTTGCGCATACTTAGCGGCTAGTATGTTGCCAAAGTTCCCTGTGGGAACACAGACATCAACGGGGTTCCCAAAGGAAATGATGCCTTGCTCCACAAGGTCAAGGTAGGCAGAGGCATGATAGACCACCTGGGGAAGCAAGCGAGCCCAGTTTATAGAATTTGCTGCACTTAACGATGTTCCGTATTCCACAGTGAGAAAGCCGGTAAAATCTGAATCGGTAAACATCTGCTTGATGGCAGACTGGCAAAAATCAAAATCCGATCTGACACCTATTACTTTTGTGTTTGCTTCCTGGTAGCCGACCATCTGTGATTTCTGAATCTGGCTAACTCCATCCTGGGGAAAGAGGGTGACCATGGCAATCCTTTGTTTATCCGTCTCCTTAAGCCGACTAAAACCATCCAGGACGGCACTTCCTGTGTCGCCGGAAGTAGCTACCAAGATCAGATAGTTACAGCTTTGGGGGATGCAATATGCAAACAGGTGGGGCATCAACTGCAACGCCAAATCCTTAAATGAAGCCGTTGGTCCATGAAACAGCTCCAGAAGAAACTGATTGCCTGCCAGGTGCCTAACGGGGGCAATTTTAGAACAGGTAAAATTTTCTCCATAGGCAGCCTGAACTATTTCCCATAACTTGGAAGCAGGCACATCAGCAGGATGTATGCACCTTTCCAGTATAACCTGAGCTCTTTCAGCATAGCTCGCCCCTAGTAGATGTTGCCATTCTCCTGCAGTGAATACTGGAAGCCCCATCTCAGGAACAAAAAGCCCACCATCAGGCGCCAGTCCCTCAACAAGAACATCGCTGAAATATTTCACAGAGCCTTTTGGCTCAACCTTCTTATTGCATCTTAGACTCCTGGTGGAAATGAAGCCATCTGAGTCAGAGTCTTGGTACCGCTTCACTGCATGAAGCACTTTCTCGGCAACAGCGTCGGCTGTAATTCCGTTCTCACAAAGCACGCGGACATCGTACCACTTCTTATAAAACTGCTTCCGAAACTGGAGGATGTCTCTCAGTGAGGTTCCGGGCCCCTGCCCCACAATACGGTCTACTTTCATCAACTGCAACCGATCCATGATGCTTTGCGTCGGTACGTCCAGATAGACCACAACCCCGTTTTTCTTCACGTGCTCCATGCCGGCAGCATTCATTGGGTTGGAGCCAGTAAGGGAAACGACACTTCCGGATGCTGAAAGATTTAACAAGGCTTTTCCTTCCTCTTCTAAAAATTGCTCATTGCCAACATCCTTCAATTTTTCTGCCACACTCATGTTCCAGGTTGTTTCAAGGACATCGTCGTCCACATCTATGAAGCAGGAGCCTAGTTTCTGCCCTACTATTTTCCCCACTGTCGTTTTGCCAGCTCCAGGGGGTCCCATCAGGACAATATTATTGTCCCCGACAAGAGAATGCCTAGACATCCATGCTGTCCGTGCAAGGGCAAAGCTTCTTGAAAAAATCAACTTTAAATACACATCAGAAACCATGATGCGACTCATTAGCTTCAGATGCCGATTCCAGACCACATGAAACATCTTCTTCTTTTCTCTCGAGCCAATTTCACAAGGAAAGGAAACGCTTTAAAAGAAGAGGAAGGGAAAATCCAGTGAGCCAGAAATACTTTGAACCTTAGCCACTTGACATTTAAAATAATTACTAGAATGTGAAGACTGCTCCATTTCCATCTTAGGGGAGCACGTTTTGGGGTTTTTTTTTAACAAGATCGCTCACCCATTCTGTGACCTGATCATGACAAATAAATGGTGAGGATTTTATTGAATTCCACCTTCTGTGAAATCTGTGCAGAGGGGAAAGGTTTTCCCTTTAAATCATGTGTTTGTTGTGAAATTTCTACTCTGGAAAGAAGCCACATGCTTAAAAAAATAAGCCTCTGTGCCTTCCTGCATAAAATCCTTACACTTAGTTCATTTTCTGTGCGTAGGATAGCTTAACTGTTTCCTTGGCTAAGAGCCACAAGCAGAACAGGACAGAACCACCTCTAACACTTACAATGAATACTCAATAGAGGCACTGCCTGTAGGCAGGTAATGTTCTCAGAATCAATAAAAAATCCTCAATGGAGCTCCCGAAACTGGCTGCTAGAAACACCAGTATGTACTCCATTTCTTAGACATACTGTATCACCCCTGCCCTCCCCTTGCCTTTATTTGCACATGTAAGGAAATATTAGGGGCACATTAACCCTAACTACCAGAGGATGGCAAACCTATAGAAGGTGGCAGCTGATTACAATGAATACTTTAAAACGCACGAACAAAAGCACCCAAGAGTGCAATTCAACTCCCACTGGAATGTCAAAACTTCTCCAGTCATTTAAATGGAGCCTGAGTGCACTTTATGCATTTATATAAAATCCTTTCTTTGCATCCAAATATATTTTCTTCCTTTGAAACCAACCAACCAACCAATCGTTTTGTTACATAACTTACGGTTGCAAGAGTAGCTCACTTCTGTCCCGTTATCGTCTGAGCAGGCATTGCAAAAAAATAATAACAAGCCCAGGCAAATGGCATCTGTGACGTACTCTTGTGCAGCAACCACGTACGGCTTTCTTTTCTTTTTGTAAGCCTCAATCTAGATGGAGGAGAATAAAAGAGAAAGATCAGAGTGAAGCAAATGCCGCACAAGCAAGTGCTCTCCAGAGGCAACAGAAGAACAAGCACTGGGCAAAGAGGACTCTCTCCAGCCCCAGAACATGAACACGTTGCCAAGAGTGGATTCGTTTTGTTTGCTCAGGGAAATCAACAGTGACGTCAACACGTACCACAAAGCAAACAGTGCACACACTTCAAGTCAGGAGACTAGGAAAACCTCGTATGCTTTGCCTTTTCAAAATTAAAACAATTTGGCCCTGAAAACAATATACAGTGGTACCTCGTGTTAAGTACTTAATTCGTTCCGGAGGTCCGTTCTTAACCTGAAACTGTTCTTAACCTGAAGCACCACTTTAGCTAATGGGGCCTCCCGATGTTGCCGCACAGCTAGAGCACGATTTCTGTTCTCATCCTGAAGCAAAGTTCTTAACCCGAGATACTACTGCTGAGTTAGCGGAGTCTCTAACCTGAAGCGTATGTAACCTGAAGCGTATGTAACCGAGGTACCACTGTAATCCTGCATTCTGGTAATGCTAGATGCTTAGCTCTTGCAAGTAAAATATTTTTGGTGAAAGCAGAGTTTAATGTAGCCTTGGCTAATCTGGTACCTTCCAGATGCTTTGGGAAACTCCCATCATCCCTAATCATTGGCCTTGCTGGCTGGGGCTGATGGGAGTTGGTGCTCAACATCTGGAGCAGGACAAGTTTCCCACTTTGTTCTAGACAAACAAAGCTTCCTTCACTTGCTGAGCTACTTTAATGGTGCCAGAAGAACCATTCTCATTCACCATCTTATACTGTTCATTTTTGCCCCTTGGCATCTTTTGACATGTTTATTCCATAATAAGAAGTACAGTGGTACCTCGGTTTACGAACTTAATCCATTCCGGAAGTCCGTTCTTAAACCAAAACCATTCTTAAACCGAGGCACGGTTTCCCTAACGAGGCCTCCCGTCGCCGGTGCCCTTCCACCATTCGGATTCCATTCTTAGACTGAGGTAAAGTTCTCAAACCAAGACACTCTTTCTGGTTTTGTGGAGTTTATAAACCAAATCGTTCTTTAACCGGACTGTTCTTAAACCGAGGTACCACTGTATGCAGCCTGTAAGACAAGAGGGCATAAATGTCCTGAAGGGACTCCTCCATTCTCCATGCACAGGGGCAGGGATATCTGTGGTCCTCCAGTGGTTGTTGGACTACAACTATCACTTGCAGCCAGCACAGCCATTGGCTAAGGAGTTGTAGGCCAACAGCATCTTCAGGGGTGGAAGTCTGCTAGTTATAGTCAACTAGCATAACAGAAAAGTACGACATTCACACAGCAATTGTTTTCCATATTCCATGCTCCCACTTTTTCTGTGCTATTCCAAGTCTTCTGGGGCTTGGAGCAGGAACCTTCTCCCCAACTCTATTCCATCATCCAGCTAAAGCTTTTTTAAAAAATAAAATAAAAATTCAGGTGCATTTCCTGATGGATAAGTAATTGCAATGAGTCCCAGGTTATGGTTTGAAGGCAAATGAAACAATTTGCTGAAGCAGTGCTGGGCTGGTCACTACTTGGATGAAAGAAAGGTGGGGTATAAAGGCATAAAAAAGTATTTCTTTAATTACATTTCCATGGTGACCTTTACATTTAATATTTGTAGTGATTTTGTTTGTTCTACTGCATTACTAGAATACCTCCAATGTGCTTTAACTGTAACTTTATTCTTTTTAAGTTGCTTACTTTCTTCTATTTAGAAAATTTAGCTGATGTATACAAATGAATGCAGGTCACAGAGCTTATACTTCTTCAGCAGCAGCTTGTCTCTCTACAGGAATATGTGCTGATTCCTTTGGGAAACCTAGATTTACATGCAAGAAACAGACAAAAAGTGGTGACTGGGGCAGAAATCAGCAGAGTCCTTCGGCGGTGTGGGGCCATGACTGTGACTGTGCCAGTGCAAATATTTAACTCACAGTTCTTTGCCCTTCCCTGGCTGAAAAACATGGCTGCAATTCACCATCTATGTAGAACACTGGCCTTCTGGGACATGGCTGGTTTTCTGAACTACTGTACACTAAAAGTATTATATTTTATGCAGTTATTGTCACACACCCAATGTGGCCCCGCTGAAATAGATCCAGGCTGAAATTTGATGAATACTAACATGGGCATAGCCAGGATTTGGGGGGGGGAGGCAAGCCTTTTGTGGGGGAGGGGGGCAGAACCTCAGTTTGCTATGTATTTTTATTGATTGTGGGGCAGCTGCTCCCCCCCTTGGCTACGCCCATGAATACTAATGTAGGTACACATAAAGCTCCCATAAAGGCACTGCTACCCCACTTCCAGTAATGTGTGCTGACCTACTTTAACCAGAAAGCAATGAATTGAATAATATTTCTATAGCTCTGATTCCAAAGAATTCAAATCTATCCCAAGGATTTGCCCTTAAAATACCATAGATCTGAGTGATGTTCCCTTGGAAACCCCAAACTGTTTTTTCCCATTACATTATCATTGCAACAAAACTGTTGAAGAAAAATTTGAATATCTATCTGTCTCAGGTCAGACATAGGAAAAGTTAAAGGGACCCCTGACCATGAGGTCAAGTCGTGACCGACTCTGGGGTTGCGGCGCTCATCTCGCTTTACAGGCCGAGGGAGCCAGCGTACAGCTTCCGGGTTCATGTGGCCAGCATGACTAAGCCGCTTCTGGCGAACCAGAGCAGCGCACGGAAATGCTGTTTACCTTCCTGCCTATTTATCTACTTGAACTTTGACGTGCTTTCGAACTGCTAGGTTGGCAGGAGCAGGGACCGAGCAACGGGAGCTCACCCCATTGCAGGGATTCAAACCGCCAACCTTCTGATCAGCAAGTCCTAGGTTCTGTGGTTTAACCCACAGCGCCACCCGAGTCCAGTTCTTTAGTAGCAACCAATTGCTTCCCCTCTTTAAACTGGCAAATAACATCCAAAAATAAGATTGCCATGAGCAATTCAATACATATTTTAGCCATGCAGCATAGATGATTACAATAACTATGATGTAACATGGAAGCAGTAAGTTGGTATTTCCAATACTTCTTTGTGCCATTAGCTGTTGTACAACATAAAAGAGAAAACAGAATTTGTGGATAAGCTTTAAATAGCACCCATTTATGAAAATTTTAAAAATATCCAGTGATTTGAGAATTGCCTTGCAATTCTCTTCCTCTTCCTGTGCAGGCATCAGTTACTATATTAAACAATCAGAGTGCAATTGCAAAGCATTTTCTATAACTTGCACCTAGCAATGCCAGTAGCAATGACCCCAATTCAAAGCAGAATCCGACTTCTAAGAAGGCTGGAAGAACAGGAGTACGGCAAGAATGAAGTGAAGGGTCAATGTATTAATTCAAATGTGATCATAACCAATATGAATTGTCTTAGTTATCACTGCTTCTCAGCCAGCAGTGGCCAGCTTTCTTCCATAGACAACACGTGTGAATCTTCTCAAATGTCGTTTTAGTTATTATTACATTTACATCCCACACTTCTACAAAGGACATCAAGCAGCATAAGAAGAGTCTTCTGGATCGGACCAACGACCTAGTCCAATACAGTGGTACGTTGGGTTAAGTACTTAATTTGTTCCGGAGGTCCGTATTTAACCTGCAACTGTTCTTAACCTGAAGCACCACTTTAGCTAATGGGGCCTCCAGCTGCTGCCGTGCCGCTGGAGCATGATTTCTGTTCTCATCCTTAAGCAAAGCTCTTAACCTGAAGCACTATTTCTGGGTTAGCAGAGTCTGTAACCTGAAGTGTATGTAACCTGAAGCGTATGTAACCCGAGGTACCACTGTACAGTACTCTATTCTCATACTGATCAACCAGATACCTAGGGGAAGCCTACAAGCAGAATTTGAGCACAAATGGTATTCAGAGGCCTATTGCCTCCAACATCCCCCACACCAAATGATAACAGTGTGGCACTTACTTCAAGAACTGTGTACCAGCACCTTTTTGATTCTTAAAAAACAAAAACAAAAAACCACCACTGGGATCTGCCTAGCTCTGCTGAGCAAATTTATTGTATTGCCAATTTACTGGGCTGCAGTTGTGAATGCATTCATGTATACATCTGAGCTCTGCGTAGGAAACCCACGGGTTGCGCGTCTTGCACTTGACTGCTTTGGGGTTCTGCTGCTTTCTTCCCATGTGTGCAAATGTCAGCCTACTCGCGTGGTGAATCCGATGCCGGCGGGCCCACCAGACCTCATGCATGCCACAATTCAAACACCCTTTAAACTTTATTCAGCGACCCGTGACTTTCCTCTCCGCTGCAGCAGAAACAGAGCAACGAAGAGTACCCCTTCTTCTTCAAGATATGGGGCGGCCCCCCGGTCTCGTCAGTGGGTGGGGAGGGAGGCACCTGCTCCAATGCAGCGCCTCGAGCAGGATGCGGACCGAGTCTCTCCCTTCAGGGCTACCAGAGGGCGACCCACCCGTTCCCCCCATTCCCTGCCAAGGCTGCCAAGAGCAGAGGGGAGGCTGCTCCTCGTGAGCAGGGAAAGGATCCATGCACGTAGCATGGATCCGAAAAGGAAGGAAGGAATCCGTTTCAAGGCACGCAAAAAAAAATTTAAATTAAAAGCCCTGCCCTCCCATAAAGCAGCTCTCCGCCATTGCTCTAACCACATGCAGGCAGACCTACCTGCTACTACGCGTGCGCGAACTCCCACGCCGGCGGCGTCCTCCTTCCTATCTCTGTGCAGTATCTCTACGGCGGCGTCCTCCCACCCTGCCCCTGCTGCGCCTGCGCGCCATTCCTTTCCTCCCCGGCTTCGCTCATTGTTCGCGGCACAGTCCCGGAAATGGCGTCACAAAGCCTCTCTCCCGTTCCACACACACACAAACACGCGCGCGCGTTGCTAAGCGGTGGTTTCCAAGGGCGACCAAACAGTGCCGCTCGTTCTAATGCGCGGCAGCCGAGGAGGCTTCGAACGGGAGCGGAAGAGGGCTCGGAGGAGAGACAGGAGAGCGGGGTAAGGCGAAGAGAGGGAGGCGGGGAAGGGATGGGAAGGGCGGGCAGGGAGCAGGGAGCAGGGAGAGCAAGAGGGACTCTGAGCGGGTGCAGACGGCGCGCGTGGGAATGCGAGGCAGGCAGGTCGTTCGCCCTGGACTCCTTGCGTGTTGGTAGATTGATACACCGCCTTCTCTCATAAGGAGCTCAGAGCGCTGCACGTGCTTCTCTCGCACACTTTTTTTTTTGGGGGGGGGGTCCAAATCTCACACATTTTTAACTTCACAACAGCCCTGCGAGGTAGGTCAACTTGAGAGAGTGGCTGGCCCGAAGTCACCCAGTGAGCTTCTTGGCGAAGTGGGGTTTTGTAATCCAACAACATCTCAAAGGCTAAGATATCATCATCATCATCATTATCATCAATCTCATCTCTGCCTGTTCAGATAAGCAGCAGTAGCAGCAGTTCTCCAAAGCCTCGCCTTTCCCAGATCTGTCACCTTGACAGCCTTTTAACCGGAGGTTTTTTTTAAACCCAGACCCTGAACGAAAAGCATTTGTGTATTTTTGGGAACCATGACCCGTAATAAAATTTTTAAAAATTGTATGCGCTTTGACATTGCATTATAGCATTTCTGGAGCCTATTCCGATAGCTGCTTTTAACTTGTGCAGCATACATCTTGCACATATGGCAGCTGACGTGTGGCAAAACACATCGCCCGATCACTTGGCAGGATGGTGTTAAAACTATCCAAGCTACCGCAGGGTGAGGTTTAACATAACTCATGGGTTTCCTCAGCCAAGTGCAGAAGTACAATAAGACCTTCCTCACCCACTTGGCAGGACAATTCAGGTGTTAGGTTGTAGAGACTCGGCATGTGATGTCGTTACTTGGAAAAATGGGTGAGAAACCCGTGGTGCTCCAATGTGGTTGGACGATTCTCTGCAGTCCTGATCACTGGTCGTGCTGGTAGGGGCTGTCCCAACAACTTCTGGCCCAGGGTCAACTCTGTGCAGACCTAGAGAGGAGGCTGGGAGTGATAATGTGAGCGATATTAGGGCAAACCGTGGAACTGGGATGGTTGAAATGTTGAGGTCAAAGGGTAATAGTGACCAGCCAAGGAGGAATGTGCAAACGAGAAGAATACAGAGTGTAAAAGAAGGAAGGGGAGGGTAAGAAGTATGTGCCTGGGGGACGGGATGCAGGGAGAAAAACCTGAAAGGAGAGGTGGAATGGTGTTTATCAGACAAAATGTGACAGGCAGTTCACTTTTTAAAAGATTTTTTTTTAATTTAAAAAAATATATTCAAAAGTTACAATACATTTTCAATCAATGTATCCTCTCCACAGACACATATATTTTAAGACAGTTCACTTTAGAAGTCTGGCAATTTGAATTATCTGCAGACTGTATCACTGTGAAAATGGCAGCAATGTGCATGGAGGAGAGCATTTACAACCTTCTACCTTACAATCTGGATAAGTCTTGCAAGGCACCTAGGTATGTGGGTAAGGATACTTGGGACTCATTCTGACAAACCTTTTATACTTGTCAATCAGTGATTGACCTGTTCCTATGGAAAGTGTTGCAATAATTTTTCTGCTCAAATGAATTTTGTATCTCCTATCATGGTGGCACTGTGGGTTAAACCACAGAGCCTAGGACTTGCCGATCAGAAGGTCGGCGGTTCAGTTCCCCATGACGGGGTGAGCTCCCGTTGCTCGGTCCCTGCTCCTGCCAACCTAGCAGTTCGAAAGCACGTCAAAGTGCAAGTAGATAAATAGGTACCACTCCAGCGGGAAGGTAAATGGTGTTTCCATGCGCTGCTCTTATTCACCAGAAGTGGCTTAGTCATGCTTGCCACATGACCTGGAAGCTGTACACCGGCTCCCTCGGCCAATAAAGCGAGATGAGCGCCGCAACCCCAGAGTCGACCACGACTGGACCTAATGGTCAGGGGTCCATTTACCTTTACCTTTTATCATACTACAGCCTTGGAATTGAGAAGGGACATTTGGGTGCATTCACATGGCAGTTTATTCTGTTTTTACGACAGAATATGTCTGGAACTATAGTGGAATATAGTGCAAGTTTATTATTCATTTCTGTGTTATTTACTTCCCGAAAAAAATCTGTTAGCAAATAATATGGAAATGAGTGCTAAACTTGCATTATATTCCACTATAGTTTCACTGTAATCCACTATAGTTCTGGAAGTGACTTTTACATCATGTGAAAGCTCAAATATAATTTTGAGATTTTGCCTTTTTCTTTTTTGCTTCCTAGTATTTAATGCTGTTCTCCTTTCTTTTCCATCTTTTTAATTTTTCAAGATATGCTTCGTATCCTCTCATAGCATACTAGTGTGGCTGATATATAAGGAATTGCTGCAAATTGCAGTCAAAGAGAACGCTCCCCAGCTCTGTCTTATGTGGTTAGGATTTTTATTGCCTGAACCACTAATGGCAGAATTATACAATGGACACGTCTTTTTGAATATACGGCAATCAATAACTGAAATTTAATTTCACCAGCTCAGGCAAATGTTATGCCTTTCTCATTCATGTGACCCAAATCACTTGAAGTCATGGCAGACCAAGAGAGAAATTCAATATAATCACTATAAAGTGATAAAATGAATGAGAAACAGTGTTTTCAAAGCCAGTAAAGAGAATCACTTTGGAACAGCAATTCCCTATTTTTGCTGACGTTTATTCCACTGTTGATTTAACTCTGGATAGGTGTGCAGTGTATAATACCAAGCTATGGCTTAATGGGACCATGTGAAGGTGTCACAGTCACTTATTTCCTCCCCAGTCTTTATTACTCCCACCCTGTGCTCAACTAAGCCCAGTTTTGACTTAGCATGTCACCTGAACCTGGGCTTGTAGTTATAAACTCTCCTTAGCTGTGATTCCTGCATTGTGGGGAGTTGGGCCAGGTGATGCTTGGGGCTCCTTCCAGTTGTACAATTCTATGATTCCTTGCTACAGCCAAGAACAAACTTTGCACGGGAGTCGGGAAGACTGGGGCAGAGCAAGGGGACTACAACCTCCTTGAGGCGGCCCATTTGCATGGTCCTGGTGAGCCATAGTTTGGCTTACTGTGTCATGTGAACCAGGTCAATGGGTGTTGCTGATTTCAGGCACAAATGAGATCAGAACAATGTTATTTCTTTTCAAATAGTTCATTTTTTACTTTGATAGACAACAGTCATTAAGGGACAGTGCTCAAGAAGACAGTGGTCTGTTGGGGGGGGGGAATAGCCTGTAGCTTCTCTTTCAGCTCTAATTATTGTGTGTATATTTTCTCTTCACTAAAGATATGTATCGACATTGAAAACGTATGTAAAAAATACAATACAGCAAAGTAAAGCACCGTGGAAAACCATAGGACCACCAAAAGTCCAGGTGCCAAATCCAAAAGACTTCCTTCAGAAACATTCAAAGGAACCAAAGTTACCACAGAGTATGTTTCATTAATTTGAATATGTTTATTAAATGTATACCATTTGTATATCTTTTTCCAGTGCATAGAATCGTAGAATATAGTCCCAACTCCCTGCAGTGCAGGAATCTAAACGAAAGCATCCATGAGAAATGGCCATCCAATGCCTGCTTAAAAACCTCCAATGAAGGAGAGTCCACAACCTCCCAAAGGAGACCGCTCCACTGCTGAACAGCTCTTACTGTCAGAAAGTTCTTCCTGATGTTTAGCTGTAATCTCCTTTCTTGTAACTTGAAGCTATTGGTTCAAGTTCTACCCTCCAAGCCAGGAGAAAACAAGCTAGCTCCATCTTCCACGTGACAGCCCTTAAGATATTTGAAGGTGGCTATCATCTCTTCCCTCAGTCTCCTCTTTTCCAGGCTAAACAAAACACAGTGTGACCTTCAGCCACTCCTCATAAGGCTTGGTACAAAGCAAAAGAACAAATCATGTAAAAATATCTGTAAATGCAAGATAAAAACTGTGCAGCCAAACAAAGCTGCCAAGAACAGAAATCAGCCATTCCAATTCATTCTCAGAAGAAATCTCCAAAGCCTCGTAAGAAAGGATGTGTGATATTAACTTCCACTAGGAAGTTTCCACCAGAAGTAAAAAGTATTCACTTCTAGAGTGAGATCATCCCACAGACTTGGGGCCACTGCTGTAAAAGCCCTACTTCTAGCAGCAGATATAAGGATTGCCTGCAGAGATGGTAACTGCTAAACACAGGGAGCAGGGAGCTGATATAATGAAAGCCTACCAAACCTAAGCCTAAAATATTTATTTCATTTTAATCTCATCCTTTATCTGAGGAGTACTCAGCGTTGTTCTCCCCCTCCCCCCATTTTTTTATTCTAATGGCTACCCCAGAAGATATAATGACTTGCCCAAAGTCAGTACCATTGCTAAGTAGTTATTTGTATTCCAGTCTTCCTAAGCCTAGGGTAATATTCTGACTACACCACATTGATGAATATCCCAGGCCACGTAAAATTTCACTACAATTTTACCCAGTTTAACATCCAGTAATATCTACTGTATTCTCTGGACACATGGGCAATTCTGTTCTAGTGATTTTAAGGACCATGTGTTAGTTGGCTGCTTGTTTAGTTTTTGCCTCTGATCTGGATGTGCAAGGCTAGAGATCAAGGCTTTTGTTAATCGTGCCAAGTCTGCATATTTTAAGGAAGACTTAAGTTGGCCAATCCACACCATGTTTGGGAAAGCTCAGCTATTTAATAGAGATCTCCACTGAAGTCCCCTTATAGTGCTTAAAATGGAAGTGTTTGCTTATAAATGTATATATTGTCAGAAATAGTGGTTAGAGAATGTGACATTTTGTTTTCACAAATGGATTTTGGGAATTGTGACAAGTCCAGGAGCATTACAGTTGGACCCCAAGTAACCAGGAGCCTCAGCGTTGCTGACTCCAAATGTTTTTCTAATATTATTATTTGTTATATACCTACTACAAAAAAAGTTTCAGTGTGACATGCAATATGAAAAATAGAGTTAGGGAAAACAAAACAAAAAACAAAAAAATTAAAAAGAACAAGAAAAACTTAAAATGTTCATAGACTAATTATAAAAGCAGCAGACAAGAACTCACCTCCCTCCAGCTACACACAATGACACACAAAAAGGTATGAAACTTTTCAAAATAATGTGTGGGTATTTTCCTGAAGCACAATATACCGTATTTTTCGCTCTATAAGACGCACCAGACCACAAGACGCACCTAGTTTTTGGAGGAGGAAAACAAGGAAAAAAATATTCTGAATCTCAGAAGCCAGAACAGCAAGAGGGATCGCTGTGCAGTGAAAGCAGCAATCCCTCTTGCTGTTCTGGCTTCTGTGATAGCTGCACAGCCTGCATTCGCTCCATAAGACGCACACACATTTCCCCCTTACTTTTTAGGAGGGAAAAAGTGAGTCTTATAGTGCAAAAAATACGGTAGTTAGGTTTTTTCATGTACATTTACTTAGCTTTTTAAGCCTTTATGGCAATATGTCATCAAGTTGTTTTGTTTCTTTCCGCAACTATTTTGAAATGTATCTTTTGCCCTTCACTGGGATGTCTTGGGCAATGGCTTAAATATTGTTGATCTTGATAGTTTACAGCAGTTACTTTATTCATTTATCATCCAGGACATGACAAGTCCCTCTCTACCCAGTCCTTCGTGAGCTGTCACCTCTCCCTTCTTACACATCACTTCTTATACTTGCTGCTCCCCAAAATAATCCTCCTTATGATGCAAAGTGTCGTAAGGAAACGAGCTGTCTAGGGCTGGGAGATCAGAATCCAGAAAATTGGGGGCAAGGGTGAAGGTTGAATTAAAGGCATAGACTTAGCAGAATCCTTAGATGAACATTTTAAAAAATGCAATTCATTTTGTGGCTTTTTATATATATTTTTTTAAAAAATACAGGAAATAAACATCAAGGAGGTAAGAAAGTGAAACCAGGTGTGCCTAAATTGTCAGATCACCCACTCATGGGAATTCAGAGTTCAAAGAATTTCATAAGCACAAATGCAGCTAATGTCATCATGGGGGTGCCTAAGAAACCTCTACCAGCTTGTGTTGACCGACGACAAGGCGACAAATACGTCCTTGAAACTTCAGGACTCGTTCCAAAATATCTCAAGAAAAAGGTATGCCTTATCAAAATGATGTGGTGCATTTACTAACAGTGAAATGCTATACATGCCTCCTTAGACATAAGTCCTGTTGAGTTAAATGGGGCTTACTCCCAGGCAACATCAACCCATTTGCCTTGCGGGAATCCCTTGTGGACGACCACAGTGCCTGGAGACAGGCAGTCAAGTTGTGTATCCATAGCAGTGACCAAAAGAGAAAAGACTGCTTGAAGGAGCACAGAGAGAAGAAACGCCGTGGTACATCTGCAGCAGCACAACTAGACACCTTCATCTGCAACAAGACATGTCTCTCCCACATTGTTCTCTACAGCCACAGCAGGCGCTGCAACCTTTCAGCAGCTTGACCTCGCCCCCAGAGGCGCACTCCTCCATTGTCTCCCAAGAAAGACAGGTGCCAATATCAACTCCCAAGCATAGGACTGCAACATAAGGCTCACTTATTTGCAATACTGAGTGAGCCAGACAAGCCATTGGTGTGATCCAGAAGGCTCCTCTGATGTTCTTAGGGCACGGGCAAAATTTTTAGAAACCAGAAGTGCCTGACCCTGAATATCTTTGTTGGGAATCTTAGTATTTTTAGCCAAAGTGAAGTAGTGGACATTAATGAGAAGTAGGGATATTTTTGAGTATTTTATAAAAGGTGTTAGATGTTTAATATCATAACGGAAGTCACATGTATTTAAAAGCAACAACAGATCAACTGGAGAATCCCATCCATCTCCAGATCAGTCCCTTTGCCCACAAGGGTACCAGCTACACTCACCTTCTGCATGCTTCATTATTCATAGGAAATGGAATAATTTTTCTGCTAAGGCTGCAATCCTGTATCTACTTACCTAGGAATTAGCAGCATTGAATTATGTGGGGCTTATGTCTGAGTTGGTATGTATAGGAGGATTGCACTGTGAATCTATAGTTCTGAAGTCTAAAGGTCCCTAGCCAACATTTCCATAAATCTTATAGGCTTAGTGTGTGTTTCTCCATTATTTTTGTATTTATTTTCTAAAGGTTTTTTGGTACTTTTGCAAAACCTCATGCCTGTTGATATGTACCACTTGCATGTAGATGCTGCTGTTGGCTACATAAGGATTCATACCCAAATGAATGAGTGCACTATTAGTATATACTAGGATTAATGAGAAAAAGTTCAAAGTAGTCTTTTTCTTTCTATAAAAAAAAAGAAAAGCAAAAAAAGTTATATTACATAAGGGTCTTTGTTGTTGATGAGGACGACGACAACAACAAAAGTATATGAATATCTGGAAGGTGCATTTTTCTTGTAGGATTACGGCATTACTCCGAAATATGTAACTAAGCGAAATGAAGAAGTAAAGAGAGCCCAGGAAGAGTATGATGCCTATGTCAAGGAAACTCTCAGACAAAAAGCCATGAAACGGCTCTCTGATGAAGACAGGGACAGTCTTCTTGAGGTATGTGGGTTGACTTGAATTAGACAGACTGAGGCATAAAAGATACATTTGTACAGGCACGAATGGGAAAGACTTTATGAATAGCATTGCAACTAAGAAGGGTAGATTTTCACTAGATGGAGCTCTAGAATAGTTATCTGCAGGACTGAGCAAGTTGGATGTGACAGAAATGTTTACAAAGTCTTTTCTGGAAGCTAGATTCCATATCATCACACACTTCATTGCATCAGCAGTAGTGGACCACTGTGGAGCCCAACTGCAGTTAAAGGCATGTCAGAAGGTTTTGTCCCACTTTAAAGAATAATCGGTAGCCAATGTCTTGAGGTTTTTTTTTAATGTTACAGTGTGCGGAAAATACAGTTGTGCAAAGCAATCTGTGCATGTTTAATATGAAGTAAATCCCATGGTGTTCAGTGCACCTCACTCGCAGGAAAATGTATATAGGACTGTGAGCCTATAAATGTTTACTCAGAGGAAAGTCTTACTGAGTTCAGTGGAGCTTAGCTTACACTCAGCTGAGTATAGCAGCCTTTCTCAAACTTGTGACCTCCAGCTGTTTCTGGAGTCTCAACAATCATGGCCAGTGGATAGGGATAATACAAGATGTCCAAAACATCTGGATAGGGATAATACGAGATGTCCAAAACATCTGGAGGTCTCCAAGTTGGAGTATAGGATTGCAGTCCTATATATATATATATATATATATATATATATATATATATATATATATATATTGCTTTCGTAGATTTTCACGGGTACAGGAATGCAGGTTTTGGTGTCTTTGGGTGTCTTCCCGTGTAAGAGTCGGGGTGTCTGTGCGACGTTTCGACGAGGTCTCACTCGTCATCTTCAGGCTGGTGCTTTCGGCTTCTTGTTACTGGAACAGAGCAGAATCTGGTGTTTGAGTTCCTATAAATACTGTTGAGGGGTGTGGTGTATAGCCTCCAACGTTCTGGGCAGAGAGGAAGTTCCTAGATTAGTGTGCCTCTTCTTCTTTTGTTCCTTAATTACTTGAGGGATATCTTGAGTGATTTCATGAGTGATATTCTGAATACCACTGGGTGGGTCATTAAGTGTAGATTAGTTGCTAAAGCTTTTGTGTCTTGACCTCTTGAGCTTGTGAAGAGTTTTTCTGAGAAGATGGCTGTGCTGCATTTAGTTGTGCTCTGGCTTGGCTTCGTGTATAGGGGCGAGCTGTGGTTTTGTGCCGAATAAATGCACGTATCGCAGAACACAAGAATGCCGTCAAAAAAGAAGAAAAAACTTCCTCTCTTTTCCAACACATGAAAGAAACAGGACACGAAATTAATTTTGCAGATTCCAAATTGCTCTTTAACATGGAACATCACCACAAGAGAATAATCATGGAAGCCATCGAGATAGAGAAACACCCTCACAACATGAACAAGCGTGACGACACGTCCCGCCTGCCAGACATCTGGAAATTAGCCCTCCCCTCAAAAACCGACACCAGAACCAGAGGCACACAGAACGCCGTCACCAATCAACCACACCAGACCCAAACCCAGACCCTCTCCACAGACATATTACAGACTCCATCCAGTAGCCAAACTATAGTGGCACCTCCGGATGCTGCACCCCCCTGCAATCCCTACACAGATCTGGCTGGCACAAGGCACAAAACCACAGCTCGCCCCTATACACGAAGCCAAGCCAGAGCACAACTAAATGCAGCACAGCCATCTTCTCAGAAAAACTCTTCACAAGCTCAAGAGGTCAAGACACAAAAGCTTTAGCAACTAATCTACACTTAATGACCCACCCAGTGGTATTCAGAATATCACTCATGAAATCACTCAAGATATCCCTCAAGTAATTAAGGAACAAAAGAAGAAAAGGCACACTAATCTAGGAACTTCCTCTCTGCCCAGAACGTTGGAGGCTATACACCACACCCCTCAACAGTATTTATAGGAACTCAAACACCAGATTCTGCTCTGTTCCAGTAACAAGAAGCCGAAAGCACCAGCCTGAAGATGACGAGTGAGACCTCGTCGAAACGTCGCACAGACACCCCGACTCTTACACGGGAAGACACCCGAAGACACCAAAACCTGCATATATATATATATATATATCTACTCAGAAGAAAATTGCATGGAGATCAATGGGGCTTATTCCAGTGTAAGTATGCATTGCAGGGTGGTGAACTGCTGCCCAGCAGGCTGAACCATTAAGCAATTTTATTTTTTTTGCCCCTCCAACATGTACCAATTTTTGCCTGCAGCAGTAGCAGAATCTGCATCAAGTAACAACACAGCATTGGGCTGGGCAGAGAGATAAGCCCAGCCTCTTAATGGGAAGGGAAGCACCAACGTCCCCACTCTTCAGATCAATAGTCTGAAGAGGCAGAGGGGGCTCAGTTCCCCCACCCCTCTCTGATGCTAAACTGGGCAGAGAGGTCCCTAGTATGTGTCTTCTAGTCATGTATTTATGTGTACCTTCATTTGTATGTGTGCTCTGATGTATGTACCTGTATGCGTGTATATATGGTGTGCGAATGCATGTATGAATATAGGGTGGCTTCCCAGAGGGCCTGTATAAGATTGCAGCCTTGTTGTGTTACTGTATAATGCTGCCGTATACTAATTCGTCTCTTTGTATACTCCAAATAGGGTCTCAAGAAGAATTGGGAAGACGTGCATCACCAATTCCAAAGCCTTTCCGTTGAAATAGATACACTACCAAAGAAACTTCACAAAGAAAGGCTGGAAGCAGAGATGAAACAGCTGGAACATGACATTCAGACAATTGAGAAACACAGAATTATTTATATTGCAAACAAATGAACAGGGCATCCTTGGGGGGGGGGGAATCCTCTGGGGTTGAAAACAAATACTACTTTCACTATATGCCCATATATTCATCTGTAGATGAATACTTAGGTTTTGACAAGTTAGGTAGAACTTTAGCTATATTTTATTTTTGAAAGTTTTAAAATATCTATTTTTTCCAAAATAAATATATCTATTTATTTATTTCCTGATTGTTCAGTGACCTATACTTTATTTTTAAAAAGCACCCCGAAAGTTTCATTGTTCATGTAACATGCTGTACAGCAATAATTCAAATAAGATGATAAATTAAGAGAGTATGGGAAATAAATGTATAATAAAGAGTTGCTAACTAAAGCTCCAAGTTCCTTCTATTTGTGGTTTGGATTCTACATTACCCAACAGCCAGGAAACAGTGTAATCTTCCTTTAAAGGTGAAAATAGGGGCAGTAAATGGAATGTGATGCTCACCAAAGCAGCTCTATAAATCCAAAGCACTTGATGTTTAAGGCATGCTCAAAGAACAGGTATATTCCAGGATTAAAGTATTATAAGATTTAGTGAACAAGACAAAGTTAGACCCATTGCAGCTCCTACATCTTGCCAAATTGTCTAGCTTTACAGCACTTCCAAACCACATTTGCATTTAAGGTCATGGGAATGTGAGCAGGCTTTGTCATCACAAGTCCAAAACATTAAGATTTTTTGTGGGTTAGAACTGAGGCATGAACTCTGCTTCACACATTAACTGCACTGTATACAACGCAAATGGCATTGTACTAGGCTGTGCATTTTCCAGACTTGCAGAGCATTCTAAATTCCCCTTCTGCCAGGGTTAGATTGAATTACTGTATCCTTCCACTCAGCTCTGCCTTCTGAACCTGCCTCCCAGTGGCTTCTGAATGTGTGGATGAGTGGAAAGCCTGCTTGTGGAAAGCTAGCAGAAAGCCCCCAAACAGTGAGGGGCTGAGACAGTCTGGGATCCATTGCATCCCAAGCTAATCCCACTGCCATCACGTAACAGCATCAATCCTGATCAGATTCAGTTGCTGAGAGAGCCTGGAGCTGGAGCAGCAATTGGACTCAGTCCTCTCCCACCTTCCACTGCAACTACCATGAGCAGCTGGGCTGTGGAAATGACAGTAGTTCCACCTCCCTGCAAAGCCCTGCCAATGGTGTTTGGATTGTGTCCTAAATCACATACAGGACATCCCTCTCACCAAACTTCACAGAAAGTCCCTGGAATTGCAAATATTCTTGTTAATTGCCTGGTTCCTATACACCAGCATGGGACGATTTGTTTAACAAACCACACAACCTGTACTGCAAGTGATCAAGCAAGCCATGGTTTATTTCTCCAAAGGGTTTCCCCCCCCCCCAGCTGTTTTTGTCTCATGCCTTTGTCATTTAGTGAGCTCCTGGTGTGGGATGGTCAAACAAACCATGGTTAAAGAAGCAATACCGCAAAATGTCAAGCTATAGTTAAAACAAGTGAAGATTTGTAAGATTTGTAATCATGGCTTCGGATCATGGTATTGGCAGTAAAACCACAGGTAAGCTGCTGGGCAGGCTCAGGCATCGCGCTAAGCCATGGCTCAACAAACCATAGTTATGCCATAGTGTAGTGTTGCATGTGTCTCAGCAGTTTGGGACAAGGCAGTTTGTTCCTACTTTCACTTCAGGGTGGGAATTGGGCAGTGAATAAGAGTCAATGCCTTATTAAATAATTCTCTGCCATTTATCAGAATACTGTAATGGATTTTTAAAAAGTAATTAGATATAGGTAAATTCATCCCATGGGCTGTTTGTACCCTTAAAGGTAAAGGGACCCCTGACCATTAGGTCCAGTCGTGACCGACTCCGGGGTTACGGCGCTCATCTCGCTTTATTGGCCGAGGGAGCCGGCATACAGCTTCCGGGTCATGTGGCCAGCATGACTAAGCCGCTTCTGGCAAACCAGAGCAGTGCACGGAAACACCGTTTACCTTCCCGCTGGAGTGGTACCTATTTATCTACTTGCACTTTGACATGCTTTCAAACTGCTAGGTTGGCAGGAGCAGGGACCGAGCAACGGGAGCTCACCTCGTCGGCGGGATTCGAACTGCCAACCTTCGGATCAGCAAGTCCTAGGCTCTGTGGTTTAACCAACAGCGCCACTCACGTCCCATATATACTTCACCAAAATCCAACCTGAATAAAAATGACTTGCAGCGCTACTGCCGAAAGATGCATAGGATACATTCAGCTATAACACTGATCATTAACCAAGGCTAGGCAAATTAATTTGTGCATGAGCTATGTGCCATTGTATTTATCCCACACACTTCCCACCTTTCTCTCAGTGGGGAAGCAAACAATGGAAAGGCTGGCTTAGTGTTACACCCAAAGCCGTGCTCATTTGTTTCTCCTAAGCAAATTGTGATTGGCGAGCTTGTCCTAGTCTTCACTGCCATGGTTTGTGAGCAACCACAAGCTGCTGGTTCAGAAATAATGCTAGGACAGCTGCTCTATGGTTTGTTTCCCCTTCATTCTGCACCCAAGTGTTAATGGTGCTGCTCTTTCCCTCTTCTTACACTGCCAGTGTTGTGCTCTTCCAGTCTTTGAACACCACAATGGAACAGGATGCTCTTTGCTACTTGATGCACATGGAAGCATCTATCAAGTCAACATATGGAACAGACATATCTCTTTCCATTTAAAACAGATGTGTACTTTTCATAAAGGTCATCAGCATGGCTGATTACTGGGGGTGGGGGGAATTGCTGTAATGAAAAACATTCAAGCTACAGACACATGGAAAACATTCTTATTCAATTCTCTCTCTCTCCAGGAAGTTTGACAAAATGCATTTAGAGAATCCTAGAAATGTTGTTCTATCTTTATGTATATGTAAAAGAACTGCCAGTGATGGGATTGGCAGCATTTTTCAATTGGCTCGTGTGCCCTTGCCAATATAGCAAAAGGAACAAAGGTGAATAAACACAATTGAGATTTCATTAGAATACTTTCTTTCATTAGAATACTAAGAAGAAATGTCAAGTTGTTTTTATAGGACAATCTGTTCTCATTGCTGTTGGGTGTATCTTGACTTGCACCAATTATGAACAGATGAAGGTGCTTGAGATCCTTGTTCTCTCTAACCTGTGTCAGTCTCCCAATATTTTAGGCCCAAAGCTATGTGAGCTCTTTAGAACCTGGGAACTTCTACATGTAACCTATGGCCCAGTTTGCATGTCACAATAAACCATAATTTAGTAGCGCAAAGGAAATAAACCACAATCTCAGTGTTAACAGTGTGTAGGGTAGGAGCAGAGGGGGTATTTCACTCCCAACAAACCACAGTTTGTTGTGAAGGTTTGATCTTGGCTTACTGATTGTGGTTTCTATGGGTGAAATAAACTGTGGCACCTGGTTCAGACATAATACCCAGGCATAATGATTTGTTTCCTCCTTGTGCTAGCAGGGAGGAGCTAGAGCAGCCTTATTGGTTTGTTCACAGTAAACCACTAATTATATACTGGCATGATGTGTTAAGGGACGTGGGTGGCGCTGTGGGTTAAACCAAAGAGCCTAGGGCTTGGTTGGCCGTTCAAATCCCCGCGAAGGGGTGAACTACCGTTGCTTGGTCCCTGCTCCTGCCAACCTAGCAGTTTGAAAGCAGGCAGTGCAAGTAGATAAATAGGTACCGCTCTGGCAGGAAGGTAAACGGCGTTTCCGTGTGCTGCTCTGGTTCGCCAGAAGCGGCTTTGGCATGCTGGCCACATGACCTGGAAGCTGTACGCCCACTCCCTTGGCCAGTAAAGCGAGATGAGCGCCGAAACCCCAGAGTCGTTCGCGACTAGACCTAATAGTCAGGGGTCCCTTTACCTTTTACCTATGATGTGTTATAACTGAGCCAATGGCAGACCTTACTTGCTCTGAAATGGTAAACCTGAGGTTGAGGGGCAAGCTACATGTTACATTCAATGCACAACTATTGTTTGATTCAAAATTGCCATGGGCAGCACATAGGGAAAGGCTTAATTCCTTTCCCTTGGCTTTAGTTCTTCCACCCCAAAACACTGTTTGCTTTTAACTGATAAGCAGAAAGTGGTGTAATGCTAAAATTAAAACCAGTGTGGTGCAGTGGTTAGGGCACTGGGCTAGGATCTGGGAAGCCAGGTTCAAATGCCCACCCAGCCAATAAAATCAATGGGTGATCTAGGGCAAATCACTGCCTCTCAGGAAGATCTGGTCACTAGGCTTTTAGGAAACAGCTAGTTTCCATCCCAGCTGTTATGTCTAAAGAAGTTGTAACATTAAGAATTTGTTTGTTTTCGTCTTTTCTCCCCAACCCCCCCCCCCCATTTTGTGTCCCATCTTTTCAGACTGTAAACCTGAGGGCAGCAGATGTGCTGTTTTCATTTATCAGTAAACCACTCCGGAAACTTTCTGGCTGAAGAGTAGAGTATAAATGCTTCAAATAAATAAATACTACCACATTTGATTTGGCATAAGCTTCTGCGGACAAGAGATTATTTCATCAAGTGCATGGAAGGCTGTCTTCGGTTGCCATCAGTGCATTATGTAGGTGATGAAGTGGTCTTTGGTCCACGGAGGTTAATCCTACAATATTTGCTAGCCTTTAGGGTACCACAGGGTCTCTCCCACTCTCTCCCTGGTTTATGTTGTGCAACACTCACCTGAAATCTATGGGCCAGATGCAGACAAAGGCTGCAATCTGGGAGAAAGTGCTGTTAAACCAAATGAGTTCTAAGCAGACATTAATATTATTACTTGAACTAAGCTCCCAATATACTTAATGGGACAAATTAGTCATGACTTAAGTCCCACTGATGTCAGTGGGAACTATCTGCACACAGTATCCTGCGTCTGCTCAGAAGCCCCATTAAGTACAATAAAACTCATTCCCCAGTTAAATCAGCCTGGATCCAACCTCATGTGTGTAAGATTGCAGACTCAGAGACACCTTTAAGTCCCAGTGAAATCACTGCCCATCTAAGAGGCTATGCACTGTGAAAGCCAGTTCAAGGACGAATTCCAGACAGGCAAAAACACACAGGGCAGGGCGGGTGAGGTGTGGCTGAGGTGTAGCCAGCTGAGAGGGGTTTGGAGGGCCACATGGGCATAACTAGGTTTTTTAAAATGAATTAAGTATAAAAAGGTTAAAAATTGGGGATAAGAACTTGTTGGATTTACAATTTGAATGGGAATATAAGAAGGGGAGGTGTGGAGAAGTCAGGGAAAGATGTTATTGAAAATAAGGATTGCAAATTGTATGTTTTTAATTTTTGAACTTTTCTTTTTGGTTTTTTAAAATGGAAAATTCTTAATAAATATTTAATAATAATAATAATAATAATAATAATAAAAACTAGGTTAGCCTGTAAGCGTATCATATTACGTACTCATTTCCTTACATTTATACCCGCCTCTTCTTCCTTTCAACCTAGAACCAAGGCAGCGGTCTCCCAGCTTTAGGCTTCCTTAGACCCAGGTTCAAATACTGCGCTCCCACAGAGAAGTCCCTCCTCTCTCAGCCTACTACTACCCTAACGCGCAGATTTTACCCTTAAGCGGAGAGGGAGCCACCATATCCTTGACGGAGAGGCTCCTTAACAGGCCCGAGCGCGGGCATTAGGGGGAAAAAAGGTTCCGGGGCTGAAACCGGGGACAGGCAGCTCTTTTGGTCCGTCGAGGTAAAAGCGAGCCCTGCCCAAAGGCAGGTGGTTTGAGAGGCATCACCCCCTCTCTGCGCCAGCTGGAAGAGACCCCCCTAAGGGCGGGTGTGGATGTTTGGGAGCAGTTCTGCAGAAGCCACGACGGCGCGGGCCACGTCTGGACGAGGCTGCGGAGGCTCAAGCTCTCGCGGCGGCGGCCGGAGGCTCCTTTTCTTTCCCGAGCGAGGCGCCGCCTCTTTTCCCTCCTCCTCCTCCTCCGTCTCAAGGCTCTCGCCAACCTCCTTTCGGAAGATGGCCGGGCTAAACAGCAAGACCCACGCAGCGGAGGCGCCGAGAAGCAGCGGCCGAGGGGTCGTGGTAAATGCAAAAAAAATAAAATAAAAATAAAAATCCCTTCTCCCCCTCCCCTGCTCCCGCATCCTAAGCTTTGCTGCCTCCCTTCTGCAGCTAAAGCATCCGCTTCCGTCAGCTAACCCCTTTCCCTCCCTTTCATCTATCCAATCCCTGCCCTTTATGGCGGCTCCCCCCCTCCTGTTATGAAACGCTCCCCGCCCGTCCCCCAAAAAGAATATTTGAATTGCAAGCGGGTTAGTCATTCATTGCGCTCGATGGGGCTCGCTCCCTGTCTGCTGTGCTGAGCCCGGTTATCTGGGAGAATACCGCCCCGCCCCCCCATTGAACCCAGTTAGGGTTTACATCCGAGTCAACGTGCATAGATAGGAACTGGGCTGCGCGAGTATGCATTCCGGTACATTGAAATATGATGCATGTTGTTTACCACAGTTTTCCATTGGGATTTCCCCCGGGTAAGTACGGTATGTGTAGGAAAGCAGCCTTATTGCTAGCACACACACACACACAAATATTTTGGATGCGATTTCGTTGGGGGTTCTGATACCTGTTTTGGTTAGAGGAGAGTTGTTCCCTCTAGATTAATTGTCACGTTAAGAGTGTGAAATGCTGCAGCTGCAACTTCGTAATTTCATCTAAATAGTCTTGGCTTTGTACTGGGGTAGAAACCCATTCAGTGCACCAGCCACCACCCAAAAAACAGCAACGTGTCGTCCTAGCACAGCAAGTAAAGCTTCTGTGGGAGAAAAGCACAACAATACTCTAAATTTTCCTCACTAGGTGCTGTATATGAAAATGTTCATGTTTGTGCATAGCAATCCCTAATTGCAGCCAGCAGAATGTATTACCTCACCTGCAGCCATAATTACGGCATGGGGGGAGGTTTTGGTATTGCTTAGCCTCCCGGATTAGCAGGTTCACAACAGGTGTGCTTAAAAGAATGTTAAGATACAGCTAGGCAATCTTAAGGTGTGCATTCTTATCAAACATTAACTGTTTTCTATTCCTATGTACTCTTAAGGGTGCAGGTAACAAACACAACTGTCTTCTGAATAAATAAATCGTAAAGCCCAGTCCCAGGCATGTTTACTCTGAAGTAAAAGTGTTACTTTGGACAATGTTGCTTACTCCCAGGCACATATGCATAGGATTTTACTGTTACTCATGTCTCCAGTTTACTGGTCATTAATAGCTTAAGGCAGTCTTGACCCCAAGCACCTACCTGGCAGACCTAGACAAAAAGGAGTCGCCCTTCATCTGCACCTGGTATAGATACCACTTATTATAGGAAAATGAAAATAGGCCTTTGTTCTGATCCAGCAAGCCTGCTCTTACGTGCTTTCTCTGCCTTTCTCTGAAGGGCTTCCCTGTCTCCTGTGTTTACCTTGTCTTAGATTGACAAAAGTGTTTAGGTCACAGAAGGAGGAAGCAAACCTCTGCTTTGGCAGTATTCTATACATGCCCACAGTGTTTTATGACACTTCTGTTCATTTCCTTAAACCAGAGCTAGCCAGTGTTGTTCCTTCCAGATGTTGTTAGACTGCAGCTCCCACCACACCTCATCATAGGCTGTGGTGGCTGGAGCTGACATGATTTGGGAAGCCTGGCAACATCTGGGGGGGCACCATGTTGGCTACCCTTACTTTAAAATGTCCGAGAGTCCTGGGGTTTGGGCACATATAGCAAAGAATTTACGGTACTTGATACAGAATGGAAGATTTGTGTTAGGGGAATGAGATTTATTTCCCCACAAAAGCTGCCCAGAGTGCAAGGATATGTTGCTCCTTTCCACATGTCTTGGCACATTGTAGAAAACTCTGTTATGGCAAATATGTTACCATTCCAAAAAAAGAATACAGTGGTACCTCGAGTTACAGACGCTTCAGGTTACATATGCTACAGGTTACAGACTCTGCTAACCCAGAAATAGTACCTCGGGTTAAGAACTTTGCTTCAGGATGAGAACAGAAACCGTGCTCTGGCAGCGCAGCAGCAGCCGGAGGCCCCATTAGCTAAAGTGGTGCTTCAGGTTAAAAACAGTTTCAGGTTAAGAATGGACCTCCGGAACGAATTAAGTACTTAACCCAAGGTAGCACTGTAATGTTGTTGTTTTTATTGCATTTGATTTACCAGACAAATGTCAATCTTTTATTTATGCATTGCCTTCCATGCTCATCTCAAAGCAGTGTACAAAATGCAATAAAAACAGTTTTAAACAATATTGAAAATAGCCGCAAAGTAAAAAAAAACACACACACACAAATACCAGATATACACCTGTGGCAAAGATCCTTTCATCCTGCTGGGAAGGCTTGTCAGAACAAAAATGTATTCACTTGTTTCCGGAAAGGGCAGAATGTGGGATGCCTGTCACATTTTGGCAAGAATGCTGCTTGCACAGAACATGGGCAGCCACACTAAAAGCTCTCCTGTGAGTTACTGCAGACTGGGCTTCTGAGATCTTTGGAACATGTGGAAAGGAGAAGCTTTCCTACAAGGAAAGAGTCTTAATGAAGTCGCAGCATTTCCTACTAAGTCTTGTTCTATGGGTGTAGCCTCACGTACTTTTGATACAGAACTCCTGCACTCTCTTCGGCAGCACATATATTCTAAAATTGGAACGATACAGAGAAGAGGAATGCAGAAGTCCCATGCAAATTTCTACATGAATTGAGTTTGTTGCTGTGTCGCTTGTATGCTAATAATCTCTTGCAGAAGGTTACTAGCCTAGATTTTTGATTTGCTCACTCTAAAACGAGGACGAGCAATAAGGGACTAACCCATAGACTTTTGCGGGGTTGTTTTCCACAGTCATGCAGTTACGGACAAAATGACATTTTAACTTTGAACTTTTGCCCAGATGAACCGTGAAATGATCCTTTCCAGTATCCTCTTGTGAAAGCTGTCCAAGGGAAACTCAGCCAAGGCTGGATGTTCCAGCGCTAGTTCAGAATGCATTCAGAACAGAGCACATACTGATGCTTGGAGGCCAGAAGTAGTCTTCCCTGTTCTTGCTAGAATACTAAAAAGGCCCAAGAAGCACCATGTGATCCCCATGTGATCTTCTGGTTCACTCGCTACCTTCTGTCTGAGGTGAAGAAGAATGTTTGAGCGAGCCAGAGGCCCTCTTCCAAGCACAACCCAAGTAGATTCCTGCAGAGAGATAGATTGTCGCTGCATGCCCAAAGACTAATTTGCTAGGACTTGAAGCCAGAGAGAACTTTTCACTCTCGTTTTTTTTTTTTTTTTAGAAGAGGGGTAGCAGAAACAACAAAGAGTTTTATGGCTCTGTCAAGACCAAACACGTTTGCTACGGCATAATTTTTTGTGGGCTACAGCCCACTTCAAGAGGTGAATCAGGTTGCATCTGATGGGAGAGGGCTGTCGTCCACAAAAGCATAAGCCGTAAGAAATGTGTTTAGCCCTGAGAATGCCACAAAACGCCACTATTTATTGTTGTCTCTTTTGTTCTAGGTTAACCCACTTAGATCATTTCTTAGAAACAAGGCTTTCTATTAAAACAAGGCTGAGGAACCTTCCCCCCCTCCAAACCCAGCAATATGCTGGCAGTGGGTTGGAGGAGGGACAGGGATGGGCAAGGCCACCCCTTTCTCCTCTTTCACTCCCTGCCCACCCCCCACTTCAAATCTTCTTTGTTCTCCACTGGAGAGCCAGTGTGGTGTAGTGGTTAAGAGCGGTAGTCACGTAATCTGGGGAACCAGGTTCGTGTCTCCGCTCCTCCACATGCAGCTGCTGGGTGACCTTGGGCCAGTCACACTTCTTTGAAGTCTCTCAGCCCCACTCACCTCACAGAGTGTTTGTTGTGGGGGAGGAAGGGAAAGGAGAATGTTAGCCGCTTTGAGACTCCTTAAAGGGAGTGAAAGGCGGGATATCAAATCCAAACTCTTCTTCTTCTTCTTCTCCTTGCCCAGCAAACCAACAGGAGAGCAGCAAATCAGTCTTGCCAGAAATGTGAATCAGTTGCTTGCATAAAAAAGGTAAATGGACCCCTGACAGTTAAGTCCAGTCACAGTCGACTCTGGGGTTGTGGCGCTCATCTCGGTTTACAGGCTGAGGGAGCCGGCGTTTGTCTGCGGACAGTTTTTCTGGGTCATGTGGCCAGCATGACTAAGCCGCTCCGGGCGCAACAGAACACCGAAACCAGAGCAGCGCACGGAAATACCATTTACCTTCCCGCCGGAGCAGTACCTATTTATCTACTTGCACTTTTTGGGATGGTTTTGAACTGCTAGGTTGGCAGGAGCTGGGACCGAGAAACGGGCGCTCACCCTGTTGCGGGGATTCGAACCGCCGACCTTCTGATCAGCAAGCCCAAGAGGCTCAGTGGTTTAGACCACAGCGCCACCCGCGTCCCTAATCACTTGCATAGGGGTTCCATTAGTTTCAGTGTTTTTTGTCTCCCCCCCCTTTCTGGGCTTCCCTCCCAACATGAAATTAGGGTGATGGTTGCACGTTCCCCACCTCTGTGCCGATGGATCAAGCCATGCTAAGGTTTACATGACTGCTTCTGCTAAACCGATTGCCAAATAGTGTTTAAACACAGATGATGCAATCAAAATTAAGTTTCTAATGAACATTTTATCTCTTTTACAGATTTCAGATGATTGGCCTGGGTATAGTTTGGAACTGTTTACATATCCACAACACTACTATGGAGATCTTGACTATGTGCTCATACCACATGGGATCATTGTGGACAGGTGAGGGTCTGAGAGTATGACGTTTATGAAAGCTACATGTTCAGTTCCTCCCAAGGTAGGAACATAACGCTTGCTAAAATATTGACACCCCAATTTAAGCTGTAATGCTTATTGTAACAGGAAGCCTAAAAGCTCGCTCTCTTCCTAGCCTGGGACCAGGAATAAGTTCCCGTCTCTCTCTCAGCTGGACTATGGTGTTATCAGCTCTGCTTTCCCCTCTGACCTTGAGGCAAGGTCTGCAAGATTCAGGACAAACAAACAGGAATACCTTTTCACACAGGATGTAGTTAAATTGTGGAATTCTCTCCCACAAGAGGTAGTGGTGGCCAGCACCTTGGGTGGCTTTAAAAGAGGATTGGACGAATTCACAGAGGATGGGGCTATTCATGGCTGCTAGCCACAACGGCTGTGTTCCACAGTCAAGGAATTGTTGTTTAGTCATTTAGTCATGTCCGACTTTTCGTGACCCCATGGACCAGAGCACGCCAGGCACTCCTGTTTTCCACTGCCTCCCGCAGTTTGGTCAAACTCATCCTGGTAGCTTCGAGAACACTGTCCAACCATCTCGTCCTCTGTCGTCCCCTTCTCCTTGTGCCCTCCATCTTTCCCAACATCAGGGTCTTTTCCAGGGAGTCTTCTCTTCTCATGAGGTGGCCAAAGTATTGGAGCCTCAACTTCACGATCTATCCTTCTAGTGAGCACTCAGGGCTGGTTTCCTTCAGAATGGAGAGGTTTGATCTTCTTGCAGTCCATGGGACTCTCAAGAGTCTCCTCTAGCACCATAATTCAAAAGCATCAATTCTTTGGCGATCAGCCTTCTTTATGGTCCAGCTCTCACTTCCATACATCACTACTGGGAAAACCATAGCTTTAGCTATATGGACCTTTGTTGGCAAGGTGATGTCTCTGCTTTTTTAGGGTGCTGTCTAGACAGTCAAGGAAGCACACACCTAAATACCAGTTGCTGGAAGTTGCAGGTGGGGAGAGGACATCTGATTGGCCACTGTGAGAATAGAGTGCTAGACTAGATGGGCCTTGGGCCTGATCCAGCAGGCTCCTCTTTGTGTTGTTAGGAGTATAAAGATGAGGGAGCATCCAGCCCCAGACCTGCCCCTAAGGGAACGGGGTCTTCTTGCTTCCCTCCAATTCCCCCTCAGCATGAATGAGCAGCATGAAATTAAAGACATCTAGGCATGGTGCAGTCGCAAATGCACATTGCCCCCCGGCAGCTAATTTTAAGAGGATTCATTAAAAACCAGGCTTAAGGGAGCCAAAAGGAGAAAGCAGAAGGGCTGAAGAAACAGTCCATGTTTGTGTAACCCAATGCAGTTATTTACAAACAAGCTTCTGGTCTCCTCGTGAGTAGTATCATGGCTGGTCAAGAGGACAGTGAGAGACAACGGACTATGGCCAACATTCAAAGGGATAATTATTGCCAGATTTTGCCTGGGAGATGACAGGCTTCCTTCAGCTTGTGTATCGTGGGCTTGGCCAGAGTTACCTGGTCTGCCAACTGCTAGGAAATGGAAGCTGAGCGACCTGGAAGTGTTTAAACAGACAGGCCGGGAGTAGGCCACAACTGCACCATGGTTACCGCAGTTACTGGTATGTAAGCTCAGTTGAAATTGGGGAGATGTGTTTCCACATAACTCTTTAGGGTGGAGATGCTGAATACCCATTCAAGAAGGTGGACTCAGTGACACATTTATGCAGCTCTGGTAAAGACAGGGTACTTTCCTGTCATTGCATGGATGGCTACAGATTTTTAAGTCTTGGTTCTTTGATTATTTCATTTATTCATAATAAAAAAATTCCTTCCAGTAGCACCTTAAAGACCAACTAAGTTAGTTCTTGGTATGAGCTTTCGTGTGCATGCACACTTCTTCAGATACACGGTGTATCTGAAGAAGTGTGCATGCACACGAAAGCTCATACCAAGAACTAACTTAGTTGGTCTTTAAGGTGCTACTGGAATGAATTTTTTTTATTTTGACTATGGCAGACCAACACGGCTACCTATTCATTTATTCATATACATCTTGTTTTATTTATATACTAATTAATGCCAAAAGTAGGCTTCCAAGCTTTTCTCATTTCCTGTGCTCAATAAGTACAAGTTGTGACTTGTTTAAACGAGATACCTGTAACCAGTGCTTTTTTTCTAGAAAAATAGGTGCCGGTACTCACCATGATGTTGTTACAGTAAGTGTCACATTTTTAACCAAAAAAGAGAAAGGTGCTGGTATTATGTACCCTTGAGTACCCCTTGGGAAGAACATGTAACCCTTCTTCTTAATGAGACGGTTACTATTCTGCATCAAGCTAACATAACAAGATGTTATGGCTATTTTTATGTGGCCTGTGCTAACCATGGTTGGAGCTTCTAGATGTACAACAGGCAAACCATGGTTTAGAAAGTGGCTTGCCCACTTTCATTTGTCACCCTTTCAGCACTCAGCTTGATAAGTTCTTAAGTTCTTAACTGAGACTTCTTCAAAGTTGGTTTAGGGGTCAGAATGTAGGACTAGGGACAGGAAGACATTCAGCCATTCAGTACACTGAATGACACATCACCAGTCACTGTCTCTAAGCTGGATTGTTGTGAGGATAAAATGTTGGGGTGCAGTGGGGGCATATATGCTGCCTTGAGCTCCTTGGAGGAAATGTGGAATAGAAAATAAATAAATAAATTTATATAATTTAATCTGTATTTTCTTCTTCGTCCAAGGAAGAACAGCAATTATACCCATCCAACAGCCCTGGGAAGTAGGCTGTTCAGAGAGACTATTATATTCCAAAGGCATAGAGCTGAGTTTTATAGCTGAATATGGATTTGTACCTGCATTTTCCGCATCCATACCCAACGCTCTAGCCAGCTACCTTTAAATATAAATACGAGCTTTAATGAGAAGCTCTGGCAAGTGATATCTTTGTTATTCGTAGCTGGGGATTGTTAACTGCTAAGCTGTCACCTAGAATAAAGTTTAAATACTTAGTTTCTGAGATGTTTTGAATGCTAAAGCTGAAATAGCTTCAGGGCTAGAATGTCACTGGAAATCATTCAAGGTGCACATTGTAGTCCTCAGAATAGCAAAAGGGTTAGGAAAATGAGGAGATCTTAAAAGACAATTCAGCACCTCCTTCTGCATAAAAATAACAGCAACCAGAGGTCACTAATCCCCTTACTGGGTAATCAACATATTTTAAATGCCTGAATTAGCAGGTGTGGAAAAAGAACTTCAGCTGTGAGCGAGCAATTGTAATTTCCGCAGCAAAAAAATAAATTAACAAGCTGCCAAGAAATCGCCACACACCCTTCATGAAATGATTGCCTGAGTGTGAAATATGTGTGAGCATTCTACTGAGTTCTGGATCTTTTGGATCAGGACACCAGAAGGATAGCCTTCACCTGGGTTATGTCCACCTGGACCTTCAGATCCTCTGTAGAGACCCTCCTCTATGTGCTGAGTGGGGTTTGCAACTAGAGAGAAGGACGTATCTGTGGTGCCACCCCTATCGTGAAATAGTTACCCCAGAGAGGCTCACCTGATGCCATCCCTATGGTCTCCTTTTGGTGCCCAAGTGCAGACCTCTTCATTCACCCAGGTCTTTTTGAAGCAACTTGCATTTAAAGAGAGAGTGTTGTAAACCTGGTCTTCCAGTGGCTGGGTTGAGTTCTCTTCTATTTTCTACTCGAAACTGGTTGGTTTGGAAGAAAAGTGTTGTGCTACTTTCTATGGTTTCCAGTATATTTTAATTAATTTTTTTGTGTGTGTGTGTTTATTCTGTTGCTTATGCCGAAGGGAAGTCATATAAATTCAGCAATAAATAAAATAAATACAGAAGATCCCAGGAACTTTGTGGCTGGGCTTTCTGGCTATTTTGCTTGTCCTGCACACATGGAACTTGGTTTTTTTCCTTACATGTGCCTTGATATGTTGCTAATATTTGTTATTAAAAAAATCCAGTTGCACCAGAATTTGGGTGGCGATGCTCATTTGAATATCGATGTAGTCTATTTGCACCGAACTACTTTAAATGGGATGCACATTCAGACGCCCATCTCCACCCACATTCTGGTGCAACTGATCCTGAAGTTGAATCCTGAAATGAGACCTTGAACTTTACTATTTTTGTATTGCACCATAGAATATACTTGCATTGAAAAATCCCAAGTCTTACCATATATTTATCCTTAATTTTTGCTTTAGGACAGAATGTTTGGCCAAAGATATCATGCAAGACATTGGATACAATGACATTGTAGTTCTCTGTGTACTTAAAGGTGGCTACAAATTCTGTGCTGACCTTGTGGAGCATATTAAGAACCTCAGTAGAAATTCAGAAAGGTTCATCTCCATGAAAGTTGACTTTGTCAGACTGAAAAGTTACCTGGTAAGTAATGATTTTGCTTACTTAAAGAAAAAGAAAAAAAAACATTGTGAGTTGAATGTGGTCTGATTACAGTTTGTATACATGGATTTTTATTTTTTTTAAAGGCAAGCATCAAAATCCAACCTTCCCAGTTTTTGCTGTTGCAGGCTTCAATGAATAAACTGATGTAATGTAATGAATTAACTTTTCTCCTTTCGTGAACAGAACAGGAATTTGGGAGATGACACACTCAACTTAAGGTCTGGTTGATTTTTTAAGGATCCTAAATGATTTACTCCACTACAGCTTTATTGCATCCATTATTCCTTCTCTCTCAGTGAAACTGAACCAGCCAACACAAAGTTCCATTTATAATAATAATAATAATAATAATAATAATAATAATAATAATAATAATAATAACAACAACAACAATAATTTATTATGTATACCCCACCCATCATTGCAGGATTTTAATGTTGGCTTTATAGAGAGAGAAAGGGGGGAAACTATCCCCAGAGTCCCTTGGGTCAATTAGTTCTGTTTAAGCCTATTTAAGACCACAGCATAGATGTGCCTTAGGTTTGAAGCAAGACTCAAGCCAAAATCCAAAGAAAGAGTGGAACTGGGTCCATGAGTGGTGGAGGTGGGACTGAGATCTGACACTTGTTTCTCTTACACAGCACCATCCACACACCCAGTAGCAAATGGCCAAGGAACAGGGAGGAGTTTCTAAAGCAGTTTGTGATATGACATGTGGTTCCACAGATGTTTGGAGAAACAATGCGAGCAATTCTACCGTGCTAGCACAAGCCCCTTGGGCAAACCAGAGCAGCACTTTTGGATCTTTGCCATTTTTTACAGCGAACTATTTGTTTTTGTCGTGAATCCTTATAATAGAAGGAACAGGAAGGTAGAAGCATCCCACCCACAGGGCTGGCCCCAGACCAAATGCAGGGAACATCCCCACCAGCCCCCTCTCTGTCTTCAGGTTTTTGGATGTCTTGTTTTTTATTGGATTCATAGCCCATTTCATGACTCGGCACAATTTGCAATCATGCAATTTGCATCCACAGTTCTTGTGGATCAGGAACTAGTTAAGTTAGCAGGGAGCAAAGAGTAGGATGGAGCTCAGAAAATGAAGTGTTCCCCCCTCCCCCCAAGGATCTGTATTCATCATCATCATCAAACCTTTACAGTGGTACCTCAGGTTACATACGCTTCAGGTTACATACACTTCAGGTTACAGACGCCGCTAACCCAGAAATACTACCTCGGGTTAAGAACTTTGCTTCAGGATGAGAACAGAAATCGTGTTCCGGCAGCGCGGCAGCAGCGGGAGGCCCCATTAGCTAAAGTGGTGCTTCAGGTTAAGAACAGTTTCAGGTTAAGAACGGACCTCCGGAACGAATTAAGTACGTAACCAAAGGTACCACTGTATTGGCATCGCATACAAACATTCAGAATAAATAGGCCAGTGCGATCTCGTCGCCATTTCAACAGTACAGTCATTTGCCAAAGGGAAGAAGAGGTGAGAAAGATCTGTATTCGAACCTGTGCTTTTTAAGCAGTGATGTGAACAAGTTTGCTGATGATACTAAGTTGTTCAGGGTTGTTAAAAGAAAAGAAAAAGGATTCTGAAGAACTCTGAAAGGACCTCTCCAAATGGTGAATGGGCTTTAAAATAGCAAACACAATTCATTGTAAACAAGTGTAAAGTGATGCATGTCAAAAAATATTAAATTCACATATATGGTACATTCACGAGGTGCTAACTGGCAGCAATTGACTAGGAGCAAGACTTTGGAGCTGTAGCAAATAGGTCAGTGGAGATGTCAACGCACTATGCAGTAGCTGTGAAAAAAAAAGGTAGATTCTATGCTGAGGGATCATATTGAAAGGAACTGAGAATAAAATTCCTGATATCATTAATGCTGTTATGGGGTGCAGCCACATTTGGAATGCTGTGTACCATTCTGGCTGCCTCACCTCATAAAAAGAGAAATGGGAAAGCTGGGAAAGGTTCAGAAGTGGGTAACCCAAATGATGGATGGAGCAAGTCCTCTAGGAGGAACGGTTGCGGCATTTGGGCCTTTTTTACTTTAGGGGAAAGGCAAATAAGGGGTGACATGATAGAAGAGCATAAAATTATGCACGATGGAGAGAAAGTGGCTGGAGAAAACTTGTTCTCCCTCTCATAACCCTGGAATGCGTGGACTCCCAATGGAAGCTGAATGTCGAGAGATTAAGAACAGGCCCCCCAAAAAAGTACATTTACTCACCCAGTGCATAGTTAAACTATGGGATTCACTCCCACAGGAGACAGTGATGGCTACTGTCAGGGAACTGACATCGGTGGGAGAGGCGAAGTGGAGGCTCCCAGATGATACTGGCGAAGGACCCAGCAGCAGGGGGAGAAACAGCTCAGTAGAGGGGGAAGCCAATCAGCGCAACACCAGGGATAAAGGGGGGCAGACGGGGGAATTGGAGAGAGGGCTCCAGGACTCTTCACTGGACATCAGTGAGGAGAGCCCAGGTCCTCCGCTACCCATGCCTTCCCTGCGCAGAAGACTCCCGCGCAGTGAGAGGAGGAGGAGACTGGGAGTCAAACAACTTTTATGTTGGAAGAGGTTCAAGAAACGCCCACTGACGGATTATGCCAGTGACTGAGGCAGCCACGATGAGAAGGGGCTGTGCAGTCAGAAAGGTTTAACAAGGGAAATTAACCGAGAAAGGCACCAGCTTACGCACGAGTAACTCATACCTATTACAGCTACCAATGTGCATGGCTTTAAAAGAGGATTAGACAAATTCGTGGTGGTAAAGACTATCAGTGGCATAGCTGTCAACGTTTCCCTTTTTTAAAGGAAATTCCCTTATTCCGAATAGGATTCCTCGCAAGGAAAGGGAAAAGTTGGCAGCTATGATCAGTGGCTTCCAGCCAGGATGCTCCTAAATGCCAGTTTCTGGAAACTGCAGTCGGGGAGAAGGCTCTTGTGTTCAGGTCTTGGTTTCAGGCTTCATGCAAGCATCTGGTTAGCCACTGTGAGAACAGCATTCTGGACTAGATGGGGTATTGACCTCTTGCAGTAGCCTCTTCTTATGCTTATCTCTGTCATAATAGGGTTAGAAAGTTGCACATATGAATCTGATTCCAGTTGTTTACACACACACACCCCACACTCACATTCACTGTCCCAGTAAATAATAATAATAAAACATTGATATCAATATTAATATTATTACCCTGCCCATCTGGCTGGGTTTCCCCCACTACTCTGGGCAACTCCCGACAGAATATTAAAGACACGATAAAAAATCAAATATTAAATGCTTCCCTAAACAGGGCTGCCTTCAGATGTCTTCTAAAAGTCAGATAGTTGTTTATTTCCTTGACATCTGATGGGAGGGCGTTCCACAGGGCGGGCGCCACCACTGAGAAGGCCCTCTGCCTGGTTTCCTGTAACCTCACTTCTCGCAGTGAGGGAACCGCCAGAAGGCCCTCAGAGCTGAACCTAAGGCTGAACGATGGGGGTGGAGACGCTCCTTCAGGTATACTGGGCCGATGCCATTTAGGGCTTTAAAGGTCAGCACCAACACTTTGAATTGTGCTTGGAAACATACTGGGAGCCAATGTAGGTCTTGCAGTTCACATCTAACGCCAAGCCAAACCATGGCTAAGCGCGAAGGAGGAACTTGCTGTCAAAATCATGGCCGTTCCTCCCCGGTGCTGCTGCACTGCAGAGTGCTATATCACAGTTTGGCTTAGTGTTGCATTCAAAATCCAGGCTCATGGTTTCTATGGTTAATGAGACAACTAGTTAACTAGATAACTGGAGACGGATTCTTCCCCTTGTCTTCTCAGGGGTCACCTGGGTCACCACCTCATAAATCCTGCCCTGCAGCCAACACTGGGCAGGAGGTGAAGATAGCAATCTTACACTCCCCAGGAATGCATCCTATTTTCTGCCAACTCCAGGGTGGTGGAGGGCTGTGTTCAGTTTCTGCACCAATGGTTGTATGGACACATTTATTATCAACCAGAACCAATGCTGGTATCAGCCTGGTTATGGATATCCCTTTCAGTTGCTTTTCATTGTTTTTCTGTGTGGGATCAAACCTCCTTGCTTTCCTTGCTCTGTTTTTCCCTTGCATTTTAACATCTCAGTTTTATTTTTATCTAATTCACTTTCTGGGGCCAGATAGTGGTTTTCCTTGAACGCATTTACTCCCCAACCCCGCCATTCTCTTCCAGCTTCCCCCTTACTAACCATTTCCTGTTTCTCTCTCTTTCTCTCTCTCTCTTTTCCTTAAGGGAGTCCTGCTGCTTTCTGTTCCCTTTCCATGCAGCTGTGCTCTCTTCTGTCTCCAACTGTTTGTCTCGGAGAGCCATGTCCAAGTCTTGTAAACACTGGTGGGATTCTGATGTCTTTTCTTGCTCCACGTTCAGCATTCATGGCTAACAGGTTAGTTCATCGTAGACAATGGTAAATGGAAGCGGGGTGGGGGAGATAATCTGGATTTAACCGCTTAGGAAATACGCTACAAAGTTTTAGTGCAGCCCCCCCCCCTGCCTTCTTTTTTCTTCCTGTGTGCAAGGAGAGGTTTTTGGCAACTGCCAACACTTGCTACCTTACCAACACAGCCTGACAGAAAGCCTTGGCTGCAACCCACAGCAAGCAAACACATCAGAACAACGCAACTCGGCCAGGCTTTCTCCTGCTTTCTCAATACCGGACACAAAGGCAAGCGCTGGACAGTTTCAAAAGCCGTGCAGGGGGGCAGGCAGTTTGAATATAATTTCTTTGTGCGCATGCAAATGGAGTCTTTTTGGATGGCAGGTACCGCCTGAGTCAATGGATGTTCCATCTGTCTTCACAAGTATATAAAAATTCCAGCTAGAGCCAAAACTGCTCATGGATTGTTTTTGCAAAGAATTTCAGTTGAAAAACACCCCCCAAAAGCCCATAACCCTTGAGAAGATTTTCAGCGCTCCTTTTTTAATGTTCATTTGTGAAACCCTCCTCTTTCTTTGCCTATTTTTTAAAATTGATTTTTGAAAATATGATCAGACAAACCATATATTCTCCTGCCTTTCTTCACCCCCACCTTTCAGTGTGGCCCACAGTGAGAAGACGATGGAAGGGGGCAATCATGTGTATGCATTTGACTTAGCTCTGTATTATGATGCTATGGCTCTGGTGCCAGGCTTGTATAGTTTTTAATCTCAAGTGCCTTCACTTGCCCTCAGTGACATCTTTATATAGCTCAATCTGATTGGTTACGTAGATTGTGACATTTTCCTCATTCACTGTGTGATCCCTGATGGGCTAGAATTGCCCGGGAAGGAGGAAGAACCACAGAGTATACGATATAAAAGTTTTGAGAGAAAATGTGTACACAGCTAGTACTGCAAGGTGAAAACTAGAAATCAAAACTGGGAAATACTCGTTGCAGTTCCATCCTCAAGCATCATCGTGGATTTCTCGCTCGTTTATACTCAGACACTCGGCCTGGAACTTGGTGAAACCAGGGCTTTCTTTGCAGCTTCCAGTCAGCTGCAACTTCCTCGCAAGCTCCATTAAATTGAATGGGAGTTTGCACAAGAACTCACTACAGCTCTTGTGCAGCTCCTGTTTGGCTGCCTCCACTGTAATAATAATAATAATAATAATAATAATAATAATAATAATAATAATAATTTTTTATTTATACATACCCTGCCCATCTGGCTGGGTTTCCCCAGCCACTCTGGGCGGCTTCCAACAAAAGATTAAAATTACATTAAAACTGTAAGGGGCACTATGGTTCTGATAGTAGTGTTGGGATACTGCCAGGGAGACAAAGTCCATCATGGCCCCAAGCCGTCTGCCGGACGATCCATCGATCTCCCGTAGGCACGCAGTATCAGCGATTAGCGACATGAGTTTCTAGAAAATATCTTGCCACATTCCAGAGCTCATGCACACTCTTATCAGCAGATAATTGACAGCAGAAGTCGCACTCAGGAGAGCGTTATTTACAAGCTTTATTCAGCGTTGATCAGAACAGAGAAAGACATGACTGCCTGCGTCAGTGTCTCCGGACAGAGAGAGAAAACAAAAGCAATAGAAACATAAACATCCTGTGAACAGGACATGCGCAGACTCTCTGACTCACAAAGCCTGCTCCCTTTTAAGGTGGAACGGAAATATCCTAACAAGTAGTTGCTGGAAACCACAGCAGGGGAAGAGTGTTGTTGCACTCAGGTCTTGTTTGCAGGCTTCTCATAGCCATCTGACTGACCACCGTAAGAACAGGCTACTGGGCGAAGTGGGCTCTGGCTTGATCCAGAAGACACTTGCATTCTTACTTCTTTCAGTGGGGCTTGGGAATAATTTGCTTAATAATACACGAGCCTTTTCCTGGTCATGCAGCCCTCCCCACCCCACCCCTTCTTCTCAGCAGCCCTGAACAAATTGCAAGAGTTTTCAATTAACCATAGTTTTCCTGTTTGGACCAAACAGGCCACTGTGGTTTAGGCTTCAGAATGAGTCAGGATTTTAAACCATGGTTTGAAGTTAGGTGATGATCTGGCCTTTTTTCCAAAACCTGGTAACCGCTATGGTTTACTGAAGACTTCTGCATTTCATTCTGGCATGCATGACTGAATTCAGCCAGTCTCTCACCAACTAAGGCAGAGATGAAGAACCTGTAGCTGCCCAAATGTTGTTGGACTACAACTCCTATCATCCATTTGCTATCCTGGCTGGGGCTGATGGGAGTTGGAGTTTAAGAAGATCTGGAGGGTTCCAGGTCCCTCATTGTTACATATTTTTAAAAATATTAGAGAGAAGCCCTTGTCTAAAAGTTGCTAAATGTGACTGGCATTTTAAATAAATTTCCACTGTATTTCTACAGAAGGGATGCAGGCAATTTGAAAAAAAAAAGTTATATGGTCTCCTAGAAGAATATTTTTAGTAGTGACTGTCGAATGTGTGTTTCAGCTTTGAAAATGGCATTTTCAACTTCTGTTATCAATAAAGTAACTCTTTGTTCATTCCTGTGTTTATAGGAAATCTTCAAAAGAAAGTTGTTTTGCTGATGTCTAAATCATGTGGTAGAAAGTGTTGAAGATATGTGGTTTGAGCTAGCTTGCTTAATCCTTTGAAACTTATCACAATTATTTATGGTATCCAGAACATAACTAATTTTAAAAATGTGACCTCCCTACTGAATAACAACCAAGATACACAATGGGTGCATTGATACGTGCACACAACCAAATACATTGATATTATATGTTTGGTTTTTTTCCTACATTCCATTATTTGCAATTTATTTTACAGTTTTTCATTTTCGGCGGTATGTTGTCTCAGACAGAAGGATCCATGCCTGAAAACACTTGAGAAAAACATACAACAATACGGGCTTTGTGCCTGAACCTTCTAGGGAATCTGATTACATTCAGCTAATAGTTCAGGTTTTGGTAAACTGAGATCGGGGTAGCCAAGGTCGTGGTTTCCAGATGTGGCTGGACTGCAACACCCTTCATCCATGACCATTGGCTGATGGGAGTTGCAGTTTGACAACATCTGGAGGGCAGCATGTTGGCTCTCCGTGCTGTAAACTGATAAAACACTCGGCCATTTTTAAAGTTCTAATAAATTTGTGGGCTACGCTAGAACTCTGCAGATCAAGTTTTCTTTTTCAAAAGTGATGAGCTCAAGTCAATATATGTAATCCTGCCCTTCCTCTGAGCTCCCTCTCTGGCTCTCAGTCACCAAGCCTACAAAGGTCCTTTGTCTCCACACTTCTTGCCAATGGTACACAGTCCTCCTGTCCCTTGGCCTTGCCTGTGATGTGTCTACCCTCCCCCACCGCCAGACCCCATGCTCCACTTTCCCCATTTCCAACTCTTTCTTTAATACGCTTCTCTGTTCTGTTTGGAATTCCCTTTTTGTTATTCGCTTCTCACCCTGCTTCCTACCATTTGGCCCTTACTTTGGCCCCTCTGCCTCCAGGGTCCTTGCCCACCCAGCATTCCCACCTACTTTGGAATAAATATTTATAGGCTCAGGCTGCTGGGATTTGTTGCTGTGCTTGGTTTTGGTTGTTGGTTATTGTTGTTTTTGTACTTTTGGCATTATGAGGAATCAGATGCTGCAGCTATGAATGAAGTAATGACTTCCTACCGGGAGCCCATCCATTGTGGTTTCCTGGCACGGAAGCACAATCCAAAGGGACACTTGATTACTGCTAGATGTTCCACTGCTAATTTAGACGAGTTTCAGTGTTTCATTTATAATGGGAGTAAGTGTGTGCTCTTTTCAGGCTGAAGGACGTTTCCCAAGCGAAATAACCGCACTAAAAGCAGATCGGCAGCAAATTTTCTAAACTGCAGCCTATGGAAACTTCACTTAATTCGTGGCCAGTAGGAAAAAGAAAAACTTAAAAAGCTTGCTAACCTTTAGTGGCATTCAGTCAGTATGCTCAGTGCATTTTGCCAGTTATCTATACCTAATTGGCATGGAAAATTGAACTCATGACTCTCCTTGTAGGAAAACGCACACATGGGTGTGTGTTTTTTTTCACCCTGCTCTGTGGGTTACAGGAGAATCTCCACTATTTCAGTTGGTTAAAGGCTTTTCCTTGGAAGAAGACGAGGTCAAGCATTCTGTTCCCTGTGCTTTCATATCTGCGGTCAAAGTGGTGATTTGTATTGTCTTCATTCACAGTATGCGGTCGTGGATTAATTACATATTGGCGCCTGCCTGGTGGAGTGAATTCCCATCACCCCTGAAGCCAATGTTTGCACTAATTTAAGATGAGTTTTTTTAAATGGGTGGGAGGGCCAAGTAGAAGAAGCCAGTTAGCGCAGAATTTGGCCCTGCAGTACAAGCCTTGGCAAGGGGTACTTGGCAAGGAAACCTTCCTTTTCTCAGTTTTGGTAGGAGCTGCTTCAGCATTAGTAAGAAGAGCCAAACAAGACTATTATTATAACATATTGGGGATTTTTGAATTGGGCAAGGTTACTGTTAGGGGTTGGGAAGAACTGAGAGGTGCCCTGCGGTTTGAGGGAAAGGCATGGATCTGATTTTTTTATTTTTTTTTATGGAGGGGAGGATGGGGACCAAACTGCACTTGTTATTCGTGTGTGTGTGTGTGTGTGTGTGTGTGTGTGTGTTTCTTTTTAACCACTGCTTGCAGCCCTGGTATGTTGGATGTGCTTGAACCACAGTTTCCTAGTTTGGGTGCTATGGCAAACTGTGGTTTAACAAATCAGGAAGTCTTCAGTGAAGTCAGGTCCTTGGGATAAACACAAGCATTTGTTCATTCCTGATCATGGCTTGTTGGGCTGGGAATGTGATGTTTAAACCAGACTATTGGCACAGGTGCTTTTGGAGGCAGTCTCCCTTGGGAGGAAGAGAAAAGCAGACCAGCTCACTTAGGTCTTCAACCAGTGAATCTACATCCACAGGTGGATCAGGAAGATACGCCAGGTGGTTCTTGACCAAGTTGTTACTGCTATGTTGGATTTCAGCTATGGCTGGCTAGACCAAAATATGCGATGGGAATGGTTTTCTAATTAGACTCTCAGTTTATCAATTTCCACAAGTGCTGCAATATGGCAGGAGAAAAGCATGAACCATTCTAAGCTCATGATTCTGTTTTTGGCTGTGTGTATTACGTATTAGGCAAAGGGCATTCAGCATCCTAAGATTCTTACTTTTCCATTTAAAAACATGAAGTTGCTAAGCCTGGGGTAACCCAACATGATGCTCTTCTGAAGTTGTTGGAATACAAGTCCCATCATCCCCGACCATTGCCCATGTTGACTAGGGCTGATGGAAGTTGGAGTCCCAACAACATCTGGTGTGCACTAATGTTTGCTTAACCCCACACTAAGCTGTATGACTGCAAAAGTGTGCATGAATGTTTGTGGGAGTGTTCCTACAGGTTTCATTGGAGTGAGAATTCAGTGTTCTGCATAAAGTCCCTCCCCCACCTTAGAAGAATCAGAGTAAATATGCTTAATACCTTTCAGTGTATATGTAGACCTTCATTCTAGTACCCTTTCAAATGGGGTGGTTGGCTCACAGGCCATAGGACCCCGCTTTTCTTGATAGTTCATTCCCATGGTACAAGTTCTTTTTGCTACCCTGTGGGAGGATGAGCACGATATACATTCCAACCATAAAGTCCCCTTGGTGTAGATGCTCTAATTTTAACACGCGTAACCCTGCCTATAGCCTATAGCTATCTCACTGAAGGAATAGCAGCAATCCCTTTGGGAATGCAAGACCCAGAGGACGTTTCAGAGGATCCCCCTATGTTCATGTAGCCGTAAATATTAACTAGTGAAAGTGTTGCTTGGGGATTCTAAGAAGAAGGAGGGAAAAAAATCAAGGTAGTTCTGAAACCAGTCGTTAAAATTACTGCAGTTTTAGAAAGTTCAAGCTGCTGTCTTGATTCAAAATGGCACCCACTTGTATCCAAATATAGTCAGATACCTGCTTCTTGATCTCAGCATCCATCATGCAAATGAATCAGGACAATGGGACCATGTAGTCCAGCATTCTGCTCTCGGAGTGGCCAGCCAGAGGCCTTTGGGAAACCTGGAAGCAGGACCTGAAAACAAGGGTATTCTCCCCTCCTGTCGTTTCCAGCAACTGGTATATCTTAAGGATCCAAATGCTCATAGAACAGACTAAGAAAAGAAACAGTTTTCCAAAGTATATAGTGTGTGTGTGTTTGTTTGTTTGGTTTTGTTCCTATATGAATGACAATGCTTAGAGAGCATTTCCTTTCATTTAGCTCTGGAAAAGGAACATTGTTAATTGGAGCAAGCCCAGAAGCATTATAATTTCTCCCAAGGAATTTTATGACATCCTCTGCTGGCATCTCTCAGGCCTTGTTATTTAAAATAGATCAGATGGGGACCCCGCCTTGCAAGGCATAAGCCAGAAAGAGCCTATTCAGTCTAGTTCAAGAATGTGGCAGTAGCAAGGAGGCATATTTCAGCACGATACATCCAATTCCATGTTCTTTCATGTGCCTCATCTATAAGTGGTTCTTGTGATTAAACACTGAGCTAGTTTGAGTTGGGATAGCAGAGCCTTCAGATGTCCAGGAATGGAAAGAGACCTTGAACAGTGTGGTCAGAAGGCAGAGGGCCTCATGCTTTCAGCGAACAAATGCACTTTGTAGTATTCATGTCTCCATCTGCTGACCGTCCTCCTGCTTCTGGTTCCATAATTTTGGAGTCCATGGCCCATTCTTCACAAACCTAGATCTCATGCATTACTTGCTCCTGGAACCCCGGCTTTTGCAACTGACCCAGAGCATGGTCTGAAGCTAAGCAGATGTGGGTCTGGCCAGCACCTTGATGGGGTATCATCTGGGAACCACATAAACACTGCTTTGGGTTGTAGGGCAGGATATAAATGTAAAATTGCTAACTTGCAGTATCAGCTTGTTCTTAGTACCAACATTTTAAACTTTTTATTGAAAAGATGCAATGACATATTTATTGATTCAGTGGTTATGTGGATGATGCATGGCCTATATGATGATGCATCTCCTCCACCTGTCCAGTTGACCTGTGGTAAACTAGAAGGTCTTTCTGCTCAGGTATCTTAATTGCTGTCCACCACCATTCGTCATTCCCCTGAGATGGTTTACGCCAGGATTAGATTCAGTACCTGACCCCACTTCAGTCCTCAAATGGTTCCAGTACCTGAATTCCCCAAGTAGGATGGTTGTTATTTCCAAACTCACCCAAGGCCCATTCATATCTGTATATTCATAAGTGGTGATAATTAAATGCCTTATTCGGGGACAGCAGGCCACTGAATACCGGTTTCTGTGTTAGGAAGCTTTTGCCTGCAGGCCCTGTTTTTGTGGACTTCCCAGAGACACCTGCTTGGCTCCTGTTAGAAGCTTGATCCAACAGCTGTTCTTACGATTTCTAAAAGAATTACTGTATTTATAAGCAACCTTAGAGTTAGCATTTTCAGTAACAAAAAAAAAATATTTTGACATGCATCTTATGTGACATTAGCAGTACAGTTCTCTACATTTCTCCTCAGAAGCTGCAGTCATTTACATGCTTACCTGGGATTAAGCCTCGCTGGTCTCATTGGGACTTACTTTTGAGTAAATATGCATAGAATTGCACTGTAAACTGTAGGTTTGTGTCTCTGCAAAGGGGCTTTGAGGTCAAGCTGAAAGTGGTGATACTGTTGATGGGTGTGTGTGACAGAATATAACTGTGTGCTTACTTTTTTTTCCACTAGTTTTTTTTTTGCCTCAAGAAGTTATTTGTGGGATTAAAATAACCCCCATCTGTTGTCTGCAGTATATGAATTTCCGGAAAGGGGAAGCCATGAACTTAATGATTTTAGTCTTCCGGCAAAATAATTTCAAGTATGCTAATGTTCACAGAGCGTGAATTTTAAACAATATATATTCATTTTCATTAGTACACAATTCTCCTACTATTCTCTACAGATGCTTCTGTTCCTATGTGTGTGGGGGGGGGAGCACATTCACAACAGGAACTATGGTACCTTCAGCTTTCTGCTGTGACAGAAGTATTCCCTGCTCTTAAAAAAAGTGTTGCCTTGACAATCACCCAGATTTGCATGTTAATGGATGTTTATCCTGGAGGGAAACCTGCTATCCATTTGCCCTAGGAGGCAAATGGTCTGTATCTGAATATTTTGCCCTATCCTGTAGGTTGGGGGTGAGGAACTTTGGGCCCAGAGACTAAATGTGGCCCTCCGATCCTCTCTGTATGGCCCTCAGAACTCTTCCCAGGTCATGCTCCCAAGGCCACGCCCATCACCAGCCTTGTTGTGCACCTTCTTCCAGTTGCATGGACTGCGACCTTGAACTGCAATCGTACCTCTTGCGTGCGAGGCCGGACAGGGACATGAGTCTGGTGACAGCCCCACCTCTGCTGTGCAGCCCAAAGAAGATCACACTTGGGCTGAAGAAGTTTCTCCAACCCTGTGGCACGCCAGCCGTTGCTGAGTTATCATTGCCTCTGACCACTGGCCATGTTGGCAGGGCTGATGGGAGTCAGAGTCCAACAACTTTTGAAGGGCCACAGGTTTCCTACTCCTGCCTTAGGCACACCTTCTGCTAAATAATAATAATAATAATAATAATAATAATAATAATAATAATAATAATAATAAATTTATTATTTATACCCCGCCCATTTGGCTGGGTTTCACCGGCCACTCTGGGCGGCTTCCAACAGAATATTGAAATACAATAACCCAGGGGTGTCAAACTCAAATTCATCGGGGGCCGCATCAGCAGTTTGGTCATCCTCAAAGGGCCGGTTGTAACCACGGAAGTGGTTTCCTGAATGCATGTAAAGTGGAGGTTTCCTGTGTAGAACGGCCGGCGCCGCTAGAGGGCAGACGTTCTCTAGCTTGTAGGCTGCCGCGCATGCGCTGAAGAGGTGGCTTTCTTGTGTCAAAAAAAAAAAGCGAGAATAAAAGGTGAAGGCTGGTGGCTGGCGGTGGCTACACGGGCCACATGACGAAGTCTGGCAGGACGGATTCGGCCCGCGGGCCTTGTGTTTGACACCTGTGCAATAACCTATTAAACATTAAAAGCTTCCCTAAACAGGGCTGCCTTTAGATGTCTTCTAAAAGTTTAGTAGTTGTTTTTCTCTTTGACATTCGGTGGGAAGGGCGTTCCACAGGGCGGGTGCCACTACCGAGAAGGCCCTCTGCCTGGTTCCCTGTAACTTGGCTTCTCGCAATGAGGAAGCCTCCAGAAGGCCCTCAGCACTGGATCTCAGTGTTACTGTCCAACTTCTTATGCCGTCGTGAACATCATTTTGCACAAACCTCCCTGACCTAACAGGAGAAAAAACAACTGATCTGGCCAACCCATATCAATAGGAGCACATTATACAGCAAAAACAGAGCTGTCATCAAGTGGAAAGGCATGTTCAGCTGCAAATTAAGAAGCGGGGGCTCTCAATCCCCCCCCATTCGAGACAGATGTTTTTATTGGTAGACATCTGAGAAAACTGTACTTTTCAGGGAGTTCGGATTTATCAGATGTGCATGGTTCACGGCACAGGGCTACTGAGCTGCTCTAGCTGGCAGATAATCCTGCTCATCCTCCTTTTCATTCATGTAATTAAATTTGGAGGTTAAATCTTCCCTGCTAGTGGTGGAACAGCATTAAAAAACTGTCTTTCTTCTGTCTCCTTCCCCACCCCGGCTGAAACTGCTCACGCAGTGACGCCATTGGGTGGAAGGTTAATCTACAGCAGAGTGGAGAAACACAATATATCACATTGTTTTTGTGCTCTGAAAGAACTCATCATTAGAAAACATCTCACTTTGTTGCAGTTGCACTGGCCCAGCCGCCTTGTGCAGCGTTACGGCCGGCCATCTGCAAGCGCCATTCAGCTGTAGTCACCCAGAATCAAGGGTGGAAATAATTTCTGCTTGCGATTGAAAAGCCGCACAAGATCAGCCAGGCCTTCGTTCTGCAAATCTGCTATTAACACTCTTTCCATCTCTGCATAGATGGGCAGCAAGTTGTATTGGCACTGGGATAAGCATTTTGATAAGAGTGCAATATTAGCCAATAGAGTAGATTGGCACCTGCAGTACTGTTGTTGTTGTTACTATTACTGTTAGATTTAATAAATCACATTTTTTTGCTGTGACTTACACCGCAAAAATAAAAATCAGATATAAAGGACAGGAAACAAAAACAGGGTCACCCTAACCTATAATTTGGCTATTTCAAGGCTGAGCAGAACCGAGGGCGCATAGTTATTTGTGCTTTCCCTGCTCTGGGGTCCATCCCCATTTGATAAACTAGGCCTTATGACAGTTGTTTGTAACACTTGCCACATCTTTAGCGGAGGGGGGGGGGTTTACTGAAAAGAAACTTCTTGCTGTACCACAGCTTGTATTTCCCCTCCATGCATTGAGTGCATTATGCACTTTGAAACATTCAGTTTAAAGACCCACGCTTGCAGTTCTCCCCCCCCCCTTAGACAATCTTCCACGCTTAACCAGAACAATTAAAAAACCCAACTCGCTTAGCTATTGATAACTTAACTTTGGAAGCTATCATGAAATCAGCAACACAAACCAAATTGAAATGCACCCTGCTGCCTGATTCCTTTATTTATTTCAAGTGTTGAAGAACAGATAAGGCCATCGAAATGTCACAGCTCAGACAAAACAGCTCTGGAGTTCTGTTAGAATTAGGATGCCAACAGGGCATTCTGGGAGCTGCACTTTCATTGTTGTGTTCTCAGTCGTCCAACAAAAAAATTCCAGGGAAAATAGGGCTGCATCCTTTACAAACACCTATTAATCATGGCACATTGTCCATTACGCCATATCTTTTCTTGGGGTCCGGTTCAAGGGAAGGAGATTTCCTGTTTGAAGCATGATGAGTATACAAATTCCATTTTCATGAAATGTTTCATCCGGAATTTGCTGTAAACGCTTCCCAACATGCTAAAAATAAATGAAGGTGTGTACACACTTAGGGACACTTAAGACTTTTCTGCAAGGAGCAAGCATAAGTCTGGGCACATTGTTGTCATTCTTCCAGCATTGACTGGAGGCTAATATGTGAGTCACAACCAGTGGTGCTGGAGAAATTCATTCGGTCCATGCTTTTAAGCAAACTAACCTAACATGTGCTCTTCAGCAGAATACAGTCGTACCTTGGAAGTCAAACGGAATCCGTTCCGGAAGTCTGTTCGACTTCCAAAATGTTCGGAAACCAAATCACAGCTTCTGATTGGCTGCATTAAGCTCCTGCAGCCAATCGGAAGCCGCAGAAGCACCGTCTGACGTTTGGGTTCCAAAGAATGTTCGCAAGCTGGAACAGTCACTTCCCAGGTTTGGGAGCCAAAACATCCGAGTACCAAGGCGCACGGGATCCAAGGTACAACTGAATGTGGAGCAGACACAGTTATCCTTTGGATTGTGAAAACAAGCTTTTAATACAATAAAAAACCAAAAAACAACAACCCTAGGTTTAAAAAATATAATTAAAGACAAGAGCAAAATAGGATCACAACAACAGTAACTTAGCCCGAACCAATTTTTAATGGTGAAAATGTTAAAAGGCTTTTCAGCTTGCCTTTTAAAGGGAGGGGGGCATTCAAATCTCTTTAGGGTGAGAGTTCCATGACATGGGTGCAGCAGCTGAGAAGGCCCTCCCCCATGTCCCATCCAGCCACAACTCTGAAGGCAAGAAGGCATGGATGCAAAAAGGCAGTGCTGAATACAATGGATGGGCAGGTTCACAAGGAAAGAAGGAGATGGCCTTCTTCTAATTTAGGCCTTGTCCAAGAGTATCTGACAGCTTCTGTGCTTTGAACTGATTGTGATGCAGTGAAGATGAATAAAACCTGGTCTATAAAAATCTATATTGTTGATACATCCCAAACCTGATGTACTTAAAAAACACACACTTTTTTGCAATTTCTAGGAGACCATATCAACAGGTTTCTTCTGAGGGAGGAAGGAGGTGAATATAACAGCTCAGATGATAGGCAACTAGGGATGTAGTAGAGGGCCCGTCCATAGTTTTAACGAGGCGGAGTGCTGGAAATTTATTGCAGCCGCATTTGTGCCATTATTAAGTTAGCCTTTGTTCTGCCAGAACAGTTTTTAAAAGATTCCATTTTCTGCTCGGCTACTGCAAGCCAGCAGATGTGTGCTGCTTTGTGCAACTTTCACATCGGCAGCCCTGTTTGTGGGACTCCTCTCTTTCCTGAGACCACCCAATTCATTGCACATGTAGCTTCAGATGGATTCAAGATCCCCCTGGCCTCCAGAAAAGAAAAGGAAGACTGTAATAATAGACTAACCCACCCAGTTCAAAAAACATGATCTAATACTGGAAGAATTGGCAACCTAAAAGTCGCTGCTGTTATGGAAGCTTTGAGAAGGTGGCTCAAGAAACATTTTATGCTGGGAATTTCTCTCTACGGTACTTAAAGGAGCATATACAGAAAGCTTTAAACATTGCTTTTTGGGTTTGTTCTTTGAAATTCCATTTATCTGGGAGGTTTATTAAGTACAGTGGTGCCCCGCAAGACGAATGCCTCGCAAGACGAAAAACCCGCTAGACGAAAGGGTTTTCCGTTTTTCGATGCGCTTCGCAAGTCGAATTTCCCTATGGGCTTGCTTCGCAAAACGAAAAAGTCTTGCGAGTCTTGCGATTTTTTTCGCTTTCCCCCCTTTTTCTAAGCCGCTAAGCCGCTAATAGCCTTTTAGCCGCTAAGCTGCTAAGCCTTTAATAGCCGCTAAACCGCTAATAGCGCTAAGCCGCTAATAGGGTTGCTTCGCAAGACGAAAAAACCGCTAGACGAAGAGACTCGCGGAACGGATTAATTTCGTCTTGCGAGGCACCACTGTACAGGATAAGGGGATAAGGCTTCAATCCAGCTTCTGGTGATGTTTCTCATGATTGCAGCTTGAGAGGCAGTCCATTTATCCCTGCCACAGGTCTCTGCCATGGATGCATTCCTGCAGAATACAGTCATAACTTAGAAGTCAAACAGAATCCATTCCGGAAGTCCATTCGACTTCCAAAACCTTCGGAAACCAACACGCGGCTTCTGATTGGCTGTAAGAAGCTTCTGCAACCAATCGGAAGCCATGGAATCCCCATCGGACGTTCTGCTTCCAAAAATAATTCACAAACCGGAACAGTCACTTCTGGGTTTGCGATGTTCGGGAGCCAAAACGTTCTACTAGCAAGGCGTTCGACTTCCAAAGTATGACTATATCTGTGAGGCCTCAGCTAAGTTCACAGACAGGCTGCAGTTGGGGATCCCAGGCAAGCAGGCTTAAGATTCAAAGGCAGAGGGTGTGGTCTATGATGGATCAGGCTGTAGAGCACAAAGGCATGGAAAATGAGAGGGATGGAGCAAGTCCACTTAGCAGCATCTGCCAAGGACCAGTTGAGCACATGACTTGGGATATTACTGTTTTATTAAGTCTTGTAGCGTCTTGATTGGTTTGAAGGGTCAACGGACAGTATCCATGTGGGTACTGAAATCTAGAGGATATAACTGAGCCACAGAGTTTAATTTGCTGATGAACCAGAGTGTTGATGGTATAGATCAGCCTTTCTCAACCTGTGGGTCCCCAGATGTTGTTGAACTACAACTCCCATCACCCCTAGCTAGCAAGGCCAGAGCTCAGGGATGATGGGATTTGTAGTAAAACATCATCTGGGGACCCACAGGTTGAGAACCGCTGGTATAGATGATAAGGCACAGGAGACTGACTGCTGGAAACATAGATACAAGCTCACTAAATATTCCCAGCCAGTTTGCTGTGGTGGCTACATGTGCATGATGAAATGTCAGTTGAGTGACATGCACGAGCTTCACAGCCACTTTGTTCATGTAAGCTAGGAAGCTACAGGTAACCATAGCTTCCTATGATGTCTGAATCAGGAAACCAAGGTTAACAAAGAAAATATGGCTTCCAGATCCTGGCTTCTTTGGAAGCTATTTACCCTAGTTGCCAGTTCAGACGTAACAGGAAGCTGAAGTAGCTTAAGCTTCCTGGTTCATATACTTGCTTGTGCAAAGGGAGCATGTAAGTTGTGCGTATCACAGTTTATAAGCCAGGATTTGATGGTGCGAATGCATTCACCGTCTTCAGAGGGAAGCCTGAAGTCATCCATGGTGCCTTCAGATATTCCTGAGTTCTGGCAACGTCAGAGAGCATAGATGAAGGTTTGCTTAGATAAAGATTAAGGTGCTCTTGATTCCTTTCCCGCCTCCATCGCCTGGGTTCCACACATCTTCATAGGTCAGCCATTGTTAGATGTCTGCCCTCTATAAAGTTTTCAGAACAGATTTAAAATATGTTTCCTGATGGCAATTTCTTCAATTTGTCACGGGGAGCTGTGATGAATTGTGGAGCAAAATACTGTGAAGTGGCTTGAGAGCAGTACATAATGATTCGTGGCAATATGTGGAATTTAATTGGAATACAAAATTGGTGATAAGAACTGCTTTTTTTCAATATCGTCTTTAAAGTTCTGAAAAAGCATGGGAATGAACCGTCTAGCTCAGAAGGAAGCTAGTGCGGTGCTCTCCCAGTCAGTGTTGGACTATTGTTTATGCTGATGGGAGCTAGAGTCCAGGACATCAGGGAGGCAGTAAATTGAATCTCCCTCGCTGATACCATTAGAAGACAGTTGTGAGTCCAAGTTGACCTTTAAATATGATGGAATAAAATCCCAATTTTAGGTTGCTAAACTTTTTATTTATTGTATTTTCAGCCCTCCAAGGCAGTTTACATAACACAATATAAAATGCACTTGAAGTCACCAAACAACATCCATATAGTGCCTGGAAGATGAAAATGCGGTTTATTTAACTATCACTGATGTTAAGATGACTAACTTTATTGTATCCATATAATCTATCCAAGGGCTTTTTAGTTTCTACTGAGATTGTTTTATTTTTGTTTATAAATTTAATAAATTTTGTTTGTTGCATCAGTAACAATAAAAATGGGGGAGGCTCGGCAAAATTTTTTTGAAACTGAGTTAAAGCACAACCAGAAATAGTTCAAAAACAAAAGACAACTGTAAATTAAATTAGCAGTTTCAAATTTAAAACATTTAAGGAAAAACCAATTTGGAACACTTTAAGGTATGCTTAAAGCTTTGCATAGAAGAGGTGTGGCTCAGTTCACTGGGGAGGGAATTCTTTAACCAGCGGGTCACCACTGAAAAGGCCCTTCAAGAAAAAAATATTAATATAGAGAGTGGAATTCAGTGTTGCTACTTTTGATCCAGTGGAGGTGCCTACTAACATGTGAGAAAGGGAGAAATTCCCCACCCCCACCCCCAGTTCTTGCTGCAGCCCTCTCAGCTCCATGAAAATCTGCTCCAGAGGGTTGGGGGCTTCAGGGGAGAGAGGGAATTGCAGAAAATTACCTCTTTCTCCTATTCATACGCCTCCACTGGATTATAAGACAAGCAGAACAGCAACCTTGGATTTCACCCATTGAAATCACACAAGAAAAGAGTATCAACCAGCGCTGGTGGACTTAAGGATGATATGCAACAACATATTAAAGCTACTCATATAATGTCACTTATGAAAGGCAGCTAATGCAATACACAGGCATTTGCTTTGATTTCATTTGCACATCTGTTCCTTCCATTGTGGCAAAATATTCTTCTGCTTTGGCAGGAATTGCAAATATGGTCACAAGAATTACATAGCAGTTTCCCCAGTAGCTGCCAGTTCACAGCTATACAATCCTTAACTTCTCTTATTGGATAGTATAATCCTGTGCTTTGAAAGACTCTTGGATTCACTTTTGCAGTTCTTTGCCAGCAGCAGAGTTCTTGCCGCAGCCCAGAGTGTTAAAATGCAAAGGAAGTATACTTCAAAGCCTTTGAAAGGGATTTTATCATTTTCTTTTTTAAAAGTAAACAAAAGACCCTTTGCTTGTTTGTTTATTACAACTATTAATTACTCTGTAGGTCTAGAAGAGTCTTGTTCCCAAAACAGATGTCTTATTGGTGGTTTTACCTCAGGGGACACACACACACACACTTTTTCTAGTTTGGAAACGTTAGAGAAAACACATCTTTTTCTGCAGCAGTAAGATGTTCTGTTTTCCTCCCCCTTCTTATAAATTTCAGTTATTGTCCTCTGTTCAATAAAACTTCTAGGGTGATTTACATAATACAGTAATCAATATTCCAATAGTAACCTGAAAACACCCTCCCCCCAAAAATGTTTCCCTGATATTAGACCATGCACTGCAGTCATAGTATTTAGGTGCCTCCTTTAAAAAATAAAAAGTATTTTGCCAGGCATTTGGTGATTAATTGCACACTGATACTGATAGTATATTGCTGGTATGGATTTATTGTAACCTTTATTTCTATTTCATGGGTTTGTATATTTATCAGGTCTTAAGGATAGTTGTTAGTTGCCCTGAGCAAGATATAATAAAGGTAAAGGTAAAGGTACCCCTGCCCGAATGGGCCAGTCTTGACAGACTCTGGGGTTTGTGCGCCCATCTCACTCAAGAGGCCGGGGGCCAGCGCTGTCCGGAGACACTTCCGGGTCACGTGGCCAGCGTGACAAAGCTGCATCTGGCGAGCCAGCACAGCACACGGAACGCCGTTTACCTTCCCGCTGGTAAGCGGTACCTATTTATCTACTTGCACCCGGGGGTGCTTTCGAACTGCTAGGTTGGCAGGCGCTGGGACCGAGCAGCGGGAGCGCACCCCGCCGCGGGGATTCGAACCGCCGACCTTTCGATCGGCAAGCCCTAGGCGCTGAGGCTTTTACCCACAGCGCCACCCAGACAATAAATAGTTCTATAGAAATAGGTTTCACTGAAATTGGTCTATGTGCCCTTTTTGGGTACTAGCTCACAGTCAACTCATTAGGGATGAAGATATTTGTCAAAGTTAAGAGTGCAAGTAAAATGTGATCTACTTTTATTTTTCAGAATGACCAGTCTATGCAAGATACACAGATCATAGGGGGAGATGACTTCTCAAAGCTGGCTGGAAAGGTTTGTAAGATTTTTAAATAAAACGAGGCCATTATGACACCAGGATTGGACTAACACTGAGATTCAAATAGAGCATGATTAGGGCAATAACAAAACCTAGAGAGAAGCAAGAGGAGCAAGATGCTAATAATTACCTTCTCCAAGAAAGGCAGGGCAAAGAGAAACAGTCACCTTGGTTTCAGGATGACCAAGGGTGCAGAATCGCAGCTGGGTCCACAACTACTATCAGAGCTAAATACATACTCTTTAGTAACTGGATATTATTGACAGTGAACATGTGAGCTACTGATAAATATCCCGAAAAGGATTCTACCCCCGCATTCTGGAGGAAAAGGCATTGTCTACACATAATAGTAAATTGTCATTAGCACTACATGCCTGAAGTGGACTTGCACAGTCAGGTGGAGAAATTTTGTAGCGTTTAGTTTCGTTTTCAGAGAATCCTGGCTCGCCATGGCATACTAACCAGAGATAACAGTTTACCACAAGCTCTGATGAGCTTCTACACAAGCCAGTTCCAAGCCATGGGTTATGGGGTTTGTGATAAACCACAGTCTCCGGTTTGTATATCAGAGCAAGCCAGGATTCTGCAGAAGCAAAACTGAAGTGCTAACCCAGGGTTGGCTAGTCTGCGGCCCTCCAGATACTGTTGGACTACACCTCCCCTGATCCCTGACAGCAGGTTGGTGATGATGGGAGTTGAAGTCCAACAAAATCTGGAGGACTACAGGTTCCTCACCTGTCACAGAGTGTTCACAGCTCAGTCCGGTGCCTGTCTAAGTGCCATTGCATTCTGTAGTGCTCACACCCAGGTAAGTTGGAGCATTCTTCCCTGCCACCCCAACAGACCTTCCTGTATGTTTTAAACAATTATGTGCCTTGCTTCAACATAAGCCGGCATGAACATTGTCATAAACTGTCACTAGATAACTGAGAAGCTGCTTTTGAAAAGTAAATGTTTGATTCAACACATGCAGCCAGTCTGCATAAAGGCCATTTCAACCATTTCTTTCAAGTACTGTACTTATGTCCACTCAATTTAATTTAAACAACAGCCCCCCCCCTTTTTTTTTTTTGCTTTTCTCAAGCTGGCAAAATAGCTGCTTCTAGCAAAGGGGCAGCTAGAAATATTGTTTTGCCTAGATATAATCCTGTGTTTCAGAGGGCCAAAAAAAGACAATATGTGGAATGCATGATTGCATTTAATATGCCTGGAGCCCTCCGCCCCCCACCCAGCCTTCTATTAGCTATAATAGCCACAGAGTGGTATGAGCAGGATTCAGACTGCAGGAAGGGAGGTTAACCCTTTCCAACCATCCTGCAGTCATGCTATTCTCCCCATGAGAAGATTTACCATCAATTATAGCTTTTCGCCCAGCACAAATGGCAACATGGGATGGGTCATTTTTAGGAGACTACAGCATAGGAGGGAAGGGTTAACCCCCCCAAAAAAAAATACACCATCGTCCATATCCTGCTCCTGCTCTCCCACAGCTTCTGTTTTCAAAGGTGAAGGCAAATTAAATGTAATTGTCTTGTTTTGGCCCTGAACCTTTTAATGGCACCTTGGTTTTGACAATGGTAAATCATGGGACTTGTCAATGATTTGAATCAGCTGGAAGGCTGATAAGCAATTTATTTTCATTTCCCCCCATTCTGCATGCACATACTGATGTTTTTAAAAAGGGGAAATAAAATATTTTTGTTCAAGGACAAGACTCTTTTAATCCAGGCCTAGTTATACGCTGAATCACTTGAGGAGGAAGGATGACTTTATTTCATTAGGCAGATGGTCTGTGTGGGAAAGTGATCAAAACAGCAAGCCTCGGGATGAATTTGGGCAGGAAACCACTAAAATTAATTTACACTCCAAGTGAAATTACTCTTGTGTTAATAGTAGGACTGGTAACTGATTAAAGACTTTTAGTTAATTAATCATCTGGCTTTTAACAGATTAATCAATTACATTTTAATAAATTGTCCTATTACCAAAATCTCAGTGTCTTTTTTTCTTATTGAAGGAACTGCATGATAACTTCATGATTTATTTAACAAAAGCTACCGTATTTTTCGCCCTATAGGACGTACTGTCCCATAAGGCGCACCTAGTTTTTAGGGGGAGGAAATAAAGGGGGGATTATTTCCCCCCCAGGCGCGGGGCTGGGGCGGGGGAAGCCCGAGCGTCCCCCGACCCCAGCCCCCAAACAGGCAGCTCTCTGCAAGCCGTGGGAGCCCAGCGATGGGCTCCCGCTGCTTGCGGAGAGGTCCGCGCAGCCTGGACGCGCTGAGCTCAGCGCGCGCAGGCTTCAGCATGCAGGCAACTCTCCACAAGCGGCGGGAGCCCAGCAACGGGCTCCCGCCGCTTGCAGAGAGGTCCGCGAAGCCTGGACGCGCTTAGCTCAGCGCGCGCAGGCTTCAGCATGCAGGCAACTCTCTGCAAGCGGTGGGAGCCCAGCAACGGGCTCCCGCCGCTTGCAGAGAGGTCCGCGAAGCCTGGACGCGCTTAGCTCAGCGCGCGCAGGCTTCAGCATGCAGGCAACTCTCTGCAAGCGGCGGGAGCCCAGCGATGGGCTCCCGCTGCTTGCGGAGAGGTCCGCGAGGCCTGGACGCGCTGAGCTCAGCGCGCGCAGGCTTCAGCATGCAGGCAACTCTCTGCAAGCGGTGGGAGCCCAGCAACGGGCTCCCGCTGCTTGCGGAGAGGTCCGCGAAGCCTGGAGAGCGAGAGGGGTCGGTGCGCACCGACCCTTCTCGCTCTCCAGGCTTCAGCGAAAGCCTGCATTCGCCCCATAGGACGCACACACATTTCCCCTTCATTTTTGGAGGGGGGGAAGTGTGTCCTATAGGCCGAAAAATACAGTATCTACCATCCATTGTCGCCAGTACTGTCTAAAATAGCGAAATGCAACTCAAACTGATTTTCTTTTATATGTTGCTGGGTGGTATAAGAAATGGTTTGTGAGAATTATTGCGCATCAGTATTATGTCAGTTGTTACATGATTAGTATGTTAGTACCAGAACCAGTGATTAGATTTGCAGTGTTGAGTGTTAAAAGAGGCAAGGCTTTCTGGATCTAAAAGAGGGGAATTTCAGCAGCTGTAGCTTGTTATGCAATCTACACCCACAGCAATTCTCTCCATTTGGCCTAGGGGTGGCTAACCTGTGGTCTCCAGATGTTGATGAATTCCCATCATCCTCAGCCAGTGTAGCCAGTAGTCAAGGATTGACATTTGGAGGGCCACAGGTGAACCCCCACCCCCCATTTTATAAACCTGCTTCATATTTTCATTAGCAGTGCTGGCAAACAGAGCATAGGTTGCCATTTCTTGCAAGGCTGAATTAGCAGGTTCTCACCAGTCCCCCATCATATCTGCCTACCAGTCTTACTAAGGACATTACGTGTGTTCCTTACAAAGATTATGTAAATGTACCAGGTTTATTATAAATATCCTCGTTGTTCAACATTGAGCAACCTTTGAAAATCTGCCACAAACAGAACGCGGTTCATAAACTCGACGTGTTTATTTTCATCCTTGCTTACAGATGACTTGAATAATGCCAGCTGACAGGATTAGATAAAGCTTAATATCCTTTTTCAGAAAACCTTTCCCTTTTTCCCCATTTTCTAAAAAGAGGCTTTAAGCCAACTTCTGAGATATATTAAGGAATCAAAAGCTGCATGGAGCTAAATATTAACTACCGGTATGGTGTTTTGTGCCTGAAAGGTTAATTTTGAAGATCTACTTGGTACAAAAAAAAGGACCCTACTGGGTTTTGTTGTCAGCAGTTAGCAAGAAAGCTTCGGTGTCAACAAGACTTCAAAAGTATACTGCCAGAGTGTGGAGAAAGAGACCCCCTGGGGCATTCCTAGTGTGCCAGCCAAATGCCCTCAAAAAACAGTGGATATACAAATATGAAAGATAGGGATGGACTGCAGTTCCTATGATCCCCGACCACTGACCATGCTGGGTGGCGTTGGTTGAAGTTGGAGTCCGACAACATCCAAAAGGTCACAGGTTCCCCTCACCTGTAACTACCTGCCCAAGCTGGAGGTCAAACTACAGTTAGCTTAGTAGTGTGTTTCAGCTACCACACTTAGGAGATAGCACATTTTTTAACAGAAGAAGCATCCCCTGGGATCTGCTTTAGTTCTTTGCTCCCATGCCATGTACTTGCATTAAATTGTCTCCCCAACGCTGTTATTTGTCCCTGAAGGTGTTATTTGCTGAGTCAGCCTCCCAGCCCCTTTGTGGCTATATTTGATGAAGGAAAAACATGTCCTATGTAGTGCACAGTCATAGAAAACACACTTTTTTATGTGCGTAAAAAGTCTCAGCAAGAGGCGTAAAGTCTCAGCAAGAAACAGTCTTGGCAAGAGGATTCCTCAGAGCTGCGGCCTTCCAGATGTTGCTAGACTACAACTCCCATCATCCATGACTGCTGGCCATGCTGGCTGGGACTGATGGGAATTGGGAGTCCAGCACCCTGTGAACCTTAGGGCAGCCACAGGGATTTTTTGGCCCTCCAGAAATAGTTGGACTCTTAATTCACAACCCTAGCCAGGGATGGGTTAGGGATCAGATTTGTATCCCAACAACATCTGGAGGGCCACAGGTTCCCCACCCCTGCCTTAGAACTCCAACTTGCAGAGCTTTTAGCTTGAGCTCCTGGCCTCCTGTGCCAGATCTGCAGCCATCATTTATATACAATACCCCCTCCAAAGCTTAGTCAGTGACTCAAGCTATCCTGGATCCTAGTTCCTCCCAGCCAGTTCCTGGCCAGATAGCCAGTTGTCTGCTTTCCCAATATTTGATATGAACCCAGGGATTCAGACTCCTTTTGAGAATGCAACTTAGGGAGTGTGAACCTTTAAACTATGAAAACCACCGATGCAGTTTAGTTGTCTGGGGTGAGCCAGCAGTAAATCACACTGTGCAAGCTGGAGTTAACTCTTCATTAGCAGAAACAGGAGTGTCAGGCCTAATGAGCCCAGCAACTCATCTCTGGTAGGTCTTGCTCGCATGAAGCAGTTGCTGAGACTGAAGGTGTTCACCTCCCTGCAGCTGCCTAAGTGCTGCTCCTCACCAGCAATCTATTGCTTTTTTCCAAGCAACCAGAGAGTGTGTCTGCATGTCACCAACCTCACCTCTGCCCTTTTCATGCCTCTTCTGATTCTGGGAGACAAGCAGGAAGGGGAGCTTGTTGCAGTAGAAGAGGGAGACACTCGTGACTCTTCACCAACCTGACTCATCTCTGCCTCTTGGCCTCTCTCCTCCCACCCTCCTGCTTCAGCTTCTGCCTCTGATCCTGGACTGCTCTCTGCCACAGACTCTGCCAGCTCACTGAGCCCTGTTCCCTCCTCAGCTTCTGACACCTCCTCTTCCCAGTCTTCTCCCTCTGACCACTCATTGTTCTCCCACCACTCCTCCCCGGGATCTGAGCCTTCTTCCCTTGGTGGTTCCCCAGCTGGTTCCTCCTTCCATTCTTCTACGTCCAACCAGTCCATGACAGTAGTGCCTGCAAACATGGTTCTTATTTGGGGAGAAAAGAGCCCAGTCTGTGCCCAAACAAAGAGCACGAGAAGGACACCATTAGGCATGTCAGATTTTAGGAAGGGTCTGTAAAAAAATAAATAAACCTCGCTTCCCTGTGCAATTGCCCAGGAGAGAGAAAGTTGGCAGCTTCATCTGGCTGCTCTGATTGCAGGGAATCTGTTTCCTGACGGAATTCTCTCCACCTCTCGAAAGCCCATCTTGCCTGGCTCTCTTCTTGCCATGCAGCTGACAACTACCTGCCTACCCTCAGCAGATATAATTAGCATTGTTACTTTTTCTGCAGCAGATGAGATGACTCAACACCTTCTGAAGCAGAACCAAAAAAAGAAAAAGGGGGAAAAAGGGATGCTACTGGGAAAAGGGAGAATCAATTTGAGGTGTAGCCAGCAGGACCCACATGTATCATCTTTCATCATGGAGCATCTGCCTTCTGTTCATCATTAGCAGCATGAAGGTTACTGAGCTGTCACAATGGAGCTGGATGTTCTGATTCAGATTTCTTTCTCTATCTCTTTTTTAATCCTTCTTACCAATCTAGGCTGCATAGACATATGTTCTTGAATTAGGAGATAAATATAGGGGTGGTGGTGGTGGTGGGGTTTCTTGCAAATTGAACTCTGCCATACCTAAGAGAGTGGCATGAGGGGGGGGGACAGCTTAATCTGATATTTACTACACACCATTAAAGCAGCCCTAGCAGGACCCTTCGCTCACAGTTGTAGAACATACAGAATACGTGAGTGCTGTTCTTTGTGTGAAGGGCTGTGGCTTAGCAGCAGAGGATGGCCAAGGTCTTTGGTTCAATCCTGGCATCGCCAGGTAGAACTGCGAGAGTACCTAGTGTAAAATTATTGAGAGCCGCTGCCAATCGATGCAGACAGTACTGATCTCCATGGACCCAATGGTTTGACTCTGTATAAGGCATCTTCCAATGTTCCTTTGTTTACTTAGAAGTCGCCTATATTCAACAGAGCTTACTCTTTGATATGCGTGTGCAGGATTGCAACCTCACCGTGCAAATTTAACCATGTCTACTCTGAAGTAACTGCCATAGAGTCCAATAGGGCTTGCCCCAGGCAAATGGGTGTATAGTACTGTGCAGCAAATCTCCTGTTCTTTTATATTTATTTGAAACCGTTATCTCCCATCTGTGCTCGCTCAAGGCAACTCAAAGCTCACACCATAAATTAGCAAGCTGAAAACATCAAAACGCTAAGACAACAGTAAAAAAAAAAAGCAATACACTAGCAGCAGCAAAGGTTGTTTAAAAAGAAAAAAACAGATGCACATGAAAACTAATATACCTTACAAACCAAAAGGAAGCTTTTACTAGCTTCTGGAAGCGATTTAAGGAGAGGGCAAAGCACACCTACTTGGGGAGAGAGGTCAGCAGCCTAGGAGCGGCCACAGAAAAGGACCTGTCACTGGTCCCAATGAAGTGTATTTCAGGGGCTGCTGGGATACAATAGAGGGCTTCTGAAGATGATAGAAAGAGGGTAGAATTGTATGGGAGACGAAGTCAGGCCTTCAGATATCCCAGTCCCAAAAGATGTTCAGTTGGTACTCAGGTGCAGCCCAAGACATTCTGCCACCCGAGGCCAAGTGGGGCAGGGTGACCATCCACACGTACAAGGAAGCCAAAGAAACAGGCAGCTGAATTTTACTTAAATTTTGGTGACGGGACAGATCCACCACTGCACCTGCTAGCTTGCAGGGAGAGGTCAGGGCAGCTCTTGGCATCTGCCACCTGAGACAATTGCCCCATTCTGCCTAAGGGTAGAGTGAGGTAGGGAACCCTCCAGATGTTATTAGACTGCAACTCCCAGCAGCTCAGCTAGCATGGCCAGTTGTCAGGGATGACAGGAATTGGGGTCCAGCAACATCTGTAGGACCTGCAGGTGATGCAGAGTAGCTCTTTGTTCCAATGCTGAACTCCACCTGCTATTAGAAACTTTCCACCCCACTAAAACCTTTCCGGAACAGCAATTTGTGAAGATACAATCAAGTGAAATCTTCTGATTTATATAACTAGCCATATCTGATGTGAGTTTTGGTGTGTGTTTGACTGTATCATCCCACTCTGTTGATTCATCTGCTGACTCATTTTCGTTTATTAGTAGCACTGCAGTGCTAGGATGAGCTGTGAGTGAGGAGGTGGCATGGCTTGCACCTGGTGTCTTGATTCTGCGATTTTAAAAAAAAACCAGCCACCTCCCAACACAACATGGTGCACAGATTTTTGTAAAAATGAACATGGAATTATCTGAATGGCTCTGGAATGATTAAACAAAATGCCTGGCTTGAACATGAACAGCAAAAATAAAATGCAGAGGCAAGACAAGAAACAGTAAAGACACCCCACACAATTGTAAATGAAATCCATTTGGCAAAAACAATTTTGGTTGTATTCAGTAAGTTGGTTATATTGCTCATTACCAGACTCATAGTTCCAAAGCTTTATTTTGAGCCTGGTTTTTGGTACACGGCTGATTACACAAAAGCTATCAAATCTCAAACGTTATCCAGCTATTCACTGCCCTTTTATCTGTGTTCAGTTTCAGACTATTTTGCTGATGTTCACTGATAAGGCGCTGCTGCATGAAACCTTATTGGTGATATGCTTTCAGTGTAATTAAAGTCAATATAAGGAAGATTTAGGTGTACGTTGCAGCTTAAATATTATACTGATAACCTCCATAATCATTTCCCCCAAAACATACTGCTGTCACATCACAGATTAATTTATGTATATAAAATTGGCTTTGAGAGCCTGTGGTTGTACATGTTTACAGTTGTACATGTTATGATCAATCCTGACTTCAGTTAGTCACACTTGGATCCTACTGAAGTTTGCAGATAGATTTCATTGGGAAAAGTGCAACTAACTTCGGCTGGAGCAAAGCCAGTATATTTTCCATGGTGCCACTCTTGATTACTTTATAAACATATATATATTAATCTTATTGAAAGTATATCCTCCATTAAATAGTTATGGCTGAACTGCCTGATCCCTGGCCACAGTTTGGATGTTGGGAACTGCAACAACTCCAGTTCCATTGCCTTGGTATTGTATTATGAATAAGTCAGTTCTGCTCCTTCATTGTCCTTATAGACAGGGAAATATTCTCATTTTGCTAGCCCCCAGCTTCAACATCACAGCCTTCTTGGATATATCTTATAGCCTTCTCAGATATAGGTAGGACTACCACTTTTTGCCCACCAGCACCCTGCACATTTAACAGTTTAATGGTAGATAAAAATTCAATGGGTGCATCTTTTCCGAGGGTAGAGATGCCACAATAGAAAAGAGATTTCTGTCTATTGTGCAAATACTGAATGCTTTGGGGAAAAAGAAGTTGCAACCAGTTACATTTAACAGGCACAAATCTAGCACAAGCAGATTTGCTGTTCATGAAGCAGTATTAGAGTAACACCCCTCTAGGTAAATTTCAAAACTAGATTTGTAAGGGTCAGGTGCGGGCACAATTAATACCATATAATGATTAACACAGAGATGGTTGGTGTTCACTCTTCATGATTACAAAGCCTGGTCTCCTAAAGTGTTGGTTTGCAGCTACTAAGAAGGCGCTTTCTCGAGTTCCCACCAAACATGCATCAGAAGTTGTTGGGACAGAGAAAAGGACCTCTGCAGAATAATTCAATTTGTACTGCCCTGCTCTCTCTGATGCCTCACCCTTCTCTCTCTCCCTCCTGGTAAGCATCAGTGATCCACTGCCTGGAGAACCAGCATTACAGCTGCCCGCTCCCCACAAGCTGCTGCTTCTCAACATCCAAGAAGGCTTGTATGGAAGAAGGCAGCCCTTCATGTTACAAGTTGCAGCCAGACCAGATGCTTTACCTTGCACTTCTTCTTCTTGCCGTACCAAACCATGGTTTGTTGTCATTTCTGAATCAGACCATTTTCCTGTGCTCCAGCAAGGAACTGCTTGTAAGCTTGGCCAAGAGCAGGACCTTCCGGCCTCCTTTTGCAAGGATTTCTGGCATTTGGAGCCCAAGGAATCCCAACAAGTGGTGCCTACGCCTGGCATCAGGGTGGAGTTGAGAAGGGGACTTTGGATATAATTCTTTCACCAAAGTCAACAGCAGCGATCTGCTGTGAAACCTGTTAAGGCAGGCGAGTTAAGATTGTGTAACTTTACAGCGTGGACGCTCCATGTTATTAAATTTATTACAGGACTACCGAAATAGAGTTCTAGTTTATCAACATGGCAGAAGAATTATCACCAGCTGCACATGAGCCTGTCATTGGCTGCAGGTTGATTTCCTGTGGAAAGAAGCTTGAAGCAAATAGAAAATATATGTCTGGCCATCTGGAAGACAGAAAACCACTTCTGAAGTATTAACTGCCATGTATTAATGCCTCTACCCTTGTGGTTCTTTCCAACTCTACAATTTTTTGTTTCTCTTTAGAAATATTTCATTAGCTAATCCTCCCCCATTTGCTAATATTGCAGTATTATTATCTCATGGCTTGAGTATTTGCAGCTAATTACAGGTCACATTTCACTGTGTAAGTCATATCAGTAGCATGTAAACAGGTTTGGAAGGTAATGACCTAATTTAGATGATCCTATCTCGGTTTAACGAGCCAAGATACTGAATTGAATAAACTTGTATGTATGATCACAGACCCTTCTGCCTTTCCTGGGATGCTGCAGTTAAACTAGGGAGGAGTTAGCCATAGTTTCCCATTTTCAGGATTATCAGGTTTAAAACTAGCAAGGATCTAAATAACATCAGAATGAACATCTGGTTTGTTATGGAGCTGGAAACCATATTTTCTTGATTGAGATGAAGCTGTAGTTAATTGAAGACTTCCATATTGCATGATAGATAAGATGATGATCCACCAAAATAACCCTTGTGCTGATGGTTCCTGGCTGTTAGCAATGGAAAGTTGGACTGTGCTGGAGAGCCACAGAAGTAAAACAGGGAGAATTTAGAAAACTGCAGACATTGGGATGAAGATGGTTCACCTAAGAATTTGCAATAGCAAAGACTTAACTTTGCCCACTCATCCAAGGCAGTAGTAATGCATTTAAATATTTATTCAATATTGCTTAAGTAGGATTTGGGAGATCTCAAGTACACAGTAAGGTTCTGAAGCTAGTTGCTTGGAGACATACTAGCAAGACTAATACAAGCCTATTGTCAATCAGAGTACATCAGGATCTTGAGGATTTTGTATATTCTCTTTTCAGTTGCCCAGTTCTCATATCAAATAAGAAACAAAATTCTTCCCCAGCTGCTGTCACGTAAGGAAATAGTGGCCAGACCTTCAAAAGATAGATTTTTGGGAGGTTAGCAAACAGATGCCAAGAATATTACTTTGCTCAGCAACTTATGCCTTAGCATTATCTAAATCTCGTAATGCTATTTTGAGTTGGCTTGCCTCTTGTCCATTGTAAAACACTTGCAAGATAACAGGTTCCGTTATTAATTGTTTAATGTATTGTATTTTTGCATTCCTGCTATGGCCTTTGGCAAGTATGGAAATAAAACTGAACTGTTGTAGATGAGGCATTTCCTTTAAGAGAGTTTAGGTGTGCAAAGTTAGATCAGAAGTCCAGGCATACATACATACCTAATTTTATTTGTATGCAACCTTTCCATAGTTCAAGCTTGCTTACAACATGAAAAAACGTACATCATTACAAGCATAACAAAAGTACTAATAAGCAATAAATGAAACCTCAAAAAGTTCACAACCAAATTGAACAATTTCCACATAAATCATAATAAGATTAAAATAAAGGTATCAAAAAAATAATATCAATAACAGCACCCCCTCCCCCAAACCTCTAAACAATTCCTCAACCCAAGAGTCTGTTCAGCAGTCTCAGCTTCTGCAGCTGGAGTCAGACAGGGCCCCACCCTCCTAAGCCAGATGGGAAAAGCCTGCAAGGCCAGGAGCAGGTCTTCTAGGACTTACCGCCAAGATTACATGAGAGAAGGGCTGAGAAGATGAAGAGGTGAATGGAGACTCAGCATAACAGCAGGTTCAGCAGTACTTGTGTTCTGGCACCCTGAAAATTATTGAAAACTTCCCGAGGAAAGTGAAAGATCTCAGGTGGACCTCGTTGGGAAAGGCCTGTCAGTCCAAAAATACAATGTGCAAGAACCTGGTAGCTTACATTGGAGCAGGAACGTAGACAGAGTCTAGAAGAATTTGGCGGTTCAGGGAGCAGAGCCCTGCCTAAAAGCTGTGTATCTTCCTGCTGGCAGAGATGATGGACCTGTGGCCTTCCTGATGTTGTTGAACTCCAGTTCCCATCAGCCCCAGTCAGCATGGCCAATGGCCAAGAAGGAGGGGAGTTGAAGTCCAGTAATATCTGGTTGGCCACAGGTTTCTCACCCCCTGCCAATCCCTGTAAATATAACACACACACACACACACACACACACACACAGAGTTGCCAGACCATCGTTCTTAATGCTTGCCAGTTGGCAGACCTATGTATGAAACAGTTATACTGAACTGAGCTATTGGTCCACCTAGCCCTACGTGTTGGCTGCTCTTTCATGACACAGCTCTAAGGTTTCCAGCCGTGGAGATTTCCCAGTCACGTTGTTTCTTAACTAGAGAGGCCAGGGGTTGGGCCTTCAACGTTCTGCATACAGAGTGTATGTGCTGTGCTGGTGGGAATGAAACTATTCGCGTTTTCTTCCCTCTCCCCTTCCCTGGTAGGAGACCAAGTCACCTCTCACTGCAAGAAAGAAAGAACTGGGTCAGAGCTGCAGGTATAGGGCAGAAGCAGGGAGCATCCCCTTGCTGTCTGCCAGGGACAAGGACTCTCCTTGCTCCCAGTACTTGGTTGGTTGGCTTAGCTGGGGCCACCCTTGCAGCTCTCCATCATCAGATCTCCCTTTTCTTCCTCATCCTGGAGAAGACCCAGAGAACATGGACTCCCGTTCTGCTAGTGGTTTGCTGTTGATTCACTTTGTTCTCCTGCCTAACCACATTTCTTTTTCTCCCCCTTGTTTGTTTGTGTTTCAGAATGTATTAATTGTGGAGGTAAGTTCATCTATTTGGATTGGCTAAAATGGGGGGTGGTCCTTTTGGGTACAGTACGCCTTGTACCACTTAATGTACGTAGGTGCAGATAGACAAAGAATCCCATGAAGTAAAAAAAAACCTTGCTAGTGCTTTTCGAAAGCCGTTTAGCTAAAGGCTGTGACAACTTTTTTTTTTTGGACTATGAAAAAGACCCAAAAGAGGCTAATTCCCCCCCCCCCTCCTCCCTCCAGAAATTAAAATAATAAAATGGTGTTGATGTTGCAGAACTTTTCAGCTATTAGCTAACCAGGTCAGTTTCAAGGCTCTTGTGTTAATAATATACGAAGCCCTGAAAAACTTGGTTCCAGGATGCCTTAAGGCTTATATCCCAGCTTGAGCACTGACATCATTCGGAAGACTTTAAGTTGTCCTCCATCTTACAAAGACTTAGCTGGTTTAAACTTTCTTCCTTCTTACTAAACTGTCAACTTCCTGTGAAAATTATTTTGCATTATCTTTAATGGTGTTTTATTATACTTGCACATATTGTTGTGTGCCACCTTGATATTTTATATGAGTAAACAGCATATAAATATTTTTTATAAATAAATAAATGCCCTAACTCCACACGCGCACACACACCAGCCTCCTTTTACCTTTCGTGCTCCTGTGGTGCAATGGGTCTGTGCGTCTGGCTGTTAACCAGAAGGATGGTGGTTCGAGCCCACTCAGGGGCTGTGGGCAGGATTCCTTCATTTGCAGGGGGTTAGACTAGATGACTCTTAGGGGTCCCTTCCAACTCTACAGCTCCATGCTTCTATGCTTTCCAAAGGATATCATTGGAACTGGAAGAACGATGAGAGCTCTGCTCAGCAAAATTGAAAAATGCAAGCCCAAGATGGTCAAGGTGGCAAGGTAAGTGTAGTATTTGGGAGGGACCACATCTCAATGGGTGGAGCAGCCTTCATAGTGCGATGCCCTCCAGATGTTTTGGACTACTAGTCCCATCAGCCACAGCTAGCACAGCCAGTGGTCGGGAATGATGGGAATGGTAGTGCCAACAGCATGTAAAGGCTACTGTGCAGGCCACTGCTCAGAAGCTTGTCTCTTTATCTATGGGAGGATGGCAGAGGCAGCTGACTCAGCTGCTAAGGGAAAGAGAAACGAAATCCTTTTGGGTTTGCCCTTGATGAGTCTTCAGACATCTCCGATGGAGGGGAAGTGCACTCACTTACTCTTCTGCTGAAATTGGGGTGAGGTGGGGAGTTTGCCAAGCTAAACAGAGCTCACCAGCCATGCATGGTTACCCATCAGAGGCTCAATGTATCTCTTGTTTTTGCTACCTGTCTTTAGAGTGTCAAAACGGAATGGGGTTGGTTCTCGAGCAAGGACCATAATCAAAATAGTGGATAATATTGAGCTTGATGGACAATTATCTGACCTGGGAGGCCATAATATATGGCTGTTGGGCTGTGGTTCAGCTTAATGTTAGGACATGGTACCCTCCAGATGTTGTTAGACTACAACTCCCATCATCCTTGTCCATTGGCCAAGGCTGACTAAGGCTGTTGGGAGTTGGTGTCCAACAACATTTTAGAGGGGCACCAGGCTTAGCGGGTTGCAAGTTGTACAGGCTTTAAGGAAATGGGAGACGGGGACAGAAGAATACATCCAACCAAGCCAAAATGTTTAGGAGTTATGTGAACAAACCCAGCTTTTTAAAATGTTTACAATAAAAAAACCATACATTTTTGTTATTTATTTAATGATAGTTTGCTGGTGAAAAGAACATCTCAGCCTAATGGATACAGACCGGACTGTAAGTGCTCTCCTGTGGATTTTCTTTGCTTCCTGATTGTGAAGTAGCTAAAATGTTCCATTGTTCCTGTTTTCATTAAATAGGCAAGACGTAACACACCCGGTCCTTGGGGTGTTGTTCAAAAGTGATGCTAGGAATAGCGTCTAAACAATGGAAGTGCCATCTTGATCAGAACTATCAATTGGGGGGGGGCAGCTTCCCCTCCACTGTCCCTATTTCATTATAAACATGTATGAGAGACGACATGGGAAATGACCACCTTTTAAAACCGATTTCAGAGTTGTGCCACTGTCAAGAATCACAAGCTTGACCTTGCAACTCTGCATATAGGCTGAGAAAGAAACCTTCACAACACTTCTGTTTCCAAGAGTGTTTGGAGTTACCGTACTTTTCGCTCTATAAGACGCACCAGACAATAAGATGCACCTAGTTTTTGGAAAGGAAAACAAGGGGGAAAAGAGTTCTGAATCCCAGAAGCCAGAATAGCAAGAGGGATCGCTGCGCAGCGAAAGCAGTGATCCCTCTTGCTGTTCTGGCTTCTGGGATAGCTGCACAGCTTGCATTCGCTCCATAAGACGCACACACATTTCCCCTTACTTTTTAGGAGGGAAAAAGTGAGTCTTATAGAACCAAAAATACGGTAGTTTAACACCAGCTTCAGATAAGTTTAAAAGCTGCCCAGCGGGTGTTCCTTGCAACACCCTGCATTTTATTCTGAGATCTGAGAGCTTATAATGAAGGACAGTATATAAATCTATTTTTTTTAAAATGCCCTTAGCATGTCCGTTGGCCAAGATACAACACACTGTGGCTTCAAAGTCCTACGTTGTCCAGCTGTATCCCAGTTGCAGACAACTGCAGATTGTTCCTTGAAGCTGTCAGAAAAATAATTTGGGAGTTACCGGTAACATCCCTGGGGACACATCTCTGTTTGGGTAAGAGCTGTAGTTAGCAAGCTCTATATTTCTTTGCCCCCTCAATATTAGCTAACAGGATTCCTTTTAGACAGAATTGTGGTCCTTTATATAGCCTAATTGGGTACATCTAGACATCTCTGCTTCAGATTCAGTAAAGTGTTCCCATCTCAGAGCCCCAGACTCACAGTCACTGGGATTTGGCTCTTGTATACAATTTCCAGGTCAGTGAACTATTACATAAAGGAAGTGTCAGGGTTTGTATTTTTAACAATACAGACATTTTGCCCTCTCTCTCTTCCAGATTATGGATTTGAAATTCCAAATTTATTTGTGGTGGGCTATGCTTTAGACTACAATGAGTACTTCAGAGATCTAAATGTAAGTGTCTCCCACTCTTTGCCTCCTGAAAAAAACAAACACTTTTATAAACTATGACTTTCAAACCCAGCCAATCTAGAACTGGGTTTCCTCTTCTGTGGCTAACAGTAAAAATTTGTACCCTACTTCTGCAGCGCATGGTGTTTTTAAATCCTTATCCTGCCTGCCTTCATGTACAATAGTTTGCTTCATGAATAATGCTAAACCATAGTTTAGCTGCGGGAAGCCTTGGGCTCACCCTCTCCTCTTCACGCAGCTCTGAGGAGAATGGAAATATCCATTACATAAGATAAACACCTTTTCCAGCACTCATACTTGCAGCGTTATTTCTGTCAGTGGGAGAATGTGATTTATTTCTGTCACTCGACACAGCACACTGGAGCAACCAGAGTGCAGAATGTGGCTCCTCCATAAACGCTGTTGGTTGACTTTGTGGGTTGTGATGTTAAAACTTTTCGTTTCAGCACATATGTGTTATCAATAACCATGGCAAAGCCAAATACAGAGTCTAAGGAATAACCGGCTGGCCTGAACTGGAAAACTGACAGTCCCCTTGAAGCATCTCCTGAAGACATCTGTCCCATTCAGCCTGGACTAAAAAGTGGCCCCTTCTTTCTAAAGGGGAAAAAAAGACTTTGCCACCCTCATCTCCTTTGTAGCAGAACTTGGACAAGGCAAAGACCGAGAAGTCATGATCTTTTTATATATACATATAATTTAGTGTTATAAGCTAGCAACTAATTAGTTAATTCATTATAATTAGTTATGACTATAATTAGTTACTATGAGATAGTAAGTGAGATGGCATTTATTTGTTGGCTTGCTTATCCCTTACCTTGCTCCAATCTTCTTTGTGAACATAGTGAGGGCAGCTGCGCTATTCACAAAGCTATTCTGCAAGGATCCGTAGCTTTGTGCCTCCCAGTGCTGCATCTTGTTGCTTCCAGTTCTCTCCAGTAACCTATCTGTGCCTTCTTCTGAGCCCTTCTTTTAAAGCTTTCTTGAAGAAGCTCAGTGTACATCAGAGGTGGGGAACTGCAGGCCCTGGGAGCAAACGTAGCCCCAGACACCTTTGTCGGCTTCTTGGGGCTTTCTGCAAGCCACACCCTCTTTCCGCAGCTCGCCCCCCTCACTAGCTCTTAGAATCATAGAATTATAGAGTTGGAAGGTACCCCGAGGGTCATCTAGTTCAACCCCATGCAACACAGGAATCTCAACACGCGGTCTCCCATCCAGTTTGGAGCCATGCCTGACCCTGCTTAGCTTTGTAAATGTATTAGCAGTTCTTTGCACCCAAGTGTTTTCGCCTGCCTGGAATGTGCCCTTGAACTCTGATAATGCTTCATTTTTGCCTGGATGGAAAACAAGGGGGGAGTGTGAGTATGCATAAAGAACTAGTCTGCTCTACAGAAGTAAAATGCGCATTTGTTGCTCCGTTCAGTTCGGCTTCTGGCTCCACCCATCACAAGCATGTGGACCTTGAAAGGTTCCCCCAAAAGGGAATAAGGCTGGAAAATGTTCCCCATTATCCTCACAAGAACCTTGTGAAGTAGCTAAGGCTCAGGGAGAATGTACTGGCCTCAGACTCACCCAGCGAACTTAGAGGCTGAGTGGGGATTTGAACCCTGGTCTCCTAGGTCTTAGGACAACACTCTAACCACTATGCCACACTGGCTTTCAGGAGGCTTACAGTGGCATGCAAAAGTGCAGACTATATAATAATTGTGCTCTAAATTAATCCGTCTGTTCATCATGGCCACACACAGTTGCCCTGAGCAAACCTATAAAAGGTAGCTTGGCTCTTTTCCTGTATCTTGAGTTTTGTCGTCAGTAAGGTTCTATTTTGCGGGATAACAAGATTCTTGAATCATACATCAAATTCAAGAAACATCAAATATACATTATGTTAACGGTGTGCTTGTTCTCCCAGGAGTACACATTGATTGATCCCTGACCAGCTGACATCTCCAAAGCTGGTGCTGCCTGTGGAGCAGGAACTAGTGTAAATGGTTCTCCTCTACTCCCATTAATCCTCACAATGACCCTGTGAGGTAGACTAGGCTGAACAATATAGACTGCCCCTAAGTCACCCAGTGACTAGGACTAGGGTGATATCTGGTTTTCAACATCATGATATATCACCAGCAAAACATCGCAATATACCGATATGTCACAATATCCGAAATAAGGAATGAGTTGTGTAGAGTCACTCATATGTGGTTCATTGTTCTAGGGCTACAGTCCTAAGCACAACTTGCTAGGGAGTAAATTTCATTGCGCATGGAAGGACTTATTTTTTTGAGTAAGCATGTTTTAAGCCATTTGTATTTCCTAGGAATATGTTTCCTAGGAAGGTAACTGGTTTTAATTCATATCTAGTCCCACACTGCAGAGGCATGTGAGTATGTGAATCAATAAAGTCCCCAGTGGGTCGGTTTCAGTAAATGTATTTATGGGTGTGTTTCTGATGAGCCTTTGTTACCCATTCATCCAAAATCATATGGAGCTCCAGTATAATAACATTGAATCTTAATGAATCTTTGCGAGACACTTTTGATTTGACCTTTCAAGGGGAGATGATGGTGTGTCATGAATGCATGGATGTACTCAACTGTGTTTAATACACTGAATTTTAATTGGAACCAAACAATAGCAGCCAAGCTTGGGTTCCCAAACGGCATCCTTTGTGTACAACATAGGAAAGTCATAGATGAGACAAAAAACCAAGACCCTCTATGAGTGCACATTTCCATAACCGAAACTAATCATGTACAAAGGGTTGCTTAGATGGCATATATTCTTTTTCAAATGTTTTTTCTCTCTCTTAATGATCCTGTTTTTTTCACAAGCAATTAACCTATCTATGAATATGAATATGGGGGTGTTGATACAGGGGTGGGGAAACAGTCTTTTCTGAAGATAGGAAACATTTCATGTAGCAAAGCTCAAATCCATATTAAAAGCATCTTCAGCTTTCCGGGCTTTTGAGGTTTCCCGTTTCCTTTGCCATCATCTGCAAAATATTTTTTTCTCATTTACCTGTTGCACTCATTGGAAGAAGGCCATTATGTGCTATATACAAACTGCTCTCAATAACTTCCTAAAGGAAGCCAGTGCAAAAATATAAAAATCGAATGCAAGCAGCTTTGTTCAGAACAGCATGGGGCCTATTGTTGTTAGACTGCAGTTTCCTTTACACTAATAAACAGTAAGGGCGCTTTGCTATATTAGAGATTGCTTTCGACTTCCCATCGCCTCTTCTTCAGCACAGATTTGCACACCCCACAGAAGCCTTTACAATGTACACAAGTGCTTTGGGGGAAACCAATGTAAACATTTCCTGTGTACCTCTGCTGTGGCCTGTACATTTTTCCTAGCTGAATAAAATGAACTGAAGTAACTATGGGATTTCCACCATTGTGTAATTAATTGCTCTCAGTGCCCCATGTTTATGCATATACAGATTGGGTGGGGGGAGGTTGAATATAGATTTTTCTGCACGTTTCCTTTGTGAGAGAAAACAATTTCCACTCAGCTATCTGTCTAAGACAGGCATCCCCAAACTCGGCCCTCCAGCTGTTTTGGGACTACAACTCCCATCATCCCTACCTAACAGGACCTAACAGTGGTCAGGGATGATGGGAATTGTAGTCCCAAAACAACTGGAGGGCCGAGTTTGGGGGATGCCTGGTCTAAGGGAGCAATCCTAAACTCTCTGGAAGGGTGGTGTCAGGGAACTGCTATCGGAGGGACAGGTGGTGGAAGGGCTCACGGAGGTTGGGAGAGACCCAGCAGCTGAAGCAGGAACCAGCAGGGGGAGAGGTGGGTCTCTGAGGGAAAGTGAGCAGGAGGGAGGGCTCAGGGACACGTCCAGCGAGAACAGTGGGGAGGTTTCTGGACCTCCCATAGGGAGACCCACTCCTCGCCGGAAACTGTCACGCCGTGAGTCCAGAAGACGTGTTTCCGTTAAGGAGCTTTTATGTTGGAAGCGATTCCGAAAGCAGCCACTGTCGGAATCTGCGAGTGACTAGAGCAGCCATGTCTGAGGGGCTCTGTCACAGACAGAGGTTTGTGGACTTGAACAAACTCTGAGGGACTACAATTTTACGCACAAGCAGCTCATCATCCCATCACAGGTGGCATTGGGTTCATTGGATCCTACAGGTCTCCCTCACATAGGAGGAGCATGTAAGTTCAGGCCAATGGTCCAGCGAGTCCAGCTTCCTGCTCTCACAGATACCCAGATGCCTATGGGAAACCTGCAAGCAGGACACGAGCACAAGAGCCCTCCTCCCCTCTTGGGCTTCCTGCAACTGGTATTCAAGAAGCATTCCTGCCTCCAACTGTGGAGGCAGAGGATAGCCATCATAGCTAGTAAGCATGGATAGCCACCTCCTCCACGAATGAGCAGAGGGAGAGCTCTGTGCAAAGGAGGAATGTCAGGAATGCCCTGGTGTGGTGGCAGCAAGCTCCGCCACTGTTCTGCAGGTAGAAACACGGCCCATGATGGAACCTGAAATGGTGTCTTCCCAGGGCACGTTGGGGAAGGCGATGACTCACAGAAATCTACGCATCCTTGTTCCCCAGACCAACTGCAAGAGCTACACCAGCCCTGGAGCTGACATAGTCCCCCCCCCCCCGTTGCAGTTAGTGGGAGGGACATACAGTGGTACCTCGGGTTAAGTACTTGATTTGTTCTGGAGGTCTGCTCTTAACCTGAAGCACCACTTTAGCTAATGGGGCCTCCCGCTGCGCTGCCATCGTGCAATTTCTGTTCTCATCCTGAAGCAAAGTTCTTAACCCGAGGTAATATTTCTGGGTTAGCGGAGTCTGTAACCTGAAGCGCATGTAACCTGAAGCGTATGTAACCTGAGGTACCACTGTACTGTATTTTTGAAAACCTGACTGCAGCAGGAAAAAGAAGAAATGCTACTCGCCTCACAAGGTGGTAGTTTCTCCACCATGCAGAAACTCTCAGGCTTTAAAAATAATTCAAATTTATTTCAACACAAAATTAAAAACATTTGCATTATTGGTTCTTAAAAGCCTGAGAAAAGTGATGTTTTTGCTTGGCAGCTAAATAATAGCAATGAGGGTACCAGGCAAGCCTCCTTAGGAAGGACATTTCAAAAGCAAGGCGCTAACACTGGAAAGTTTCTGTTGTTATCACCCGACCCCAGGCATCCTGAGAAAGACCACAGGGTGGTGATCTCAGTGGACTAGCCAAATTGATGCAGGAGAAGGTGACCTAAGAGGTATTTACATCCTAAACCGTGTGGGGTTTTAGGGGTGATGACCCAGCTCTGACACAGACTCTGGGCCGAGCAACTGGATTAATGGTACAGATAATACTGATTCAGGAATCTATCTTTGCTTTGTTTGTATATATATTTTTATTTTCATCTTGCATTTTAGTCTGATGTACTGCATACAGTTATTTTAATGGTTGTTTTAGAAAATATGGGGGGGTGAAGTGGGGGAGATCACAACTGTTTATACATTTTATTCCTAGTCCCCGTGATCTCTTTGAGTCACTTGTATCCAGTGACCTACCAAATGCTGTCATCATCAGAGCCAAGTGATCTTTTTCAATCATGGTTGCATCTCTTGACTCATGAACTAGTCGGAGGGTGTTTATTCTTCCAATCAATTTAACAACATCTGGCAGATTATATAAGGCGAGAGGATGTTCTTTATAAACCGTCATGGACAACATGTTTCTCTGTTTTTTGCAGCCATCCAATTTTCTCTGATTTCCCTCTCTTGCTCTCTAATAGCTGACATCCTTCCACACCCTGCCCCCAAAGATAAAAGCAGGATTGTTGCATCTACGAAAGTGACATCAGCATTTTGCTCCCTTTCGACAATTAATTCAACTCATTCATCCTTCAGTTGGCTGGATCCCAAAGCTATCTGGGAGAAAATGACTGAGGATGACAAAACAAACACTATCCAAAACAGCTATATCTATAACTCGTTTAAGGGCTATATTTTTAATGGGAAGCTTCAATCTACAAAGCAGTCCAGATCTATTGTTGTATGTTGTGTCCCAAGTATGATGCTGCCTTGCAATTCTGATAAAAAAAAAAACTTTGATTGGTGTCTTTCATAAACGATGATAACATGCTCCTCAACATATAGGGCTTGCATGCAAATCATGCACATGATGGAATCTTCTGGGGTGAAGGGTGCTCTAAAAAGAGAAATAGTAAATAAATAAATAACTGCAAACACAATAGGATACATGCAGCTTTCGCAACAAGAACATATAGGCACCGCAAGTCTTGCATAAATACACACTGGTGACTCTTGTTCACAATGCTGAGAGATGCGCAACACAGCGTGTGCATGCATGTTGCCAACCCAGACAGCATGTATGATGAAAACATGCATGGCAAAAGCAATTAAGTTCTGCTCTCTCCATGCCATCAACGCTGCCTAACATAGGCATTGGGCCAACACAGCCTGCTGTCAGTGCCACTGTTACCACTACATTGGCACGGTGTAAAGTTTCTGTTCCTGTGCCTTTTGCCTGCATCCCCATCGCAGCCAGGAACTGTAACTCAACCACAGGATTGCTCTGCTAGTGAACCTTATTCATGGGTCTGCCGCAGCTCAGAAGGCAGAGTAGGGAACTCCATGATGGCAGGTGCCTCACAGAAGGAAGAACATGAATGAGAAACTTGGCAAATGGAAGCACTTCCCTTTGGCTATGCTGTTTCCTTTCCTGATTCCGCCTCCTCCTCCTCGGCTCTTGCATCCTAGTGCGGGGGTGTTTGCAGCCGAAGGAAAGTAACGCCAGTTGGAGTCTTGGAAGGAGCCTCCCCACCCTGACGCACAAATGCTCCTGTTCTAGTTCCCACTGTGCAAATAACAGGGCAGAAGAGCACATATGGCATGTGTGAAGAAGATCAAACTCTGAATTCAAGCCACTGCTGTTATTAGAGCACTGCAAGGTACTCTGGGGAAATTGCATCGTTTTCCTTTGGTGTGCAAACGGTAGCATGCAATTTATTAATTATTATTACCATCGTTATTATCAACAAGAGCAGTAGCAGAAATTACTATAGCCAGCATTAATAATAGTAGCAATAATAATAATAATAATAATAATAATAATAATAATAAGGCTTTAAAATGGGATTAGACCAATCCATGGAGATGACTACCAATGGCTGCGAGTCATGATGGCTAGATGTTGCATCCAGTGTCAAGAGCAAGGATGCCTCTGAGTGCCGGTTGTGGGGCTCATGAATGGGAGAGTGCTGTTGCACTCCTACCCTGCCTGTGAGCTTCTGATAGGCATCTAGCTGGCATCTGTCAGAGCAGAATGCTTGATAGGCCTTTGCTCTGATTCATCAGGGCTTCCTAGGTTCTTCTCTTCCCCCAAGGGCTCTAGCATAAAAGCAACCTCAGTGACCTTGGACCCGTCAGTATCTAACTATCTAACCCAGAGTTGTTAAAAGAATAAAAAAGGGGCAATCATTTAGGAGGAGGAGAGTGGTCTAAGAGGAGGATGCCTTGGAGTCTGATGAGCGAACAACCCTTACTGGTAACGGCAGCATAGGAGGGGGATAAACTGGAGCAGGGCTGGTGGCTGTCAGTCCTTCCCTGCCAAGTTATCTTCCCTGACATCTGCACCACACACTTAAAAGCACACAACTTCCCCCCAAAGAATCCAGTGAACATAGGAAGCTGCCTTATATTGAGTCAGGTAATTGGTTCATCCAGCACAGTACTGTCTGCACTAGGCTTTCTCAACCTGTAGGTCCCCAGATGTTGTTGAACTACAACTCCCATCACCCCTAGCTAGCAAGGCCAGAGCTCAGGGATGATGGGAGTTGTAGTCCAACAACATCTGGGGACCCACAGGTGGAGAACCGCAGGTCTACACTGATAAGCCAAGGATGTCCAGGATTCCAGACGGGGTTTTCTCCCTTCCCTCCTTGGAGATGCCAGGATTGAAAATTGGAACCTTCTGCACGCCAAGCAGATGAGCTACAGCCACTGAGCTACAGCCTTTCCCTGGACTCTGTGGGAACTGTAGTTTGTTAAGGGTGCTGGTAGTATTAGCTTTGTGAGCTGGGAGGGGGGGGGACATTCCCCGGTAGTCACCATGTGCTTTAAATGTGCATTGGGTGTGCTTTCGAATGGTTGGTGTGGATCCACCCTTACACAGTTATCAGCTCTCTTACCTACTTTACAGACTGACAGAAGCAGAGAAAGCAGATGGAAATTTAATTTTCATTATTTTAAAAGAGGCTTCTGGTTTGTGTCCAGCTTGATCAGAGTGGAAAGGCTTGCTGGCATGCTGAGCGCAAAGCAAGGAACTCTTTGTACCCACCAGCGTGCCCAAACGCTTTGTACCCAAAGCTGAGACAACAGATCTGCTATGAAATAGAGCCTTCGGTTGGAAAGCCTTCCCTGGCTATTGGACTCGCAGATGAGCAACGCTACCAGCATCAAGCACATGTCTTGATCCAGTAGCCCAGTGTGTTCTTGACATGAGAGGGAATGGCTGCTTGACCTAACTTGGGCTTGACTTGGGACATCCAAGCACAGAATATTAGCCCAATCCTAATATAGCGGACACCTGGCTCCACATCCAAAAAGGAGACGAGCCAAAGTCTCAAATTGGTGGGTGTTTACTTCTATTTGTGTAAACGGAACCAGAAGTAAGAACGTGTTTCCTGCACAGAAAGGGAGAAGGAAGTCTGGGTACATTCGTGGAGCTGCCGTCGCAAAATAGCCCAAGCTGTCTCTCTCCAGAGAGATGCAGAAATATTCAATGAGTTCACACTCTGGCACTGCCTAGACTCCCATGGCGGCTCTCCAACCTTGTCCTGAGGCAAGGTGAAGTCACTCTTTCTGGCAGGGAGTTTTATGGCCAGAAAACTCCGGACAAAGTTTGTCCCAAAGATGTTGCCTTGTGACCATAGCTCAGTGTTACGCAGGATGTCCCAGGTTCAAAACCTGATCTCTCCAGGTAGGGCCAGGACTGTCCCCTGCCTGAAACCCTGGAAAGCTGCTGCCAGTCAGTGAAAACTATACTGAGATATCTGGGACAATGGTCTGACTCAGAATAAGGCAGCTGCCTATAGACCTCTCCCCAGTGGTGGGTGTCAGGTGTGCGTGCAGGAGCCAGGCCCTGTGACCAATAGGACTTTGCAGGACTGGGGCCTTCCTAAGTTTGTTCTGAAGAGGCAAGGCGCGGCCTCACAGGTGAGGCCAATTGGTAACTCACAGCACCTGGTGGCAAGAGCTGGGAAGGGATATAAGGTCAGCATTTCCCTTTGGCTCTTTGCCACAGCAACACGCTTCCTGCCTTGCTGTGTTTGGCTTCTTGCTTCCTAATCCTTGAACCTCGGCTTCTTGACTCCTTGCTTCCTGACCCTCGGACCCTTGGCTTCTTGACTCCCAGCTCTCTGACCCTTGGACTCTTGGCTTCCTGACTCCTGGACCCCTGTTCCTGCTCCCACCCCGCCATCTTGCCCCCAGTCCTGATGTCCCCTGCCGGAACTTCAATCACCCATGACCATAGCAGTGGGGGTGGCAACAGCAGTGTCAGAGAGAAGGGTTTCCTAGCAAATGCATTCTTTCCCGATAGGAGAACAAGCAGACCTAGGAGAACTATAGTGTGGGGTGTTCACAGATGCACTTTCAACTTCAGGGCCGCTACTGCAAGGATTCTGTTTCTTTGTTGATTTAAAGCCGCAAGAGCATATGCTAATCTATCACTTAAAAGGCACTGATTGCAAATATGTCTCCAAACAGTGTTGGTCTGGAGCAGCTTTTTCTCGGTGACAATTGCCATATTGGGCAAATGAAAGCCGCTCTGGAAAAGGAGCCACTCTAGGATCCTTGCGCAGTGCCATCTGCAAGGTACTCTCTCTAAACCTTGCAAGCTGTTACCAGAGAAATTGGCAGCCAACGAGGCCGGCATGCCACATGAGTAGGCAAGAGGGTAAAGGCAGCTGAATTAAGGCCTCTTTTTGAGCACAAACAACTATATTAGTCTGCTTGGTATTTATACGCTATCTTTCATCCAAATTGATTTCATGGTGGTTTACAACAAGATCAAAGAACAAGCACAAAGTAAAAATGGAACACCCTAGGGGTCCTGCTTACCAAACACAATGTGTTCCCTGGAAATTGTTCGTCAGGCAAGCGTTCACATAAAGAGTCTAGGATTTTCATTGATTTCTATGGGGGCATTTTCAATCCGGGATTTTTCTGATTTATTGCCCCACTTTTTCAATGGTTTCTTCCTGGAACAGTGACAGGCAACTAGCCAAGGAGAGACAAAGGGAAAACCTGATTTGGCTGATGTCTCCTGCTCTGTGATTTGTCCAATCTCTCCTGCCCTCTGATTCTTCTGATCTTGCTTCCTCCCTCCTTGCCTGGTTTCTGCCCCCAAATGGCTGCCACCAACCAGCAAAGCACAAACAAACAAGAATTAAAGAGGTGAGTGAAATGCAGGCTGTTCAGATATCTGTAGAATGTATAGTGAGGTTTGGGCATAATTCTTTGTTTGGATAAGTGAATTTTCACATAACAAGCAGGTAGATATCAGGACCTGCATGTACTCGCCAATTATGAACCCCTATATTCTGATGTAGCTTCACAGCACCACCTGAAGTGTCTAGGATTTCACACCTCCTATAGTGAACTCTAAATACATAAGGCAGCTCCTACTCAGCCCTTGGGAAGCTCTCTATTTTGTATCTCAAGTTCCACAGTAACATGATGACTCTATAATCAACTTTTGAGAAATGCAGGGACTCTTGGGTCTTCATGCAACTATCCCCCACTTTATGTGTCATGATCACATAATAAACATTTTCCCTTCTGCAGGTAGAAATTAACTATTTTATGAATGTAGCATTCCAGGTTAGATTGGAAAAACCCATGCCCATGCAAAATATCGAGGAAACACTGATAATGCACCTGGTCCAAAGCACAGCCTAGGCTGTGGATCCATTCTTCCTCTACTTCAGGAAGGAGGGGGAAAAGTTCATGGCCACAGCTGCCCATAATCTACCACCTAAGAGTCCACCAGGTTGATAGAAAACCAGCCAATGCAGGCAAAGGCAACCTGATATTGTTGGTTTCCAACTCCCATCATCCTGACCAGTGGTCACTGGTGCCCCATCCCTGGTCTAATCCTTTTTGAAGAAAGGTGGTACATATGGCAAATTAGAGGTTGGAACGAGTATATACAGTACTGTGAGTTCCCTTTAACACACACTGCTTTCTCTGATTTTCAATAAAGAGATAGGACATTAAAAAGTTATCCCAGAAAATGCACCCTCCCCCTTTCATATTATGTGGGTGCTCCACATGTGAAAATTGTGGAAAGTGTAAACTGGGGAACTGTTGGGATACTTCCGTCTAGAAGGGAAAATAAACCAAATGTGGATTGAAGAAATGAAAAGAGTTTCACAATAGTGAAAGGATGGTCTCTAAACCCAGAGATTGGCTGGGGGATTATGAAGGCATCTGGGGGCAATTTATAGAAGATTATGTACATGACACATAGTGGCACAGTGACAGGGGAATGGCAGGCGAGGGAAATAACCCATGGTGCTTTCACAATCCCTGGCTGAGCCCCTTCTGTCCTCTGCGCTCTCACATGCTTCAGATCCATTCTACTACCATCCCTTCCCGAATAGAATCAACCTTGGCATTTCTACCTCTGATCAGTCTACAGCTGATGGCCAGCAAAGAACGTCTGTTACGGAGCCTGAGAGGATAATGAAAGCTCTGCCTCAGATGCTAAGACTCTGACCTGCTCAAATTCACACAAACAAGCCATCGCTTTCTGTCAGCAAGGGCCAAGTGCATGTGAAACCTGACAGGACTCTGCAGCATCTTTTATCTTCCTCGGATACTGACATTTATAATTTGATATTTATAAATTGATTAAAACTCATGTGGAAGATTTCTTCACCCAAGGCCCCCATCTGCACACTTTTATATGTTTAAATTAGCACCACACCACTTGAAACAGTCATGGCTTCCCTGCAAAGAATACCGGGAACTGTAGTCTGTTCAGGATCCTGCGTGTTGTGAGGGCTTCCCCTCACAGAGGTACAATTTCCAGAGTGGTGCAACAATTAATACCTCTTTCTAGGGAACTCTGGGAATTGTGGTTCTGGGAGGGATTTTTTTGTGGGGCGGAGAGGCTCTTAGCAACTCTCAGCATCTTTAATAAACTCCCAGGATTATTTAGGGAAAGCCGTGACTGTTTAAAAGTGGTATGATGATGCTTTAGATTTATAGTGCAGATAGGGCCTAGGTGAAAGATACAGGAAACAGCATCCAATTGCGGGGGTACTCAGGAAGCAACTACAGGGGAGGGTTCAGATAGTGGGACAGCTGCCCAGAAATCCTCTATAATCACTCTGGAGGTGGCAAGGGATGACATTTGCCCATTTAAGTGGGCCTGGATTTAATGACTGAACAATCGTAAGATTTCCCCTTTCCCATCAGTGGCTCAGACTAGGAAATCTTTCCAGACAAAGGACCCAGCTATCCTATATGTCTGTCCCCCGTGTCAGTTCTTCACGTAAATGGTAAGAATGATAAATAAACACCAAAGCTGGCAGGTTTTTATGAAGAGCAAGTGAATGGGGGAGCTATAAAGGAGAGAGACAGGAATGGCTGAGGATACAGTACCAGGAGGATTCAGCAGAAATAATGAGCTGAATATGGACAAAGGAAAAATGTGTTGGGAGGCCAAATATCTGGAAGAAAGAAAGAAAAAATCCTGACAGTGAGGACTACTAGACTGTGAACTAATTTCCCGAGGGAAATGGTGGGGGATCCATAGCCCGAGTCATTTCAACTGGATGAGACAAAGAACGGGAAAATTAAGAAAGTGGAGGGCAGTTTTGAAGTGATTGGACCTGGGGAGGTCATGGCGGGGGACCGAGCAGGGAGCATGCGAGCTCAACTGCTTGATGATGTAAAAGCTCCTTTCAGTCGCAATTTCCTTTATTCTGAAATGAAATAATATGCCTCATTCAAGGGCCAGTTGAGAACGGGCTGCCAAACCTGCAGCTGCAAAAGTGCTCATCCCTCCAGGGACAGGTTGAAATGCTAATATGATGCTTACTGATCAAGCCCCAGTATTGTGTGTTCTGCAATAGGGTCTTCTGCTTCACGCTGATTGATAGCAGCCTCAGTGGAAATAAATGCAAACCTGCTCCAGAAATCAGGAGATTGTCCCGTGTTTTCAAAGCACACCGTGGAGCCCAGCAGGTGAGTCTGGAATTGGAAGAAGGAAAGAGCGGGGACCTTCCTAGACACCCACGACACCTCCCCCAAAATTGCAATCCTCAAGTGCCAGAAAACAAATGAATTAGGAAATCGCCCCTCTTGCTTAGTCTAGGACAGCTATGAGGCAGTCGTGCCATAGTGAAAGTTTGTGTGATATATTATATAAGATTTGGCTGCCTACCACTGAGAAGAAAGAAACCAGCAAGTCTAGGATTTTAATGAAGCTGCTGTTCTATGATAAAAAGCTTCTGGAACATTCATGGCACAACATACAGTATCGAGTGAAAATGTCATCTTAGGGCCCAAAAACATAGGAGAACTGCAGGGCTGGGCTTCTAAATGTGAGAAAGCATGAATCACCTGAAAAATGGTTGCTGGATAATGTAAAATAAGCAGCAGCAACTACAAGGCATGTGGGAAGTTGAATCCTCCCTCTGCCTGCCACTGCACCCTGTGCATTTGTCCTCAACCACCCCCTCCCAGATGTTTTTCTTCCAGCTCTGCTCATTTTTGGTATCTGTTAAGTTCTTCTTTAATATAAGGCAGGGTTACTCACTTTTGTAGGCTCAGAAGAAGAGGCCATTTATCCTCAAATAGGTTAACCTACAACTGTATTGGAAAGTGAATGTGGCCACCATAACAAGCTAAAGCGTGGAGTCCTCGCTCTAACCGATAATAACTGGAGACAAAGCTTAACTTAGCTGCCCAGAGTAGCTGGAGAAGCCCAGCCAGATGGGTGGGGTATAAATAATAAATTATTATTAAATTATTATTATTACTCTACCATGACCCATTAATACAGTATTAGAGCCTGGCTGAGGAGAAATTGCCTTGAGTGACAGACTACAAAGGGAATTATGGCAAAGGAGGTAGCAATGGGATAAGGGATCATCATCCCCAAGAATGGCCCTACTGTTAGGCAGAATGAGGTGACTGCCTCATGCGGCAAATGCTGGAACAGATAAGAGCAAGCAGTATTGAAGTAAGATTCAACTGCAGATCCCAGCAGCACTTCAGTCAGTGGCATATACAAGTCAACAGTGTTTTCCACAGTCAAGTCATGAATATGTATGTGCACATTGTCCCATAATAAAATGTCAGGATACACAGTGCAACATTAGGTGCTGTTTGTTGTCTCTGACATAGGGCCAGTTCCATCATAATGCCTAATCATGATCTGCAAAGGGCAACCACAGTTTGTCATGATATCCAGATTGATAAACCATGGTTTGCAATCAGGCACCAAACCCGGATCTGAAAATATGGATTAAAGCTGGTCTTGAGTTGTTTGGGTGCGCATGTTTCGCCAACCTACATTTAATATGTGGAAAGGGAAGCCGTTATCTGACCACCGTGCCAGGTGCGCAGGGCCTCATTTACTAAGCTAGGATCAGATTGTGGAAGAAGTGAAGGAATGAAAAGGAATAATAGGAGCCCTTTATGTTTTGTCTGTTTCCTTCAGCAAGACTCAAGCTGGCAGTCAGTAGCAACTGCCTTCTGTTCCTTGTGTGGTATTGGTTTACCTTATCTTGGCACTCTGGCCTGAAGGCTGCCTTCCTTGCAGAAAGAGCTTCTTCTTTTAAAGGGAGAAACCGCTTTGGACACTGTCAAAGTAGTGTCCACCCTAAAGCAAAAAAAATGTTTTTTAATTGTTCATCAGATCTGCTCTTCTAGTTTTTAGATGTTCTTGTTTTTCAGTGTTAGAGGAGAGTGCAAAATATGGTCTGAAGCTCAACATCAAAGAAAACTAAGATCATGGCCACTGGTCCCATCACATCCTGGCAAATAGAAGGGGAAGAAATGGAGGCAGTGAGAGATTTTGCCTTCCTGGGCTCCATGATCACTGCAGATGGTGACAGCAGTCACGAAATTAAAAGACGCCTGCTTCTTGGGAGAAAAGCAATGACAAACCTAGATAGCATCTTAAAAAGCAGAGACATCACCTTGCCGACAAAAATCCGTAAAGTTAAAGCTATGGTTTTCCCAGTAGTGATGTATGGAAGTGAGAGCTGGACCATAAAGAAGGCTGATCACCGAAGAATTGATGCTTTTGAATTATGGTGCTGGAGGAGACTCTTGAGAGTCCCATGGACTGCAAGAAGATGAAACCTCTCCATTCTGAAGGAAATCAGCCCTGAGTGCTCACTGGAAGGACAGATCGTGAAGCTGAGGCTCCAATACTTTGGCCACCTCATGAGAAGAGAAGACTCCCTGGAAAAGACCTTGATGTTGGAAAGATGGAGGGCACAAGGAGAAAGGGACAACAGAGGACGAGATGGTTGGACAGTGTTCTCGAAGCTACCAGCATGAGTTTGACTAAACTGCAGGAGGCAGTGGAAGACAGGAGTGCCTGCCGTGCTCTGGTCCAGGGGGTCACGAAGAGTCAGACACTACTAAACGACTAAATAACAAGCATTACTTTTACTACTTGGTTGGTTGTTGCTCTGATCTCCTTTGGGAGGAAGAGCATGGTGTAAATTCAAGTAACACTTGGATTTGAATGCAGAAGGTCCTAGGGTCAATCCCCAGCATCTCCAGGTGAGACCAGGAGAGAACCTTGCCTGAAACCTTGAAGAGCTGGGCAAGCCAAAGCAGACAAGTGCTGAGCTACATGGACCAGTGGTCTGACTTAGTATATAGCATTTTCCTATGTACGAATGTTATGTTGGATGCAACATGGTTTGACCATGAAATTCAGCTACCTGAAAACCTTAGCTTTTACTTTGAAAAATTGGTTCAATTCTCATTTTAAGACAAATGTAGCTAATATGCACTTTCTGAAGCAATATCTGAACCGAAACAAAGCCATCCTTCAGAATTTGCCCTTCCCCGAACTTTGCAATCCAGTTCTCCAGCAAAAAAAAAAGGAGGTACAAAAACACATATATTCAGGGGTGCATAAAAATGCACTTATTAGCGGACTAACATACAAAAATGCATTTTATTGGGGGAAATTGCTTTGCAAAAATGTGTATATTAGGATAAATTTTATACATATACAGAGAGAGAAAGCAATTCTCAGATGGTGGTGAATTCTCAGAAGGACTTTTTAAAAAATTGGAAAAATGAGAAACTAAGAGAAACCAAAGTTGACAGATTTGGCTTTTCCTATTTGTGGTACACAAAGAAAGCTGCCTGATACAGTGAAGCCGATTCAGAATGTGCCATTTTAGAAGCCAGATTTAAAGTAAACTTGATCTTTCTTCTCTTCCTCTCCCACCTCATCCTTCTGCTTGCTCACATGTCCATACCTGTGCTGTTCATCTTCATGTCAGCATTTTGCAGACTATGGTTTGTTACACCCCTACCCTCCTCCTGAATTTTTGCCTCAAGTTGTTCCTTCCTAGCGGCCTCTGTTCTGCTTTTGGTGCTCCTGCAGTCCAGTTTCAAGGCCTCTGAAATATTCACATTGCAAAACCTCTGTCGCATTAAAATCAACAATCAGCTGGAAGTCATCCTTCTTTCATTATATTTGGCAATTGAATCTGGAGCGGCTAAAAAGGCCTCCACCCTGCAGCTGTATCTCATCAGTGATCCTGCTTAAATGCAAGGAGTTGGCCGGGACAGCAAATGTTCCCCAACTGCAACCTGTTTCCAAGTGACATCTCAGAAGCATTTTTAGAAACAACTTTCTGTGTCGCTCCGCAGCGGGGGTGTCTGGAAAATGTGCTGCTTTGATTCTGAAGTACATCTGATGTGCTTCCCCAGCTGATTAAATGGACTGGTTCATGCACACATGTGATTCTCGAGTCGCAACACACTACTGTGTTACCGAGTTTCAACATTTGCATGTAAGAATCATCACAGAGCAAACACAACACAGGCAGAACATTTCCATAGGCTCACATACACATCTGAGTTCATGTATTTAATTTTGCACATTGCTCACTGCCATTATAGTGGCACAGAAGTACTTTTATAAATAAATGAAAGAGCTAGGTAAAGGTAAAGGGACCCCTGACCATTAGGTCCAGTTGTGACTGACTCTGGGGTTACGGCGCTCATCTTGCTTTATTGGCCGAGGGAGCCAGCATACAGCTTCTGGGTCATGTGGCCAGCATGACTAAGCCGCTTCTGGCAAACCAGAGCAGCGCACAGAAACACCGTTTACCTTCCCGCCAGAGCGGTACCTATTTATCTACTTGCACTTTGATGTGCTTTCGAACTGCTAGGTTGGCAGGAGCAGGGACCGAGCAATGGGAGCTCACCCCATCACGGGGATTCGAACTGCTCACCTTCTGGTCAGCAAGTCCTAGGCTCTGTGGTTTAACTCACAGCGCCACCCGCGTCCCTAATGAAAGAGCTATGTCAGCATAAAACCTGGTATTTGTAGTCTTCTCCCATTGGCTCTAATGGGAGAGAACAAGGAAGGAAATAGCTCCTCCAGCTCCACTTTTGGTGTGTGTTTGGCCCCCTTCCCTGGTGGCTTGGTGCTGCAGAGCAATTGCCAGCAGACCAGAGGCGGAGCTCTGTGCCCGCACATCCCCAGCCATAAGATTGTTCTGCAAGCAATCAAGTAATATATGTATTTGTGCGGGGTGGCATGATCTGAGCACTGAATAAATAATCGACTTTCATAACACCTCAGACGGTGCTTTTCAAGGACGTCGGCTCACACATTCAATTATGAATCATCAAGTGTAGGATAATCAGTTAAGAAGAAGAAAAAAGTGTGAATATGCACTTGTGAGCCAAGCCTGATGATTATGTCACCGAGTAATGAGAAACCGAACAGTGTACATATGTGTATAATCCCTGCTTTGGGATAAATATTGTTAAGGGTGGGAGAGAAATACCATACATGCTATTTGAGGGGAGGGTTTAAATCAACCTCCATCTCAATGTGGAGCAACGGTGAATGTACAAAGCGTTCCTTGCCATTTGTTAATGAAGGTGAAACTGAGTAGGAATATCAAGCATGCATTAATTGGCACAATGTCAATGTTGCTTATTAACCTCAACAAAGGAATGACTCAGTATTTATGTCAGTTTATCATATAATGTTCATTACAACACATGTAGACGTGCAAGACTCAGTACTTCCTTTTGTCTGAATCGTCCACCATTCAGCTTCATTGAGTTACAGCTTCAAGCATTATGTATATGTATCTTGCACCATACAGCAGCTACATGTACAGTGGTCCCTTGATTCTCAAATGCCTTGGTACTCAAACAACTTGGAACCCAAACACTGCAAACCGGTTTGCGAACTTTTTTCAGAAGCCAAACGTGATCTGTTTTGAATGTTACACTTCCGATTTGAGTGCCACACTTCCGTTTTGAGTGTTACACTGAGGTCTATCTGTTTTTGCTGTTTATTTTGCGTTTTTGTTTTTGCAGCTCTTTTTTTGTTGTTGTTTATGACTGTGTGGAACCCAGTTCAGCTACTGATTGTGTGACTGCAGTACATTGTTTATTACTTTCATTTTATGGATCAATGGTCTCGTTAGATAGTAAAGTTCATGTTAAATTGGTTGTTTTTAAAAGTCTGGAAAAGATTAATTCATTTTGCATTACTTTCTATGGGAAAGCATGCCTTGGTTTTTGGAACGTTTTGGTTTTGGAACGGACTTTCGGAATGGATTAATTTTGAGAACCAAGGTGCCACTGTACACCTCGGCCGTGTCCTTTTAAACAAAAAGCTCCTTAAGAAGACAAAATGGAAGTGGCAGATACTGTGATTGTAATGTGAGAGTGCCCTTGTGACACTTATAGAAGAATCACAGCGCCCTGGAAGAAGCAGAAGCAGTAGGAGATACTAGGTGAAATGTGCATAACGTGACAATGCTGGTTCTTGGGTCTGTGGGGCTCTGGAGCAAGCTGTCCTTAGTGAACTCTGTTTTTCTTGGTGTTGTCACAACAGTCAATTCACTTGCCTTCTCCTTGAGCACATTTGTCACAGCTGCCCAGAGGGAAGGTAAAAAGGTAAAGGACCCCTGACAGTTAAGTCCAGTTGCGAAAGACTCTGGGGTTGCAGCGCTCATCTCGCTTTACTGGCCGAGGGAGCCAACGTTTGTCTGCAGACAGTTTTTCTGGGTCATGAGTCCAGCATGACTAAGCCGCTTCTGGAGAAACCAGAGCAGCGCACAGAAATGCCGTTTACCTTCCCGCCAGAGCGGTACCTATTTATCTACTTGCACTTTGACGTGCTTTCGAACTGCTAGGTTGGCAGGAGGAGGGACCGAGCAACGGGAGCTCACCCCATCACGGGGATTCGAACCGCCAACTTTCTGATCGGCAAGCCCAAGGCTCAGTGGTTTAGACCACAGCACCACCTCCATTCTGGGAAAGGACAAGCCAATTGGAGGAAAATGGCCCCCTCTCCACTCTTGCTGCTGCTCACTTGTTTAGGCTGAAGCTGTGAACAGGAAATGACAGTGAGGAAGAGGAGGAGCTCCAGGTATTGGCCCTGGGCCCCTTACGGGGACATGGGCCTTGGCAGGTACACAGTGATGCTGACCCCTGATGCTGGTCCTGGTCACTGAGCCGGGATAAGGGGTAGGGTGCATGCATTGGTAGTGCGCTCTTTCCTGGTAGAAGCAAATGCTCAATTTAACGCTGACCTCAAATGCCAGCACTCTGCCTTGCAAGTGTGGATTCATATTCACAAGAAGCAATTGCGAGGCGTTGCCATAGGAAACAAGCGCCTTTAATAAGAAAAGTGTAGGCAGTTGTAGACTTTGGCAGGCGGGAGAGAGTAGGAGGCCATTTGGCTTTCTGGAATACCGAATCCTATTTGGTCAATAGGGGATGAGAATGCGTTTCTTCACCCCCTGGTCCCCTGCCAAGGGACTTCGTGTTTCCGCAAAGATGGAAAGATCCTTTGGTTCCCCATCTTGTTCATCCCCATTTTGCCTTTTCAAACCTCCTGCATCCGATGGTATTAGACAGGCACAGAATCCCAAGAGAATTAGTGTGGCGGCTGCAATTATCTCCATTGCATAATTAAAAGCATTGCTGTCCTTGATCACAGGCCACTATGACCCAAAAACAGGGAAGAATATGGTGGCCCTGGTTGCACTGTCTTGGCGACAGCCTGGATGGTGGACTGGCTAAGATAAATGGGAGGGTTCGGTAAGGAGTGAGGAGGAATGCTTGCTACCCTTCAGCTCAGCCTGGGTCTCCATTTTCCTTATCCTTTCACTTGCCTGGAAGAAGCTGTTCACAAAGATAAGCTGAGCCACTTTTATGGAAAAGAGGCCCTCTTCTTTCAATTTTGGGTATGTGCATGTGGGGAGACAACAGAAAGGAATCAAAACAGCCAGTGATCAAAACTGCCCCTGGTTCAGGGATGGTACAAAGCAGAAAATCTACAAGTAGGACCTGATGCAAAGGCCTTGTTTGTACCATACAAATTGCCCTAGTTGCCATACGGCCGGGTTTTCCTGGGCATTTTGCCAATTTCCGGGGAAACCTGGATGTATAGCAGCCCTGCACTGAAAGCACTATAATAGCACTTTAAATAGCGACGTCTTCCTCCAAAGAATTCTGGAAACTATCGTTTGTTAATTGCGTTGAAAATTTCATGGGAGACACCTGTTTCCTTCCAAAAAGCAACAATTATCAGAGTGATTTAGCAGTCAATTCCGCTTCCCAGGCAACTCTGAGAATTGTAGCTCGGCAACTGGCTGGGTCAGTGGCGTAGCGTGGGAGGTGCAGTGGGGGCCGGCCACACCGGGCGCAACATCTGGGGGTTAGGGTTAGGGTGCGCAAATCCATGGGTTAGTGGGCGCAAATCCACGGGTTAGGGGGCGCAAATTACTTGCCTTGCCCCGGGTGCTGACAACCCACGCTACGCCACTGGGCTGGGTATATCACTAGTTAAAGGTATTGTCTATCATAATTTCACCAGTACAGTGGTACCTCAGGTTACATACGCTTCAGGTTACACACTCCGCTAACCCAGAAATAGTGCTTCAGGTTAAGAACTTTGCTTCAGGATAAGAACAGAAATCGGGCTCCGGCGGCGCAGCAGCAGGAGGTCCCATTAGCTAAAGTGGTACTTCAGGTTAAGAACAGTTTCAGGTTAAGAACAGACCTCCGGAACGAATTAAATACTAAACCTGAGGTACCACTGTATATCTACAAGTGACTGACTGAAACTGTTAAGAAAATGAAGCAAACTTCCTATGACAAATGAGCCGGTTGCTTTTGGACGTAATGTGCTTTCCTGCTTTTGAGCTGTGTCAATGCGGCTGGGGGCAGAATGAGAGAAAGAAGGGGGAATGAGAGAGAGAAAAGGAGGAGGCAAAATGTGTGTGTGTGTGTGTTTGTGTGCACATGAGAGATCAATGATATGCAGGCGTGTGCATGTGTGAATGGAAGGATGAAGGTATGTGAGAAAGGGGACAACAATTAGATGAATGGGGTGCCTGCTTGTGTATGTCTGAATAAATGGTTGGATGGTGTGTGTGATTAAAAGAGAAAGCATGTGGGGTGGTTCTTGCCCCTCCTACCATCTGCTCCAACCCCTGCCCCTCCTGAACATGTGACCCTCTACAGATCACCCCCAAGAGAATGCAGCCCCATAGCAGGGGAATATTCCCTATCCCCGAGACAGATGAAGTGACTCTGTTTAATAAAATCCTTAAAATAAAATACAAAAGTGGATTCCATCGTAAGACAGCTACTACAAATCAATTGGCTTTAAACAGCAAGTAGTTGAATTGTGACTGCAGCGGAGGCCAGAGAAAGGGAAAGTATTACTTACCAGGCTTCACAAACAAACAGGCCTCAGTTGCTTCAGAAAAAAAGAGAACATTGAATGTCAGCACAACATCATTAATCATGATGCTAAATTGCCTTATTGTGGAATATAGTATATCGGAAGCAGCTGTCAGATGAGCACATTCAAATGCTCCTGATGCACTTATATTGATTTTCAGCGTATTGTCTGTTCCAAATGTAAGATGTAATTAGATAACTGCTGGGTGAAATCCTGGCTCCATTTAAGTCACTGGGAGATTTGTAATCGATTGGCCCGAGATTCTACTCATAGATATCAGTAACTTTCAGCCACAGCCTCATTGACACTAGTCCTGTTGAATAAATGCTTGCTCCGCATCTAGCAGTCATATCCTATGCGTGGAAGTTAGCCTTATACTGTGCTCAGTGGGGCTTCCTCTCAGGTAAGCATGCATGGGATTGTGGCTTTACCCTTCCTTTGCCTTCTGTGAATATTAAGTTGTATTTTGTTTTTTTGAATAAGGCTGACACCTGAAGGAAGGAGGAATTAAGAGCAAAGGGATCTTAAGAATATGTTTACGCAGAGCCCAACAAATAGGAGCTCTGTGAGCCCTGGAAAATTTGCTCCCTGCCTTGTAGGCCTTTCCCCATCTGACTTGGGAGGGCAGGTCCCCTAACTGACTGCAGCTACAGAAACTGAGACTGCTCTACCCTCTGGGCTGGAGTTTGTTTAAGGGATTGTGTTGCAGGGTTGGTGTGATAGATAGATGATAAATAGATAGATGATAGATACCTTTATTTTAGATCTAATTGTGATTTATGTGGACATTGTTTAATTTGGTTGTGTATTTTTGACATTTTATTCATTGTTAATGACTACTTTTGTTATGGGACGTGGGTGGCGCTATGGTCTAAACCACAGAGCCTAGGACTTACCGATCAGAAGGTCGCCGGTTCGAATCCCTGCGACGGGGTGAGCTCCTGTTGCTCGGTCCCAGCTCCTGCCCACCTAGCAGTTTGAAAGCACGTCAAAGTGCAAGTAGATAAATACTGTAGGTACCACTCCGGCGGGAAGGTAAATGGCATTTCCGTGCGCTGCTCTGGTTCGCCAGAAGTGGCTTAGTCCTGCTGGCCACATGACCCGGAAGCTGTATGCCGGCTCCCTCGGCCAATAAAGTGAGATGAGCGCTGCAACCCCAGAGACGGTCACAACTGGACTTAACAGTCAGGGGTCCCTTTACCTTTTACTTTTGTTACGTTGCAATTCTGCAATTTTTTTCATGCTGTAAGCTGCGTTGAGCAAGGTTTGAACTATGGAAAGGAGGCATACAAATAACATGTATGTAAGATAGGAAGAAGGCAGGGAGCTCCTTATATTGAGCCAAGCCATTGATCCATCTAGCTTGGGATTGCCTGCACAGGCTGGCAGCAGCTCCCCAGGGTTTCAAACAGAGGACATTTCCACTCCTGACTGAAGATGCTGGGGACTGAACCTGGGACCTCTGATGTTGTCTCACTGAGCTGTGTCCGTTCCATCGTGAGGCTCCGTGCCATCGCTCTGATTGGGAAAGGGAAAGCGGCCGAGCAGCTGGATGCTAAGAAGCCGAGCAGGGAAAGGTCCCAGGCAGGCCGAGAGCCAAAGGAGGAACCTGAGAGGGCGCGTGAAGGAAACACAGAACTAAGAAAACAAGGGGCCTAAAAGAAGGGGCTGATGGGAAAGCCTGTGCAGAGCAGCCTGGGCAGGGACCCAGTGGGCTGGAGAAGCTCGGAGGGCTGGATATTGTGTTTGAAAAGAGCCAAGGTTCAACAAAGCTGAACAAGCAATGGCAGTGGGGAAGGCTAAAATCCTCTGCTCACTTACATGGGAGCATGTACCATTGAATTTAATGGGGCTTCTGAGTAGCCATGCACTCTTATGGGTGGAATTTAACTGGCCAAATATTTGGTTGCATGTTGTTGTTTTTAAAGTCTTTTCCAAATGCGAAGATGCTATGTTTTTCTTGTATTTACTTCTAGATAATTTTATTTATGTCATTGCTATTTATTTAGATATTTATATTCTACCTTCAACAAATTGTCAGGGACATATTGACGAAAATAAATACGGCTTGTATAAACTTTTTTTGTAACCATGCATTAGCACACTTTTTATATACGTATCTTCCCTGGTCCCCCCCCCCTTTTCTAAAAAAGAAAATAAAGAAAAAAGCTGCCATACTGTATGAAATGGATCACAAATGATAGCTAGCAACACTAATATTTACTTATTTGCTAATTATTTATCAAGATTTCTGCGCTGTTTGTGATCTGACTCCAGAGAGGAAGTGGTGGCTGCCAAAAAAATTCAAAGGAAATCAAAATTAATCCCTTCTGGTCCTGCAGATGGCAGAGTACAATGTGAAGTTAACTTTCTGTGTTAGCAAACAAAAAGGTAGAGGTTGTAATAACCCTAATCATTTATAAAACATTAATGAGAGAATTTCCTACTTTCATTTTCAATAAAAGTGAAGTTTCTGGCCCTCATGGTGAAATATAACTTGAAATATAACGAAAATAAGCTCAGAAGAAAATATGTGGCCCTACAAGTGCTCACAATTACAAATTTGTTTAGTCACTAGCCATAATGTTTAAAGTGCATGGATTTTTTGCTTTTTTGTTTAGCCTTGTGTACATCATGCAAAAACAATGTGAAAATACACCTTGGGCAAGTAGGGCCAACTGACTCTACCTGCCATATGCATGTACATCAAAAGATACAATTTTAGTTGCCATATAACAGCAATGTGCACTCATCAGAACTGTACCTTGTAAAAAACATCCATAAACTATGTCTTCCAGATTAACATGGTCATCTGTATCATCACTGTTGTTATCAATAAGTTGTCACGACTGAGGAGGACAAAGAAGAATGGTCAGTATAAAAACCCACAATAACAAAACTATGCATTGTGAGTTTAATGCAGCTAACTAACTGAGCACAATATAAATAAGAGACTTCCAGGTATCTTTCCTGCTGATATAGAGAAGGGAGAGGAAAGGCCAGCACAGAGGTATTCACAACTTGGAAAGCATCTGATGAACAAACACATAAGATCGCTTTCATTAACACCAAAACATCTGGCCTAGAAAGGACGGTCAGCACCTTGTGAACTTTCCAACAGCAACAGCAACTAGCCCATCATATGGGACAGAAATAATTATTGTCTCCTAATTTGGATAATTCCTGGTTGTAGAACACAGCGGGCATATTATGAGAGCCAGTTTCTAGTACCACTGTCTACATCTGGCATGGAGAACCTATGGCCCTCCAAAGGTTGTTAGACTCCAGCCCCAGCAAGCATGGCCAGTGGTCAGAGAGGGTGAGAGTTGCAGCCCAGTGACATCTGGGGGTCTGAAGTTTCCTCCATTGCTGTTCTGCATGTCGTGGTTTTGGAAGCCTGGTCTGTTACTGAGCAGTTTCCTGATGTCTCAGAGACCTTGTCCGTTTTATCACTGGACACACTGGTGAGAGTCTGCTGTATAAGATGGTGCATCATAGTTCACTTTATTTATTTTAAATCATTTGTGCCCTGTTCTTCCTCCATAAGGAGATCAGAGCAACGTGAAATAAAGTGAAGAGTAAAGCAGCATAAAACAGCAGACAAAACTTGCATCAGCCAAAATATTGAGGAGCACTCAAAAATGTTAACTGTCTTCCTAAATGCAGACATTGGAGGAGCCATGAAGGGCTGGCTTCTGATCCCAGTGATCATAAGCAGCAAGGGCCTGGTGGTGGTGATGATGATGATAAACCTTTTACTAGACAGCGCAGGAATTTTAGACACACATCCCAAATATTTGAAACAAATATGAAAATTTCAATTAAGAAAGACCCCAACTCTAAAATAACATGGTGCACACTTTTTTACGTATGTCCCATTGATAGCAGCAAGTAGGATTGCCAATTACTGCCAGGATCTGTAGGCTATTAACATATCTGTCTGTTGTCTATATAATACCAACTTTGCACTCAGAGACAACACAGTGTTTACAATTTAACAGTCTAAGAGAGGGGCAGGTAGTGGTGGTGGCTGAACCATTTTTAGCCTAGGGGCCACATTACCTTGAGGACAAACTTCTGGAGCCCGAGCCAAAGGCAAAAGTGGCTATACAGTGGTACCTCACAAGACGGAAAATGCACAAGACGAAAGAGTTTTCCGTTTTTTGAGTCGTTCCGCAAGACGAATTTCCCTATGGGCTTGCTTCGCAAGACAAAACGTCTTGTGAGTTTGTTTCCTGTTAATAGCCGCTAAGCCGCTAAACCGCTAATAGCCGTGCTTCGCAAGACAAAAAAACCGCAAGACAAAGAGACTCGCGGAACGGATTAATTTCATCTTGCGAAGCACCACTGTAGCTAGAGGCCAAAGTAGGCAGAGCAACAGATGCGACTTTTACTACCTTAGTGGAAGAGGCTGCCTTGCAGCCATGCCAAAGTAAGAGATTTGTTTCTGCACACAACTACCTGCACCTTCCATCTGACAAGCAGGACACGTTACTGCAGGCCAGGGACCAATGATACTGGTCTTCAGCTGCTGGGACCACTATTGCTGACTTATGCTGGGTCAGAACAGCAGCATCCTTATGTTGTTGTTATTATTTTGAAGTGGGTCCCTAAGTGCTGTTCTTTTCGGTGGGGTTTATTCTCTTGTAAGCATGTTCAGAACTGCAGCCTTAAGCTGCTTTAAAGAATGCTGAGCACTATTAGGTGTCAATAATTCATCAGCGCTGCTAACATCTGAATGTGCCTTGTTTCAGCAGGCAGGGCGTTGTGCTGAAAACATTATATTAACTTGCCTTTTAGTTCACCGGTGTCACTTGAGAGGCCTAGTCATTGTGTGATTGCTGATTGCACTTCTGGTGCGCAGCTTGCGGCTTTTTAATTCAAAGCCTGTAGCATATTGACATAGAACTGGTGCAGAGTGGTAATTAATCATTAATATATTCCTTGTATGAATACCACACATTATGCCTGGTTCTTTAATCTGTGCCAGTTAAAAACACACATTTAATCTTTGTACATTGCAATCTGCATAGCCAAACAATGCTGGTGCAAGGATGGCGAGCCCAACATGAAGGCCCATTTCTGCTCATTAAATACACTAATCCACACAGCTGGGCACTTTATTCTTCGACAGACAGATGAGTCACTCAGACATGCTGAACAATGTATGCTGCTGCCTCACTCTCAACCTGCAAAATCTGCATCAGGGTGGGGAACCTCTCACACTCTGGATGTGGTTGGGCTGTAACTCCCAGAGTCCAACAACTGGAAAACATGTTCCCTATCTCTGTTCCCCACAAGTTGCACAGATTTAAAACCTGTGACTACCCACCCCGCCCAAAGAATAGTTTGTTAATAGTAATAGTACAGTGGTACCTCAGGTTAAGTACTTAATTCGTTCCAGAGGTCTGTACTTAACCTGAAACTGTTCTTAACCTGAAGCACCACTTTAGCTAATGGGGCCTCCTGCTGCCGCCGGAGCACAATTTCTGTTCTCATCCTGAAGCAAAGTTTTTAACCTGAAGCACTATTTCTGGGTTAGCGGAGTCTTTAACCTGAAGCGTATGTAACCTGAAGCGTATGTAACCTGAGGTATCACTGTAATAGTAATAATAATAATAATAATTTATTATTTCTACCCTGCCCATCTCGCTGGGTTTCCCCAGCCACTCTTGGTGGCTTTCAACAAGTGTAAATTTGATGGTAGCATTTCTTAGAATGCCTCATGAGTCCTGAACACAAATATGAATGCCAGATGGCTGGAGAGGGTTGCTTTGCTTTTGTTGTTGCCTTAATCAGAAGTGGTTTGCAGTATCCAAGGGGGGCAGTTATGGTGGTGAATCCCTGCAGCAAAATGTCGAGGAATTACCTGTTCCTGTTTGTCTGGTGCCTCTCTCAGATAATGCTGGACTGCACTTCCCATCAGTCCCATCAGCTAGCGTGACCTCTGGGTCAGGATTGGAATCTGACAACACCTGGAGGGTCACGGGTTAGCCATCTCTGGTCTAGGGGAATTGTGGGCTCCTTCCTTCTGGCAAAGATGCTGGGGAGGTAGAGCTGCAGAAGCTAGGCTTGGTTTCTGCTTGCAAGAAACCAATGAACAGAGACCTCCAAGCCTCATTAAAGCTACATTATGAGAGGGATATCAGATTTACCTGAAAATTGCAGGTGCCTGAGGCGAGAAGGGAAAAATCTCTTGAGGAATGTGGCACCTGCGTTCTTCCAATATACTTTTCTGAGGTGAATTGGCTTACGTTGCTGCTGTGAAAGAGAGAAAGGAGGGTGTGTGGAAAAAGTGGAGGTTTAATTTAATCCCTTCCTTTTGCCTGAGGATTTGGAAGTTGTTGTAGGATTCCGGATTGATAATTGGGCAACAGATAGAAGGGAAAGACCTTCTGGGGCTACAGACAGAGAATGCGTAGGTCTTATGTTGCTTTGTATAGCCCTGGGGTCTGCAACCCGCGGCTCTGGAGCCGCATGTGGCTCTTTTACATCTTTGCTGCGGCTCCGGGGCGGATACTAGTGAGGGGAGGAGGCGCATTGTACGCCCCGACACTCCTCACTGTGGCGGGCGCTGTACTGGCTGTGACGTCGCATGGGGGCGGTGCGTGCGTTAGTCACACACCGTCCCGATGTCACCTTCCCGCCCGCTGTCAGATCGTGGCTCCGGAGATATATTTGTTTTAAATGTCACAATGGTTTTGCGGCTCCCAGTTGTTGTTTTTTCTTCGGAAACGGGTCCAAGTGGCTCTTTTTGTCTTAAAGGTTGCAGACCCCTGGTATAGCCAAACTCTGAGAGGAACAGGAATTCAAGGCCAGGGAGGAAGAGGTGAGGCTTAACTTCACTACTGTAGAAGAAGCGTGTGATCCCGAGCACTGTTACTAGGGGTATAAGTGCCCCAGGAACAGCTTCGACTAGATGGCTAAACCAGGCGAGGGTAGCTGATGGATCCTAAACCCGCTGAGTTAGAGACTTCCCTTGCATGCAAAGACAGGCTCCGGCAGGCTGAGTGGGCGAGACCCATAGTAGGTCCAATGGCCAAGAAGGCAGCTTCTGCATGTGCTGTAGAGGGAAATTATGGGGCAGATGGGGCTCATCAGCCTGGGAAGGTAGCTCTTCTAGGAGAAGGAAAACTCTGATCCCAAACCGCCACAGCTTTGTGGGATATCTTCAGAAGAAAAGGCTACACAAATCTGGAATGGAATCCCTAAGATGGTTGGATGGCGCCTTGTACGCCTCTTTCTGGCAACCCCTGTAGCTAAGCTGGTGCCAAACATATTTCTCTGTTTTCCTTTGGGCCATATCAGCAAGGCTGAGGGGCAGGGGTCTTGTCATCTGGGCAGCCCAGGACCTCAATACACACTGCCTAGGTTTGCTACCCAGAGAGGCACTTCAGTGCTGCTAAAACAGTGGTTTGACTTCACCTCCAGAAGTGCACTCCATTGTCTTGAGGTAGACAGATGCCAACAAGTAATCTATTGCAGCAAAAAGGCACGCTAAATGTATTGTGTTGCAAACTTTTGTGGGCTAGTCCATCATATGTATGAAGTGCTATGCTCTATGCATGGGCCTTGAACATGGGTGGGGAATCTCTGGCTTGCCAGGCTGTTTCCTCCAAACCATGCCCACATGCCCTCCACCAGACCTCACTTCCTTGGAAGGATGTCAATATTCAAAGTAAATCATCCCTGCTCCCCCCCCCCCCAGCCCAACAGCCAGGGCTTGTCAGCAGGCAAAAGATAGTCTGACAATTCCATTGGAGGTGAAACATAAGCAAAATAAGCAGTGACCATTCATAATACCAGTAATTGGTGACCACAATATCTTATAATAGCTGAGTAAATGCAAACACTTGTAGTAGGACAGGAAACAATTGTCTGTACTCAGGCCCAAAATAATAGCCTATTTAGTTACTAGTTCCATTACAACTATTTCATGCTGGAATCTATTTTGAATTTCCTCTGAATAGCAATTTCCAGGTCAGCAGCAGAGTATGTAGACTGAAATGTTCCTCTACTGGTTTCTGGATGCTGACACCCTTTCTGATATCAGCTCCCTAACCTAACAGGTTTTTGTCTTTACATCTAACCTCGCCTTGTACAATTTATTTTCTTGTACACATGTGTGTGGAGGAGGAGGATAACACTCCATACATCTGATGAAGTGGACCACAAAAGCTTATGCCATCATTTCTTTTAAGGTGCTGAAAGGCTCCTTTTGCTGATCTCCGCAGTCCTTCTACATCTGAAAAGGGGTTGGAAAGATTGTGGAAGTCCACACATGTATCAACTATGCACAGTGGTGTGTGAAGAGTTCTGGCCTCCTGTGACACATACACCCATCCAATTTTCATCATATGAAATGGTGGAAGTCTTCCCTCTGGTCCACTTTACCCCATGACTTCCATAATCAGAATTGCATGGACTGGCCTTGAGACAGGGTGGCTACTTAACATCCCGCCCTCCATATTGGGACACTGATTTTCTTTTTCTTTTTTTATTGCATGCAGACTTAGGTACACATGTATGTACTTATATATGCACATTTAGAAATGATTTTTTTCTAATTAAAATAGAAATGCATCTCCCCATAGTAGGGCAGAATGTGGCCAGGAGACCTGTGTGCCTGCTCAGTTTTGCTCCCAGGTGCTGTTGGACTTGAAGGCCCCATCCTCTCTTTTCTTTCTCAGGGATCTTTTTCTTTAATCCTGGTCTTCAAGCCAGACTTGGCCTGGGTGGGCAGCCTTTCAAAGGGCCATTGTCTGTCAAATAAAGACACACACCCTCTCCACCTTGAGAGTACAGTGGTACCTCGGTTTATGAACTTAATCTGTTCCTGAAGTCCGTTCTTAAACTGAGGAGCACTTTCCTTAATGAGGCCTCCCGCCGCCGGTGCCCTTCCACCGTTCGGATTCTGTTCTTAGACCAAGGTAAAGTTCGCAAACCGGGACACTACTTCCGGTTCTGCGGAGTTCGTAAACCGAATCGTTCGTAAACAGGACTGTTCTTAAACCGAGGTACCATTGTACAGTGGTATCTCGAGTTACATACGCTTCAGTTTACGGACTCCGCTAACCCGGAAGTAGTACCTCGGATTAAGAACTTTGCTTCAGGATGAGAACAGAAATCGAGCAGCGGCAGTGGGAGGCCCCATTAGCTAAAATGGTGCTTCAGGTTAAGAACAGACCTCCAGAACGAATTAAGTTCTTAACCAGAGGTACCACTGTATATGAAAGCACCTCAGGAACTTGTTCAAGTGAAGCTGGTGTGCACATACTCTGGAGTCATTAATCCAGAGCAACAACAAAAAAAATCGCCTCTCTATACACTTGGCCCCGGGGGAATTGCGCAGATTTTCCGAGTGTCAAGACCCAACGAGGGTCTGGCCTTATACAGCCTCTGGGGTGATTTGTTTTTGTAGCCGGGAGTGAGGAGGGAACCCAGAGGCGAGGCCTGCTGTGCCAATAATGTCCTGTGCCAGCCGTTTGCCTGCGGGGACTTTGGGCGGCAACCGCGTCCCAGGGGACCATCCCTGCTGTTTTCCTAGCGCGGAGGCGCAGGAACTGCGCGCTGTGGAGGAAAGTGGAGAGGAGAGAGCAGGAACTTCGCTCTTCCTCCGCTGTGTGGTGGTGCCTAGGCAAGCTCGGGTTGGGAGGGGAGAGAGTCCTATTGGTTACTTTAATTCCGGGGAGTTTGCACAAGCCGCGCCTGGGCTGTTTCGGCCTGGAAACAGATTGACTAGAGACCATGCGTGGTGTGCAGCAAACAATGGGAGGGTGTGTGCTTGCGGCTTTGCTTTATTATTATTATTATTACTATTATTATTATTTTAAAAAAAAACTTCTAGCACTCCCCCTTCCCGCATCCCAGGAAGGCCAGCGACTTGAGGAACTCAGGCATTGTGCTGGCAGAAGGCAGCATAACCGTCCTCTCTGCTCTTTCCCAAAAGCAGCATCAAGGGAACACGGCGCCCAGCTGGCAGCCAGACATGGGTGCAGCTGGCACCACCGCGATTGCCTGAGGCGGTGGGACACTGTAATAGAGTCCTTTTTTAAAAAAGTGCATTGGAGCGAAGGGAGGGGGTGTTCTTCAATTTTCCTCACTGAAAATAAATAAACCAATTTTCTAGCGTCGTAGGTGTCTCAGCACAACCAGCGCCAGCTTTTCCAAGGATTGTGTGGACAACCTCCAGAAGCGCGCGCTTTGCTTCCGTTTGAAAAAAAAAAAGGATAATATTAGGCGCTGCGATGCCTCCAGAGCTGGTTCTGGAGAGCGAGGGCTTATTCCAGGATACGATTTCCTAGGAAGATGTCTGCATTCAAAATAAATGGTCCCTGTTTCAACCCTGCAACGCCAGGCGCGCCCTCCGCCGAAAAGCAGCCCCAAAGGAACAGTTCTAGAAAGTAAAAGCGCGCGCGGCATGTGGGAAGCAAGCCTGGGAAGGGAGAGAGCAGCTTGTACGGGAGGAAAGACTGGTTTTCTTCTTCGCACCTCGATTTGCCCTGGAAAGCCCAAATGCCTGGGCTCTTTTCCTCCTTGGCGCCTCAGGTTGCTGGCTGGGCTCGACCGACTCAAACGCCTGCAAGTCGTATGCACACAAGGCAGACTTCCGTGTCACATGCATCGTAGGATCGGGCAGAAAAAAGTTCTGCAATTCCTGAGGCTTGTTTATAAGCGATCATCCGGTCCCCTTGACAGCATCCACTGGATCCTGTTTTCTCTCTCGGTGGCTGGAAGGAAAAACCGCCGCTGTAGGGAGGGGACGGGGATCTTTCGCCCTCCCGCCCCGCTTCGTTTTCCCGGCCAACTTTCTCCCTCTCTTCACTTTTCCTGTGTGTGTGTGTGTCTATACCGAGGAGGCGGAGGCGGCCAGCGCTTCCCTTCTCCTCCGCCCTCTCCTCCCTTGTGTCTGGGGCTTTGGATAGGAGGAAGAGGAAGATGACGAGCCAGTGCAATTAGCCTAACAAGGGGCGGGTGGCGGCGGCGGCAGCAGCAGGAGGCGCGGCGGCGGCGGCTTTTTCCTGGGCCACTGACACATCTTCCTCTTCTCCTCGCCGGGGCGATGAAGAGGGACTTTTCGGAGTTAGGCTGGAAAAGTCCGGCGGGATCTTCTCCTCCCGCCTTCCTCGCAGCTCCTTGAAAAGTGGGAGGAATCCCTTTCCTCCCTCCCTCCCTCTCCAAAGACCCCACCGTGGAGACGGGGCTTGGCTGGGATCTGTGTACACATTCCTCTTTTTTTTGTTGCCATTCCCCCACCAAGAGGCGGATATATCTATACTTCTATATGGTTGGTGGTGTGTTTTTTTTGCTCGTCTTAAAAGGGAGAGGCTTTGCTCTCTCCGGTGCATGTGGAAACTGTTCCCCGCTCCTCTTTTCTCCGCGCTCCCCATAGATATTTTTTAAATTTTATTTTGATGCGTCGTCCCCCCCCCCCTCCAATGTGGACTCCGGCGGATCTGTGCTTCCTTTGTAATTGGGAAATGAAATAATGGCGACCCGTCGGGCAGCGGGGCCACCCGGGGGAGATGGAGACACCCAGCCGCCCGAAGTCGCCAGGAGCAGCAGCCAGGTAGGCAGGGGGCGAAGAAGGAGAAGCCGAGGGGGGGGGAGCAAGGGCGGGTCCCGAGTGCGGCCCGAGCGGCGTTGGCTGGGTCGGGGGGCGGCGGAGGGAGAGGCGAGAGGGGGCGAGCGAGCGAGCGCTGCTCCCGTGTTTATGAGCTGGAGCAGCCAGCCAGGGGCGGTAGCCGCCGCGCGCGGGGAATGGCTTGGATTGGAGCGGCTTTAATGGCCGCCCCATCCCTGTTGCCTGCCTGCCTCCCTCTTCCCTTCCTGCCCGCCCGTCCCGGAGTTGCCGGGAGTTGGACGCTAGGAGTTGGCGGCCGCCCCCGACCCTCGAGCGAGGGAAGGGGGGGTAGCAGGGAAGGGGGCGGGAAAAAGAGAAAGTTTGGCGCTGCCGCCTCTCCCCCCTTCCCTCACAATGTTTAGGGTGGGATTTGTTCCCGCGTCTTCCATCGCCCCCAACCTGGCGTGGTGTGAAGAGAAAGAAGCCCTCTTCTCTTCCTTTCTCTTCCTTTCTCTCTCCCCCCCCCCACAGCCCGTCCCCATTTACGACTTTGGGGAGTCTCCCTCGCCGCACCTCCTCACTGAAAAGACTCTTGTTTTCCATAGAGAGCCAATTGCTCGAGATCTTTGCTGTCTTTTGAAAAATCCCTTTGGAAACAACAGCCCTTAATCTTTCCCTACTTCTCTCTCCCCCTTCCCTTTGTCCCATTGATCTGAGGGGGGGGGGTGAGGGCGGCGCAGTCTTCGTGTGTATGCATATATGTGTGTGTGTATTTTAAGACCCTGAATGACACTCTTCCATTTCCCCCTCCTGGTGTGTGTGTACATATTTCGCTTTTACAGGCCAGCTCCAGCAGATTCCAGTGTGTAGGGGCTTTATAGACAGTGTTCCTCTTCTCTCTGCTCCCCTGTCCAGAGTTGTTCCTGGGATATTCTTATGTGCATCTTTAATTTGGAAAGTTGTATATTTTTAATGCCTTAACGGTGGCACTGCACGTTCGAGACTAATAGCGTGTCCTTAGAAAGGCCCCTGTTTCAACCCTTCATCCCAGGCTCCATATTAATAGTACTAATAGCATTAAATCTCCGCCAGCGCTGTGTTTGTTCTGCACTACACATTTTTATGAGGGTTTCCAATGGACTGAGGCATGCTGGAGTATCATGCTGTGTCTGTGTTTATATGGAGCATATGGTATGTGAAAGTTTCATGCCCCATCCGTGTAAGTCCTTGTGAGGTGGAAGTGTCCTCTGTGTCATTTTCTTATGCTATATATACCCTTGCTTAATATATAAGTGAATTGTAACTGCATTGCTGTCAATACCCTTTTTGAGAAATGGAATTTGACACTTTTTAAAAATAGTGTTTATTTAAGAGGGGAGCTTTAATCTACTGTTCTGTCCTTGGCTTACCCGAGTGCTTTGATATAACAGTGCCACGTGGTATTGTAAGATCAATCCTCTGTTAAGTGTGCCTTCTAATATATCTGTGCAGTTGGATAAGTTCTGAGTAGAAAAACTTGGTGGAGAACTGTAACAGGTTATTGTTTGTGGCTTAGCATTCAGTGATCTTTGCAAATGATAGCAAGAGATAGATTCTACCCCTCTCCCCTAATCGTGTGTGTGTGTGTGTGTGTGTGTGTGTGTGTGAGAGAGAGAGAGAGAGCGCGCGAGGGAGAGAGAACATTAAAGCAGAACAGTGAATGAAGAGAAACAGCTACGATTGATAATTATTTCTCAGTAGTTCGTGCACTGTATAGAAGATGTGGGAGCCTGGGCTCTCTGAGACCATTCCTATAATCTGCCTATCATTAGCATGGTAAACCATAATGAATCCCTTTGAGTTGAGGCATATAAAATAGGTAAGATGATACCTTTTCATTGAACCAGCTCCTGTTTATGAGTGTATACAAGCGGTACAGTTCATAGAGACACTTTAGGTTGTTGAGTGCAGTATGGCTGTCTTTCCACCTTGGCAGAGTTTTTATATCCTAAATAAAGATTGCATTTCATTAACAAAAACAGCATTTCCTGTTCTGTGTACCTCATTCTATGGCACCAATAGAGCAGTACACCTTTCTACCAAACTCAATTGGAGCTGGACCCTCACAGTGGAGCTGGCTGTTTAGTTGGTTCTTCAAAATGAGCAATTCCAAGGTGGACTTACTGGACCTTTTATTTTCATTTTTTTGGGGGGGGGGTATCAGTTTTAATGCAGCTTTCTTTAGCAGTACCTCAGTTTAAAACTGGAATTGCTTACTGTAGGGTAGGTTTAACCGGAGAACACCGGGAATGGTGTATAGTTTTCAACAGATATGGACACTTCTTTCAGTGTTTTTATGGTCAAGTTTAACATGGTGTTTGAATTGATCTTTGAGGTCATATTTTATGGCATAAGTGACAGTTTTTGGAACACAGTTTGGATGAATGAACCTTAGCACCTCTGTACGCTGAATAGTCACGACATTTACAGAGTAGGCATACAATATACTTCTGTCAAATGACAACTCTACTTGAATATTTTCTTATTTAAGTAAAATTTAGTGATGCAGAGCAGGCATCATGCTTTCTGGTGGCCAGACATAGGCTTGCACACTACTCCTTCCCTTCCCCTTTCTCTTTGGGGTTAATGCTAACTATGGTTAAGCATTGTGTCTGAACCTCCATAAATCTGGTTACTGTTAACCATAGTTTGAAACTAGCTTCTAATTCTTGTTTCAGTCCCTTAATTTAGAGGTCAACTGCTTTTGCTGGTTCTGTCATGTAATAACTGAACCACTGGTAATACTAACCGAAATAGGAAGAGTGGAAAATTTCTGGCGAAGGATGCCTGTGAGCCAAAGGGGGGGGGTGCTCTTGATTGCCCCGCCATGGTTTGGTGATTAGGCATCATGATGCGTGAACTAGTCCAGTGCTGACAATAATACATTTTGGCAAATACTATAGTTTGCTGCTGTTGCATCTCAGAGTTTCTTGTTAAATATGAGAACAGAAGACAGGTATATTGTGTACATCTGCTTTTCACTATACTGTATGCCACTTTCGAGTTTATATGCACTTGTCCATGTTCCTCTCTGCGCAGGGCAAGGGATCTCCTCTTCATCTTGTTTCATCCCACAGTGAGTGGGAGAAAGGAAAAGGGACCAAGTCTGAGGCCTTCTGAAATTTCTTCTAACAAATTTCCCAGGAACAGTGAACCAGACAGACTTAAAAGTGGGAGTCTGAATACACTGTCCTTCTTTGCAGGGCATGCTAAGCCAAACCAATTTAAGCAAGACCATGCAAACATGCAGACTCCTAGAGAGGAGCTTGCAGCCACTTCCACCATCCCCATTCTTTTTAGCCGTTGTGCTGTGCCAAGCCACAATTTGCTTGAGTGTGTGTTGTCCAAACTGGGACACATGATTAAACTCACCCCTCAGTAAGCACAAGCTGTAGCTAAGGACTTAGTTTTGCATGCACAGTGTCCACAAGGGCCAAGAAGGAGCAGAGTGGCTACAAGCTCCTCTGAGTGGCCATACATTGTGTGGTCTCACTAAGGCAAGGTTTGGCTTAGTGTGTAGTGCAAACCAGCTCACTCTTTCCTCATGGGTGCCTTTCACATGTTCCTACTTCACAGATAGGAGCATGGCTTTGTCTGGCATGGTGTGAGTGTTTTTTTTTCTGGAAAGCTGAGGAGAATTCTGGGATATCCTCACATTTTATCATTGGATGTTACATTTGTATGTGTATGAATCAGATGTGAAAACAATCTAGAACAACTTCAGAACAATCCCACATACTGTGCAATGTTTTGGCGTTATATAATGCAATTCCATTCACAATGTGGTAATCTCTAACATACTATGGAGCAACAGATGGAGTTTCATTTATGACTATAATTAGCCATGCAGTCGAAAGTATATGGATAACTACTATAATGTATGTGTTATACTTGTCTTTAAACTCAGTTTCATGGCTTTATTGCTGGTGATGTGATGACAGGAGACATTAATAGTCTTTAAAAATGGATGCTGTGACTCATTCAAACTCAGGAGGTGTTTACATTAAATTCTTAATTACAGGAGGACTAATTAGTACTGAAACTATTCATATACCAACTTCAGAACCATTTCATTTCTGTGCGGCTCACTATTCATGCAGACCTAATTGGTCTTGGTTTTCCATCCCCTCCCATTCCAAACACTACTGAGTGATGGAGAGTTAATCCATATCTCTTCCTCCACAATACAGCTGAGATAAAATTCTAGCCATATACCTGCACCTTGGCTGGTGGAATTGATTAGTTCTCTTACTGCTGGGCTTTTGGGGGGGGCGGGGAGGAGGACTCCCTTGGGAACTGCTGTTGGATAGTGTAGAATGTTTTTGCAAATGTTGACTGATTCACATGGCTACTTTTGCGGTGGTGGTGTGGTGCTAACACATCATGTGATAAAAATCACAAGTTGTCTGGACCTTAGGAATGCACGTTGTTGGTTTTTAAATGCACATCCTCTGAAACTAGGAGTTTGGAAATGCAAATTGATTCTTTGCAGGTTTATTCAGAAGCAAGTCCCATTGACTTCAGTGGGATGTATTCATGAGTTAATGCATGTAGGACTGCAAACTTTCATACAGGGCTAGTGTCTTTGTTTGAATGCACCCTCTGTAACATTTTTCAGAAAATAATGATAGGCAAGTCTTGTTTTCTGTTTAGCTGCCTGCATAAATGAAATAATGTGTTGTCTGAAGAATGGGATGAAGATGGGTTGGAACTCAACAACAGAAGTTTCCAGTCATTGTCTGAAACTTCCTGTAACATGTTGGTAATTAGTTGCTCCTGGGGGCGATCATCTATAATGGTAGATTGTGTGGCTGTAACGGTATTGAGTTCAGCTGCATTTCAGACATTGTGGTCCAACTTGGACAGTTGTGTTGGATCACTCATGTGCTTCCTCCTCTTCTCCTTTGGCTGCAAAGAGCAGATCAGAAGCACCCACTTCTAAGCTAGTCCGTTTCTCTGGGTTCATGTGTAACAAGGTGCTCTAGGACACGGGTGGCGTTGTGATCTAAACCACAGAGCTATTCGGGCTTGCCGGTCAGAAGGTTGGCAGTTCGAATCCACACAACAGAGTGAGCTCCCGTTGCTCTGTCCCAGCTCCTGCCAACCTAGCAGTTCAAAAGCACACCAGTGCAAGTAGATATATAGGTACCGCTGTGGTGGGAAGGTAAACGGCGTTCCTGTGCGCTCTGGTTTCTGTCACGGTGTTCCTTTGTGCCAGAAGCGGTTAAGTCCTGCTGGCCACATGACCCGGAAAACTCCCTGTGGACAAACTCTGGCTCCCTCGGCCTGAAAGTGAAATGAGCACCGCAACCCCATATTCGCTTTTGACTGGACTTAACCGTCCAGGGTTCCTTTACCTTCTAGTTAGTTTAGAAGTGGAAGCAAAAGTTTTCAGACTCCTTGAGGCCACCACAGAGGAGGGAGAGGGAAAGGAGGTGGTAGGAAGATGAAAGCTTGATCTTTGGATATGCTATGCTAAATATTAGTTCAGTGTTAGATTCAAAAAGGCCTCTTCTTGTGATAAATGGCTCTTTCTTGGTTTCATTTTCCTAGTTGCAAAATTAGACTGTGTACTTTGTACATATTCAGTAATATGCTACTACTGTAGGATATTACATTAAAATATATAATACTAATACAGTATCTAAAATTATGTAGTATTTATGCATGCGAGCTGTTTACGTAGACAGGTGTGTCCAAGGACTGTCACAATGACTATCAGGAGAAAAGTAGCTTGTCGTGAAAGGGCTTCATAGCACTTATGTGACACTGAAATAGCACCTTGGCAATGGGGGAAGGACCACTGAGCTTTCTGTATGTTTACCTCTCGTCAATCTTACCTTCAGACTCAACACTAATCTAGTAAATGGAATTGCTATGTCACTTCAGGTCAGCCTGCTGCAGGGGGGACCCTTAGTGCTCATTTTGGACACTGACAAGGATTTCCTTTGAGAATGGAGAATCTGTGTTGCCAGCTAAGTTTTCATTTGCATTTAAATACATACTGTACTGCTGTGATATTAGTGAGTTTCAATGTGCATTTATTTGTATATTTCTGTATAACAACTATGTGGAAATTAAATGGTGCTTTGGCAAAAGATGCCAGTTTTAAAAACTGCTAGCATTACTTTCTCAAAAAAAAGTGACAATTGCCATCTTTTATCAGTTTCGTTTTTAAGATAAATATCATTTTATTTACAAAGAATAATATAGAAAATGCAAGTATAATTTGCCCCTTCCTATAAAAAAACCCCCAAGAGTAAACAAAATACTTAAGTAACTAAACCAGTGTTAAAACTTTGATTTTTTTTCATGTTTACTTTGTCCTTTCCTATTAAAAAAAAAAAAAAAAAAGATAAATGGATGTTATCACTTGACTAGAATTCCCCTCCGGAATATGTTTGCATGCAGTTTGGATTATTCATAAACTTTGTGTGCCATAATTTTCTCATGCTCTTCTCCAAAGCTGACAATTTATTCTGTGTTTACCTTTTCAATAGTGATATTTTGCACTTAGAAGAAGCTGTAGCAAATTATGTACACAAATGCAGCTACTCTAAAATAACAGTTTTAAATGTTTGTTGCTGTGGAGAGTTTGCTTACTTGGACATTTTCCTAAGTACAGTAGTTACTGAAAGTATAAGCTAGAAATAGGAGAGTATATGCATAACACTCCAAAGGATTTATGCTGTATATATCATGGGGACAGGGACCATTTGATCCTCAGATGTTATCCTCTCCCGCATGCATCAGCCTCAGCCCTTCAAGGTCCATGATTGAGGATAATGGAAAATGTAGTCCAGCAACATTTGTAGGAGCACATCCCTGACTTAGAACGCTGTATACAAAATTGACTTCTTTCCTAATGTCAGCAAAGGTCTTGACTTGCTAAGTACACTGAGCAAATACCTCTGGGACTTCATATCAAACCATCAATTTCAGTTGGAATATTTTCTTTTGAGCTGATTTAACCCCAGGCAAGCCAGTGGAACTAAACAGGTGGAAATCCTGGCAGGATTTGAGGTAAAGCAGCAATGCTATCAGGACATTTTAGTGATTATAAGTGGTTTAATACCTTATTCTCTTCCCCACCCCTTATGTTACTCTGTGCTCACTTTGTTTCTTGATCACGCTGGGAAACACTTGATACTAATTAAAACTACAAGCTGTTTTAGACTCTGTGAAACAGAGCAACATAAAAAAAACAATTATGTATTGGCCAGTGACCTTCATCTATCATGAAAATTGCTAGCAATTTTGTACATTCAACAAAAGCCTTGTATACTTCTGTTCTAAGCGCAATTACATCTTGAGCACTTCAGGGATAGAACCATCTCCCAACTCTTGCAGAAATGTTTCTCTGCTTAAAAACAGTCTACTAAGGAGATTCTCTTACATATTTCAATGGATGAATGGCTATTCTGACTCTAGCTATTGTTAGTGTTGGAACACCCGGAGGTTATCAGAACCACACCCGTATCATATCAGGCTGTGAAGAGGCCCTTTCACCTTCAACATAAAGAGTACTGTGATGACTCAAATGTATTTGCACTAGAACAGATAAAATACAGTACCCACGAGTCAGCAAGAGGCTTACTCAAGATGTGGACTTTCATTCCTTGAGTTGGATCATACGTCTAGGAGCTCCTTAGTATAGTTTAAGGTTACTTTTGCATGCCTTTATTCCAAATGGGCCTAATCATAGGCTCAATCATGGACTCAGTCCTATTTGTTTAATAACTTCCTACCCAGTGAATTATGTAGGGGCAATGTTGAACAATTTTGCAATTAAAAACCTCAATAAAGATCCAGTACAGAATAGAATATAATCTTCTAGAGGCCAGGCAGTGTCAGAAGTATTGCACAGACACACCTTGTTAAATGCCATGTCTTAAATTGCTGGTCTTTCACAAGTAGCCTGTGAATGAAATGGCAGAATTAGCCCCAACAGCTACTGGATAGATAGGAGATTTAAACTTTCCAGAGTGACTGTGTCCCTTTTCCTTGACTGCTGTAGGCAGTGGTGGAGCTTCCGTGCTCACACCAGTGACTTCAGTTGTGTGGAGGAATCATTCTGTTATTATAGTCATTCTTTTCTCCCTGCTAGGGAACATTCAATTTGCAGTAGATGCAAGAGGCAAATCCAGTACTGCGGTGAGTAAACCACTTTGGACAATAAGTCCTGCACAGTATCTGAATCTTGCTAGCTGTCCCAAGTTTACATTCTTTAATATAATAGTATTGCTTCTTATTTCTTTATTCTGTTTTCCCAGCCACTGTTGCTTGTGACAGTAAATGATATACCAGTTCTAACTACAAGTACTCAAGGAACTATGCCTCTAGAACCTAAACCAAATAATATTTTCATTTGTGGTTAAAACATTACCTGTGTGATCTTACCGTTAGTTTGAAAGGGAGGAATTGTGCAATGACTTTAAATAGTTTCAGTAATAAGTCTTCCAAAAACCAAGTAAAAGTCTTGGCTCTACTTCTAAACTAGCGTTGCATTGTACATTCCTCACTTGGATTTGCTGAAAGAGGGCTGTACCCCTGTGGTGCTGATTATATTTCTGGATTGCAGGTTTCAAGTAGATCTTGGCAAATTAAAGGTTGCAGCGGAAGTCTGTGCATGTTTACTCAGAAGTAAGTCCTACTGGGTTTAGTGGGACATATTCTCAAGGAAATGTACATAGGAGTGCAGCCCTAGTGCATGCTCATTTATTTAAGACCTCATGAAAGGTGGTTGATATGCAAGAGAATGGCAAAGGGTCTTCGTTTAGTTTGTACTTCCAATCAGATGGAGTCTTTGAGTGGTGCATTTACTCCTTGATAATTTTTGCATTGTTTTGGTCAAGGGGTTATACGGTAATATAAGTCTGTACACATTTTGATATTAAAGGACAATTCGCTAGCTTAATTAGTTAAGTATTGCCTAATGTATAATCACCTAATGTATATATCAAGCTCTTCTGGAGCCTGATTTGTGGGATGTTGGCATGATGGTTGAAGTAATAAATCCTCCTTCCTATGTTTTAAAGAGAAGCAGTGATGCACCCACTGATAAAATCATCTTTAGACAGGGATGAGCTAGCCAGCTTTAGGGCTGTTTTTGAGTCTTCCACTGTCTTCGAGAAGGAAGTTGAACATATGGTGGTCAAGTAACTGCAGAATAACTCCACTTCTGGATAACACTTTTCTAGAACCCATTTCAGTCAGACCCTGGTAGATCTGCATCTGGAATCAGATGGAGAAAATTCTTCATCCTGATAATTTGGATTTCTTAACTGTGCAAATTGATTCAACCCCCACCTTGAATATCTAAGAGAACCGATGGGTCTGACTCTTGAGTAGTTCTCTTGGCATGTACTCCAGCGGGCCTTCACTGACGGATAGTTTGGACCATTGGGGATTGATTGTATTCTGCAAGGTGTGTGTGTGTGTGTGTGTGTGTGTGTATCTATATATCACCAGGGCTGTTTAGCATCAGTCTGAAGCTGTTGGGACAGAAGATCTGGATTGGAGCCTTGTTGTAGAATGTTTTCACTGTACTAATGACTCTCAACTCTACATTGTGTTATCAAAGCATTCAGGGACATTCTCTGTTCTGAATTATTGTCTCATGACTGTGCTTGATAGGCTGAAATCAAACAAGCTGAAATAGAGACTGCAGAAGACAGAGGTAATTGCAGTGTTCCCCCCAAATTCCGACTGTGAAAAGTTAAATATAAGCCACACTTTTTTCGAAATTCCAACTGTGAAAAGTTAAAGTGCGGCTTAAACCTTACAAAGATTGGCTTTTACGATATCGCTCCCTTCCTGTCCCGCCTGCACCTTATATTTGGGCCAATACGGTGATAACAAAATGTCCAAAGACCATAGCTCTTTGTTAATTGACTAGATAGACAGGTGCTAGGAATGAAATTGTCACTTGTTAAACAGGCTTGATTCAGACCTTGGGTTGTATCCAGCTAAATAATTGTGCATGTGGAACAAGTACCAGGAGCGCAATAGATTTCTCCCTTCCTATGTGGCACCTCCCCCAATGTGCTCTGGGGTTTTCCACAATTTTTCTGGAGCAGTTTCAGGGTCAGTGTGGGAAGAGGAGAGGGAGAGGAAGTTTTGTTGTGCTCTTGGAAGCTGTTCCATGTTAGCAGTCTTGGGGGTCTCCATCACATGTGTTTCAGAAAATTTGGATTGACTCTCTGTTTTGGAAGTTAACTTCCCGTGTCAGAAAGAAATGAATTGCAAAAATATTCCATATGCTGGTGGCATTCACCATAGCCTTCTGATCTATGGCAGCTATGGTACTTTCTGCTTTGCCAACAGCAGAGAGTTAATCAGAATTCCTGATCTGGTTCCAGAGCTCCTGTAGCTGATCCTCTCTTGGGTATGTTAGCATGCAGATAGCTTTTGTTGCATTTATTGCTGCTGTAATTTTATGCTTTTTTACATTTTGCCTGTCTTTCCCTTCTTCATACATACATTCAAGATTTGATTTATATTTTTGTGGTGCTCAGGAAAATGCTTTTGCATTAACTTTCATGTGGACATGCTAATGCTTAGATGGAAGTTATCTGCAGTAAAGTGTGTTTGTCCAACATCTTAGCTAAATGCGGCAAGTAGATACTGTATTCTCTCTCTCTCTCTCTCTCTTTCTTTCTTTCCAAGATTTTTATCCAGCTCTTCATCCAATCGCCATAGTAGTTTACAATGATTAACAAAACAATAATGTTAAAAACATAATAGAACTGAAAATGGCAGCGACCAAAACATTACACTGAGCGGTTAATTCCCAAAGGACATAACTAAAACAGCAGAGTTTTTACTTGTTTGCAGAAAGTAGAGAAGAAACTGTTCAAATTTTCCAGGGAGACTTATTAATTTGGGGGGCAGCTTTAAAAGAGGCCCTGTACCTGGTTGGGAGTTAATAGGTGAACTGTAGAAATTCACATGGCGTACTGTAACCCGAATTTATGAGCAGAGCCATAAGAAAAATTGGTTGGCTGGCATTTACTGTTTTATACAGAGCCTGAGTGATACACTGTGGACTGTATCCAGCAAAGTAGTTCCATTAGGACAAGGATTCCCATTTGCACAGCAGCACTTTTGTTTGGTCTCCTCTCCCCATACACCTGTGCATACTCTGTCCAAGGGCTTGGTGGAACTCCCAGAACAGATAGGAGGAATGTGTGGAGAGAGGAAAGGGAGGAAGAATTCTGTTGCACAGACAAGAATTCGTATTCTCATGGAACTACTTCATTGGATACTGCCTCCTGACTATATTTCTAGAATCTTTCTGTGATGGGTATCTGCACGTGGGAAGACAAACAAATGCGAATATAGAATTGGGAGTCAAGATTTTGCCAGCACACTTCTGTAGGCAAAACATTGACTCCCAATTCCACATTTACATTAAAGGATTGCACTCCAAGGGACTGCTGCTCCTGCCTGCGGTTTTTTATAAGTCCTGCTGTCAGAGCTGCTACCAGGTCCCAGCTCACATAGGACCACGCCACACAGCGTCCACTTTAAAGGAGTCTTTATTGAGTTACAGGTTTCATTTCCGAACTGCAGCGTGCAGCTCTACACCTTCTGCTCTAGGTCGGCGAAGACCCGTCTGAGTCCCCGCCTCTTGCACACCAGCTTAATACCCTAGCCTTGCTCCACCTCCTTCGCCTCTCCCTACGTCTCTGGGTCCTTCTGCCCCCCTGGGCCTCCTCCCTTCTACTCTCCTCTGACGCTGACCCCCCTGATCCTTCTGCCTCCTTGCGGCGGGCTTTAGGACCTGGCTCACTCTCCGGGCTGCTTACTGCTCCAGCTTCCGCTGCATTTGAACTTGGCGCGCGCGCCCAACTCTCTACTTTCCTCTTAACCGTTGCCTCGCTCTCTGAGGAGGGCGTGACCACCCCTGACTCGTGCCCTCCCTCCTGCTGACAGCCTCCGGAACCCGATGCCTGGCTACCTTCCTCCCTGCTGCTCTCAGTCTTGAGCGTGGGTCCCGACTTCCAGCTGCTGCCGCCCTCAGTTATGAGCGTGGGTCCCGACTTCCAGCTGCTGCTCTCTGAATCTCCTCTGTTCCCTTCCTCCTGGGGTGTCCCCCCGGATCCCCCCCTTGCTCTGCTCACTGGGGCTCCCTTTTGGGAGTCCTCTGACTCACTGCTTAGGCTTGGAGATCTCGGGTCGTCATCATCACTCATTCTCCCTTCGGCTTCCTCCCCCTCGCTCTCTGTTTCCACCCTTCTCTGCGTCTCTGCTTCTGAACCCCTGACATCCATCCCCCCCTCGAAGCCCCCCCTTCCCCCCTCCCCGCTGTCAGGTGTGGGTGCTGGGCGCTCCATCATCATGGGAGGGAATGCTGGATACAGGTCGCTCCCCGTGGGTGGCCGCCAACTGAAGACCTCCGAGTCTTCCCCCTCGCGGTCGTCGACGTTGACTTGTTGCTCTTCCATCTCTGTACCGCCGTGCTCGAACCCGAGGTCCTCCCCGAACACGTCCATGTCAGTCTCTGCGTCGGTCGCTCGACCTGGCATCTCCAGCCACGTCCTGCGCCATTGCTCCTCTGGTCGATCGTCCCACCAATACGAGTTGCCTGATGCCGAACCTGCCGGTGAACCTTCTGGGGAACGGGTGCTCCGTGCGGGTTCCCCTTCTGAGTCGAATCCATGGAACGTGCTGGAAGAAAGTGTGGGTGTGAACAACCAGTCGTCGAAGAAGCTCGCTGGCATGGGTTTGTGTGGGAAGAGGGCATGAAACTCGTCCTTGAGCAGGGGTTCCTCCAAAGCGTAGTCTGGTACCCAGCTATTGGCGCTGGCCCGGGTGCCCTCTCTGGCTAAGAGGTATTCGACTCCCTCTTCCCCCCATCTGGAGTCCAAAATCTCCGTGACCTCGTTGATGTGGTCCTGGTGCTTCACCTCCCGCGTCTCCGTCCGTTCCCGGAGCGGACTTGGCGCCGTCCCTGGCTCCTGGAACCTGTGAGGTGCCTTGTAGGGAGTGAGCACCGACCTGTGGAACACCGGATGCATTCTGGAACCCTCCGGCAGCGCCAGTCGGAAGGCTACCGGGTTGATCTGCGCTTCGACTTGGTACGGACCGATCTGCTTGTGCCCCAACTTCTTCTTGGCAAGCGACCTGGTCGGCACTGCGTGGGCTGCCAACCAGACCCAGTCTCCCACTTGGATCACTTCGCCAACCCGCCTGTGCTTGTCAGCTTGCACCTTGTAGGCGTGCTTAGCTAGCTCCAGCTGCCGTCTGAGTTGATCGTGGACCGCCTGCAGCTCTGACGCGAACGCGTCCGCCGTCTGTGGTTCTCCCTCCCCCACTCTCTCCAGTCCCGGGAAGGTTCTGGGATTCCTCCCATTGTTGGCAAAGAACGGCGTCACTCCTGTGGACACGTGCTTCGTGTTGTTGTAAGCGAACTCGGCTAGCGGCAGGTAATCCACCCACGTCGCAGGCTGTTGATTGGCATAGCATCTCAGGTACTGCTGCATGATGGCATTGACCCTCTCTGCTTGCCCGTTGGTCTGCGGGTGTCTTGCTGATGCCAGATTGACCTTGACATTTAGAAAACCCATCAGCTTCTGCCAGAAAGACGAGATGAACTGGCGTCCGCGGTCGGACAGGATAGACCGTGGCAGGCCATGCACTTTGAACACGTGATCTATGAACAGTTTGGCGGTTTGTTCCGCCGTGGCCACCTTCGCACACGGAATGAAATGTGCCATCTTGGTGAACAAGTCCACCACCACTAGCACAGCTGTCTTGCCTCTCGAGCTGGGTAAATCCGTCACAAAGTCCAGGGCCACCCTCTCCCACGGTTCAAACGGTGTTTGCAGCGGTTCTAACAGTCCCGCCGGTGGTCTGTGTACCGGCTTGGCCCTCTGGCAGGTGTCGCACCTCGCGACGTAGTCCGCGACCTCTCCTCTCAGCCTGGGCCACCAGAAGTCTCTCGCGACTAATTCCATCGTTTTCTCTGTGCCAAAGTGACCGGCCGTGGGTGCGTCGTGCAACTGTTGCAGTACCTTGGCGCGAAGGTCGTCTCCTGGTACATAGACAGCCCCTTTGCGTAGGAGCAAGCCGTCCCGCACCTGGAACTCGTCCGTGGTAGCCGTGCCTCTGAGCAGTTCCGCCATCTTGTCTTGCGCGAATGAGTCGTCCCGCAATGCACGTCGCACCGCATCCAGGTCTACTGTAGCTGAGGCACACGCCCACGCCGTCGGTGCGAAGATGTGCATGGCCGCCGCTGGCGTCACCTCTTCTAGGTATTGCGGTTTTCGGGACAGTGCATCCGCCATGATGTTGGTGTCGCCTGGGACGTACTCTATTCGGAAATTGAAGTCAGCAAAGAACTCCGCCCAACGTATCTGCCTCTGGTTCAGGAACTGAGCCGTGCGCCAGTGCTCCAGATTCTTGTGGTCCGTGCAGACCTGCACCGTGTGCTTGGCGCCGATTAGGAAGTGCCTCCACGCCTTGAAAGCTGCATGAATGGCCAGCAACTCCCTGTCCCAGATGGTGTAGTTCTGCTCCGACTTGCTGAGCTTTCTGGAGTAGAACGCTCCCGGCCGCCACACCCCCTGCGGGTCTCGCTGCAGCAGGACAGCTCCCACGGCTCTGTCTGACGCGTCTGTCTCTACCCTCAACGGTTTACTGGGGTCGATATGCAGCAGTTGCTTCTCCGATGCGAAGAGATGCTTGAGCGCTTGAAAGGACTGTTCCGCCTGCTCCGTCCAGATGAATTTCTTTTTTTTGGAGCTGAGCGTGTCCGTAATTGCTGCCGTCTGCATCGCGAACCCCTTGATAAACTTGCGATAGAAGTTGGCGAAGCCGACAAACCGCTGGACCTCCTTCCGGTTGCGCGGGCTTTTCCAATCCAATACCGCACGAACCTTGGTGCTGTCCATGGCTATCCCCTTGTCCGACAACTTGTATCCCAGGAAATCCACCTCCGTCGTGTCGAACTGGCACTTCTCCAGCTTGGCGTACAGTCTATGTTGTTGCAACCTGCTGAGCACCTCCCTCACGTCTCGGTCGTGAGCTTGCTGCGAGTCAGAGAAAATCAGGATGTCATCCAGGAAGCAGACGCATGTCTTGTAGAGGAGTCCCTCCAACACGTGATGCATAAAAGCTTGAAAACAGTGAGAGCCATTTTGTAATCCAAAGGGCATAACTCTGTATTCGTAGGTGCCCAGCGGTGTGAACATGGCCGTCTTCCACTCATCGCCCTCCCGCATGCGGATGAGATTGTACGCCCCTCGCAGGTCCAACTTGGTGAACACGCGTCCCTTGCGCACCGTCGCGAGGAGGTCGTCAATCCTGGGCATGGGGTAATCAGACGGTTTGGTCATCTGGTTCAAAAGGCGGTAGTCCACAACTAGTCTTTTTTGGGGCGTGTCTTTCTTTTTCACGAAGAAAACGGGACTGCCCCCCACTGCCTTGGACTCTCTGATGAAGCCACGCTCCAGATTATGCTCGATGAACTGTTTGAGTTCCTGCATTTCATCTTCAGACATGGAGTATAGCCGCCCCTTCGGCAGCGTCGCCCCCGGTAGGAGGTCAATCTTGCAGTCATATGGCCGGTGAGGGGGTAGCTTGTCCGCCTCCTTCTCGCAGAAGACCTCCAAAAAGCTCGCGTATTTGTGGGGGACCGCTTGCAACGTTCCCAACTGCAGTTGTGATTCCTCCTCCTCTCCCTCCCGTCGGGGCAGGATGCAGTGTTCTGCGCAATAAGAGGAGCCGAAGATCAGTTGTCTCTGGTACCAAGCCAGTGTCGGACTGTGCCTGTCCAGCCAACTCATGCCCAACACAATGGGCGTGTCCGACAGTTGGGTGACATTAAAACTGATGACTTCCCTGTGGTTGCCAAGGCGCATCACCATCGGTGGCGTCTGCTTCACCACCTGCCCCCCTAGCAACTCTCTGCCATCCACTGTGACGACTTGCAGGGGCAGAGTGGCAGGCAATAGCTGTATAGCGTGCTGCTCCACAAAGCTCTGCGCTATAAAGTCTGCGTTGCTTCCAGAATCCACAGAAAGCGGCACTTCGATAGTGACGCCGTCGGGTAGCTGGAGAGATGCTGTGAGCTGCACTACTGGTTTGGGTGGGAGGGGATCCGTGGGTTGCAAGATTGCTGGGGACTGCTTCACAGATGCGTCTGGCTGGGCCCCAGTGCCTCCGTCTCCAGCCAGACATCGTCGTTTCCCTGCTGTGGTTCTCCTTGCTGCGTTGCTGCGGTCACCATGGCTGAGGCTGCAGTGTGCTTGTGGAGCCTCCGGGGACACTCCTTCGCCAAATGGCCTGGATCCTCGCAGATGTAACACTTCCTGTTCCCTCTAGGAGGCTTCGCTTTCACTGCTGCCGGTGCTAGGGCTCTGGCTGCTGACTGAGCCCTTGCACCTCCAACCTCCATCGGTTCCCCTCCCCCTCCTGGCGGAGGTGTGGATTGCGCACGCGCTGCTTCCCTCGGAACGAAAGAGAAACTTCTCGCTGCTTCGCGCCCTCCACGTCCTTCATCTCTGCACCATGGACGTTCTTCCAGCCTCACCCCCACAGTCAGCGCCCTTTGGACCACCTCCTGCGTGCTTCGGGGCCTCTCCCCCCTTGCAATTTCATCCTTAACCGCAGAACTTAGACCCTCCCAGAAGAGGTCTCTGACAGGGGGCGAATCCCGATCCCATTCTAAAGCACTGACCAGCGCAAAAAATCGGGCGTGATACTGCCGGACGCTCGCCCTCCCTTGTTTTAGTCCATGAATCTCCCGTCTGGCAAGATCCACATCAATAGTAGACAAAAAACACGCATCCATCGCTTTGATAAAGGCATCTGCATTCTGAAGCGCCGGATCTTTATCCCTCCACAAATTGCGCAGCCAGGCTTTGGCATCCCCATGCAAATGGGACAATATGAACCCCACCTTCTCTTCCTCATCTCTAAAGTCTTTTGCCAGCAGTTGCAGTGCGCACATTACGTCTGCTCTAAAATTAGGGTACTGTTGCAAGGTCCCATCGAAGTGAGCCACAAGCCCTCCTGCTCTCCGTGCCAATCCCACGCCCTCCGGTCTGGGTCCCGGTTGCCCTTGCTTAACAAGCATTTCAAACCTGGCGTGTAGGTCTCTGTAGGCGGCTGTAGTCTCCTCCTCCCGTTTCTTGGAAGCCAATACCTCTGAGGACAACTGGGTCACTGCCTCTTGCAGCGCGGAGATCCTCTGTTCTTGCTAACCTTTGTGAGCTCGCTTACAGACACCCCTCTTCCTCCCCTAGCGGCTTCTGCTCCCGCTGCGAGGTTTCAGGTTTCTGAAGCTTTGAGGAGACGGGTCTTACTGTCAGAGCTGCTACCAGGTCCCAGCTCACATAGGACCACGCCACACAGCGTCCACTTTAAAGGAGTCTTTATTGAGTTACAGGTTTCATTTCCGAACTGCAGCGTGCAGCTCTACACCTTCTGCTCTAGGTCGGCGAAGACCCGTCTGAGTCCCCGCCTCTTGCACACCAGCTTAATACCCTAGCCTTGCTCCACCTCCTTCGCCTCTCCCTACGTCTCTGGGTCCTTCTGCCCCCCTGGGCCTCCTCCCTTCTACTCTCCTCTGACGCTGACCCCCCTGATCCTTCTGCCTCCTTGCGGCGGGCTTTAGGACCTGGCTCACTCTCCGGGCTGCTTACTGCTCCAGCTTCCGCTGCATTTGAACTTGGCGCGCGCGCCCAACTCTCTACTTTCCTCTTAACCGTTGCCTCGCTCTCTGAGGAGGGCGTGACCACCCCTGACTCGTGCCCTCCCTCCTGCTGACAGCCTCCGGAACCCGATGCCTGGCTACCTTCCTCCCTGCTGCTCTCAGTCTTGAGCGTGGGTCCCGACTTCCAGCTGCTGCCGCCCTCAGTTATGAGCGTGGGTCCCGACTTCCAGCTGCTGCTCTCTGAATCTCCTCTGTTCCCTTCCTCCTGGGGTGTCCCCCCGGATCCCCCCCTTGCTCTGCTCACTGGGGCTCCCTTTTGGGAGTCCTCTGACTCACTGCTTAGGCTTGGAGATCTCGGGTCGTCATCATCACTCATTCTCCCTTCGGCTTCCTCCCCCTCGCTCTCTGTTTCCACCCTTCTCTGCGTCTCTGCTTCTGAACCCCTGACACCTGCAAACACAGGTGTGAGTAGGTGGTAGTGGCATGAAACATGTTTTAAGCAAGTAACTTCTGCCATCAGACTGTATGGTTTAAAATGAGCAGCAGATTCAGGAAAGGACAGATGAGAGGAAGATCACGTTGCTCCATAACATGTAGCCTGATGTTTGCAGCCTAAGTTTTATATAAATCCCAGCAAGGAAAAGTAATGGTTGGGATCCAGCTTTACTTAGTTGCCCATTAGTTTCCCATTGAAATGAATGTGGAAATCCAGCCATCGTTATGTGAAGTCCCACTGAGTTCAATGGAATTGAGCTTAATCTGGATCCAAACCAGTATTGACAGGTAGTGGAGCAGTGCCATCCTTGTCTGGAAACTTGTGTACGGTAGGGTTAGACTCAGGTTTTGCCGGCTGCAATTCTGAAGAAAACAAGCGCTAGCCACTATTATGTGGAAATTGTACCAGTATTGGTGTTTGAAATGTAAATATTTTGGAGTTCAGAAAAAGCTTGTTTAAGTGTGGACATGCCTTGAAGCTGCATATTGGCAGAGTGATGACACTGTCTAGATTTTCATTACTCTTTGTGCGAAGGTAATGTATGTACTGTACTTCTGTTTCTACTGAACTGTACTAGATACCTTTGTGGCAGTCTTCTCATATACAGAAACAACTAAGGAGTTAGGAAAGCCTATTGTGGTGGTGGATTCTCCTGAATTCCAGCAAAAGTACATATAGACCTTATATTTTGTGTCCCTTTGGTGTAGTGGTTAGAGTCTTGGATTAGAGTCTTGGTTAGAGTCTTGTAGTACAAGACCTGGGAGACCATGAAGATGAGTGGGTGACATAGGGCCAGTCACTATCTCTCAACTTAACCTCACAGGGTTGCTGCGACGATAACATGAGGAGAAAGAGAACCATGTATGTTACCTTAAGCTCTTTGGAAAAAAGGTGGAAGATAAATGTAATAAATAGATAACTTTTACCCCTTTAAAATGTGGTGTTTTCAAATGCAGATATCATAAGCTCCTGTGAAAGTAGAAAGGCGAGGAAAATATATTTTTCAAATGCTGTTTTTCTTCTGATCAAGGGCATGTTACCAGTTCTAGTAAACTAGGGATGAGAAATCTCTGCTTTGTTGGGCTCCAACTCCCATCAGCCACAGCCATGCTCAGTGGTGATGGGAATTAGAGTCCAACAGCTGGAGGGACACAGGTTCTTCACCCCTGTCTTAAATAATATATAATTCAGGAGAAGGGTATTGATTGTTGACCTCAATGTGTGGCCTGGCTTGTATGGAAGGCAGTGCTTCTTCAAATACTTGGGCTCCAAGCCATTTAAAGGCAAGCAGAAGCACTTTGAATTGGGTCCAGAAATGAAAGAGACAGCTTGTGAATTTCTGGCGGGAAATGATTCCTAGGCACAGTACCAGTCAAAACTCCAGATACTAGCATTCTGCACAGAAGTTTCCAAACCATTTTCAAAGGCAGATCTGTGTACAATACATTGCAATAATCCAAATGGAATGTTATCATTGCATGGGTAACCATGGCCCATGAGAGGTTGCAGTTGGTATAAAGCTTTAAGACTTTAAGCAAATGCTGTGAAATACTCGTGCTTTTAACAAACTTACTAATCTTCATAGATGTGTCACCTGTTTCTAATACTGGTGGCAATTTGCAGAAATAAACTGTGGGGGAGCTTATTACACTGTACACAGTTCATTAATAGGAGTCTAAAACCACTGCTCAGGAAAAGAATCCTGAAGTGTTGTTGCCTTGATGTTGCTTGCATTATTTGGCAAAAAGGCAAAACAAAGGCTAACCATTACGTAAGTTTGGAGTTCTTCATCTTTATGAGTAAAAGGTCTACAAGTATTGAATAATAGAATCATAGAGTTGGAAGGGGCCATGAGGGTCATCTAGTCCAACCCCTGCAGTGCAAGAATCTTTTGTCCATGGGCTCAAAACCAACCCTGAGATTAAAAGTCTCATGTTCTACCAACTGAGCTATATCGTATGGGATGCAGATGGCGCTGTGGTTTAAACCATTGAGCTTCTTGGGCTTGCCGATCGGAACGTCGGTGGTTCGAATCCCCATGACGGAGTGAGCTCCCGTTGCTCTGTCTCAGCTCCTGCAAACCTAGCAGTTCAAAGCCATGCCAGTGTAAGTAGATAAATAGGTACCACTGCGACGGGAAGGTAAACTGTGTTTCCGTGCGCTCTGGTTTTCATCACAGTGTTCCATTGCACCAGAAGCAGTTTAGTCATGCTGGCCCAGAAAGCTGTCTGTGGACAAATGCCGGCTCCTTCGGCCTGAAAGCGAGATGAGCGCCACAACCCCATAGTCGCCTTTGACTGGACTTAACCGTTGAGGGGTCTTTTACCCTTTTACCTTTACCTATTGTATTACCTTGAAGATTCAACACTTTATTGCATGCCAGTTTGATAATGGATTTCCTCCTCTTATTTACCTCCTCGCTTTGCAGGATCTCATTGAAAAACTCCATTTGCTTTACAGAAGAGATGTTGAGGAAGGTCATGCTCCCACAATTAGTGCAGTCAGTTTCACTGGGATGACAGTGGCTGCTTCCTTGGTTCTCAAATCTTCATTGGCTTTTGTAAATAGGCTTCCTTAGTTGCTGTGGTAATAGCAACCCCTCCCTTTCTTTAATTTCAAGACTTCAAGTGAATTTTTAGCATCCTTCGTAACCTAGGGCAGCAGACAGCAGCAGGAGTTAATTCTAGAAGGTACAAACTTCTGAGGAGAAATTAATCCCCATAGGTGAGAGAGGTTCTTCGTTAGATCAAGTTTTTTTTAAATAGGAGGGTCTTTGGGGCTTAGGTCCAGTCGTGGCCAACTCTGGGGTTGCGGCGCTCATCTCGCTTTATTGGCCGAGGGAGCCGGTGTACAGTTTCCGGGTCATGTGGCCAGCATGACTAAGCAGCTTCTGGCGAACCAGAGCAGCGCACGGAAACACCGTTTACCTTTCCGCCGGAGCAGTACCTATTTATCTATTTGCACTTTGATGTGCTTTCGAACTGCTAGGTTGGCAGGAGCAGGAAGCGAGCAACGGGAGCTCACCCCGTCACGGGGATTTGAACTGCTGGTCTTCTGATCGGCAAGTCCTAGGCTCTGTGGTTTAACCTACAGCGCCACCCGTGTCCTTTGGGGCTTACGGAAGACCAAATATAATTCCCATTATGCATTATTTCAAAACTAAAACTGTTTCTCCTCAAAAATCTAAACAAAGAGCCTCTTTGGCGGAATGAAGCAAGATTCCTACGAAGTGTAAACAAGTCAGTAGAAAAAAGATGCCAAGCAAGGACTAGGGTGAATAAATGCAGAGTTTTGGCTAGCATGTACCTTTGGGTTCAGTGAGGCTATGATGGAAATCAAGGTGGGCAGCTCTAGCTAAGCTTGCATAGCTAGGCCTGTCCCCAGATGCACTGCCTGAGGAATATGATTTGATGGTTGCTGAAAGTTTCTACTCGCATTTAAAGAAGCAGCAATACCAAGTGGGAATATAGAAACAGGATCTAGAAAAGCACATTGCTCAGCTATAGCTGTTGCAGGTTATAAACCCCTCTGTAAGGAATAAAACCCCTATGTTTAGCCTCTTCCTCCCCACTTTCAGCTATTTGCATACTAAAATTCGCAGGGCGGAAGCCATAATTTATACATAATTGGATGCAACTTTGGGGGCAGTTTTATGTTACAAGATTCCTAAAAGGAAAGTCTACCCCAACCTTGCAAATAAGCCCAGAAATGTTTCTAGCCCATTAAATGTTTGTGAAATCATTGCAATTGAGAAAGCAGTGTTCTCTGTACGTGTACTTGCTACATGTGAGCTATAGGCAGATGAGTCATGTAGAAAATTCATTAAGTTTCGGACTCAGAGGCAAGAAATTTACCTGGTTCATGTCACTGAGTCACAGACTTTCTACAGTTGCAGACTTCCAAGCACCTTTTAATCAGTGCCGTGGCTACGGGGGAGCTAGCCAGGCTTTTTTTTGCCCCGGGCAAAGCCTCCAGAGGGGTGCCATTGTGGCTCCCAGCCTGTGTACACAAATGCACGTGTGGGGTACCAAACTGGGTCTCTGACCTGGGTGAAAGAAAGCCTAGTTTTGCCCTTGCTTTAACAGAAATTAAGGGAAAGTATGTGTGTATTTTGTGTTTCTCCATAATTCAGTGTGTGTATGAGTATACGGAGGGAGGGATGGTTGGGTGTAGAAAAAACAAGATACCCCCAAATGCCATGATTAGAGAAGTCTGAAGAACACATTTTTGGTTCTATAAAACTTGGCTCTTGGGCGCAGATCATGATGAGACATAATGCTGGGTTGTGGGAATTTCCCCTTCATACACTTTAAAACTGCTTCCTGTTGGGCAGGGGAATAAATTCCAGTGACAGCCAAGGTCTTAAATTTGCTTTCAAAATGCAAGCTATATTTCCTACTCATTGAACTGAAATGTTTGTCACAAAACACATATCTTAAATTACTCTAGCCGCATTTGAAGTCAAAAAATATTGGGCAGGTGATTAGAGGAGAAAGGGTTGTAAAGAGTTTCAAAAGTTCACTTCTGACATATGATTAGTGGTTTGAATTCCAGTGTCTTTCTTTTAAAAAATATGTGAACGGTAGAAAATACACATGCAAAGAATTTAAAAACTGGTTGTCTAAAAACTGCAGCAGACTTCACCTCTTTCCCTCAAGCTTTTGTGGCCTTGTCTGATAGGCAAAGATTTGCAGCTTACTCGGTGGTAAGACCTCTGGACCTCACTGGGGCTTACTTCCTAGTAAGAATGTAGCCTTATTCATGAAAAAGTCTTTGGAAAAAAGAGATTCCTAAACACTTTTGGGTTGTCAAGTCCAGACCCTCCTACACTGTTAAGGATTGTATAAATGCAGAGTTTATCAAGATGTGGCTTCTCCAATCAGTGGACCATTCATGTAAAACTTAACACTAAACTAGAGCTCTGGTTTGTTTCCTCTCCGCTGCGTGATTTTAGCAACAGAGACCAGCATGTTTGCTCATTCATGGTAAGCCATCCTTTGGTTTACTGCGATATGTGAGCCAGACAGGTGAGGCTATTTGATGAACACCAATGGGTGTTCTATAATGGCTCTATCCAGTTGTAAAGAGAAGTAGTGAATTGGTAGTTGGCTTTACCTTCCTACCCTATCTGCATATATGTATATGCGTGCTTCCTATGAAACATCCCAAAGCAATTTAAGAATTAAAAACAGTGTTCAAGTCCAATACAGACCAGCATATGTAAAATAAGAGAGATGTTAGTATTCTGTTTAATAAAATAAAAATACCCGGAAATTGAAATAAAAAGATGTGAGTTTAAAACAGTGCTTAAAGTGCTTTTTTTTTTTTTGCAATAAGTTAAGCAAAAACTGCAGTAAAAATCACACACCAGTCCCAGGAATAATGATTTTAACTAGTAATTTGCTGGAAAGCTTGGTTGGAACAGCAAGGCCCTTTCCGGTTATCTATAACACATGAGAACATTCCTTTCCCCTGAAATCTTTTGTTATGTTCCTTTAGTCCCTTTATCCTTCTGCAATTAATCCTTAAATAAGTGCCATTGAAAAATAATACTTTTTCCTCTCCTTTTACACCTCCCTTTGTTCTGGCTGGTGTGTTGGATCATACCCTTGCCCACAAGGACTTACAATGTATGCCCTTTTGTATTTTGTAAAGTGTCGTGGCATCATCATTCTCATAATATTCAGGCAGGCCTCCTTCGGCAATGCTGTCCGTAGCTGTGAGACCACAGTAAGGAAGGCCTTGCTGGGGGCACTTGCAGGTTAAACTTTGTGTAGGTCTGGGATCCTCAGCAAAGCCTATAACTAGTCGTACCTTGGAAGTCGAACGGAATCTGTTTTGGAAGTCCACTCGACTTCCAAAACGTTCGAAAACCAAATCGCGGCTTCTGATTGGCTGCAGGAAGCTCCTGGAGCCAATCAGAAGCCGTGGAAGCCCTGTCGGACGCTCGGGTTCCAAAATTATGTTTGCAAACCGGAACAATCACTTCTGGGTTTGCAGCGTTTGGGAGCCGAAATGTCCGAGTTCCAGGGTGTTCGGGGTCCAAGGAACGACTGTACTCACTTAAAAAACAACTCTCAATAACAGAAATATAGATGCTCCTGAATGGAGTGTTTGCATTTGGAACCAGTTAAAGCCTTATAGACCATAGTTCTAATTGTCAAGTCTGAATAAAATAAAGCAGTTGAGATTTACCTACCTTTGAATTCCAGGCTTTGTCAATGTTACCTACCCTCTGTGGGCTTCTCTAATGCTTTGTTCCTGTAGGTTTCAACTGATCCCTTACTGCTTTCAACCTACTTCCCTGCCACAGCCAGCTCCCTCCTCCCGCAAGTTCCACAGCTGCGAATAGGTGAATCATTTCACATATGGAATGCACATAGTTTTAAAAGGTCTCTGAAACAAATCTAGTCAGCTTTGATGTTGGGGCATTCTGAACATGGGAGGGCAGGGAGAAGAAGAGAGGAAAGCTTCCTGCTCAAACAGTGGCAAAGCAATTGGGTAAGTTAATTGACATGATTGCCATCAATTTGCGGACAAGTCAACTGATGTCTCTTTCAATAAAAGGCTCCTGCAGGCTCCCTTTAGATCTTTCCCTCTCATGCTTTGTAGATTATGTATTGCAGTTCATTGTTTGGGTCCTCCCCCCCCCGCCACTCCATGCTTATTATCTGCTGGATTTCTTGCCATGTTTTTGTAGATTGGACTGTAATGTTCGCATTCCCTAGGTAGCACAAACACAGACACCAGGGAGCTTATGTTTACTTCGGAGCTTAGCTGCTTGATGCCAAGCTTGCTAAGGACTAGAAACTGAACCAAAGATGGACTGGAAAAGTAGTTTTTCATAATATTAGGAGAGAGAATCCAGTTCAGTCCTATCATTCTTTAACCTAGTAGTCTTTGCGATGCTTTGCTTTAGCGGTGTTAGACCTGCGTTCAAGATTTAATACGAGCTGCGGGATATTAATAGTTGTTGGTTCACACGTTGACTTTTGAATGTTTTGTAGTACAGTGGTACCTCGGGTTACATACGCTTCAGGTTACACACTCCACTAAGCCAGAAATAGTGCTTCAGGTTAAGAACTTTGCTTCAGTATAAGAACAGAAACCAGGCTCCGGCAGCAGCAGAAGGCCCCATTAGCTAAAGTGGTGCTTCAGCTTAAGAACAGTTTCAGGTTAAGAACGGACCCCCGGAACGAATTAAGTACTTAACCCGAGGTACCACTGTATGCCATTAAGAAAGCATTTGTCCATTGCTTGCTTCCCTTTGAGTCTCTTCCTTAAAAACTCATGTTTTCTACATGGCCTCTTGTTTATTCTATCTACCGTATCTCTTCTGACCAAACTGCGGGAGGCAGTGGAAGACAGGAGTACCTGGCGTTCTCTGGTCCATGGGGTCACCACCACCATATCTCTATCTCTCTATCTTACAGGATTTCTTTTACCTGCCCTTCACCATAAGTTCCCAGAGAGGGTTAGAAAAAGATAACAACGTTAAAATGAGTTGAACTGGGGATTGTGGTTTACAATAACTATCCTTAGTTTAAGCCAGTCACCTTCATAATTCATAGTTTTATGTGGACTTGTTTTGAAACTGACCAGAATTAGTAAAAACAAAACAAAAAAACCCATGGTCATTAATTTCAATGCAACACCAAACTGAGTTTAAGGAAAACTGAGAATAAAGATTTCTATAACTTGTCTACCTAGCTGTGCATGAAGAGAGTTGTGAGAGGAGCACATGAACCTAAGGGTTCGCCATGTGTATTCAACTCATGCAAAGTGTCCCAGACCTTGGACTACTGGGTCCAGGGACTAGTTAGTGATCTCAGACACAAGAGTCTATGTTATTTATTTTGTACATTGTCAGGATCATCAGTGGAGGTTTGTATGGGTAAACTTGTATCTGAACATTATAACCTGCTTAGTTCTTAAATAATGAATATTTATGGCTGCTGACCAAACAGCATGGATACCTACTTTCCATATCATTGATTTGTCCAGTAAATTCCAGCTCTTGTTTGTGGAAAGTTCTGGACACTTAAAGCTTGATCCTGGGTATTGCTACTTTAAGCCAGCAACTTAAGTGGGTGTTACGTTCTGGGGATCGCGTCTAAAGCCAAAATCGTGTATAGTCAAAACCTACTGGATTAAATGGCGGGTGGTATTGCCAAAGTCAGTTCCCCCAGATCCCTACCCCCTTTCTGCTCCTTATTTTTTTTTTTTTTTTGCCACATGCTTAAAGCTGAATGCACCCAAATTAAATGTGCATAAGTTGTGGGCAAGCATAGAAATTGCAGCATCATTCAAGTAACTGATCATGTTAAATTAAGGTTCTTGAATGTGTACATTACCAAACAAATCTGTCTCTTGTCTCTAAACTGGATGTGACTGATGGGTGTTATAGTTCAAACATGTGGAGCTCACGAGTTTGACGTAGGCTACTCTTAACAAATTAATTCTGCAGTGCAAATGGCGCACAGGATATGGGACCAAAAGTTTTAGAAATGCTTTATTTAGCAACAGGGTAATATACTTTATTATTACTTTGAATCTGATTGTATTCAACTAAGTTCTATGTAGAACAGACAAGTTGAAATTATAGACCTAATTTCCATGGGTTGACTAACATTGAATACAATGCCTACATTTCAAAATGGGAAACTTTATTTTAAACTGATCCACTGTGACTCCTGTAAAGCAGGATGATCCTAGTGCCACCATTGCTAGTGTCTGTAGCTTGTTGCTAAAGTTGGAAAAGACTTGAAAGTTTCCCCATAGCAAGTATAATGTGTAATGAAATGCCAGTAATGTTCAAGACCAGCTTCTCTTTGTTCAGAAGGTAAACACCAAAATCATGAAGTCCTTATCAGGCTCCAGTGCAGAACAATCCAAATAGAGAATATAAAACACAACCCCAGTGTTTTTTAACAAGGCAGTGCCTTTTTGATCTCTCCCTGGTGGTAGAATGGCTCGAGGAGGATGTCCCGCATTCCTGGGAGTCTTGTGTGCCTGTAAAATTCAATTAGTAGTGAGAGCTCAAATCTACTGTTTTTGAGAGCTGTGTGCATCAGTGGTATCTGGTATTTTCCTTTTACAGATTATGCATACTTAGAATTAATAGTTTGTAGCTGCAGTTGCCACATCTACATTTTTGGTTTGATAGCAGTATCTGGCATTTTATACAATAAATGCAGGTTTTGGATCTTTTTCAAGGATATCACTGGAAAAGGGTTGAATATATAGTCTTTGGTTTTCAAGACCATCAAGCACTTCTTAATGCTCTCTCCCCATTGTTGTCCTCAGAAAAGTACCGTATATTTTTTCTTATGTGCTGTGAATATAGAAGAACACTCATACATTCTTGCCAAGCCTTCCTTTTGCATACGCAAGGTAGTATTTTCTCTAAAGAAGGATCCCTATGTATGAACATAACGTGGCAAACGTTAAACCAGTATTCAAAATTAATATGTTTTTCCCCCCCAGTTAGGCACTCTGGTCACCTTCTGGTATCTATTAAAAAATATTTCTTTCATAATTCACATAATTATAATTAATTTAATTCTAACTACTTTCTGTCTACCTGCCGCTGTGTAAACACATCCCCTTTAAATATGTACACATTATTATTATTTTGCAAGTCTTTGCAAAACGGAATAGTTTCAAAAGCACCCCCTGGGGGATCTTCTAGGTTGGAACTGGCCCATGATGACAGCTTTAAGCAGAGAAAAGCAGTCTGTTGTGCAGACCGTTATCCCATAGTGTCTCTTGGTGCTGACAGTTGGGGCACTTGTGAGTGTCAAAGCCAACACTCTTGTGTGAAAGCCGTGCCGAACATGGTTTACTAATCCCAGCACAATTGCCAAGGCGAAAGAAGCACTGTTGCCAGCATCTGTCAATGAAACCTACACCATAAGGTGAATATTCAGATTGCCACACTTGTTCATTCATTTCTTACACATGTATTCTGCCTTTACTCCAAAGTGGCTTAGGGTTCTCAGTGAGTTTAGAATGTGACAGACATGCCTCATTTCAGAAGGCTCTTTCAGATCTCCTTTTATCTGTTAACATAACCGAATATTCAATATCCTGAGATTTTAAAAAACACCGTTGTTCACTGGTCATTCACAAACACTTCTTTCTATTATTTCTTTTGGATGATATGATTCATTTCTCCAGTTGCTTTATGAGTTTCAGTTATTCAGTCTGTTTTGTTTCTGGGTGCTGGTGAAGATCAGATGAAACCAGTACGCTCTTCTAGCAAAACCTGACTTCATTAGAGCATCCTGAGGTCTTAAGTTTAAACGGAGTTGATCTGTTACACTGAGGATAGTGTTGCAGGCTGTGCTATAGATAACTGGTAGAGATAGCTTGTGGTAACATTTGCATTTTGTTCGAGGCTGGAGTAGTTAGCACAGTAAACATTGCAAAAGGACTCAGCAGAAAGACATTGGCCAGAAGTGCAGAGGCGTAAATGTCTCAGTCAATGAGACAAGGCAGTTCTGATTTCCCATCAACTGTCTCTACAAAGTCCATGTCCAAGATAATAGCATGGCAAGGGACAATCAGACAATTCAGAAACAATCCTGGAAGTAGTGTCCCGTGTACTTAGGAAGGTCTAAGCAGCTTGGCTTTCCCTGGGTTTTTTAATTTTGGAATGCAGTCTCATCATCATGTGAAAGCACGACGACCACAGATCATAGTTTTACATTGTCCAGTTTACCAATGTTGTTATTATTTTCCTTAAATCTTGTGAAGCAGTTGAAAACAATAAAAAACTTAGCAAACAGTAAGAGCAGCTTAACAGTAAAAAATCACAGCAGCCAAATAAAAGTCGGCTCAACCATTCTAGAATGCCTCTAGTGCTGAAAAGACAGACGAGTTAGATACCAGGTGAACTTCATCAAAGAGAGCTTTCCTGAGGAATGCACCTTAAATGCATGGTCAGGTTTGCATGGGAGGAGGTAACGCGTGATTTAGTAATGTGTGAAGATCATTGGTACAGTGGTGCCAATAAGTGCAACAAAGCAACAAGATCTTACATTGCAGAGCTTTGGTGGTAGCGTGGGGAGTGGGCTTCAATTTGCATCTTCAAAATGGTCCTCTTTGTTTCATGGAACCTTTATTGACAGTGAAAATTGTGGGGTTGGTGGCTCCCCTTGCAGTTTGGCCCTTAGAGCCAATAATTCTCCAGAATCGTTATGATGGTGTGTCCAACTGCATATAGTACTCTTCTGAATATGGATCCAGCAATCATCTCCTCCCTAGCACAGCCGTCTAGCATGTACCACATCCCTGGCACACTCCACAACTGGATTTTCACAATTAGCATGAGAGAGTGATGCATGTTTAAAAAGTATGTCACCAACCTGAAAAGTTTGGAAAGCTCTATAAGTGGCCCGTAATGGCACTTGTATCTGGTCGCACAGATTGTTGCTTACAGTACTGTAAAGTTCACAAGTGGTAGTGGCATTGGAAGACATTTGCCTGTTTCCTTTTCTATTCATTGGCAGGCAGTAATGTAAAAACTGTTTACTCTGCGTTTCTGAAAATTACCTAGAAAGAGTTTGGCAGGAATATAAGAGCATTCACTCTCTTTCCCCCTCCCCTCTAGTTTCTGCAGTGTGACAGTGACCTTGGTATGAAATGACTAATGCGCTGTTTCTGTGTGAGCATGGGTTACCTGTTCCTAAAGGAAAAGCCAATTCTCTGTTCTTTGCAGTCAATAACAAATATGATTATATATTTGTAGGTAGGCCCTACCCCACCCCAATTTGTCTGCCAGGAAATCAAGCTAAAGCAACTCCAAATTAATATTGGGTAGTATTGGCCTGTAGTGTGCAGAAAGGTCAGGGGTCAGCAAGCTTTTTCAGCCGTGGGCCAGTCCACCATCCCTCAGACCATGTGGGGTGCCGGACTATATTTTTTTTTTGGGGGGGGGGCGGAATGAATGAATTCCTGTGCCGCACAAATAACCCAGATATGCATTTTAAATAAAAGCACACATTCTACTCATGTAAAAACACGCTGATTCCCAGACCATCCGCAGGCCAGATTTAGAAGGCGATTGGGTTTGGGCTTAGGTTGCCTACCGCTGACTAAGGCTGTGAGTCAACAAAAAGCTATTTAAAAAACATCTCTTAGGAGTTCTCTGTCCCCCTCCCCCCGCAATGGCCCATAATTGTACTTGCTTTAACAAAAGCGTCTTATTGTTTTTAAAGAATTAAATAGGACATATTCTCTTTTTAATTGATTATTTTTTGTAGCATTGGATTTGTTCCACATACCATGTTAAAATTATTTTTAAAACTTCATGGAAAGAGGAGGAGGGATTCCATTGTACATAAGGCTGTCAGGTCCATATTGCTTCTATCCTAATGGTGGAAATGGTCCGTGGTACTAAGATAGGGTCCCCATTTGTGCTTTGGCATATTTCTTTCTGTATCTTATGATGGTTTAACCATACACAGAACCAATACTATAAGTTCTGCTGGACCTCGTTATAGAGCCAAAATGCCATGACTTGTATTTCCCAGGTCAGATCATATTTATTTCTAATTTTGTGGTCTTGAAGGGAAACCAGAATAGGCAGGCAACAAGTCCAGTGTTGGCTTTACGGTTCTCGAGGCATTATTCATTACTAGATAACCAGAACTGTCTTTCCTGTAAGATCCTTGAGGAAAATCACATGTTTTTAGTTTATGTAGTTTTTTGGGGGGAGGGAATTGCACTGAAACATGGTCCCAGTTGAGCTACTCCTTTCCCTTTAGTCTTTCTGTTGCCTCATCCACAATGTCTTTCCCTTTTACCATTTTCTCTCTTGCAGTTTTCACTTTTATACTAATAGTAACTGGGAAGAGTAACATTATGATTACCCTTCAAAAGGTTCATCTCTCCTTCTGTATATGCCATCTAACTGGAGGTTTTTGCATGGATATTTGCAGAACCACCGGGGATAGAATAATAATAATAATAATAATAATAATAATAATAATAATAATAATAGCATTTACTTAGTGCTTTCGACTGGATTGTTGTTTTGAGTCCCAATAGTTTGAGAATTCAGAATTTACGAAAGCAGCCTACAGTTGATTTAATTTAAAATACACGGCAAGATCTTAGGTGGTGTTTGTTTGAAATTGCCTTACTTGAGTTGAATATCAAAGTTAAGTTTGCATGAAATTGCAGGTTTAACATTGCACTGAGTTCTGATGCAATTCCCTTAATTTGCAGCAAGGAACACAGGGAGTAGCATGCTGTATAGAATACATGCTGTAGCAAGTGATCCTAACATATTCAGGGATTTCCCATTCTCCCTTTCCTAATTTGGCACCACCTACCTGCATTTTTAAGCGCTCTCTGCAGTCAGCTGTCTTGCTGACTAGGCAGATGCGGGAGGGAGAGAAAGGTCCTCTTTCCTGAATCTCTTCACTGCATAGCTCACAGATCTAGTACTACACAGGCAAAAGCTGAGTCAGAGAAGAGATGCAGTCTGCGCTATAGGCTTTCATGGCCCAGTTCAGGCTTTTAGACTGCATGATCAACCACAACTGGAGTTTGATATGTAACCTGTATTGCGCTTGGAGTGGTCAGGTTTGTCCATTATATTTAGTTGTTTATGAAGAGGGGGGAAATACTGTGCAAAAGCACAAACGAAACCCCTTGTCCCTTTTCCTCCCCCCCTCCCCCTTCCATCTCCTATGCTGTATAATATGCCATAATATTTAGTGAAGGACATCCAGCTGTGTCCTATGTAAAAGGGTTGCTTTACTGCTGTAGTTAACTTAGTTTAACTGCTGAATTGGTTACTGGGAACTGCTTTTGCAAAGACTTAACAGGACAGATTGCAGTAAAGGATGCAGCAAAGTAAGAGGCAGTTCAGTTCAAGAAGGAGTTAGAGATGCTGAAGGAATAGACTGATTTAAAAGCATGCATTTGCATAGAACTATAGTTGTTATATAGCTGTCTTTCAGGGATATATATCAACATTATTCAGGGATATATATCAACATAATTATATATTCCTTTTTGTACAGGGAAAGGCTTTAATCATACAGATGTTCGGGTATAGGAGTTTGACATTGCTTAGAAAGTAAATAACCTCAAATGTAATGTGTTTTTAGTTACCAGGCTAGTTTTTAACATAAGCGAGGTAAACTTCTTTATGTGAATTTGAGGTAGTAGCTAAAACTAGCACAATTTTGGTTTCAAGAAAACTGCAGTCTTTCCTATTTTTAGGCTCTGAAATTCAGTATTGGGAAACTTGACTTTGCTTCTGCCTCAGAATAAAGGACAAATTACTGGAAGGAAGAACTCTGCATCTTAAAGGGGGGGGGACAGGACCCTGAGAAAGGGCATGGAAGGGCTGAAAGTCATGAAAGGAGGAAGGAGTGTTATGTGCTGGGAATAGGGGTGTGTGTGTGTGTGTGTGTGTGTGTGTATGAATGAGAGAGAGAGAGAGAGAGATAAGAGATATGATGGGTGGGAACTGCAGTTATCTGTCCCATGTGAAGTAGTATGAGAATAGGCGAAATCAGGTGTTCCAGGTTGATCCTGGCAAGGTTGGCAATGTGCCCTGAAGAGTGGCTTCCTTTATCCTAGCTAGGAACTGAATTATGTGCTTCTGGGGACCAGAGTACGGTATTACCAACTTTAGTGAAGATTTACTTACTTATGCCAAAAGAAAAGTCCTTGAAGCATGTATTGTTTTCTGTTTGTTTCTTAAAAATTATAATCATCATCACCTGCCCCTCCCTCTCCAAACCCTTTCCAATTGTTCATCAGTGGGGAGTAGACGGGACTGATTATTCAGCCCCACCATTTCCCCCTTTACTCAACTTCCAGGATAACCACTCTGCCCTTGGTTTTATACATCTTGGGTTAGCAATGTCGTACCCATGGACACAGTGTCAGCCTTCAGGGCTTCCTGTGGTGTCCACAAAGCATCTGAGGTCCCTACTCCTGCCATCATGAAGTAAAGAAGGTGGCTTTTCTTTTTCCTTCTCTTGAAAAATATGCGGAAATGAAGTGGGAGGTGGTGCTCTCTCCCACTTCCTGTTTCAGTTTTTACGGATTTTCAAGGCTCAGATTGGCATTTGAGCATCTGAACAGAAACTAGAGTGACAGAGAGGGCAGAAGGGAAAGAAGGGGAGGTGAGGTGGGAAAACTGTGATAGAGGACAAAGAGGGGTGCAAGAGACAGGAGAGAGAAAGAGAATGGAGCCCAGGGAGAAGGTGTATGAGTACGCATGTGTATTAGTTGGATCCAGTAAAGCAGTTCCTCCTGAAATGGCACAATCTTTTCACAGGATCCTTCTACCCCATCTGCCATCAGCTAGGGGATCACATATCTATGTTGACTCCATTGATCTGGTTCAAGAACACGAATCTGAGACATGGATATTTATGGAGCCTCATAATTTTTAACAGGGATCCTTGCAAAAGCACCATCAAATCATAGGTCATCTCTGCATCCACGGAGGTATTCTGTGATTCGTAGCTGCTTTTGCTGGCACAAGGATCTGTATCATGGATCAATATTTCTTTGGCAAGCATGGGAGCTTCTTACTATGCAGTCTACCGATGTAAGCTTTAATATGATGGTCGGTTTTTATGGGGGTGGGTGGGGCTGTGTAGAAGCATGCAAGTTCAAAAGGATCAGATTTAGTACAACTGGATCTGACTTTTACACAGGACCTAAGCATGTGTGTGGATGTGCATACTTTCTGTCTGTGGGGTGGGAGGGGAGTGACCCTGTGGTGGCTCTCTCAAAATTCCAGATGTACATATGGGCCCAAAGAGGTTGGCGACCCCAGCTGCCACTTTAGAAATAATGGAAAGGACTCTTCCTGCTAGTGGTGGTGGGGGGCTAAGCAAGTGGGCGTTCTTACTTCAGCGTGGCCATCACAACTTAAGCATCCTTTTCATTGGCTGTGAGATTCCCTTGAAGTTGGAGTGGGAGGGGAACAGAAGCTACTCAAGGCGGGCCCAACCAAGTCATCTCAGCGACAGCTTGCTTTGACAAGCTTCAGTGGCAAGACCTTCAGTAGCTTGACTTGTTTGTGCAAGGAACAATTCCTCCTTGCCCATGGCAGGTAATCAGAGTCATCAGAAGGACTTTAGAAGAGCTATGCTGAATCACACCAAAAGTCTGCCTGGACCAGTATACTGCTTCCCACTGTGGCCAGCCAGAAGCTTTCAGGAAGCCTGTAAAGGAAGGCATGAAGGAAACAACTTTTCTCTGCTCGTTTTCTTTGCATCAAATGCTATGTAGAAGATACACTGTCTTTGAACACAGAGGTCCCATTTTAGCTTTCATGATGGCATCCAAGCATGAACTGAGTGCTGCACTTCTCGGTTTTAAAAATAAGCAGGTTTTTTGTAAATGCTGTAATATATTGGACTGGATCCAGACTTATGGTAGTTAGTTGAACTTGGTTTCCATTGAAATTAGGACTTGACTTGTACCATTGATTCCCATGGGTCCTAAGCTCAATTAAAACAGAGGCTACAATTCTATATCAGGTATACCCAGTGCTATTTTTCTAGAAAAAGAGGTGCCGGAACTCATCACGAACGCCTCCGATGTTCTCTTATAATGGCAATGGGCACCCACTTGAGAAGTGCTGGAACTGAGTTCCAGCAAGTTCCAGCTGAAAAACAGCCTTGGTTATACCTACATTCCTAGGAATAACTTTCGGGTAGAGGATTTTACTGCTAGTCTGGATCCACAACATGTTTACTAGGTCATTGATAATTTTTTCTAAGGTGGTGTAAATTAGGTCTCTTTGAGACTTGTAAATATCCACATCCAAATAATTATCTGGCTGATAATGAGGTGTTGGTGGGGTGAGGTCCAATAGCTGAGTGTAAAAAAGGAAACTGCCTTTTAAAATTTAGAACAAAGTGCTGAGTTTCCTTTCTTTTTGTGTTTTAAGGAGGACAGTTCAGCTAAGCTTTTAGACACTTGAGTTTTCTTAGACAGCAGACTTCCTGTAATGAATGAAGGGGAACTTCATCTACAGTTCATGTCTTTGAGCCCGCCACAAAGTAGTTTATGTTCGAGCAGAAATGGAATGTGAGTGCTGAAAGGTCCAGTGCTGATCTTTGTATGTATGAAATGTATAATCCTAGTTCAAACCAGCCGTGGAAAACAGGGCCTCTAGGAATTTCAGATGTGACAGTCTTCTGGGTCTCTCTGTTTACTTGAGTCTTCCTTCAGTTCTCAGTCCTTTGGGTCACCTATGGAAAGCATTCACCTGCATAATAAATGCACCAACAGGAGTGGGAGAGACCAGCAATCCACACGCCTAAGAGGAAAGGGCGGAACTGGGTCATATGGTTAAATGAAACGTCTTGGGTGGATCTTGGCATGTATAAACTCTGGGGCTGTGGTTTATATGACTGGGCAAGCGGCAGAGGTAAACATAAAAAAATCCAGTCATATAGGTGTGACTTCATAAAAGACTCAAATCGAGATTACATTGCAGTCCAAGTCATCACACAGCATATTTTCTAAAGCGATTTCTGCACAATGAGCTGGAGGTGATAAATCCTTCGTGAAGTTAAAGAGCACTGTAATATAGGTGTTCCTTGTTTTTACTGCGTGTGTCTTTTGGGTTGCTCCTTCGCTGTTTTGGTTCTATCCGTGGTTTTGTTTCTTACGTTTTATATCCCACACCCTTACTCTAAAGAAGTTCGGGATGGTGTAGGCTACATAGGGATTATTCCTGCAGTTAACTTTGAAGAGGCCAACTCAGAAGTAGGCTTAGAGATAATTATTGGCCCAGAGTCACCTAGAGATTGTCAGTGGTGATAATGATTGATTTTAATTTAATATTAATTTAATTTAATTCAAAGTGAAGTTCCTGGTTCTCTTTCCATCGTTTCGCCTTCACTACAATCCTGCAAGGTTGGTGAGTGTGAGACATAGGGACTTGTCCAATATCATCCAGCGAGAGCTTCATGGCCTAGTGGGAAATTGGAATCTGGGCCCCCACAGTTCCATTCTTACACTCTAGACCAGTGTTTCCCAACCTTGGGCCTCCAGCTGTTTTTGGACTACAACTCCCATCATCCCTAGCTAGCAAGACCAGTGGTCAGGGATGATGGGAATTGTAGTTCAAAAACAGCTGGAGGCCCAAGGTTGGGAAACACTGCTCTAGACAACACACTCGGGTTTCTCTGTTGCCAGCTGAATTACGGCAGGACAGCTTTCTCTTTTCTCTTTTGACTTGGATCCAGTTCCTGCATTAACTGAGGCTGGCACCCTCCTTACCTGATGAAGTGAGCCAGCCCTCCTCCCTTCCACCATTCAGATAACATCTTTTGTAAACCAGGTAATCCATGCAATCTAACTGTCCCTAATTCTGACAGAAAAGAATCACATGAACTGAATCCTATGATCAGCCTACTGGCCTTAGAAGTGGAGAATAAATAAGTTGTGGAGTGAGGATGTTCTTAAACCTTCATGTAGAATTGGAAGATCAAAGGCATATTATATTGAAGGCCATTGCTATTCCTCCACCAAACTCCAGTTTTGATTAGAAGGCAATTTCAGTGTTGATATACTATGATTTTCGTACTTTTTAACCCTCTGTTTCAGGGTGTGCCATTCTGTATACATGGTTTACTCAGATTTTTAGTGCTGCATTTTAAATCACCAGTGTTTTATTTATAGTAATGAACATCTGGCTCATGGTCCCTGTATATTTTGTAGTAGTCATAGTGACAGAGGAACAGGACTTAGGACCTTGGAATGTGAAATACATCTGTGCTCCAATACCATCTTATTTCTTGGCCTTAGTAGGCACTTGTCTCAGACTTTGAAACTTTAGCAGCAGTAAGAGCTAGAAACTGGATCTTCAAAGAGTTGTTGGGTTGTGGGGGTTTTTTGGGGGGTGGTATCCTTCTACAATTCTACATGCACTCTTTAAGTCATTCATATTTGCTTGATGCTGGGTAAAGTTCTGGTGTAAGCACTTGATTGCTGCTGAGGCCTACACATTGCTGCCTATCCTGCCTGGGTCCCTGCCGCTTCTGCTCCCTGTAGCACTACAGCTGCCGGGCAAACACCCACCCCCAACACGGATGTCTGGTGGCACCAACACTGTTGGAATGGAAGCTGAGTGGTCCCAGGTGGCTCCACCTGATAGAACACCTGGTCCACTGTGGACCAGCCTGTATGTTAAGATCAGCCAGGGAGGCTGTCTTGGTGGTGGTGACTTTCACTGAGGTGCACTGGCAGCAAGGGCTTTCTTGGTGGTGGCACCCTAGCTTTGGAACTTCCTGCCCTCAGATACAATTGGTGCCAATGCTTATGAATTTCTAGCTCAAGTTAAACACCTGGTTCCAGTTTTTTTGAGGGGGGAAGTTTGAGCGGGGGTGGGGGTGGCAGAGCGGTGGACCCACATGAGAAGATAACATACAGTTCTCACACTGACCAGCCAGTTCCCCCTCAGTCCCCCCCCCCCAGGCCTTCACATTTCTAATGAGCAAAAATACAGCCAAAGTTAAGCACTTTAAAGTCCCGGTGATTATGAAGCATTGTTAGTTTGCAGTTTGTTTCGAACTTTCCTATGTTGCTACTTAGAATTAAGTGTGTTGTGCTTATAGATCACTTAGTTCCCTAGAATCACAGTAAATGGACATTGCTAGGTGTCTGTCTCTTTATGTGTATGCATCAGCGCACACACAAACATAATTTAAAAGGCTTTTAAGATACTAGATTTTACCTGTGGTATGTGGAGATGCAACAGTGTGGCCCCTTGGACAGTATTTGGACTTTTCTTCCAAAGCCTGATAATTCGCGAAATCTCTGAATGACTTTTAGCAACTTCCATTCTCTGAGCCACATTTCCATATCTGTGTAAAAAATTAAATAAATCCATATCATATTTTGCAAGTGTGGGAATATGGAACATAAATTATGTACAACACATTGCAAATTTGTTGAATAATAAGGATAAGCTTCATGCCCTGAAATTGTTCTTAAGTTTTATTGATTGTTTTATGTGTTACGAACAACTCAGTTACGATATAAGAACAACTCAGCTACAATATCACTGCAGCATTGTTGTATATATTGTCTTCAAAAATGTTGTAAAATGTGCATGATAAATATTTCTTATTTTTTATTTAGTGGTTTTGTCCTGAAATGTTCTATCATATCTACATATTTTCTTGGAGTCTGGTTCTGGTTGGCAATTCAGCAAGGCCTGCAGCCCAAAAATTCACTGTTAGAGAATTAGGTGGGAGTCATTTTCTTAAGAGCAAGTACTATTGCTAGCTTAAGAAGCTGGTAGCTGATTGTTGTTGTTCTTAAGTGGGGAAAAATGGCAATGGCACTTGCTTAATACGTATCTGTTTGTCTTATACTGCTGAGAAGCACAAACAGTAGGGTGGTTGGAATGTGGCCAAAAGTGCTCATATTGTAGAATAAATTATTGATCTCATCCATCTGGCAAGTACTGTCAACTTCTTTTAACAATCAATATATTTATTAGGATTTCCATTAGACAGGTATTAAACTGACCCCTCTCTCTCTTTTTGTTTGTAATGCTTCTTTCCACTAGTGGAGAGTCTTCAACATGCATAATTATGCAGATTAGCATATTCAAACGATATGCTGGAGGACATTGCAGCTGCCTTTAAAACCTGAAGATACAAGTTTCATACCACCAGTATAGATCTTCTCTTGTCCTCTGTCACTTTTTCCTTTTGTAATTCTTTGGAAGTGCTTTTTCACTGTGGCGCCTCAGTTTGTAATGTTAGTTAACATTTTTTTGCACTGTGCATGTGGTAACCATGCAAACAAACTAGCCTCCAGTCAAAAACGCTTCTTGGATTGGGGCCCACAAACATCCTGGACACGGTTTCTTTGTCATCACAGGAGTGTTAACTCCAACACTCAGCCTTATGTATTATTTTCCATCTTGGATGTCCAGATAGTTTTCATTCTGAATTTTTTTTTTCTAGGCCAGGTCTCCTCTAGCTTCTTATCCTTTCCATGGCTAAATCGACCCTTTCTAGATATTTCCATGACCCTTTTAATAAGCTGACACAAGTTTTTAATGTCCAACTTTACTGCACCAGCGCAATAGTTTTACTTGTTTAAACAGCCATCACATCATGAACTTGATACCAGGGAGTCAAAGTTACCAAGCTATGCTTACAGTCCCTAAGCCTCCCAGTTTACTCACACCATATTTTGCAACTGCAAAATGGCCGCACCCCCTTTTTCAGACCCCAAAATTGGTTCCAGAGCATTCCCTGCATAATAGTCACAGGGGTAATTCTGAGGTGAGCGGTGGGTCTGTGTGGTGGGCTCCTGAGGCGGCGTGGGCCAGAGTCCGGGCCCTCATTGGCTTAGTCCTGAGCTGAGGTAGCTGGAGAGGTGAGGTGAGACAAAGAAAGGCCCAGGCTGCCGCTGCTGTTGCTGCTGCCTTGGGTTGCACAGAGCCAAGAAGCAAGGAAGCAGCTTGGCTGTGGCGCAGTTGGCCTTCGCCACACACTCTGGCCTTGAGGCGAGGCAAAGCCAGACCCAGGCTGCTGCTGCTGCTGTTGCCGATGCTGCCACTCACCTTAGGCTCCCTTAGGGCACCCCAGCCAAGAAGGAGAATAGGTGGGCAAGTGACCACTCTGTCCACATGTCCGTAACCCTTTCCTCTTCCTCTGTCCTGTAATTCACCTCCCTTTTTGGAAAGGAAAAATTGGCATGAAAAATGCGACCATTGCGCGGTGAAATAAGGTGAGCGTGCATTGCGAGTGCATTACGCTGGATAAAGTAATTTTGTGGAGTAATTCTGAACTTGTATCTGTAATTTGAGTATTCCTTTTCTAGTGTGTTACCTGTAGCATTATTTGGGCAGGCTAACAAGGTTGGTGTTCATGAAGGGCATCACTGTGTCTTAAAAGAAGTTTCAAAAAACAGCCACTCAAAAACCTCCACATGGAGGTGTTATTAGGTGTTGACATCCACCCAATTTTTCTGGAGCTCCGTCCATGCTCAGGACCTGAATGTAGGATCCTACACATAAGCCTGTTTGGGAAGTATTTCAGTCTTCATATGATACTTCCATGAGTTGGCACCGTCACTGTGTCATTTACAAGTCTCTGTGTGAACGCAGACCATTATGTCAGAAACAGGCCGGAGTCTGCCAATTTGGGACTGTACAAATTTGAAAGATATTGTGAGTGGGCAAAAGTGGACTAAGTGAGATATAGAAAGCTACAAACATCTGTCAGCAGTAGACCTGCCATCTTTTTCCATTTCAGGGTAGTTTATTATGGGGCTAGATAGGCAAAGAGAGTTTCATTTCTAGCTAATATTTTAGTATTAGGCAAGGAGGCAGAGGCCCTGTTCCTCCTTTAGAGCTGTCACCTGCTATTAAATTGGGGTGGGGGGAGAAGTCCCTCTGGGGGGGCAGCTCCTCACTTCACCCCAATGGTCAAAGGTGGGAGGCACAGGTGTTTTCTGTTACAGACCTTCAGAGCTTTATAACTGTTTTGAGATGTCGGTGGCTCAACATCTGAGATGAAAGTAGCTCAACATTACATGCCAGATGTTGAATGTCCGGATTGTGGGTGACTTATGCCCTGATTCAGAGTGCTCATCTCATTTAAAGCAGATAACACTGAATGATTGCAGTGCAGTCTTACATGGGACTCCCTTTTGAAGTCACCAGTTCTGAAGCTTCTTCAATCGGTCCAGAGTGTGACTGCCAGAATGCTTACTGGATCTGGTAGAGCAGAGCACATAAGTTACACTAAATCATCTGCATCGGTTCCCAGTTTGTGTTTGTACACGTATACCCTGCTCTGTATACAAAGAGCAGTATTGTGTCCATTGTTGTACAGTATTTCATTTCTAGTAGCAGGGATTCTTTTACATATTTAAATTAGTCTTCCATTTCAGTTAGTTTTCACTCTGTATTTTTTGTTTTAACCTGCAAATATATATCTTGCACCTTATTAAAAGAAAAGATAAACTGAGAAAGGATCATTTTTGATAGTTGCAAATACAGGAACTATTTTTCTCTTTAATATTACTATTTAACACATTGGAATTAGCTTTAATTGCATTTTATTGTCTCTGGCAAACAGGAGTTGTACTCTATTGGTTCAACCTAAAGGCCTTTATTTCACTTTCTAATAAGGATTTCTTAAGAGAGCTTTTCCTTTGAATGTGCTAGACTTCCCCCTCCAAGCTTTGACAGCATTAAAGGGTCTGCCAGCAGAGTGACAGATGCTCAGATCTAAAGGGTCTTCTACTGGACTTGGCACTTTTGAGGCTGCAATGAATTAAAAAAAATAAATACCATTTCCAGGAAGGTACTGTATTGGCCTGAATATAAGCCTCACTTTCCCCCCCAAATTCTGACCATGAAAAGTTAAAAGTGCAGCTTATATTCGTGACCTTACGATATGCAGCCAGAGCGTGGGGCAAAAAGCACCAGGAGCACGGCAAAGTGCCACCCGCCCTGTGTGAAGTCCTCCTCCTCTCCCCCAAGGCCAAGAAAGGAGAGAGTGAGGAAGGGGAAAGGCCACAGGCGATGCAGCGTGGTCCCCAGGAGCAGCAAGGAATGGCTTATATTCAGGGTTTTTCCCCCCCTCCCCTTCCTCCAATTTTAATGGTGCGGCTTATATTCAGATGCAGCTTATATTCGGGCCAATACAGTATTAAAGGGATAGCGGTGCCCTATAAAAATGATTGTTCTTTCTTTATAAAATGTATTCATATATGAAAAATACCAAGGTGATGTCAGTGCCGTGTATCTACGGTAATATCTTTAAGCAGAAACAACGGCAATATCTGCTTTTAAAAAATTTCCCCTAGGATTTGGGGTCCATAACAATATTACAGATGCGTAACTTCAGGTTCCAAATAATGAGGATGTAGAATAATAGAATAGACAGTTGAACTTAATGGGGAAAAGGAGGGAATGGGGGGGGGGAATGTTTCTGTAAATATCACAAAGGGAGCAGGGACAACATTGCTGTTTCAGGTTTTTCAGAATGAGGTCCCTGGAAAGGCGGGAAACTGTCATTTCCTTTGTTATAACAGGACGTAACTTAAAGTAGCAGAGCACTTCATGATGTAAGCCTCCATTCAATGTGTTATCCATGTGCAAGGGATAAGGTAACAGGGGCAGCATGACTGTGTCCCCAGCTTTCCAGTGCTACCCCCTGACAGCTGCATGGTTGTCTAAAGCAATACAGTGGTACCTCTGGTTGCAGACGGGATCCGTTCCAGAGCTCCGGTTGGATCCCAAGGTTTCTGCAACCAAAGAGACCGCTTCTGCACATGCGCGCGGCACGGTAGAGCGCTTCTGTGCATGTGCATGGGGCGAAACACTTCCGGGTTTGCCGCTTTCGCAACCTGAAGTTTAAGTTACCCGAGGGTAATGTAAGCTGAGGTGCTACTGTACATGTGTGGACTTCCATGCAATCTGGAACCCTGGTTTCTTATGGCTCCAATATCCCTTAGAGTTCTACGTGCGTAGACTTTCCCCCAGACTTGCACACCCAAGCAAATGTTGAGGGTTGGGGCTAGTATCACAGACTCACTTCTGGGGCTGGGGCACTAATGGGTTGATGGGCAGGTATGTGTGCATCACATGAAAGGGGTTAATATTGGTAATATTAACACACGAAATTATAATTATAAAGTTTTTTGTTTGTTTGTTTTGCATGATTATGTACGTGCTCGGATGCAGTCAAAAGGCTCTGGTGGTATCTGGCTCTGTGTACAGTATTTACCACGCGGAATACGTCAGGATTATTTTTAACAGTGCCTATCAGCTTATGTTTATGAATGTATTCAACAAAGTATGAAGAAGTGTGCATGCACACGAAAGCTCATACCAAGAACTAACTTAGTTGGTCTTTAAGGTGCTACTGGAAGGAATTTTTTTATTTCAACAAAGTATGCCACAGTAATGCCATTCAGAGGTTGCATGCAGACGTTGCCTGCAGAGGTTGTGTTCAGAGGTCGCATGCATGTCAAGCAGAATTTATTTATAGTGGGAGTACCCTGTGGTTGTAAATAACTCTTAAGATCTCATCAATTGTTATTGGCAGTATATGTCTATAATGGTCACCACTGGAGTCTGTATACAACCCATTAACTCGGAGGTTTATTCACCTGTCAAGTAATATTCCAAAGCTACAAATGCAGGTTTAAATATGTGTGCTCAATACTTTATTTATACTGCACACTGCCTGATTGTAAGAAACCTCAAAGCGGTTTACAAAAGATAAAACAGTAAAATCAAGAAAAATTTGCAACCATAGTTTTAAAGCCTTCAAAAATTAAGATACTGAAACAGGTTTAAAATAAATAAATAAAGTAAAATTTCAAAGCGACTTTATAAGCAACTGGATGGGCTTGTCTAAAGAAGAATGCTTTTAGCAGGCGCTAAAAACAGCACAGTGAAGGCGCCTGCTTGATTTCAATTGGCAGGGAGTTCCATAGTGCCACACTAAATGACTGAGTTCTTACAAATGTTGAACGGGTATGATGTGGCACGTACTACTTCTTAAAATCATGTTGGTTTGGCTTTTCTAAAGCACCCCTCATACTGTTGTGCACTATTCAAAATATATTTGAATAGTTTTGGACATTTCTTGCAGGTGTTCTTTTTAAAACCATTGAGCAGCAGTAATGCCTGTTTGTTGACGGCCTCTACGGAGGTATTCTCATACCCTTCGGTTTTTGTAGGAGGTGGGAAGCATTCTTAACACAAAATCTTTGCCATTGAAAGTTTAATTGCCATGACTGTGACCACTAGGGGTTACTTAGCCTCATTAGGAAACATTTTAGTTAGGGTTTCGTTTTGGGTCCCTGTGTCTTTAAATGGGAGGGAAAGATGTGAATAGCAGTTCTGTACACTTTGGCATATTTTCCATTGCAGTTCAAGGTGCATCCTGCCAAGTGCAAATACCTGAGAGGTTTGGAAACTTGCCATATTCCGTTCTAATTTCTCTTCTACTTCCTCCTCCTGTATGTTCCAAGCTAGACAGAAGAGTCCAGACTGCATCTCTGTCCGGGTAGATTCCCAGGTTTTGTTATCAAAATGCCAGGGCCTGTTTTGCACTCCGATTCTTAGCTTCAGCATGCAACCAAGTTGCCTTAGTTAGGTCACTCCGTGTTCCCAGGTTTCACAGCCAGCCTTGGACTACTTTATTAGAACCACTCTCTTCTCCCCCCTGAGCTGCAGATGGAGTTCCCATGAATTTCACTGCAGCCTTGATGGAGGCCTGCAGCTGTGTGGAACTATTTTTCACACGGAGTGCAGTGCATAGAGTAAATAGTTTCGCAGGCAACTGAGGAAGCCAGAGTGGTCAGCAAATTCTGGCGGCTAAAGGAAACAGCAGGAAAATATAGTTCATGCAACTTTCCCAGGGATTCTTGGACTCTTACCTTTGTACTCCAGGTTGCATTCCAGACACGTTAACAGTCAGAATTTCTACAACACACTTCCCCCTTATTTCCATCCAGATATACAACAGGCATTATTTCAGGTCAATAACACATTCCAGGCAGGTGAAAGTACTAGAGGAGAGCATGGAGCAGGGCTGATGAGAGGCATGGCCTCAGTAAAGCCACATCACGTCTGTGGGTTTGACCTCTCTGCTCCTGGCCTATATTGTTTGGAAGCTGAACAACCCATGGTGCAGTGAGCACCCAAAATATATATTTCCTTATTAGAACTGGGTCTGGAGCTGATCAAACCCTGGGTTGAGTCTAGGAGTGGCCAATGTAGTACCTTCCAGATAGGGACGTGGGTGGCGCTGTGGTCTAAACCACTGAGCCTCTTGGGCTTGCTGATCGAAAGGTCGGCGGTTCGAATCCTCATGACGGAGTGAGCTCCCGTTGCTCTGTCCCTGCTCCTGCCAACCTAGCAATTCTAAAGCATGCCAGTACAGGTAGATAAATAGGTACCGTTGCGGCGGGAAGGTAAACGGCATTTCCGTGCACTCTGGTTTCCGTCACGGTGTTCCGTTGCGCCAGAAGCGGTTTAGTCATTCTGGCCACATGACCCAGAAAGCTGTTTGTGGACAAACGCCAGCTCCCTCGGCCTGAAAGTGAGATGAGCTCTGCAACTACATAGTTGCCTTTGACTGAACTTAACCGTCCAGGGATCATTTACCTTTACCTTTTTATTTACCTTCCAGATGCTGGCAGATCACGACTCCCATCTGCTGTGGTCTTGCAGGTTGGGGCCGATGGGAGTTTTGTGGTCTGGCAGCATCTGGAGGGACACCATGTTGGTGTTCCCTGGCCTGGAAGCCCCGTCGACTTGGCTGGAAAAGTTAGCTACACCATTAGTAGTCCTGCCACTTCTGACACCAAGAAAAGTGGCAGGTGTCATCTCTGTGGTTAACACTATGGCAGAAAATCATAACCATAATGTCTTCAAATGAAGCTGCTGGCCATATGTTAAGTGTATGAGTTGTGCAAACGAGTAATTATTGTTTGTTCTTTATCTACTGACTATTACTTTGAGTGGCTGTCAATGGGGAAAAAAAGTATGCTCACAGCAATCCACTAAAATTTAACCCAAGTAAGTTTGCTCTGAGTGCCTGGCCAGCCAAATGCCAACTCTGCATGTTTAGAATATCATTTAACATTCTGAGCCAGAGAAGAAAAAAACCCTCAATTCAAAACACATCCAAGCAAATCCATTTCCTGAATCAGGTTATTGCAGATTGCAAAATAATTGCTTATGAGGGCATAAGTAGTAGAAGCACGAGTTGCTTGCGCTCCCCCCTTGCTTCTGTGTAACACACAAATTACTGTGACAGAGAATTCCTTTGGTTTTAAAATTAATGTGAGGCATGCTTTATAAAATATTTTTTTCCCCCAGAGTTGTTTTATTGTGCAGCTGCATTGCTTGTCCCAGCAGTAAGGCAAATGAAGCTTCACTCTGATGGGAGAGCACCTTTCCGAAATGACACATTGATTCATGAATAGCTTTGACATGGTTATCGTTCTTCTTCAGTTCACAAGCAAGAGCGTGCAGAAACTCTGTTCCCAGCAAGTCATTCTTGTCTGTACAAATCAGAATCTTCTTGTGTGTACTCTTCCTCCCTCCCTCCCGTCCTCCTGCTCCTCCTCCCCCATTGCATTTTATAGCATTATGGTATGAACTGGGCTACTTTCCTTTTCCCTAAGAAGTTCTGGTGGAAGAGATCATGGAGCAGATAAACCGCTGTGAAAACAGCTTTGCTGACCTGATGTTCTATAGCGCCGGATCTTATTCTGATCACAGGACTGGGTGAAGATTCCTCTTTGGATGTTGTCCAGAGGATAAACTCTTCTTCTTGGTTTGTTCGGTGGTTGATGTTGCTTTTTGAAATGGCCATCCTGTTGTCCTTTCGACTGATCTCTTCCACACCACTGATGGCAGTTCAAGCTCAGGCAGTGTGGGACGAATCCCAATGGGTATGGAGCAATTGTTTAACCTTTATATGTTGTGTCCTTGCGTGGGAGGCAGCATGATAAGCTTAAGTGTCAGTTTGACACTTCTGTGAGTAGCAGTAATTCACATAGAAATGTAATACAATTGGTCTAAAGCTTTGCCAGTCAGTTAAATTACCTATTTGTAAAAACCAAAGTTTTCAGTTCTGTAAGGGAATGCATTGTAAGTAATGCATGTACATTTTGATATCAGATTTCAGCATCAGGAGTTGAGCTTTTAATGATCAGAGGTACTGCATCCTATATCTTCTAGCTGATCGTGTTCAGATTAAAAGAGGTGAAAATTAAATGGGTCGCTGCAGAGGCTTTTAAAAAGAAGTTGGTAAAATCAACCATGCGAGCCATGTAATTGTTTAGCTTTCACAACTGGAATTTTACACTTCGATGTTGATTAACCCACAGGTTTTGATGAAAATAAAGGGCCAGTTCTCATTTTACTTCTTGTACTCAGGTTTCCATAACTGTGATTTTATCTAAAGGGGAACCTTCTGGCTGAATGTGTTATTACAAATGTAGCAAATAAAAATAAGTAAAATTACCGGGAAGCCAAATTCATATGATCTGTGTTTAAACGAGAAGTCTGCTTGTGTGTTTTTCTTTTCAGTGTCTATCCCTTTAAAATATACATAGGCAGATGTCAATTGGAACCTACTTATGTGTATTTTAAATGTGTATTCCTTGCTTGTTTTGCTCTACTGGTTGGCGGCAGATATTTTGGGGCAGAAACTATGCATAGAGGTAGGTAGGGAACAAGATTGGACAAATCAGTTTTTCTTTTGCTTCTCTCTTGCTGTTTGGCTGCACCAATTCCTGGAAGAAACCATTGAAAAAGTGGGGAGATAGGTTGGGAAAATCCCAGATTAGAAATGTTCCCATAGGAATCAATGGAAATTGCGGACTCGTTATGCAAACACTTGCCTAATGAATGATTTCCAGGAAGCACTAGTTTGGTAAGTGGGACCTGTGTGTACAGTGTTGAAAGTAACAGTTTGAGAATTGTCTGGTACATTGGTTGAAATACCCTCTTCTCCAAAAGAACGGAGGTCAGGTGTTGGGCCTTCTCATTGTCAGGTGTGGGGAACCTATGTGCTTTTGGTCCATAGCCAGTAATTGCACCCTGATAGAAGTAGAAGTAGAACATTTTTGGAATAACTAGGGTTTAGAAATATGAGTGCTTGAGAACTGCGGTTTTACTGTATTTGCAGAGTGTTCAGGGTATTCAAGCCCTAATCTGCTATTTTAAAGGGAGTGCCCATTTGGACTTGGTAAAATTCCAGGTGATTTCAGTTGTTGTTGGATTGGGTTCACGGTCTGCAGAATTTTTGCATTCAGCTGCTCTCAGATTCAGCCTCAGGTTAATTGTAAAGTGAGTGTGATCATTCATGCCACTTGAGCAAAGTTGTTCATGTGGAAACCTTTATTCTAAATGGGCTGTTTCCTTTTTGCTTACTGATATAAATAGTTTCTGAACTCTGGCTATATTGCGTATTGGGGGTTGACCCTGGATAATCCAAAACTAAATTTTATAGTGAGATTTTGCCATCTAAACTTTATTCATCAAACTGCAGCTCTGTTTGATATAGCATCTGAGGGCTACTTCACACACAGCTCTCTTTTCCTATACAGTAATATTTGTGCAGGGAAAGAAGACATGTTGCAGTGTAATGTGTGAAGTATATGATGTTCAGGTGATGCACGCAGTGGCTTCTAATCAACTGTATTCATGGCAAAATAAATACTTGCTCCATGTGGCACACACTGTATTCATTCATAGTATATTTTGAATCCCGTCTCTCTAGGTCAAGTGAACTTTTCAGAAGCGTTAGCATGAAGGTTTCAGAAGCTGATGAAGGGTTTTGAGCAAGAGCTGATGGAATACACTCAGATAACCTGGTCCTATTAGGGGGTTGGCTTAAAGCAGGCATCAGGCATGTCCAACTCACAAGAGACTGCGATCTACTCCCAGTATAAAGAAACTGGCAGTAATCTATCCATTGGAGGGAGGAGGAGCGTGGGTGGGGTGGGTGGATTGCCCAGAGTTCTTGAGTTGTTTTTAGGAGGGAAGTGCCCAGAGTTCTTGAGCTTTTGGGGGGAAGGACTGCACAGTTTTTTAGCTTTCCCCCCATAATTCTTTGTACACAGTAGGGATCCCGTGATCTACCAGGATCAGCCAGGGATCTGCTGGTAGATCACAGTCCACTGGTTGGACATCCCTGATGAAGCAAGCACAGTACTTGCTTCTGCATTTGCATATCATAGGAGGGTTTTTAATGGGTATATGTTCTTAGTATCGATGTAAAAAAGACATGATAGTGGTTTGGGAAATTGCTGGTTGATGTTCATTTTGTTACTGATGAGGATGAAGATACAAAATAAAGGGAAAAGCACTGAGCAACGGCTGCCTTCTAAATTCTATCTTCTCTGGGATGCGGGTGGTGCTGTGGGTTAAACCACAGAGCCTAGGACTTGCCGATTGGAAGCTTGGCGGTTCGAATCCCCACAATGGGGTGAGCTCCAGTTGTTTGGTCCCAGCTCCTGCCAACCTAGCAGTTCGAAAGCACGTCAAAGTGCAAGTAGATAAATAGGTATTGCTCCAGCGGGAAGGTAAACAGCTATTCCGTGCGCTGCTCTGGTTTGCCAGAAGCAGCTTAGTCATCCAACATGACCCAGAAGCTGTACACCGGCTCCCTCGGCCAATAAAACGAGATGAGCACCGCAACTCCAGAGTCAACCATGACTGGACCTACTGGTCAGGGGTCCCTTTACCTTTACCTAAATTCTATATTCTAGGCTGGCAGCATTTTATAGAATGTGGATTAGGAAATAAAATTCTTCACACTAGCTGCGCTTTCATTCTTCACAAAGCTGCGCTTCGGTTTCTGAACATTTTCACAGTCGAACGGCCTTCCGGAATGGATTCCGTTTGACTTTCAAGGTATGACTGTATACTGGGCCTCTGAGGTCCACCATTTGGAAGCAGGTGCAAAATAGTAGCCAGGGAGGGGTAGGGGAAGGAATGTACTTTTAGAATTAATAAACAAAATGCCTCTGAACTCATGCTCAGTCCTCAGATTTGTTTTTAGTACCAGAGCTGAGCTCATGGTCCTGTTTTACCCCCTTTCTTCATTTTTAATCTAATTCAGAATTTGGGAGCCCTTTTGTGGCTATCAAATAATAATGTAGCTCCTTCAAATCACTAAGCGCTATCAGTAAAGACCTACCTTATCTTCTGTCTATCCCTAGCATAACTAACTAAATGGTGCTGTAAGATGTGGTGATATCACTCTGATAGTGCTAAAAATAATAATAATGGATTAGATAGCTTTGAGGAAGGCTGTGGCAGTTATTAGCCATGAGTGCAATGGAACCCCCGTGTTAATTCCCTCCCACCAGGTGTAATGGCTTACCACCAACTTGGATGCCTTTACAAGTTCAGACAGATGAATGCAACCAGTCAAGATGGCAATGCAGATGATAATGCAATCAGTGGTTTTGTTGTTGTTTAGTCGTGTCCAACTTTTCGTGACCCCATGGACCAGAGCACGCCAGGCACCCCTGTCTTCCACTGCCTCCCGCAGTTTGGTCAAACTCATGCTGCTGGCTTCGCGAACACTATCCAACCATCTCGTCCTCTGTCGTCCCCTTCTCCTTGTGCCCTCCATCTTTCCCAACATCAGGGTCTTTCCCAGGGAGTCTTCTCTTCTCAGGAGGTGGCCAAAGTATTGGAGCCTCAGCTACAGGATATGTCCTTCCAGTGAGCACTCAGTGCTGATTTCCCTAAGAATGAATAGGTGTGATCTTCTTGCAGTCCATGGGACTCTCAAGAGTCTCCTCCAGCACCATAATTAAAATCAATGGTTACTAGCCACAATAACTATGTTCTCTGAATACCAGTAGCTTGGAATTTCATGTGAGGAGATCAGAGCACTGTTGTATTCATGCTGTGCTGGTGGGCTTCTCATAGGCATCTAGTTGGCTACTGTGATAGCAGGATGGAATTCCTATGTTGTTATGCCACTGAATTCCATATGCTACTGAAAACAGTAGAGAAATGGCCTGCTTGTGAACTTCCTGAAGATACTGGATTAGCCACTGTTGGAAACAATAAGTTAGCTTGAAACTGGCGCTGTTCTTATAGGATTGCTCTTTGGCCCATTCATATTTTTTTTATGGAAGTACTGAAATGTATGATAAATTCTGACAAGAAGTTGCCGTGGCAAGCCAAAATTAGAAGTGGGAAATTTCCCTAGGAATAAACTCAGTACAGAGACCAACCAGCTCAGTGTCATTTTCAATAAATAACAAATGATTAATCTCACAAATCCGGAGGAAATTACTTTCCCCACCACCTTAATTCTGTTTTGCTGCTTTAAATATTTTTTTTTAAATAGTATTCTTATTTAGGGTTCTGCTTTCTATTTGTATTTTTGTATCATTTCCAGTAACAGAATGTGTTGTTTGTGAATCACTTGGTGAATAGGCCTTTCATTGCATCTTTGCCAGATTCCTGAAGGGAAGGGAGTTGGCAGGAGAGGAAAAAGCAAGAGAGGTTACAAGGTAAAAAGTAAAAATAAAAATAAAAATCTGGTGGAGCAGCTGCCCATCAAATGACAGTTGATTGCAGAGCAGAACATATGAATCTTAAGTGTAGAGACAGAATGGTCTTCTGTGCAATATATATATATATTTGGTGATACGAATTTTTGACAAGAAATTCCAAAATTAGTGTAAAGAGCTTTCTCCCTGGAGGAGGATGATCCATCGGATGGATTATACTGCCATCTAGCTCCTGTGCCTCCAGGAAGCAAGCCAGAGCCTGCTTGTTTTGATGTCTGAACCCTGGCTTGTGGCTTGTTTCTTTCTTGAAAGGTTTGTTCTTGACTTGCTGCTTGTAGTTTATTCCGAGGACATCCACAACAAGCCAAACTCTGGCTTGTTTCTGATGGTGGGGCAGCAGCAGCAGCAGAACCCAGAGAGAGAACTCTTCAGCGGTGTGTCCCAGCACACAATGAGTTCACATTGAACCATACTTTCAAACAACAGCAAATGTGATTTTAACGTGTTGTGCAAACTGGGCCAGAGAGGTGAAAATTTGCAAACTTCTTTTGCAGAAACCAGTCTTTGCAGATGAAATTACATCCAGTAACATGGTGGAAAAAAAAGCATGTAACTTAAAGTCAGAGGTTGAACTTCCAATTCTTTTTTGTTATTATTAGGTGTCCAAAAATAAAGATGGAAAAGAACAAAGTGAAGCTGTATCCCTGTCAGAGGATGAAGAAACGTTTTCCTGGCCCGGTCCCAAAACGGTAGTTTTGCAAAGAACATCACAGGGTTTTGGCTTCACCTTAAGACATTTCATTGTTTACCCCCCAGAGTCTGCTGTTCAGTTTACGTTTAAGGTGAGTGAAATGAATATTCAACAAGTAACTCATTGGTTATAGTGATACATATGAACTGTAATGAAAAATATTTTTTCAGTACAGTACTGCAAAATAGTAGCCTTATAGATATCTAGCCATACATTTCAGTTTAGCAGTGAATTCACACTAAACCTCCTTTTTCATTTTTTTTCCATTTTTGCTTGTTGCAACCTAATTTCTATTTAATGCTGTGGGTCTTGTGTCTGAGTAAACATGCATAGGTTAGAGCAGTTGGGTTGTTGTTTTGTGAAGAGTTGAATTCTCTTGCCAACTAGAGTTTTAAGTTCCCTTTCCATTGGACTAATTTGTGGTGCTGTTAGATTTATTACTACCCCCGCTTCACCCGAAGGTTCCAGGGGTGTGGGTTATAGCAAAAATACAGCATTAAAACAAATTACAGTTACGATGGGTCCTAAAAATATTTATGTTAAGTAAGACCAAGGTAAAAAGATGCGTCTTCAGCATATGACAAAAGCTGTACAATGAATGTGCCAGGCACATCTCTGTGGGGACAGAATTCCACAACATAGGGACTGCCACAGAGAATACATCTCCCCTCAGACCTCTTGAGGGTGGTGGAACTACCGAGAGCTCTGCAGATCTTAACACCCAAGAGGGTCTGTAGGTAAGGAGGTGGTCTTTTAGACATTTGGGACATAAACCCTTTAGGGCTTTAAGCATTAGCATGAGCACCTCAGATTAGGCTCAGAAATGAACTGGCAACCAGGGGGTGTTTATTATGGGAACCTCAGCCAGTAATCTTGTAACTGCATTTTGGACCAGTTGATGTTTCTGAGTCATCTTCAAGGGTAGCCCCACATCAAGTGCATTGCAGTAATCCAAGCTGGAAGTTACCAGAGCATGGATTATAGAGGCCAGATCATCTCTGTCCAAAAGGGGCTGCAACTGGCGAACCAGTCAGAGCTGGAAAAAGACACCCCTAGCTACTGAGGCAGCTTGAGCCTTCTGTGAGTCGCTTTGGTAGTTTATGGTTTGCTGAATAGTAGTTCACATACTTTAAAATAGTATACCAAACCTCCCAAATGACAAGCAGATTCATGCAACCATTATGCAGAACATCATACAGTTAAGCACCCATTTGAAAGTACTAAGTAAACTAATAGCAATGGTAGAAAATGTGAATGGAGGAAAACCTGTTGTGGAGCGTAAACTTCACATGCCAAAGGTCACAGGTTTAATTTCTGGTATCTCAGCATGAGGCTGGCAAAGTCTTTGGAACTAAATGGACCAAGGTTCTGACTAATGAGGTTCTGACTAATGATTGTGAAGCAGCTTCCTTTGCTCCTTCTGAACATTTCTACAAATAGGGAACTTCAGCATGAAGGACTGCAATAAAAAGCTATATTTAGAATAGCTTTCTCTTAACTTACTTTTATCTGCTAGTTGTCTCCTTATTAAACATTAATTTGACGGCTACTCATTTGGAAGGCTTGTCTGATTTTTCAAAATTTGGGCAATTAGGTTCTCCCTTAGCAGCTGTAGAACAGTTCTGAAATAAATAGTTTTGAAAAGCCTGGATGTGAATGTTTTGAAGAGCTCCTTCTGCTTTAATACAAGGACTTTGAATTTTTTATGATTTCCTTTTGCAGGATGAAGAGAATGGAAATAAAACTGGTACGTTTTCTCTTTGATTCTTGTATGTTGTAATCGAATAGTCTAAAATCCATAATTCCTGATACAGTCGTACCTTGGAAGTTGAACAGAATCCCTTCCGGACGCTGGTTCAACTTCCAAAATGTTCAGAAACCAAGGCGCAGCTTCCGATTGCGCAGGTGCACTACCGGAAGTTGCACCGGATGATCCGCTTCCAAAAAAAGTTCGGAAACCAGAACACTCACTTCCGGTTTTCAATCGTTTGGGAGCCGGAACGTTCAACTCCCCAAGGCATTTGGGAGCTGAGGTTACAACTATATAACCAATGAAACAAGTCTGTTCTTTAATTAATGAATGTTTTAGCAAATGTGTCTTAAATATTGGGTGTACTAATTTAGTGATGTATTTTATATGAAATTTGTAGATTGGCTTTTCCATGCCAGTTGCACAGGAAGGCAGAATTATATGAATATGTAAACAAGTATATTGTAAAATATAACTGCATCTACTACTGAATTTAGTGGTTCTTTACCTATCAGCAGGTACAAAAATTGTAGCACGGACAAGGTACGGCTTTCTGTCTACACCCTGGTATGTAGCATCCCCCAAACCCCTTAAACTTTAACAAAAATTAAAAGGGGGAAAAAACGCTTCATGAACGAACAAACTGATTCTCCTCAAAGGTCATGTAATCTTGGGGACAATTACGTTCCTGTTGAGAAGAGGTAAATGAGGTTGCTTTCAAATATCTTCCTGGATAATGCTAATTTATTTATATGCCAACCATAAAATGGTGTGTGAAAGTAGGATTTGGCATAACCTTTCTCTGAATAATGCTGAGATTCCCACATGGATCTTCAGGGAAAATTAAATTTCCTAGGTTCCCTGGCACTATGGCAGCATTCCTTGGAGAGCGAGGGGAGTTCTTTGCGTTGGATTACAGTCAGTGCTGAGAAAAAAAATATGTTGTCATATTGCTAGCCTCAGGCTGATTGCAAGAATTATGAGTTGTGGAGATTTGTATTTAAAACCATATAATAACAACCTTTAGAAACGTCATTAGGCAGGATTGGATAGCCTGGGGTAAGAAAAATAGGAGGTAATGTGGGAGATAGAGAGTTGTCGGGGGGACGGGACCTTTGTGAAATGCATACTGTTCTCTTGTTACCTGGTGGAAATGCCATTGTCCTATAAAGACCCTATATTATGAGTTTGGAAAAAATAATAGCAACATTTTAGCTTTGTCCATACGTTTGTAGGAGTTGGGAATATTTAACTTTCATATGCTGGTATTACCTTGGTGGGCTGTGAGGTGCGTAAGAGCATGGAAATATTGGCAGGTGAATGTGAAGGAAGCCTGTGTACTCCGGGGATTAAGAATAATTCAGCCAGACGAGAGTGGAGGAAATAAATGTTAGGATGAGTCACATTTCAACTATTGGTGGAATTACCTTTAAAATGAGAAAGCGGAACAAAGGAACGCGAGAGTTAGAAGTATAAAGTGGAAATCCATGCCCAGCCACAAAGACGACATTAACTCTTATGGAAGCTAGGTGGACGAACATTGAATGGGCTAAAGAATCTTGTGATTTGGGATGTGATGACTTAGGGAATTAAGTGAAGGTCAATAAAAGTAGTGTTTGTTTGATTACATTGGGTTGGATCCAGATTTAGTCACACCTACAGTAGACCCATTGGAATAAAAGTTTGCCATGATTTTTATGGTCTAGTCCAGGCACATCCAACTCCCAAGAGACTGCGATCTACACCCAGTATAAAAAAAAAAACTGGCAGTGATCTACCCATTGTCATTGAGGATTGTTAGAGCTTTTTTGGGGGAGAGCAGAGTTGTTGATTTTTTTGTGGGGAGAGGAGAGGTGTAGAGCTTTTTTAAAGGGGAAATAACACCCCTGGTCTATTCTAAGCATGACTTAAGTCTGAATCCAATCAATTTTTTTTTAAAAAAACATAGCTTTTTCCAAAGGAGCAATATGAATTCCCAGGAGACAGCCATATACTTTGATTAATATTTCTGTTGCAGCCATTTCCAGTGCCAGACAGTTTAAACCAAAGAGTAGCATGTCTTTAGAGCAGCAGGACATGCTGTGGGAGAAACAGGGGACAAATGCCCAGCTACATACACAGTTTCCCCTGAATACACAGCAGTGATAACTTTTGGGGTCGTGACCCATGTCCTAAATACTTTTTTGTGCTGTCTGGCCTTTACAGCTCTTTATTCTTAAAAAAAAAGAGCTTATTCATTTTTAAATGATGTTTTGTTTTACCAGAGTTCACTGTCTTTACATTTTATGATACCACAGTATATAAATGCTGTCGTCTAGAATACTTTATATCCAGTATATGTAGATCACCTATTTCTTTATTAAGACAATTGACAACTCCTAAACGAAAGATAGTACAGTGGTACCTCTACTTACGTTCACCTCTGGTTACGTATCCTTCGGGATAAGTGCGCGGCAAACCCGGAAGTATTTTTCTGGGTTTTGCCGCATGCGCAGAAGCGCTAAACCACGCCGTGCACATTCTGAGAAGCGGCACCTCCGGATACGCACACCTCGGGATCCCACTGGAGCTCCAGAAAGGATCCTGTGCACAACCGGAGGTACCTCTGTATTTATTATTTCTATATTAACACAAAATAAATACTATCCTTCGTTTTGGAGTTGTCAATTATAGAAGCATGGACATCTCAAGAAACCCTTTTAAGGTGGAAGAACAGATTGGCGTAACTCAGAAAGTAGAAAAGGCCTTTTCTCTGAGCACCATAAATAGCTATTTTGTGTTGCGGAAGTAGCTATCCGGGTGCTAATGATCAGTGTGTGTCATTCTTGAATAGCTTAGCTAAGAGGGCAAGCAATTCACATATCAAACTAATTTGCATTTATTCCTGCAGTGCCTTTCATACATTATAGGTGTGGGATAGAGTTAGTGTGAATAATAGTGGATAGGATCGCAGAGCTTTCTTATCTGTGAAATTGCTGCTATGGTTCTGTTTAAATTATATGCAAAGGAGCCATCTAGTGCCAACCTCTTTAATGCAAATCTAAGCTGAAATATTAAATTCTTTAATAAAAGTTGAGGCTGTACAGCGCTTTTGACAATGACTGGAGCTATACTGGGTTGGATCTGGGGCAAGCTAGCTACTTTTCGTTCCCATTGAAATCTGTGGGACTTAAGTTAAATGGGTTCCTTAAATCTGATCCTTACATTACCAATGGGAGACAGTCAGCTGATCAAAGTAAGTATTGAATATATACTTTCTCCTTTCCGTTTTGGCAAGTTATTCATTTGTCCAAAGGTCAAAGTACAGGTTTTGAGAAGCACACACTTAAAAGTGCATGTTTACAATAAACAACCAGAGGAAGCTCTGTTACAAATTTCCCCACATAAAATTTACTCTCTTATTTGTCTCCAAAGTGCTGCTTGTTGCATCAAATCACCCACTGAGGGCTGTTTTGTTGGTTTTGACTCATGACAGGGCCCTTTCAGTGGCAGTTCCCCATTTGTGGAATGTCTTCCATAGTGAGGTCTGTCTGTATTCCTTATTCTTGACTTTAAGAGAAATTTAGAAAAATTCCTGTTTATGCAGGCATTTGATGGCTGAAGAACACTGTTCCAAGCAATCCTGAGAACGTTTTAACAATGTTTTAACTGTTTTTAGATTGAGTTTTAACTGTTTTAGAATGCTTAAAAAAATTATTCCTGTGCTGGCCGTCCTGGGCTCGTTTGGGAGGAAGGCCAGGATGTAAATTGAATGAACAAACAAACAAATAATAAAGAGCAGTCTTGACAGCTGATTTTCAGTGGGAAAATGCCATCGGATTCAGATCAGAGACCCTATTACAGTCTTTGCTTCTGAAAGAAAGAGAGCTGCTTATTGTAAGCACATAGTTTGACCCTAACAATGCTTTGACACATTGCAGCCAGCCACTCGGGTGCAGATAATTACCCTAACGTACTAGGGACGTGGGTGGCGCTGTGGGTTAAACCACAGAGCCTAGGACTTGCCGATCGGAAGGTCGGCGGTTTGAATCCCCGCGACGGGGTGAGCTCCCGTTGTTTGGTCCCTGCTCCTGCCAACCTAGCAGTTCGAAAGCACGCCAAAGCGCAAGTAGATAAATAGGTACTGCTCTGGCGGGAAGGTAAACGGCATTTCCGTGTGCTGCTCTGGTTCGCCAGAAGCGGCTTAGTCATGCTGGCCACGTGACCTGAAAGCTGTACGCTGGCTCCCTTGGCCAATAAAGCGAGATGAGCGCCGCAACCCCAGAATCATCCGCGACTGGACCTAACGGTCAGGGGTCCCTTTAACTTTACTAGGAAGATACAGAGATTGCATAAGTAACCTTCTCTCCTTACCCCTCCTCCCCCTCCCATGTGTAGGTCTTGACTTTCCTGGGTGTGTGGTGGGATATGAATATATTGTGAAAACGGTCTGATTGCATAATCTTCAATTTAATGTTTAAATTGATGAAGCTGTTGGCATAGAAAATTCAGCTTCTCTGGAGATGTACCAGTTGGCTCCCAAGTGTGTGCATGTCCACCATCAGCCTTAACATGATCATAACATGTGTCAGTCCAAGAGCCCATCTAGTCCAGTATTGTGTTTCTCATAATGGTCCATGATAGACTTAGGGAAAGTCCATAAGCAGGATACAAGCCCAACAGCCCTTACCTGCTGTTGCTCCCCAGTGACTGGTATTTTAGAGGCGGGCTGCTCATTGATTGAGGAAGTAGCATACAGCCACTGTGCTATGAGCCCCGCAGCATTATCAGGATCAGGCTCGGGTTTGCAGCCCCTGATCCAGGAATAGGAGGAGGAGGAGGAGGAAGAAGAAGAAGCAAAAGGGGCACTGATTTGTGGGAACCAAAGTTGGTGGTGGGGGGGGCTCTTCCCATTGCGTCTTGACTTCAGCTGCTTCTTAAGGTTGAACAGGGATCCTCTTCTGTTCACTTTCTCCATGCATAATTTTTACAGGGGGGGACTGCATCAGCCATTTTGCTGCCCATTTCCCCAATCTGGAGATATGCCTTGCAATCCTTTTCTTTACCATGTCCTGAATAATTGATGCCATCAGCAAACCATTCACGGACAAGTTATTTTTATTAGAATCACAGAGTTGGAAGGGAACAGGGGGAGCATCTAGTCCAACCACCTGCAGTGCAGAAATATGCAGCTTTCCCATACCAGGATCGAACCTGTAGCCCTGGCGTGATCATCAGCACCACTCTCTGACCAGCTGAGCTATCTAGGCTTAAAAGCACTCTTCCCAATACAGACTTATTTGTGTTGGGTTCCACTTTTTATTGGTCCTCATCCATTCAGTTATCGATTCTAGACATTCCCTCACCTTTCCTGAGTCAGAGGTAAAAGAGATTATTAAGTTGGCCTCTGCTGCTCTGTGGCTAAAGGGCACAATGCTGAACAAAGAGATCCTTGGCTCTAGTGCTGCCATTTCAGGGCATTTTGTAAAACCGGCTTTGTCCACATAGCACTGCTTTCCTGTAATAATTTTAATCTTTACCTGCTTTCCTGTAATAATTTCACTGCTGTGTTGATCTGAAACCTCTCACAGTTAACGTCAGTCGGAAGATTTTATCTGATGGTCCTGATGTCACTGTCTTGGCAGTTGTTTTATTGAAAGAAATTTAATAATGTGGAATCAGTATTTTGAAGGCATTAGTTCTGATATTTAATTTCCTGCCTGTCTGCAAAGAAGCAGTCGCTGCTTAAGGCGGGTCAGTTTTTCTTTTCTTTTCTTAAATGTATGTATGTCAGAACAACTATAGTAACAATTTAATATGACTGGTGGGAAAGCACACATGTGGTAAGGAAACACAGCTAGAGGCTTTGATGATCTATTTCATTTTAGTTGTTGAAGTAATGTACAAATGCAGCTCTCCTGAATTCAAGCTGTGCCTGGAATAACTGAGGGCTGCGCTTACCCTGAATGACATTTAAGTCAATGGGGAAGCAAATAGTTATGTATATTTTTTTGGGGGGGGGGAGAAAAATGACTGAATAAAACCTTCCTCAAAGATTTAACATATCACAAAATTGTACAAGGTATATGATAATGGTTTCATTCCATTTCAAATTATTATCCGTTAATTTTTAGTACATTATTTTAAAAATGCTTTTATGGGATTGTTGTAAACTTTGTAGCTAGGTATTAAGTTGCATAGGTTAGATGAAGCATCCTCTTTTATGACATTAAGGAGTGAATCAATTGTGGGGGTTTTATCTAAAATTTAAGAAGGCAGATCCATTAGATCACACATTTTAATCATAATGAAGGCTAGTAATAATGTGTTAAAATAAACTTCAAATTCTCAGAGATGGATACATTTCATATATTTATGATGAACTGAGTTATACTTTTGCTCTCGTCTTAACAGATAAATGGTTCGTGTACAAGTTGCTGTGGCTTAATCATTTTGAGAACCTAAGAAATACATAGTTTTTCCACTTAAGTAGAAGAGATTCATCTTACCTAGTAGTGTGCTAACTGTAGATAATCCCCGCAAGATATTTTTGGCACTTATCGCTCAGTGTTCTGATACTCTTGTTCCTTCCAATTTGCCTTCTGATTTTTGTGTGGCGGTATCCATAGCAACTACCATCATTTCAATTTCCTCTTTTCCCCTCTATTGGTGAACACTACTCATGCCATGTGAACTGCTAAGTCTCATCTTTGCTGCTTCTCTAGTCAATCTGTGTGTTTTTTACAGAATACATTGGAGCTGCTCCATTTTCTTGAAGAGCAAACCATTAAATTAACTGTCTAATTGCAATTTTTTTCTGCACAATGAGGCACCTGGGTATACAATATTGTAGATGCCCTAGAGTTTGTATGAAAGGCTTGTACATACTATTTTTTTTATTCTGTCCAGACTAGGATTAAGTCTCTTTTATGTCCACTTACTAATCTTTAGCTGGTGTAACAGTGTATATTTCCAGTAAAACCATAGGCTGAATGCCTATTTATTTCAGATATACGAGATAGGAGGAACTCGGGCTAGTATCATGTCATATGAAAGGCAGAAGCTGCTCCCCTCTGGCATATTCTGCTCATTTTATTCATTTAGAATTTTCCCACCTGAAGTCGTTGTTCCAGAAATACTTGAAGGGGAAAAGAGAGAAAGAGACAGACATCATATCATTGATATGCATTACCATTTCAAAAATTAACACTATAAAAGTACAATATAGACATAGTTAACAAAGAGGTGGTTGCTTTCTGGCATCACATACGGGGCCTTCTCACCTGACAGATTTGGGGGTATCTATGAAGATACCACTGGGGAAGGAGTCATAATGTTAAGAATGGTTGAACACATTGGAAGGCACACCCACCTAAGGGGCCCACTGTGGATCTTCCAGGGACCCCAGGCGACCACTTCCATCTTGCTGTTGCTGCTTATTCACCTGCAAGCGATGACAAGAGCAAAGTGAGAAGGCGCATCGGTTTCCACTCTTCTTGCCCTCTTGATGGTTCTGCATTTGCAACAAATTAGTGTATGGCACAATATGACATAGCAGCTGTGGTACCTGCCTCTGGGTAGCTATGTGGCTTTTTTCCCAGAGAGGGGAAGACAAGCAAACAGGCAACAGTAACGTCAAGGAAGAGGTCCAACCGCAAACATGTTTTCCAGTGCCCCCAAATCTGGAACTGACACAGGTTGCTATAACTCTTAACTTGATGCACGTGGGACTTTTTGACTTGTTTATATACCATACCCTGCAAGCGTTCATTTATTTCTTTATGGAATGTCTAAACCACCCTGCATCAAAATAGATTCCAGGGTGGTGTGCAATTAGTTGAAAACAAATATCATAATGTGGAGTTTCAGAAATGTCATCACTGCCTCCCTTCCTTTGCAGTAAAAGTCTTTCATGTTGAGGTCTTTCTAAACAGTCTGGAATCATTTTCATTTTCTGCATGCTTTCCACCCTATTACTTCATAGCTATAATTACACACGCAAACACACAAACACACACAAACACAGAGAGGGAGGGAGATCTGTTGAATAAAGTACCAAATCAGAGTCATTCAAGGACTGGGACCAGGGATGCGCTTCTGTTTTCTCTCCCTATTTCTTTTTCATAAATAACAGTTAAGCTGTTAGATGTAAGCTTTGTGGAATACTGGCCCCCGGCTTTCTAGATTGAAGGACATAACAATTGATGGAAGTCAGTAGACCCAGTAGAGCAGATACTCCTTCATCGAACATTTGGCAGAAAAGTTATTCTTGTTGATGCTTTTCTCTTTCAGTAATGGTAACTAATCAGAGAGATTTCTGCTGTCTCAGTTGCATTAATGACTTCCTTTCAGTGCTGGTGCTACCTGTGCAAAGTGAAGATTCTTCTCTCAGGCAGCAGACACGGGGGACAGTGACAGCAGCTCCTCAGCTATTCCTCCGGAGCCCCTTGGCCATACCCTTCTGTTGCAAAGCTGCGTGGGCCATGGTGCTTGCTCGCCCTCTCCATAACCACCCTACTGTCCTCAAGTGTAGTGGAGGACCCTACCCATTGCTTGAATTATGTGTTTGCTTTATAAATGAAAGTGCATCTTTTTTTAATGAAGTCCACTGAAAAAGGAAATTTCCAGAATGTTAAGCCAACACGGTCTTATTAACTGAGCATTATTGCATGGCTCTTTAGGAAAAGAGGTCATTATTTCAAACCTTTGCAGATGCTACTATGTATCTTGCATAAGCTTGGTTGTAAATAAACAAGTCTGAATTACCGATATTTAAACTTCTCCAGATCCTTCTCTTGGGTTAATTCCTCTAGTTACATTGTTGTTCCTTGTTCTGCTCTTCATATCCTGTGCTCAAAAACAATATCCAGAAGCATTGACATTCACAACAACAGAAAATCCCTTCTAACAAGCAGTTGTTAAACTCTTATACAGTGGTGCCTCGCAAGACGAAAAGAATCCGTTCTGTGATTCTCTTCGTCTAGCGGTTTTTTCATCTTGCGAAGCAAGCCCATTGAAGGATTAGCGGATTAGCGGCTTTTAGCGGCTTATCTGCTGATCGGATCAGCTGATAAGCGGCTTAGCGGCTTAGAAAAAAGGGGGGGAGGAAAAAACCCCGCAGGAACTCGCAAGACATTGTCGTCTTGCGAAGCAAGCCCATAGGAAATTTGTTTTGCGTAGCACCTCCAAAATGGAAAACTCTTTCGTCTAGCGAGTTTTCCGTCTTGCGAGGCATTCGTCTTGCAGGGCACCACTGTATTTGCTAGTTGGGTACTTCACCACCTGAGATGATCTTCATAGTTTCCCACTGGTATATCACTTCTTAGAACAGGGTGTGGAGAAAGTGGATACAAATAAGTTTTATAACCCAGCTCATAATTCTTTAACTTGGAGTCATGAAATTGATTGACGTAGTTAGGACTGGTAGGAGAAAGCGCTTCATGCAAGACATAATTAAGTTATTTGATTGACTGCCCATGTTATGATGGGTGTTGACTAGCTTAGGTGGCTTTTGAAGTGACTAGACAAATTCATAAGGATAGCTCAGTCACAATGATGATTAGCCATGATATCAGGCTCAGAGACCATTTGCCACTGAATTCCAGTTGCTGGTGAACAACCCCGGGAGGAGGTCTTCATCCTGCTTCTAAGCTTCCTGGAAGCAACTGGTGGACTGTTCTAGAGAGCAGGATAGTCTGATCTAGCTGGACTCTTACTTTCTTAATCATATTCACTTGGGTCAGCTTCCCCAGACTACGTGGATACTGTAGCTTTTTATTTACTCTTATTTCTCCCATAGAACACCTCAAAAGATCTACCTTGCCATTCCATTCTGTTGTTCTATTGTGCATTGTTCTTTCTTAGTGGTTTTGGTTGGTGTGGTTTTTTTAAGTGCAAGGAAGATAAACAGCAGGCTTTGATATAATTTTGGAATTCATCTTGCTGTTCAGCAGGTTCCATCAGAAAATGTTAACATTTTCATAGAAAATATTAATGAATAAACTCAGCCTGGTGTACTTCAGTAATATTAAATAATACTTACCATTTCTATATCACTTTCATAGTGTTCAAAGCATTTCTCATGTGTCAGGAAAATTTACAGCAGCACTGAAAGACAGGCCAGTATCATTATCTCCATGTTGTAGATGAGGAGTTGGGAGGAAAGGCAGCATAGTGAGTTTGAGGCAGAGGACTCAGCTATACAGCTGCAAAGAAAACGTTTTAAATGTGTTGTAAAGTGCAGTATACAAATGTGGCATTAGATGGTGACAGTGAGCTATGCCAAATTCAATGTATTTTTCAAAACGTTTCTTGGGTGGCCACTGTAGCAACAGGATACTGGAACAGATGGACCTTTGGCCTGATTCTTATGGTCTTATGGACACTTTTTCCACATTGGCCCTGTGAGCTTTAATGTGCAAAGATTTTGAACCTCTTCAAATTAGTTTTGCCAGAAATATTACATATAAACATCCCAATGTAATTGGCTCTTGATATCATTGGCTCTTGAGTCTGCAAAGTTTTGGCAGTTTTCGGAATATTGGCTATTATGTTTGTAAATATGATTTCACTATGTATAGTCACGAGATCCCATTAGAATAGATGAGGTATGAATGGCGATGAAAGATAGTACACACAATACAGTTGTGAAAAATAAAGTTTCTTGTGCCTACAGCTATTCCCAGAGCTATTTTTCTAGAAAAAGAAGTGCCCAAACTCACCTCCCTCGCTTTCTTATAATGGCAGTGGCACCCTCCTGAGTTCTGGCGGGGGGGGGGGGAGCCCTAGCTCTACTAATGGTTTTTACAAAGACGGCTCAAATATTTTCCATGTATCTGTAAAATGTGTCATGTTCTCTTGCTTTAAACAGAGCAGATGCTAATTCTCTGATTGTCAGATGAATTAAAATCATTTGAATCCTATTATTTAATATAAAGAAGAATGAGGTATAATTAATCTTTCCAATCTCTCGTAATGACTGTATTTCTAATTTTCTTTTAGGGAAGCCACGAAACAGATTGGAGCCGATGGACACCATATTTGTTAAGCAGGTTAAAGAAGGAGGGCCTGCTTTTGAAGCGGGATTATGCACAGGTAACCGTTACCTTACCTAGACATATCTGATTGGCTGGGCTGGTGTGATGTCATGAGTGTTCCAACTTCCAAGGAAGTTGTCAGAGTGTGTGTCTATGTAAGGAAACAAAATTTTTAATTAGTTGGGAGTTTCAACCCATTCAGCTATCACTGAAAGGTTTGGGATTCGGTTGTCATTATGGAAGGAAGATGTTATGTGCTGAATCCAGACCTGATTACCTGTGGGTGGGACTCCATCCATGGGATGCTCTGCTGAAGGCAGTAGGATGGTGTGGTTTTTGCTGATCCTTTCTGCAGTCCCCTGTAAAGATGCTCCAGAGCACGAGGGGCCAGTGTGGGAGGTGACACTGTGGTCTGCAGGGGGCACAGGAAATCAGTAAGAATCACTCCTCCAGTGGGAACCTCTGCTGAATCTCAGTCCCTTCCAAAGATAAGTTTGGCTCCAGCCCATAGGGTTTAGAAAGTCATAAATGGTTCACATATTATTAGAAAAAGATGGAAAGAGTGTCATTTGTGCTTTCCCTGCTCCTCTTATTACATGTAAAGCAGGGCTTATGAATGCATGAAGTTCCTAATTAAACTTCTGGATTTCATTCTTCGGGATTATTTGTAAGTCACACATCTGAAATATTTCTGCTTTGTTTTTCTTTGTAATACTTGAACGGGTTCTCAGCTTCCGTTAATGAAGAAAACAGTGGTCTGGATATATCTCCTTTTTTCTGTGTATTTTTTTTCCCCTGCAGGTGACAGAATTATAAAAGTGAATGGGGAAAGTGTTATAGGGAAGACATATTCTCAAGTAATTGCTTTAATTCAAAACACGTAAGTATGGGTGTCTGTAATCTGCATAATTTTAAATTCCATGTAGTTTGTTTTGAGAAAGGTGATTGGTGCGTGGTTTGTCTGTTTTTACCAAGATAATCAGAATCATAGAATGAGTAAAAGAAATCCAGTTCAACTCATTCCGCAATGTAGGATTGGCCAGCCTTTGATAGAACCAGCAGGGCCTTCCATCAGCTGCACAAAGATTGAGGTGATCTCTGATGATTTTCCATCCCCTTGTAGCTCCTGCACCCCCAAAACTTAAGTGGCACATTGTGGGAGGTGGCACAGAAACTGCATGGAAGAGGGAGACTCTCAGAAGTTCACCACAATCCGTGTTCTACTGACCAAAGCTTTCTGAGATGAAACACCTTCCATCAGCAGAGGGACACCAATTGGAATACAACCCATTGAAAGTGTAGGGATGTGCTGTGGATAATGTCATTGTGAAGTTTTTTATTCTTTTGATACTGAGCCAACTTTGACTGAGCAGCAGATGTAAAAGTAAAAGCAATTAATTCATAGGACTGCACCTCATATTATGTTCAATCTTTCATATACATTCTGTGGGTGACATTTCATATGACCATACTGCAGGAAGATAAAGCTTGTTAAGAAAATGGCTTATAACATTTCCATAAAGGCTTGACATTGATGGTATTATTCCATGAGCAGTTTAGAATGTTTAACAATTATTTAGGAAAAGTTATTTTATTAGCAGCTTTTTGGTGGTGATGGGAAATTGAATCTAATACTGTATTTGTTTCTGAGAATGTTTTGCTGATAAATATCTGTACCTGACATACACAGGGGCTGTGTCTGAACATCACACTAAACCAGTGGGATAAGAACAAGCTGCAGCAAGCCTTGGGCTTGTACGCTTCCCCACAACCACTGATGAAGAGCAGTTTGGAAGTTTTTGCTTCCATTTTCTGTTAACCACAGTTTATCATGATATCTGAATCTGGACAAACTATGGATTATAAAACATGCCAACTTCAAACCATAGATTATGAAAACAGCTTGTTTAACTGGAACCTTAGTTGACATTAATCATATTTTGGATTCAGATGGCACACTAAACTGTGGTTAACCAAAATTGGAAGCAAAAGTTCCCAGTTTCCTCCTTGCAGCCATACCAGCAACATCTGGAGAACCAATGTTAGCTCCTTGCCCCATATGTAAAAAATAATCTACATGGATAATCAATCTCTATGTAGGATAAAAGTGTCCGTATTGTTAGGGGTGCAAGTGTATTTTCTCATAGTGAGTACATGAATAAGACAGGCTCTGTGCATATCAGCTACTTGATCTGTGTGCTTTTGATTCTAAAAACACCTGTGCCGCACATTATAAGTGGCAACTGACGTGTGTTTTTTCCTGCATAGAAAATTTTAATTTTCTTAAAGGGAAGCAGTCATGAATTTGAGGCATAATTTCATGGAGAACAACAATCCATGGGAGTAAAGAGGAAAGCGAGCATTATATTCAGTGCTGGTTGTTGAGAAAGAGTGACTACTGAGATAATCAATGTATCTCTTTATATGTTAGCCAGCAATTAAATTTCCTATCAATAGTGCAGTATTTTATTTTTTATTAATATACCAATATGTTTCCTCCTCTCTCACAGTGACAGCATGCTAGAACTTAGTGTGATGCCAAAAGATGAAGACATCCTTCAGCTGGTAAGTCATACTTCTGAAATAGAAACTAAAGTAAGATGGCCGTAAGCACCCCAGAAAACTTTTGGCTCTTTAACCAGGCTCTTGAGTAAGCTGAATTGCTGAATAATGCTGCTACTATAGTTGTAATGTCCATGCCTTCTTTTCTTAATTTGCTGTTTCATTAGTTCTAGAAACACACAGGGTAAAGAATAAGCATACAGTCATACATTGGTTCTCAAATGGAATCTGTTCCGGAAGTCCGTTCAATTTCCGAAAACATTCGAAAACCAAGGCGCGGCTTCCGATTGGCTGCAGGAGCTTCCTGCACTCAATTGGAAGCCGTGGAAGCAGCGTCGGATGTTTGGGTTCCAAAGAAAGTTTGCAAACTGGAACACTCACTTCCGGGTTTGCGGCATTCGGAAGGCAAAACGTACGAGTATCAGGATACAACTGTATATGAAACTGTATATGAAATGAAAATGTGGGGACGGGGAGCCTTCCTACCCTTTGAATTCTTGAAGGAACATATACCACGAACCACTGAAATGAAGTAAATAATAATAATATTTTTTATCTATACCCCACCCTCCCCAGCTAAGGCATGGCAATGAATAAAATCTAAAGCCATGCTCTGAGCTGAGTTGAAGGTGGAAATACCTGTGATGATAATCTTCAGCAAAAATGGGTGCACAAAGGCCAGTAATGAATGAGCTGTTATTCAAGCAAGAAATTAAGGCTCATTTTAAAAGTTGGACTGAAGGAACTCAGTCAGGTCCCTCTTTACTCTGTAAAAAACAAAATTTTGATTTTGTTTTGTTTTCTGTCAGGTAAGCATCCACTTGAAAGTTGGATACAAGTTTCATTGCTTTCACTGGGACTTTGTTAAAAGGAAGGGCCAATTGTCATTCTCTTAATGGAGAATGTGTGCATTCAAACCCACCTCTGATTGGCTTCAATTTTTCAGGAATTCATACAAGCAGAGGTACATAGAGACCTCTTCCTTCATCACATGTTCCTAGCAAGGAGAGAGCTAATTGCAGCCACTCTTCCTTGCCTTTGCAGCAGTGTGAATTCATTTTGGATTAAAGTAGTTCACTGTGCTAGCTCTATTTCTTGTTAATTCGAACTAAAATTATTATGGCCTTTTCAGTGAAGCAGGACTTCAGTATACTGTGTTAACTGGTTTCAACCACAGAGAACAAGTGCAATGGGGGGGGGGGAGAAATGAGATTACTTTGGCTCTTAAATTAGGAGGAGGCATCATATGCTTTAAATTTGAATGCTTTAAATGTTGACCCAAAGAGCTAGAACTGGACCAAGTTATAGGTAGTAAACACCAGGTTTTACTGCAGAAATGTTTGGTTTGTGTATTAAATTTCTTATATAACCTTTTTTTAAAACAAGACTCAAGGCATCTTACAACAGGTTCTGGTATACCATATTTTTCCGTGTATAAGACACCCCCTATTTTTGGGGACTCCAAAATAAGAAAACACCCCTCAGCACTACCCGTGTATAAGACGAGCCCCAATTTTAAACCTAATTTTTTGGTAAAAAAAAAACCCTAGTCTTATACACGGAAAAATACAGTACTTTGAAATTAAAAACAAAAGCAATGTAACAACTAAGGAAATAAAGGTTACCTCATAATGCAAGAGGACTCTTATCGAAATGTAGGATAGATGTTGGGACATTTTAAGTGGACTTTTTTCATAGGATAGCATTTCAAGCATAAAATCTTGTAGAAAGTCTGTTTTAACAGAACACATGAAACATTTACAGTAAACCCAAATTGAGCATTTAAAAGGGAGGAGAGGGGCTAATAATGCTTCTCCTTAATTATCAAACTGCAAGTAAATGGCCTGTATAGGGCCCAGCCATACAGCTAGAAGCTGCCAGGAAAAACCGCAGTAGTTCTTTTCCTTGTTAAGGCATCCATTACTCAGAAGCAATCCCTCCTCTTTATTAAATGCTAGTGAAAATGGATGTTAATATGATTTAGTTGAGGCTCTTATTGTGTGTCTTGTGTACATCTGGTAACATGCATTTCCCTTTATACGCTTTAATAGCTCTACACTTAGGCTTGCTACCTGAAGTGTAAATCAATCCTCAGAGTGAATCTATGTTTTATCTGTAATAAAGGGGATGATTTATTTATTTATAGAACTATTACATTTTGTTTAGTAACTTTGTTAGATGCCTCTTCTAAACCAGGGCTCAAGGTGTCCTACAGTTCACTGTAAAAAAAGAATGTGGAAGAACTCTGGGTATATTTTAAGACATGGTGGTGAAATAGAAAGCAAGGTGGACATGTACAAAAATATTTAATAGACAGGAAAGAAATGATACATTTTAAACTGTTTTAAAAAGTTAATAACCATCCAGGTTTGTTGAAGAACACTTGTTGCCTGCAAAACTGATAGATGCTTTCACATCACCTTGCTGAAAGTGATATTGTTTGGATTTAAGGTTTCATTTCAGCAAATTAAAGGCACATCTTAGCATTTGTGGTTTTAAAATAAAGTGCTGAAAACATGACCCTAAGGGCTATTTCCAATATACAGTGGCACCAGTCTGGCCTCTTTGAGTAACATAGGTATTATTGTGGGGATTTTCAAAACCAATGGAAATTACTTTACTTTTAAAGATGACTCTGCTCAGTTTTTATGTGTCTTACCAAGACTAAAGTCATTCTCAAAACAGTAGAAAAACTGTGTCTTATCTTTTGCTGAAATAAACTGTTGCAACAAAATGAAGAAAGGGGAAACAGTTTGTTGAATGCATTCTTCTATGTCACGGTCACCACTCTTTTATTGACTTTAAAGAATATGAAGTGGAAGGAAAGGATTTTCCCTTTGCTAGACACACTATGGTTGTGCCCATTATTAAATGAATGGATTCTCATTTCTCAGTTAGGTTACTTGGTTTTCCTAGATCACAGAGGAACATCTATGCTACATTCCTATTCCTTTAAAATACCGTATTTTTCGCTGTATAGGACGCATTTTCCCCCTCCAAAAATGAAGGGGAAATGTTTGTGCGTCCTATGGAGCGAATGCAGGCTTTCGCTGAAGCCTGGAGAGTGAGAAGGGTCTGTGCGCACCCCCCCCCCGCCAGCCCCAAAGAGCATATCGAAAGGAACCCAAAGCCTCCAGAGCCTTGCAGTGGGCTGCACATTTTGGGGGGTAGTTTAGCACAGGAGGAATTTGAGCTGGGCAGCAGTTTCATTACTTATTCAAAGTGTTTTACCTAGAAATTGTTCCATATGCCTGCTATTGTCATTCCTGAGAGAACCAGTTAGGGAAACTTTGTGCACTCTTGCGAATACATGGTTGCTCTGAGGTAATTGGGATAGCTGTTTCCTCACATGTAGAAGGCTTCAGGTGAACGCACCTTGAACGCACAGAACGCACCTTGTTTTAGAGGGGGAGAACAAGAAATCCCCCCCCCCCTGTTCTCTCCCTCCTATGGGAGTCCAATAGAGCGAAAAATACGGTACATATTGCAGACTCTGCTGGAAGAGAATTGTACCTTTGGCAGATAATAGGCGTTCTGGGTTGAGAGTCCAATTCATATGTTAAAGGTGTGGCATTTCTGCCAATTCACTGATTGCTTTAGGGAAGAATACGCCATCATTCCATGAATTCATGATGTATTCACATGTAAGGCTAAATCATGGTGTAAATCAAAGACAAGCTGCAGCAAACCTCAAGCTCATAACCCTCCAGGCCCGACTTCCTCTTCTCTTGTGTGACCAAGAGAGACCAAAAACTTCTATTTTTAACTAACCACAGTTCAGTGGTGTGTTTTAACTGTAACCTGTGGTTAATCTTAGCTTTTTTTTTACAGTTATAATTTGAAGTCGCCTTGTTTTAGTAAACTGTAGTTTGCACTAACCGAAGTTTGTCTGAGTTCAGACATCACAGCAAGCAAGCTATAGTTAGTTAGGGTTGCCATATCTTGAAGGGGGGGGGCGAGGACGGTCCAAGCCTCTTTCCTCACTCCCAAAAAACCTCAGACATTTCCTTTAAAATTTAAACCTACCCCCATATGGGCATTTTGGCCCCCTCAAAAGAGGACATGTCTGGAATTTCCCAGACGTATGGTAACGGTATAGTTAGTCCAAAGCTCCACAGAGGGAAAGGGGAAAGCACATGAGCCAGAGACTTGTCGTCTAAACACTCATGGTTTAATTAGTGTTATGTGCAAACAAGACTATAGTAAGAAATAGTTCCCTAGAAGACGACCTCCCTAGCTCTTATTCCCTTCTGAAGCTTTCTATGCAAGCTTTGGATAATTTAAAGTGGATGGCATGTGTTAATCAAGAGGTTTTCATTTATAAAGTCTTAGCGCAGGATCACAGTACCTCAAGGACTGCCTCTCCAAAATGAGCCAAACCAGACCCTGCAATAATAACCTGTTGAATCTCTTCATCCAGATTAGGTGGTCTTCACACCTCCATCTTGTTTGGATTTCATTTTAGTTTGTTCACTTTCATTTGTATCGAACTGCCTCCAGACACTTGTGCAAGATTTCCACCGCTTCCTTGAAATAAGCAGATGGAAATGTGAGATAGAGTTGTGTGTCATCTGCCTGCCGATGTCAGTAACCCAAATCTCTGGATGATTCCTCATCCGCCAGCAGTTTCCTGTTGTTGTTTTTCAAATGGGAATAGAATAGAACTTTGGGGCAACTGTATAAACCAAAGCTCAAAAGCCAGGAAAAAACCTGAGTCTCTCCAGACCCAATCTAGCAAGACATCCCAGAAGAAAACCATGGTTAATGGTACTGTAAGCCGCTGAGAGGTCCATGAGAATCAATAGGTCTCAATCTCCTTATCCATTCCCCAGTGTAAATAATCCACCAGGGCGATCTTGTGTGGAGACAGAATACTTTTCGAGAAGAGATTCAGATTAACTCCCAGGCATTTCTTGAAGACCCTTTATACTAGCTGGCCTATTCAGTTTAAATTTTCTGCGAATTAGGCAGTCATTTTAATGATTGTTTTGTATATTTTTCGTGGTACGCTTATGTTTTGTTTCATTTGTATACATTGTTGCATACCGCTTTGGTGTTTTACATGAGATGGGGGTATATCAATGCTTTTATAAATAAATAAAAGCCAGATTGGAAACAGACCTAAATCATCTGTTTCCTCCGGCGCTCCTTAAGGCCATTTACTACTCTTATCATCCTACTAAAAAAAATAAATTAAATTGAAATGATGCATTAGATACTGTGTGATAATTATCAAGGATAGTTGGAAGTGCAAATTTGATTTTTTCAGTAAAGGCCTTAGAACTGCCTTTTTTTCGAGACGGTGTGAACTTCCCCTTCCCATCGGTAAAGCATTCAGTACCTATGAGGTTTGGGGTGGCAAGTCCATTACTGCCAGTCAAGAAGGGCAAGGATCCTGAGAGCAAGCCCTAGGCCTCAAACCTTCAGATTGCACAAATGGAAAGGCCTACTAGGCCTATAACCCGTGTACAATTATTTCTTTCCGTTACCAGTGTTTTGAGGCTGGGTGCCTTGAAAGGGACACACCCTGGACGGGTTTCCCCCACCAGTTACTTTGGTTTTTATTTATTTATTCCCTTGTTACTTTGAGGCCTTTCCCCTCCGAGGGTGCGGCCTCCTCAGTTGTGTGTGTTTTAATTGGGTCTTGGCTAGAAGCTTAATTTCCGCAGCTTGTTGCTATGGGGACATGCTACCACAGCTGCTCTTAGAAATCTCCAGGTTTTCTCCTTATCAGGCACGCTCAGAATTTGCTAGCGTCCATTTCAATAAACGGAAGCAGTTGTGACAGTGAATGGCTGTGTGTCTGTCTGTGGATAGGCTTGCGGCCTTCTGTGGTCTGTGAGGATACGTTTGGTCTAAACAGTTACGGGACCATCTACGTTTTTTGTGCTTTGAATTGTGAAGTCATACTGAATAACTTCAGTAGCATATTAGTGTCCATGAAAACCTCATGGCGTAGTGGGGCAGTGTGTCTGGCTATAATCCAGAAGGTTGGTGGTTCGAGCCCACCCAGGGGTGGCTGTGGGCAGGATTCCTGCATTGCAGGGGGTTGGACTAGATGGCCCCCGGGGTCTCTTCCAGCTCTACAATTCTACATATCATTTGGCAGATCCAGAAGCTAGGACGTAGCTGGTTGATTTAGAGGTGTATAAGTCCCGTATCTTCTTATAGCCTCTGTGGCATGATGTGTTTCCCCTGTGCTCCAGATATGAAAATAAATAAATCACAGGTTAGCACTAGTGACATCGGAGAGAGGCAGTACCAGTGGAATGGAGATGTGTAGAATAAGTAAAGGGACATATTTAATCCCCCCTTTTATTTGTTTTAAATTACCTTACACGTGTGGGAGGGTAAGCCCACCTCCAGCCTGACCAGCATGAAGCCAGCAGGGTTTTGGAAGTGGTAGTCACTCAGCTACTTTGCTCCTCATTCGGGATTATGCCATAAATTTGCATCAAAATCAATAACACCAAAGTCATTATTAATTTGTCCAATTGATTTTAGTGGGATCCAAGTTCAGCTGATTTTAATCTGGGTTTGCCTCTCTTGTTAACAGTGTGGAAAGGCTTATGGGTGGCCTTAGCATTGGGCAAACTCAGCTAATTACTTCAGGGACTGGGGCGGCAAATTGGTGCCTCCCAGGCACCCGCACACTTGCTTCAGATGCTGTCACCCGTTTGGCTTTTTCTGGGGTCACTGGAGTGCCCACCCTCTTCATGCCTTGCTCTGACAAAGGGGGTTCCTTCCCCAGTGATGTATTCTGAGTGAGGTTGCCCGTGCTGCTGCCTCTCATTTTTCATGGTGGCTAGAAATTCCTGTTTTAAAAAATTATTAGAAGCATAAGAAAAGCAGCGGCAGGGCAGGTCCTTTCCTGAGCCACCTCACTTAGAATGTCTCATTCTGAGGAGTGAATCCCTTCCACAGTGAGGAAGCATAGGCAAGCTGCCACATTAGCAGCAAAACTTATCAAAAGTGAGGGGGAGAGAAGAGGAGAGGAGGGCTGGAAGCGGCTTTCCCAGGAGGTACTATGCCTTGCACCAGCCTTGGGAAGACTTTACCCTGTGTACCACAGAGGTGGGAAACCTATGGCTCTCCATTGATTGCTGGACTATAGACTCTCCTCAGTCCATGCTGGCTGAGGCTGATGGGAATTGTAGTCCACAGGTTCCCCGCCCCTGCTGTATATTTATTTTATATTAAGCAGTTTTGAACTTGAAGTTGTAAATTGAATATTTTTTTATAAAAAATGCTCTTCGTTGACTTTAAAAATAATGAAAATATATACTAAAATAATTATTTAGAAGAACTATGCTATATTCTGATATACTTTCGAATTTCCTTTCCTTTCATTAATACAAAACTGGTTCATTTCCTATAATTTATCATTTTAGTCATTCCCAGATTATATATATATTCAGGCAGAGTTAATGTGGTGCATTTTTTGTGGTTTTTAAGTAGGGTATCTTGCAAACCTGCAGATTTGGGCTGAGTATATATGCCTAAATTGGACTAGGGAGGCAGTATTGGCATATTTCAGAGTGTGAGCGGATGTGTTGTTTCCTTAGACTGTACCACAGCTTGCTTTTTCATGCGTCTATGTCTGCTTTCCTATTTCCCCCTCCTAATCTGAAAAGTACACGAATGCAGAGTCCCCATTTTCCGTCATGAGAGAGCATGCAAAAATCAGACAGCTGTATTAGCATGCACCTTGCAATTGGAAGCACAGCCTGTCTCTGAAGAAACACCAAAGATATACAAAATGAAAACGATCACATGGGGAGGCTGTTTTTCTCTGAGGATTATTCTGAAATCATCCTTCTAATGTCAGACGTAGAGTATGAAAGCAGCTGCAGTCAGCTGACAGCTTGTGGTTCTGTTCCGATGCAAGTGGGGAAGGGGTGCATGGATTTTAAATGCATAATGAAACCCTTGTTTCGTCATCTGGAAGCAGGGATGGTAGCAGCTCAGGGGAGATGAAAGACCGTTATGTTGCTCTAGTAGAAGGGACGCCTTGTAGCACAACCAGAGGGCTCCGTTTGCAGCAGAAAAGATGCACTGAAGCAACACAGCACAACTGTGTTTTCTTTTTCTGGAAGGCTAGGGAATAAATGCAAGAAGCAGGTAAAAGCCTGAGACAGACATGCTCACAAGGAGGCTGAAGTTATTGTTTATGCTCCACTGCCCTTTACCTCTCTTGGTATCTTCCAGAGAAATCGGTGTAGATGTATTTTTAGCTTGCTGTGTATCCCGCTTCAACATGACCACATAATTCTGTCTTTACACTCATAAGCAGCTTTTACTATGTTTTCCTGTTTTCTGCCAGCTGCAGTTTTCAAAGGATGTCACAGCACTGGTAAGAAATGTACTGTAGCCATTTCTCTGATTTTTGTAAGGCATGTGTTTCTTGGTAGATCTGCAAGATGCTGGACTGTTAAAGCCTGCAAGTTGCTGAAAGCGAGCTAGATCTGCTGGTTAGCTGAATCTCAGTTGTAATATTGATTCTGTTACCTTTTAATGTGTGCCTGTGTTTTTGTTAGTTACTTGGTTTATTTCTTGCCAGTTTGCTTTTAATATTTCGTTTGCACTTAACCAATGCTGTCAGTGATATTTATTGCAGCCGTGTGTTTTAAGTACCTCGCCCTTCTCATCCTCAGCACTTTGCTCTTAGTCTAATGTTTATGGCTGCATTTGGGCTTTTACAACCTGTCTAATGCTAAGGCAGGGCATGTTGATTTGGCTGAATGGAGCATGTTATGATTTAAGCAGGAAATGCTGTAATATGATACCACACCTAAGCTGTGTTAAAAAAAATGTTTGGGAAAGATTTGTGCATCGGCAAGCTGTGTGCTGTCAGCTCTTTTAATTTCATATTGCCACTAAAGGAAGTGATGGCAAAGTCTAAAATAATAGCATTTGTATGTTCCGGGCAGATCTTGCATCATTAGTTGTACGATGGTTTCAGAAATGTCTTGATGCAAGGGAAACATGCAATATGTAAAGCAAATGGTTTCCTTAGGAGTCAGGTTCTTAAAATGCAAGGTAAGATGGAAATTGTGAAGCGCCTAAAGAATATATGGCTTGTGATAGTCTGCATTCCGCTCTAAGGAAGTGCTTATAAATAGCTGCCTGAGCATGTATGTTGGTGGTGTATTTGGGTTAAAAAATGGCACTGCTGTGAGTGGTATGGAATTCATGGAATAAGTAACATGTAAGATTATTTGGAAGGAGGGTGGGCGTTGGCAGCCAACAAAGACATTGCCACTCTCTACTCCCATTAGATATAGTAATTGTACCTTTTAGAAAAGCAATCTGTATTGAATGCAATAGTATTTACATAGGCTATATGTTTTCTCTATGTGGCAAAGAGCTGCACATTTTCTGAGGCTAACAGAATTCCTTATTTAACCTGTCAATTGCTGCATAATTTTAGCTTCCAGCATAAAAAAAGATCAAAAGGAGGAAATTGTGAAGCTGGGTTTGAGGATGTGTATGAACAGAAATACTTGGTTTGGGTTTATGCTTACAAATCTCTGTGTTCTCTTAATCAGCTGCCATTAGTTGCTGGGATTTGCTGTTTGACTTATATAAAACATGCTTAATACTATGTGGAGACTTTCCATTGTATATTTTCATACGCAGGGAGTAATAATGAAGGCATTTGACACTTCTTGTTCTTTGAACAGTTACCTCTAGCAAAGAGCTGTTTCATATGAGAGGTCCTTGCCCTTCAAGGGATTTAGCTGTCTACTGGATTCATTTCCCTGTAACATGGTGATGATTTCACATTCACATTTTTAGTAATTTCATTTCTTTTTGAATCCTCTTTGTATAGGCATATTCCCAAGATGCCTACCTGAAAGGCAATGAAGCTTACAGTGGTAATGCCCGCAACATACCTGAACCACCACCAATATGTTATCCTCGGTTAGCATCTCCACCTTCTGTCAAGGCACAAGATATTGAGAAAGCACCTCCTGACTCTTCACTTGGTAAGCAGCCAGCTAGTAGACCTGTAAGGACATCAGCACAACCAGAAAAGGCCTACAGAATGGAAATACAAGTGCCTCCATCCCCAACAGATATTGCAAAATCTAACACAGCTGTCTGTGTTTGCAACAACGAGACTGTAAGAACTGTTGTTGTGCCTTCCGAGAAGGCTGTAGACTTGTCATCCTGTAGAATAAATCATACTGGTCCATCACATCGGATAGAAGAAGTAAGATACGGTCTTAAGGAACAAACCACTATTAAAACAAAAGCACGAACCACATCACCACCTTCTCCAATGCCCACTGCCATTGTACTTCCTCAGACGCCACTCACAAGGCCAATAGATCCCAATGGAATACCTAGCAAATCTGGAAGCTATGGAGGGCATCCAGAAGGGATCTCAAATACTAGATCTCCTACTCAAAGTGCAGGTTCTCCCTCTGTCACTACCAATCACTACACTTCTCCAAATGCCCACCAAACCATAGACTGGAAAAATTACAAAACCTACAAAGAGTACATTGATAATAGACGTTTGCACATGTATGGCTGCAGAACCATACAGGAAAGGTTAGATAGTTTAAGAGCAGCATCTCAGAACACAACAGATTATAATCAAGTGGTACCAAATCGCAGTGTTTCACAGGTACGACGCAGAAGCACCTCTCATGATAGGGTCCCACAGTCCATTCAGATACGGCAAAGGAGTGTGTCCCAGGAAAGACTTGAAGATCCTATATTGTTGAAGGAGTGGCCAAGGAGTGCCTCTCAAGATGCTCTAACCTCACCATCTATCAGCCCCAGGAATCACAGGACACAGTCTTGGGACTATTTAGGAAAGCAGGGTGAAACATTAGAAAATTTTCACACTGAGAATCTTGTTGCAGATTCAAACAGAGACAGAAAAAAGACTAACAAGTGGACTGGCTTTACTGAGCAAGATGATCGGCGAGGTATTTATGAGAGACCCCGGCAGCATGCATTTCACTTGTCTCTTCGAGGCTCAAATTTTTCTGTGGCTCCGGGTGCTTATGGCTCAGATGGTAGACGAATAAACAGCAGAGCCTCAGGGTCAACCCCACAGTTCCAGAAGGCTCCACCTGATGCAAAATCACTGCAGCCTGCCAGAGATTTGCCAACCTCTGGTGGAACTTCAAAGCCTACAACCGTTTTTCAGGAAAGATCATCTCACTCAATAGCTAGAAGCACAAGAAGCAACTCATTGAAGACTTCTGTACCCTATGCAGCAAAACCGTCGCTTTCCCTTAATCAGAGCCTGGATAGTGTTACTACCGCAGACCAAAGAGAACTAAATCATATGTACAACAGTGGTTTGTTGAATCAACAATCAAGGATACAAGCAAAAAGTGTGCCAGGCCACAAAACAGAAATAGACACAAGTACTCTATCCCCTACTACCTGTTTAGCTTCTGCCAAATTTGTCCCACAGATGAGTGAGCATTTAACTACCTCTGTTAACTTGGATGTCTCTATTAGACAGAAGGTTCAAGAGTTTGAAAAGGAAAATATAAAAGAATCTGAGAGCCAGCCAAGGGATGTTGTAGATGAGGATACAGAAGCAGTTGTCTTGCGAGAAAAGTCTCCTTCTGGCCATCAGACACCACAGCCTTTGCGGCATCAGTCCTACATCTTAGCAGTAAATGATCAAGAGCCAGCCCCGGAGACTACTTGTTGGTTGCCCAATGATGCACGTCGAGAGGTCCATATAAAAATAATAGAAGAAAGGAAAGCTTCCAGCGCCAGCACACCTGGTGATTCCTTGGCATGCATTCCATTCATAGGTGAGCTAAACCATTGGTTTTCATCTCTCTGCTTCTGATACATGGCTTTGGATCTGCCACTTGGTTTTATTATTTTATTTTTTTTAATTATTATGCATCATTCTAGTTAATTTATTTGAGTTTCATAATTTTTGTGGGTATAATCTAGAAAATACAATGTTCAGCTCCAGTATTTCTAGGCCTGTTTCACAGCTGCATGTGTGGGAGCTGTTTTCCTGTAATGTTTTCCAGTGTGACTATAGTGTATGTATGATTATTGCAACTACTTGACTGGGGAAAGATTTTCTCCTGATTGGTACTGCCCCTCCTAGGTATGTGAGCAACCTGTGCCATTAGACTTTTTCCTGGTTCCGATATCCACAGACACATCACAGTTGTGTGCAGAAATGCCATGGGGAAACTGCTCCCATGCAACAGTGTAAGTGATGGGGCCTTAATCCCACTGATGTTAACAGAACATAAACATGCTTAATTTTCTGTGTTGCATCTAATATGTATTTACCTATAACAACAGTAGTAGGCAGTTTTGTGACATGATAAATGCTTAAGAAGTTAATATTTAATTTTAAAAGTTTTGCTATACACCCTCACTGCTACAAGTGATTTTAAAGGTTTATTCTGCAATAATTTGAATGAATCTGTATTGCCATGTGTGGCTCTTCCTTATTTAGCTCAGTCATTGCTGTCAATCTTTTGCAAAGCTTTGTAAAACAGAAACAATTGAATTTGTGTATGTGCACATATCTTTAAAACCCTAGAGTAAAATATAAGGTAATTTGTAAGGATAAAAAGCAGAAATGGGAAAACCAGACAGAATATTAAGAACATAGAGGTCAAGAAGATATTGAAGAATTGTGGTCTGGGAGTAGTGTGTTTGTCGGTTTGCAGCCTTGGAAGCAAGGAAAAGAAGATTGTGCTTGTTATGTAATAAAAGAGGCCCCCATTGAGGAACTGGCAAGTGAAGGTCATAGCAATATGCTGAATAAATTTGAAAGTGGGATTGGTAGGGGTGGGGGTGAAGTACAAGTTGTTGTTGTTGTTGTTGTTGTTGTTGTTGTTATGCACTTGATGTACTGTTAACATTAATCAGGCTTTCAGATGCTTACATGTGTGGTTTTTGAGGCTGTGGTTGTGACACTTATACTTTAACTCAAGTTGTAAGTTGGTTTCCTAAGAATATCTCAATGCACAGGTGTGCTGCAGCATAGGTGCACAGAGAGCTGACAGTAGCTGCTGATACATGTGAAGGTCAGTTAAGTCATGACATTGCTGGAGAGATTAAGAAGAGCAAAGTAGATGGCAATAATTTTTATTAGGGCTGCAGTATTTAATTGATTGGTTAACCTTTCAGTCGTTTAAATAGCTGCCCTAATTAACATTCTTATTCTATTTAATGCAGATCTTTGTAAAACAGCAGGTGCTAATTAGTCTTAAGAGGCATCCCTCCTTCTTTCACATACAAAGCAGGGAATGCCTCTTCTAAGATAATGTCTTATATGATATCCATGCATTGTCTAATAATGCAGTAAGTATACTTATGGCTTCAGAATTATTGGTTTTCCTCACATACATATTTATGAAGATTTTTGGGGGGTGATAACAAACTAAGACCTAAGTCAGTTGATCTCAGTAGATCTGCCTATGACTTAACACTGGTTATCACCCATTTTATAAATTAATAGTAAAATATTTTTAACTTTACTTTAATCACAGTGCAATACCAGGGCAAGGTATAATACAGTGGTACCTCAGGTTACATACACTTCAGGTTACATACGCTTCAGGTTACAGACTCTGCTAACCCAAAAATAGTGGTTCAGGTTAAGAACTTTGCTTCAGGATGAGAACAGAAATCATGCTCTGGCGGCGCGGCGGCAGCAGGAGGCCCCATTAGCTAAAGTGGTGCTTCAGGTTAAGAACAGTTTCAGGTTAAGTACAGACCTCCGGAACAAATTAAGTACTTAACCCGAGGTACCACTGTAGTATAAATTAAAACCAGTCGTAAAGTGAAGCAGGTAAAAGGAGAAGATGAAACTACAGCAGAAGCAACCATAACAATAAAAACCAAAATCTGACCAACTACCCCACCCACAAAGGCCTGGTTAAAAATAGATGGGTTTTCAATTTAATTAATTAAATCAATGAATTAATTCACTTAAACTCACATTGCTAATTGACTAACAGTTCTTTAATTGGTTGACAGACATAATTCATATGCTGTCCTTTCACTGAAGTTCATGGGAGCAATTTTGTCTCAAATACTCAAGTTTCATTGTCAGGCTTTAGTTGCCGCACAGCACCCATGTCCAGCAAGCAGCAGTGAGGGAAATTGTGCAATTTCCCAAATAGACTTAGAAAGCCTATATAATGTTTTTGGACCTACTTGTGGTATATTAATGCCCCGTGAATCTTCTAGATATTTTTGGACTCCAAATTGCATCGGCCTAACCAGCATGGCCCAGTGGTCAGGGACGATGGGAGTTGTGGTCCAGCAATATATGAGGGTGACATGTTAGCCATCCCTGCTTAAGACTGTAGGAGAGGTTATACTGAAAACAGTAGATGGCTGGAATAGCAGTGTGCAGGCATTCAGCTGCTAGATAGCTAATTCCACCCAGTACAGGTTTTCCCCTCAGAGGCAGTAGCCTCTATTCCCCCCCACCATGTGCATCTTATGTCAGCATTATTAATTTCTGCAAAATCGTAGATATGCGAAGAATTAAATATACAGTACAGTAAAGACACAGCACCACATGTCAGTGCTGACCTGACTGCTACTACCAACCCAAACCCCTTTTAGAACTTGCTGTGATGTATTTTATTTCTAAGAGGCCTTAATGAATTATTTAAAAAAAAACTATTTAAAGAATTTTAATAGTTTTCTATAAGTGCTAGTTTAACTTGGCCTGTTTAGTTTCGTTTGGATCCAGGGAGCTACTTAGATGTGCTAAGCCCTTAGACATCCTCAATGGAATCTTTAAAAAAGTTTTCCTTTGGAAAGTAGTTCCCATGCCATAAACTGCTTTTGAGGTTTAGTAGTGATTTGCTTTGTGGCACTGGGGGTAGAGGTGGGCAGGCATATAAATTTAAGAAAGAGAAGCCCAAAGACTCAGGAGTGCATGGAATAAGGAATATGGTTCATTGAATCACAGTCACTTAGTATATAATTGAGACTATCACCTAATTAGGGACGTGGGTGGCACTGTGGATTAAACCACAGAGCCTAGGACTTGCCAATCAGAAGGTCGGTGGTTCGAATCCCCGCGACGGGGTGAGCTCCCGTTGCTCGGTCCCTGCTCCTGCCGACCTAGCAATTTGAAAGCATGTCCAAGTGCAAGTAGATAAATAGGTACCACTATGACGGGAAGGTAAACGGCGTTTCCGTGTGCTGCTCTGGTTCGCCAGAAGCGGCTTAGTCATGCTGGCCACATGACCCGGAAGCTGTCTGCGGACAAACACCGGCTCCCTCGGCCAATAAAGCGAGATGAGTCCCGCAACCCCAGAGTTGGCCACGACTGGACCTAATGGTCAGGGGTCCCTTTACCTTTGTTGTTGTTTAGTCATTTAGTCGTGTCTGACTCTTTGTGACCCCATGGACCAGAGCATGCCAGACACTACTATCTTCCACTGCCTCCCGCAGTTTGGTCAAACCTTTACCTTTACTATCACCTAATTAAATAAATCATAGTTGTTTTAATTGATTATTATTTTTATGTTTATTAAATTTACATACCACCTTTAATCCAAATATGACAGGATGATATACACAAGAATACATAGCATAATAACAAGCAAAACAATAATGCCCCATCTACATATGTATGTACATGAGAAAAAGCAATAGTTCTAAAGAGAAAAAAGTTTATTTTCTTTGTTGTCAGGTGATGCATGAATGGTCACTTCCCATTCTCTCAGATAGAGGAGAAAGTGTAGAAGATGGTGCTTGCCATCTGCAGTTTTCATAAGATAAGCACCATTAAAGAATCTCATTTAAAACATCTGCTGACCCAAATATTTTAATTGATTCATTTGGCCAATGGATTGACTAAATGTTGCAGCCAAACTAATAATAATATGAATAGCAGCTTCTGCATGTACTAAACAATTTGTAAAAATGAACTCAGTAGTGGTTACAGTGCAACAAACAAATTTTGATTGATCAAAAAGTTACAGAATTAGTCCTGATAAATTTCTCAGCACATTTAATTAAAAAAGGTAAAAATCTTTCAGAATTACAGATTCTGTACTGAAAGTGAGAGAAGGTCTCTTGCCTAAGCCTACCCCACATTCATGGCAGATGTGATAATTTGATTCAGGCATTCTGTCATTGCATCTCAGCCCAGCTTTTTAACCACTGTGCTGCTGTTAATGTGTGTGTGTGTCTCACTAGGGATTTCTGAAAAGATGTCAAGAACATATTTAAATGGCTAGTAAGCCAAAAGACAAACCATAGTTTTACCACCGAGTTGTGGCCTCTACGGGGGAAAATGCAATCCCTGTAGCTGAGAGGTAAAATAGGAAATAAGGATTGAAAGATTTAATGTTCTCTTCAAGAGGACCGCTAGTCTAACTAGTACAGTGGTACCTCGGGTTAAGTACTTGATTCGTTCCGGAGGTCCGTTCTTAACCTGAAACTGTTCTTAACCTGAAGCACCACTTTAGCTAATGGGGCCTCCCGCTGCTGCCGTGCTGCCGTAGCATGATTTCTGTTCTCATCCTGAAGCAAAGTTCTTAACCCAAGGTAGTATTTCTGGGTTAGCGGAGCCTGTAACCTGAAGCGTATGTAACCCAAGGTACCACTGTATGCGCTTTGGAAAGGTGGCAGTAGCTTGGCATTGTGGTTTCATCGTACAAATGTGGAGCTCTTTTACTTCCAATTACAGTGGTGCCTCGCAAGACGAAATTAATTCGTTCCGTGAGTTTTTTCGTCTAGCGAATTTTTCGTCTTGCGAAGCACGGTGTCGGGAAAGTTTTGGAAAAGCTTCAAAAATCACCAAAGTCTTTAAAAACCTCAAAAAAGGCTCCTCGAAGTCAAGTCGCAACTGTATTAACGGTGTTAAGAAAAAGGAAACAAACTGTAGTAATATCACTGCAGATCCAAATTGGGGAAACAACTTGACTCCTTTATGAGGCAAACCGCAAACTTCATTTAGAGTTTGGGTTTGGCTCGTAATGGATTAAACAAATGTTAAAGAGTTCTTCTGGCAGCACCACTCTCTTTTCTTTCTCTAAAGATCTAGTGGCTGGTTGTAGGCACTCCATCAGATCCTCCCATCATCCTTGGTGCAAGGATTCATGGGGAGAAGTAGTTCCCATGGATTCATAAAATATTCCAAGAACAGCTGCAGGAAAAATTCCATCTTAGGGAAGCAAGGTTTTAAAATTTGGGTGGTTGAAGTTTTTAGCCCAGAAGAAACCCCAAAGTGGCTTTGGGGTGAGAGATCAGTAGAGGTTGCTCATTCCCCTCCCTTTAAGTCCAAATCCAATTGGAACTCTAGAGTGCCTTAGAATCAGGTGGTAAACACAGCTTGCCCCTGCCATCTACGTAGTCCAAGACATGTCTCCACGATGTCATCAGGGCTGAAGGGTCTGAAGATGCAAACTTGCCATGCACCCATTGCAAGTGAAGAAGTACTGAGAAGTATTGACGCCACGTGCTAATAGACACAGTTTATGAAACAATACATTTCAATAAAACCATTCCAATAACCCATAAACAAACCTAGTAAAAAAGTAACAAAAGCTTCAGCCGCAAGAACATTTCATCCAATAGGCCATCAACCAGCTTGCCATAATCTGTCAAATGCCTGGTATGTTGATTTTTAATGGAATTGGCTTGTGCCCAAGATTCTTCTCTCCTCCCTTTTAATATGATGAAAATAGTACAGTGGTACCTCGCAAGATGAATGCCTCGCAAGACGAAAAACTCGCTAGACGAAAGGGTTTTGTGGTTTTTGAGCTGCTTCGCAAGACGGATTTCCCTATGGGCTTGCTTCGCAAGACGAAAACGTCTTGCAAGTTTGTTTCCTTTTTCTTAACACCGTTAATACAGTTGCAACTTGACTTCGAGGAGCAACTCATAGCATGCGGTGTGGTAGCCTTTTTGAGGTTTTTAAAGACTTTGGTGATTTTTGAAGCTTTTCCAAAACTTTCCCGACACCATGCTTCGCAAGACGAAAAATTCACTAGACGAAAAAACTCACGGAACAAATTAATTTCGTCTTGCGAGGCACCACTGTACTTGAATGAGTTTTAGTTGGCTACCATTTTTAGTCTTTTCAGCTGCTTATAACCCCTAAAAGCTCATGCTAATTTTAAAGCAATTATTTCTAATATCAGTAAAAACTTTTTGATACAGACTTTGCTTCTTGCGTTTTCAGCAAGAATATTTTCAAATACAATATGATCCTGCTATATTAAAAAGGGTTCAATAATAATAAAACAAATGTTCAAAGTTTGAGTGTAATCTAATCCCCATGAATCATTCACATTTTTGTGATGTTTAATACTGAATATAAGGTTGCATTTCTGAACAGACTTACTTTGGAGTGATTCCCATTCAGTTCAGTTAAACTGACTCCAAGTAAACAGGTATTGATTGGGCCTGCTGTTGTTATTGTTGGCTGTTAGCTTCCATCTGTCTCGGGTGACAACGGAGTGTCCCTCTGGTGTGAGATAAAAAATATCTCATATTGCTGAACCAGGTTTCATTCATTTATCTATATTAAATTCCTCCTGAATGAACTGTAAGATGCCAGTGGTATTATGAGACTTTGCGCTTGATTGTAACACTGAATCACAGTCATCCATGCATTGGTAACCTCAAGGTTGGATTAATGCAGTGTGCTCTTTGTGGGGCTACCCTTGAGGCTGCATCTAATACTGAGTATGATGGACAGGTTGCCTATGGTAGCAGACAGTCATCAGCCTATAACACATGATTTGCCGGCTTTGCATTGCCTGCCTGCTATTGGGCCAAGTTCCAGGTTTTGGTACTAACATATAAGACCCTATACAACTTGAGACCAAGTTACTTAAGAGACTGCCATACCACTTACATTAGGTTACTGTATTCTGCAGCAGAGTATCACTGTGAAGTACCCAAAATACCAGAAGTCACTGCACAAGCAACTTGGAGCAGGACTTTCAGTATGGCTGCCCCCGTTTTGTAGAACACTTATCCCTCTGATATACATCAGGCGCCCATTATTTGTACTTTGCAGAAACAGTTGAAGACCTTTCTGTTTTGTTAAGTTTTTCCAGCATGTTTACTTGTGTTGTTTTTAAGCCTTTTTTTGCATGCTTGTAAATTGTCTTGAGGCTCACATGAAAGGAGATACAACAATAATGATAACAGGAACAACCACCTTATGGCCATTTCTTACATTACCTCTGACTGATGCTTGCATCTTGGGAGGTTTTTAAGCCGAGGATGGTCATCTGTCATGTATGATTTAGTTGAGATTCCTGCATTGCTGGGGGTTGGACTAGATGACCCTTGGGATCCCTTCAAACTCTACGATTCCATGATTCTGTATTCAGAGGTTGTAGCAATGTCTTCATGTTCAAAATTATATAGTCTAGGCTCATAGGGCTCAAAAATTCTGACACCCCCTCCCCTTTCAAATAGCAGGATTCTGTGCCATATTGCGAACTACTTTGAAAACTCCTTAAAGTGACATGAATGGTTTGTCAATACTGTATGAATGGCTGCTATTCATGAACCTGCAGATCAAAGGCCCTTGGGTGTTCAGAACTAGTTGCACAGTTCTTTGGATCCTGGCCATAATGTTGAACTCTAAAACACATATCTGGCAGGAAGTTCACATTGGCATTTGGTGCTCTGCAGAGTCGAGGCTTAGCTATGAATGGATGTTAAACTGAAGACAGTAGTATGAAAGATTATTACTCCACAATATATGAAAGTTTGTTTTTGATGTTTGTGCCTTTCCTTTGTTGATATCGCTGCAGACTATCTGAAATAGCTGTTTGCCTCTGTGTATGGTGTAGCTTACTGGAATATTACTCAAGTACCAAAGCGAAATTGATTCTGGCATCCTATTTTACTGCATTAAGATACATCAAGCAAAATTTAGTGTGATTCAATTAGAAGACTATGCCTAGGCAAATTTCTCATTTTTACAATTAGGAAGTTTTGAGGATTCCATGAAAATAACAGAAGCATACTTATCTTTCTAAACTGTATTCTGATTTCAATTCCTCTATTGTGACTTCACATCCTTCACACTATCTTACAGACTGGCCACAGTGAAGCTCTTTGCAGGAGTCGTGCTATGTACATCCTGAACAAATGGGCAGTGTTTTCTGTCAAGATTGTGCCTATCAGCTGACTGCACCATATGCTGTTCTGCCTGACAGTGCAAATGGATGATTTTGTGAACACTGTTAATCTTTTCCTTCCTATTAAAAAGTAGAGGGGAGAGGTTGTATGTGTGTGATTTTACAATTGTCTGACTAGTAACAGCATGTGAAAAAATGCATTGAAGTTGTTTATAGGAAGTTGGCTCAGTGTAAAATGAATGCTTGATATTTTATAGCATGACATTTATTCAAGCTTGACATAACCGCTCCAAATTCTTCAGGGATTCACAAGCTCTTTTTTGTAGGATAAATGTCATGTACAGTACTCTGGGAAATCATGTTGTTTCGTAAAACACACATTACCTTAATTCTTGGGTACGAGAGGAAATGGTTTTTACTCTGGTTGGAGTCTGAGGCACCTAAACAACTGCAAATACAGCTCTTCCAAAAGCTTTTTTTAAAAAGAGCAGCTAATGAGGAGAATGTGTTTACTTGGATAAGAATAAAATTATTATTATTATCAGATGTCAAGGAAATAAACAACTATTTTACTTTTAGAAGACATGTGAAGGCAGCCCTGTATAGGGAAGTTTATAATTTATGTTTACTTGTGTTTTTAATACTTTGTTGGGAGCTGCCCAGAGTGGCTGGGACAACGAGATAGGCAGCTTCTTCTTCTTCTTCTTCTTCTTCTTCTTCTTCTTCTTCGTCTTCGTCTTCGTCTTCTTCAGTAGGAGTAGTAGGAGTAGTACGGATGTATGCTACAATGCATCTTGTTTTCAAGACCTGCTTTTAAGAATTATTCGGAAATAAAATCATTGTTAATAAGTGACAGTTGTATGAATGCAAGCTAATTATTCAGCTTCTTTTAAAGTGTCTAGTTTTCTAATCATTAGGGAGAATATTCATATTTAGCTGTGAAGTGTTTATGTGTGTTTAGTCTGGATTGTCACGCCTTGCTCCCATCTATAAGCTCTTGCTGCAATGTCTCAGTGTTTTAAAGGGGGAGATGTCAGAGAATTATCTAAGTCCTTCTATTCTTGAAAATGTTGTTGTCATTATTATTTTGAAGAAGTCTGTGTGCTTGTATGTGCATGTACTACTAAACTTGGATGCTACAGGCACTGCCTCCTTAAAGCAGAGCCATCAATTACGCTTTGAAAACACAATGCAGTACGTGCTGATGTGTTCATTCAAAGAAAAGAATAAACCTCTGTTTGTGAAGGCTTGCATATTTCAATGGGCCTTTCAGAAGCACAGCGTATTAAAATGCATAGCACCTAGAATCAATACATATTAATGATCAGAGTGCAACATGCTCTGGATTGCTGTACAGTTTTGTCCTGTACATTGAAAGTTTAGGAAAACTGCTTATCCTGTTATTTCTAGAATTTCATAGATCAGGCTTAATATTATCTTCTAGAATACGTGCCTGGTCTGCATCTTTGCAAATCTGGGAATCTCAGGATTTTTAGGCTTTCTTGACTGTTGCAGGATGACTCTTGTGGCACTAGAAACTACGAGGTGCTGGATATGTACAGATTGTGATAACTTATATCAGCAATTACTGGAAGTGATAATTGGTATGTAGCAGTAGCAACTTTTGACATACTAGAACTTGCACTGTGAATCTGAACTGATTATATTGTAACAGGATCATTGGGTGTGTTAGTGCATATGTGCTAGTGGCATAGGCTTTCTGTGAAAATAACAAAAATTTCCCTTCTTTGCCTAGAGATTAATTATAATGTGTGTTTTGATTATTTATGTGTAACTTTCAAGTAGCTTGTTTTGCTTATTTCCAGTTTATTTTAATTGAAGTCTCACTTAAATGACAGCAGTCGGACACTTGATATATATTTTTTTTAAAAAAGATTTGTTTTATTGACAAATGTATATGTAGTTAGATTTATATACAATCTTGTGAAAAATGTATTTCATGAAGAAACTGAACACTGCAATAGTACATTTTTTGTTCAGTTTAACATTTCTTCTTTTCCCCAGCTGTTGTAAAAGTAACAATCTTATCTTTGCTTTTCATTCAATTATCTCATTAATAATGTGAATTAGATTGTATGTATTATTTAATTAATTTGATTTTTCCCCCCTCTTCAAAAGTGCAGCAAACTATTTTTAATCATTTTTCTCCTATCTCTTCTGGAATGGCATTGGAATGTCTGTGCCACAGAGGTGTTGTGTTGGTGTGTCTAGTAAGGGCACAGGGGCACCATACCACACCTAATTATCCCAGGTTGGGCCAATTAATTGACACTTTTTAAGATTTAGTAATTCGCTGTGTATTGCCTTGTAGATGAGCCAGCTAGTCCCAGTACTGACCATGATATCGCCCACATTCCGGCTTCTGCTGTTATTTCAGCATCTGCCTCACGCGCTCCCACCATTGCTACAGTTCCTCCTAGCCCTACCTCTCTTGTCCCTTTTCGGCGCCAACTATCCCATGACCATGGTAAGTCACAGCTGTCAAGGCTTCTTTAGCTAATCCATTGATGAAATGTGGTGGTCGTGTTTATTTGTTTTTTAAATAAATGGATATGCACTTGTTTTGACTGCAGAATCTATCAGGACTAGTGTTCTGGATGGTCAGTTCCCTGCAAAAAGTGAAAGGTCCAAATCTTATGATGAAGGGCTGGATGACTATCGAGAAGGAAAAATGTAAGTCCTGAATGAAAATATCTAAGTGCATCTGTGAATATATGCTATATCCAAGTGTGCATTCAGATATGTTGACACTAATATCTACTCTCCGTCTATAGGTCCATAAAGCATGTATCTAGCTTAAAGGGAATTAAGGTCAGTAACTCTTTATTCAAGATAATTGTTATCAGCTGTGAACATTGTTATCAGCTGTGAAAATAAGAGTACCCAGTGATGGTGGTGCTGCATGTTTAAACATTATGGTGAACAAAAGTATGTGAGGATATAGGCTTTATTAATGGAATTGCTTTACTACATTGAATTTTTGGATACTAATACCTTGCAGAGACCTTCTGTTGGGGGCAGAGCCAGTGCATTGCATGCATAAAGTATCTAGGTTTCATCACCGTTATTGCAAGTTATAAGGATCAGGTGGTAGTTGATGGAAAACTCTTTTGTCTTCCTATAACTCTGGAGTGCTGTAGACAGATGTACCAGATGAATAAATATTCTGACCTAAGTATAAAGCAATTTAATATGTTCCTATATAGCTGGATGATAAGTGGTTCACAGTATCCAAATCATGTGTGCAGCCAGCTTAAGAACTGCAGCCACCTATATGTATGATACAAGTGAGTAGGATTGGTCTAGGCTAGGGCATAGGTAGGCAAACTAATGTCTGCGGGCTGGATCAGGCCCAATTGCCTTCTGGATCTGGCCCGCAGTCCGGGAATCGTCACGTGGATCACCAGCGCACACGTTCTTTCCCTCTCCCTCACACAGCGGCGCCGGTGGTACCGGCGCCTCCTCCCTCCCTCCTCCTGGCTTCTCCCCGCCCTGCCTAGGGGAGGAAGGGGGCTGGGCTTTGTTGGTGCCAGCAGCAGCAGTGCTTGAGTGGCTGCCATTTTAAGCAGCCCCTCTCTGGAGCCCTTTCGCGCACTGCTCAGCATCCCGCCACCACCGCCAGCCCCTGCCGCTCACAAGACGCAGGTAAGCAGCCACCGGAGCTCGTGGTACTCTTGCATCATTCCCCTCCGCAAAAAGTATAGTCCAGCCCCCCACAAGGTCTGAGGGACAGTGGACCGGCCCTCTACTGAAAAAGTTTGCTGAGCCCTGGTCTAGGGACACAGTGAGGCTCTCCAGTGACTGGTTATGCTTTGTCCCCATCTGTCCCTCTTGAAGACAGGCAAAATGGGGGCATGCAGAGACTAGCAGCAACAAGCTGCTGAATAATTGTACTGTGCAGCTGATGTTAGCTACCTGTCCCTGCTTTCTCCTTGCATCCACCTTCCTGCCCAAAAAAGAAAGAAGAGATATTGTTTCAAGTGAGTAAAGAGGTGGTTGATCATACCATGTTTCTTTAATTACAAAGTTGATTCAGTATGGTGTTTTCTTTAGGCCCCAGATAGCCAAACATCTTCAGAAAACTCAGGGTCAAGAAAAGCTTCTTCTTCAGAGGTCATCGGTGATGTCTCCAAGGAAGGATGCCTTCATTTTCGACAGCTAGGCACAGAGAAGGGAAAGGTACTGCTTTCCCCTAATATACAGCTAATAGCAAATACAAATTGTGTAGCTAATTATTTAGATGCCTTCTTGTCCGTATGTCTTTTTTTACTAGAAACTACTCGTGTTTGCAGGTTTTTCATTGCAAGCTGAGAGGGCTAGATACTTGTTTGCTTTTCTTTCAACAGCTCTTGAAACATTCCCAGCATCTATCAGGATGTATTTGAGACTGTATTTCCAAATATGATTGAAGCATGCAGACTTGATACACTTGCTGCAGTGTTCTGTTTCCCTGGCAATTAGAGTGAACCTAGGGAACATTAATGAAATTAGGGGAATCCTTTTGCATGTCAGGTTCTCTGTGCTCCATAGTAAGAACAAATTGCTGATTCTCCAGGCTGCCAGCAGTACTGAATTAGCCAGAAAGTGTTTAAGCCCGAAAATGAAATGTATGGAAGTGGTGTCAGTAAAAGTACTTCTTGTATTTTTTGCACTCTGCAAAGAAACTGTCATGTTTGGCTAGGGAAGCATTTTAGCAGCAGCTAGTCAGTGAATCTGTCAGAAAATAGTGTGGTTGCATAAAAGTCTACTTACTTATTTTTGCACGTTACAGTATTCTGTACAATGGGGGTACCCAAACTTTGGTCTGTCACCACCAGTGGTCTGTGAGTTTCATTCAGGTGGTCCACCACATGTCAACATTAAATAATCATATTGATTTTTATTCACATTTTAATGGTTTTTAAATTCTTATAGTATATTTTATTGTATTACCTTAAAGTTCTATGACATTTGAATTGCAATCCAATAAACTACAGTATAAGAAATAAAAGAACCATTAAAAATATGATTAAAATCCTACAGCATCTAGCGCAGCACACTACAATTTCTAAAGGGGCAGAAAAATCATAAAGTGGTTCACCAAGACCCTCAGCAATTTTCAAGTGGTCGGGGGGTAGGAAGTTTGAAAATCACTGCTGTATAACATCACAGTCATTTGTTTCAGAATAGCTTTTCAAAAGTTAATGCCTAGGAGGCTAGTCAGAGGTTGCTTCTCCCTCTCTTTTCTCTCCTGCTGTTGAATTTGGACCCAAAGTAATTCAGACTAAGGACTCGTTGTTGTTGTTTCTGTAAAGCATATTGTCTGTCCGTTTTACTTTATTCAATAATAATGCTGGTTCATATTTTCCAGAGAGTTAGTGGGAGCATCCGGCCGTGGAAGCAGATGCATGTAGTCCTGAAAGGTTGCTCTTTATACTTGTACAAGGATAAAAAAGATCAAACTCTGTCCTCTGAGGAGGTGCAGCCCATCAGCATCAATGCTTGTTTGATAGACATTTCGTACAGCGATACAAAAAGGAAGCATGTATTTCGACTCACCACGTCAGATTGCGAATACCTGTTTCAGGCTGAAGACAGAGATGACATGTTAGCATGGATTAAGGCTATACAAGAAAATGGCAACTTAAATGATGAGGTGGTGTGCTTGTTAAGTCTTTATTTCTCCCCTCTGTTGTCTGTTATATACTTTGTCAAAGGGTACAGAACTAGTCCCAATGAATATGGTGACATTCTACTGAACTGAAAGAAGCTGGTGTTTACTGAAGTATAATTAAAGTTTGACAGCATGCATAGGTTTCTTCATCTTAATGCTATGCACTTTCTCTTTCTATGATGGGCAGTAGCCCAGCTGTTTTGCATGTAGCTGAATTGAATATATTATTATTTATTACTTTTTAGATTTATATACCGCCTTTCATCTGAAGATCCCAGGGTGGTTCACAATTACAACTGCATTATGAAAAGCAGCTGAACTAGTTTTATTAGTGGTTAGTAGGTAGACTAACAATGATTATTATTTTAATAATCATTGTTAGTCTGCTATTATTTTAACCCCCTATGGAGAACAGTCCTATTATTTAAATAATTATGTGTTAACACACTGTAAACTCAGTACAGTGGTGCCTCGCAAGACGAAATTAATTCGTTCCGCAAGTTTTTTCTTCTTGAGAGTTTTTCGTCTTGCGAAGCACGGTTTCCCATAGGAATGCATTGAAAATCAATTAATGTGTTCCTATGGAAACCGCTTGCCAGGCTGGCGGTGCGGAGAAGGGCTTTTCTCCCCACTGCAAGCCTTCAGGACAGGTATGGGAACAGAGGGGAAGGGGCGCAGCGCTTCTCCTCTGTTCCCGGGGCTTGCGGTGGGAGGAGGGTTTTTCCTCCCCACCGCCAACATTCAGAACAGCATTCTGAATGTTGGCGGTGGGAAGGAAAACCCTCCTCCCACCGCAAGTCTTCAGGACAGCCATCCGAAGGCTGGCGCAGGGAGAAGGGCTTTCTGCCCCACCGCCAGCCTTCGGAGGAGCCTTCCAAAGGCTGGCGCGGGAAGAAGGGCTTTCCGCCCCACCGCCAGCCTTCGGAGGAGGTCTGAGGACAGTGGGAAAGATGCACTGCGCTTCCCCGCTGTCCCGGAGATTTCCCTATGGGCTTTCGTCTTGCGAAGGAAGCCCATAGGGAAATTCGTTTTGCGAAGCGCCTCCAAAACGGAAAACCCTTTCGTCTAGCGGGTTTTCCGTCTTGCGAGGCGTTCGTCTTGCGGGGCACCACTGTATAAAAATACCAAGGGGAAAAAATTGAATCAGTCAGTAAGAGAAATAGGGGTACAGGGATGGAGATCTGTGTCCATTTGGATGTTTGTTGGGCTACATCATTGGCATTGCTGTCTGTTGACAATGCTGTCTGGGGCTGATGGAGTCCATTGATATATGGAGCTCCACATGTTCCTTGTCCTTAACTTACAGATAAGTGCCAGAGTCAGAGTCTTAATTAGAATATTTTGAAAGAGAAAGTAGAGAAAACTATTGAACTTTCTTTTTTAACTACTACTGAAAATTTGCACGTTATTCAAGTAAGATAACTGTCTTAAGGGAGAAGTTCTGTGCACATTTACCAGGAAGTAAACACAATGAGACTGACTTTTGAGTAAAATTGCATAGAGTTGTGCTGTGTGGTTCCTAACTCGGCCAAGAAGCTCTGGGTAACTTTGGGCCAGTAAACACCTCTCAGCCTACCTTGCCTCACAAAGTTGTTGTAAGGATAATATGGCGAGTGTATGATGTATTCCTCCACCTTGAAATCCTTTGAGGAAAGGTGGGATATAAATAAATAAGCTCTAGTAAACTGTTTTGTTTGAGCTCTTTAACAACAACATCATTTGCCAAGGGAAGTGGTTAAAATTATTTAACTTCTTTAGACTGGTTAAAAAGTAGGCTCAGTTACTTTTACTGAAGCTTAGCTAACTTTAATTAACACTGCTTTTTCGGTTGTACCTAAACTGCTTTCACAGTGCAAGTCTATGAATATCTACTCAGAAGTAAGTCCCACTGAATTCAGTGATACTTACTCCAAGATATGTATGTATAGATTGCAGTTTTTTATGAATTTTTGCTAATTAGTGCTTTTCCTTCCTGTTCTCATTAATCATTTTTGGTGTATGTAACTTCTAATGGTGAATGATTAAATCATAGATGGTCTGAATTTCCATTTAATGATGTAATGTTCCATATGAAGTACCCTGTTGCTATGAAACCCAAATTTAATTGGCTATCATCCACACCTTCTGCACATCTGAAAATCCCATCCAATACTGAGGTTTAAATATTTTAAAATTGTAGCAGAGATCAGGGTGCAGAGTCCTAACATAACTCCTTTCGGACTAGCAATCTTAGTACATTTACCTGGAAGTAATTCCCATTAAACTTAACCAGGCTTTACTTCTGAGTAGACTTGTATAGGATTACACTGTTGTGCATCCATTACTCATGGACATTGAGGCTACTTCTGACACTATCAGTTGTTAATAGCAGCCAGGAAGAGTGTCTTGTAAAAGTGGACTGCATTGAATGTGAATCTGCAGATAACGTGTTTGATGTGGAATAGATTTATAAGAATAGTGCGCTTAAGATACACACACACACACACAGACACAGGCAGATGTGAATATGAATAGTTGGTGATCTTTTACACAGGTATTAGTCATAGTTTCGAGCTACTCTGTTTCTTGGAATACTATGATTGTTCCCGGAGAGGATTTGTCATAAGAACATGATGAGAAGGTGTTGCTGTTTTCCACTGCTGTTGCAATGCCTGTGTAGATTGGTAGGCAGATAAGTGTGCAGTTAGTTGTGATTTTTAAGAACCATTAGTCACATAAAGTTAATTGAAGATAAATGCAATTCAGGGTAAGGGTATACTGTTTACAGATTTTTGTCCTCAGTGCTTTGGCTTGTAAAATTACTTCTACTTTCTTTCAGATGTTTTCAGCTATGTCTGCAATTCAGTGTGTAATAGCAGTCCATGCTCAAGGCAGGGGTCGCCAACCCGGTGCCCTCCGTGTTGTGGACTGCAACTCCCATTCGCAACACTAGCTGAGGTGATAGGTGTTACAGTTCACAGCATCTGGTCGGCACCCTGGTTTAAGACGCACAGCATCTTATACACTGAATTCTGCCCTTCCTGTGTCTTCCCTGCCCGCTTTTCTTTTTCCTTTTTTAACGTGTTACATACATCGACTATATATGCATGACCAAATCCTGGCTTAATGAACGAAACAAGCCAGAATTCAGAAGTCAGGTTTAAACCATGGTTATCTATCATAGTTTCTTTGGAAGCCAATAACTGTAGTTTCTGGGTTTGGATGTAGCAATGGTCAGCTAAGGTTCCTGGTGTGCTTCCTTGCTTGCAGGAAGTGGGGGGGGGTACATGAAGCTTGCACATATCTGAGCTTATAGTTATACTACTTTGTCTTTCTTATGGTTTACTGTCTCCTGAATGTGGCTAGATAATCTCAGTTGTTTAAAGCATGGTCTGAACAATATTTCTCAATTCATTTTACAGAATGCAGGGGTCACAAGCAGGGACCTAATTAGGGGGAGAATTAAAGAATACAACACAATGATGAGGTAAGCAGCCATGCTGCAGTCTAATAGCTCATTTGATCTGAAATATTGGCCCTCTGCTTATGAATAATATAATTTTATTTTTTCAGTGCTTCGAGCGGCAAAACTGAGCCATCTCCCAAAACACCTCGTCAGACCCTGAGTATAAGGCAGACACTTCTTGGTTCTAAAACTGAGCAAAGAACTCAGAGTCCTCATTCTCCCAAGGAAGAATCGGAAAGGAAATGCCTTGCTAAAGGTTTGTTGTTGTTTAGTCGTTTAGTCGTGTCTGACTCTTCGTGACCCCATGGACCAGAGCACGCCAGGCACTCCTGTCTTCCACTGCCTCCCGCAGTTTGGTCAAACTCATGCTGGTAGCTTCGAGAAAACTGTCCAACCACCTCGTCCTCTGTCGTCCCCTTCTCCTTGTGCCCTCCATCTTTCCCAACATCAGGGTCTTTTCCAGGGAGTCTTCTCTTCTCATGAGGTGGCCAAAGTATTGGAGCCTCAGCTTCACAATCTGTCCTTCCAGTGAGCAGCAATTCTGAAATTGTGCTAAAGGTTAATGTGTATCAATATCATTACTAGTTTCAGCTCTTCCAGATTAACACCAGAAGAAAGAGGATGGTAACACATAGGAAATGACTTTTAGTCATTGGGCGCTTGTAGGAGTTTCATGGACTCTTAAGACACGAGTATCCAAGGCACTCCTTCCATATAGCCAATAATAAGGAAGCCCCTCCTGTGCTGCAAACTTTTCTTGCTCACCAGTAATAGGGAAACTTCAGACCTGAAGTGCTGCATCTTGGTTAGGTGAACAGCCTGATGCGCTGGATAGCACAGTACAAAAAAAAATGCATGTTTAATTTCAGGAATCTTTTAGTTTCACAAACGGTTTAGAATTGTTGGTTTCAGTCTTCTTAAAAATATACTTTATTGTGTATCCCTTCACCCTCAATAGTGTTGTTATATTTTATTTTTCTCAGTCACTTTCTTTGTTGGGGGATTTGGGTTTTGCTATAGAATAATGAAGAAGCTTTAGCACTCTTGTTGTTGAAAAAAAAATAGCTTTGTTATTCATTGCAGTCAAGTATTGTTGCAGACCTTGTTAATAGAAGACTTTGCTGCCATTATGATTTTTAAAATTAATCGCTCCCTTTCCTCATTTACATAAAATGTAATATGTCAGTGCTCAAGTGCTGTGTGTGTATGTGAGTTCTGGCAGTGAAAGTATTGAATAAATTTTACAATAATAAGATCAATTACCCTTAATTACTATTGAAGGTTTTCTGCATTCCCTCAAATCAGCAGGTAAAGTTTTAAAAATTGATGAGCATATGTAACCAGCATGGATCAAAGCTGTTTTTCTACATGTGCATTCAACTTTAGATAGTTACCATTGAAATATATTCAACAAAACTAGACCATTCCAAAGTGTAGGTGTGCTTTTTACACAAGGACCATGACATCACAGAAGATGGTCAGAAGTATTCATTTGCTTTAGTCCAAGGTCATTTTCCCCCTAATCTTTTTCACAAAGATTTTCTCAAGTAATTGTATTTGATGGTATAATGTATTTAACTGGTTGGTGAAGTAATGGAAGCTGTTTCTGAATATTTTTTAGGGAGGGCTACTTCCAAATGAATTTCTTGATGTGTTGGAAACTTGCTTCTTGTTATTAATTGGGAAGTGTTGGGAGGTGGTTTGGAAGCCAGAAGTGGGTTGTCAATAAGAAAATACAGGTAACACATAACGATAATGTTTGTGGTGGTTGCTGGATCTGTGTAGGTTTCCTGTGTATATGGTCTTGCTGCTTATTCTGATAGTTCTACCAAGAAAGAACTTATTTGGAGTCACCTTCAATTAGATCATGGATTATTATTTTTTAAAAAATCTGTTTTCTGTGTTGCTTTTGTCCCTTTACAAAAAAGGTGAGACGAGCCCACCGAAAGGTACATGGCGAAACATTCCCAGTATCATGAGAAAAACCTTTGAGAAGAAGCCATCTGCTGCTGGGACTTTTGGGGTCAGGCTAGATGACTGCCCCCCTGCTCAGAGCAACAAGGTCTGAGTTAAAAATCACGCATTTACATTTTGCTTTGAAAATGTGTCTTGTGTTCACAAAACATTATGGGGAAGAAGTAGTAAATATCTCTCTCTCTCTCTCTCTCTCTCTCTCTCTCTCTGATTTTTCAGTATATTCCACTAATAGTTGATATATGCTGCAAACTTGTTGAAGAAAGAGGCCTTGAGTATACCGGTATTTATAGGGTTCCTGGGAATAATGCTGCTATCTCAAGCATGCAAGAGGAGCTCAACAAAGGGATGACTGACATTGACGTTCAAGATGATGTGAGTGATGCCATGTGTATTTCTGCCTCTATAAAGTTTTCACTTAACTATAGGCTAACAAGAATGCTCTTGTTTCTCAATTCTTAGAAATGGAGAGACTTGAATGTCATAAGTAGTTTACTGAAATCCTTCTTCAGAAAGCTTCCAGAACCCCTCTTCACTAATGGTGAGTTTTCTCTTCCAATCAAAATGGCCTTTTAAAAATAAAAGCCGTGTTGTAAATTCCTTATGGTAGATTAAACCAAATAACTGTTGTGATAATTTCTAAAGAGTGTCTAGTTTACTCCCAGTCCTTCTGCCTGTTACACTACTGAATATATAGTCTAGATGCTTGATGAACTATTTTCTTCCTTCCATTTCTGCTTATCCCAAGGCATAAATTCAGTCATTAAACTTTGCTCTCATTCATTTCAGTGTTCCTTAACCCCAACCACCTTCATTTACCAGCTTCTAGAAGGGATTTAAGACAGGGAATGGGATCAATAACTCAGCTTTGGATGCAAAAGGTCCCAGGGTCATTCCTGACACCTGCAGCAAAAAGGAGCAGGTAGAAGGCGATGGGAAAGTCTTTCCTCTGCCTGAGAATCCTGAAGAGCTGCTGCCAGTCAGAGTAGACAGTGCTAAGTTAGATGTAACTGTGGTATAAGGTGGCTGTCTTTGGACCGACCTGCACAAATTGTGGCCCAACTCCACCAGTCATATGTTGTAGGGTGTCAGAGGTTTGGCTTTATAAGCAGGAGCTTTCGTGAGCCCCCGTGAGGTTCCATTCATGGTTGTTGAGTTGTATTTGGGTGGGCTGGTCACAAGACATGCAGGCCTACTTGTAGGCAGGTCACAAGTTGTTGCTCACAAATAACGTGCTCAGAACTTGTTGCTGTTTCTGCAGTTGTTGCTTTTTAGAAGCCCTGCTCCTGTGCCTTTTGAGAGCAGCTTGAGATAGAAATTGAGCCAAGGCTTCACCACCTGCAGTTTATGTGTGCCAGATTCCACAAAAAAGGTGGTTAAAGAAGCTGTTAAAGGTGGAGTTATATAGCTCTTGGAGGTTATGGTTTATATTAATATATAGTCTTTTGCAAAAAAAATATGTGCATGTCTGAGAAAAATCTGAATTTGAGTTGCTAGTCATTTGACCCTGGTCAATGAATCACTTAAGTAAAATCTATACTTTGATTTCAGTTTGGGAAACTGTTGTATTTTTTTTCAAAAAGAAAGAGGGGAGATTGAAATCAACAAATGCTGGAATAGGTTTGGACTTGGTTGTTTAAGAACAACCCCCACCCCAGACAAATCTTTCCTTATTTGAAAGTGAATAGTTACAATAAAATTAACCAGTAGCATCTAGATGATCTGAAATTTATCCTAACATTGTCAGATGTAGTTTTATTCAGGCAGACTCTGTACATTCATTATGGTTTTGTCCAAATGGAATAGTTTCAGATAAAGTACAAATGAATGACAGGGTATAATTTTAAGCCTCATTTAATCACTGTTTGATAGAAATGAAGTGTGATTTTTTTACAATTAAACTTCACATCATGTTATTAGAACCTCTTATGGAGTAAATTTATAGCCTATATAATATGTTTTTGTTGAATTTCTAGTAGACAGGATACAGGGATTCAGGCAGGCTGAATCATCTGCTTGCTTTATGATGAATTTATAATGTGTATTCCACTCCTTTGCTCAAGTCATATTGCATTTCTTTTCTTTTCCTAATAAAAAATCTGTTCGATTGTATATGATGTCCTGCAATAAAATAATTTTTTTTCTCTTCAGACAAATATGCAGATTTCATAGATGCCAATAGAAAAGTAGATCCTGTGGAACGACTAAAAACACTAAAAAGGCTGGTATGCTGATTTTATATACCCACTTAGGCAAATTATTTGTGGTTATGTATGATTCTTTTAAAGCTGTGTGATATAATCATGTGTTTCAGATCCGTGATTTACCTGAACACCATTATGAAACACTCAAATTTCTCTCTGCACATTTGAAAACGGTGGCAGAAAACTCTGAGAAGAACAAGGTAGCTGGATTATGTGTTCAGAGGGTTTATATTCAGGATTATTGTGTTTCAGGGGTTTTGTTTTGTTTATCAAGTCATAATGACAGCACTCTGGTTTTCATGATATTCAACATAGTCCAGACCATTTGGGCCCTCACTATATTTGAACCTGTGTTCACTTTTTCCACTTGGCGAGTTTTCAGCCATGGTGTGAGCGTGGGGAAAACCTGTGAAAAGCAGGTGAAGAAGCATAAAGGGACTTTGAAAACTCATGAGCTGCTGTAAAATAGTGGCCACCCCAACTCTTAGTGAGCTGCTTTCCAGTTGAAGTTTGGGGGAGAAGAAGGAAATTCCAAGCCTGAGATGAGGGGGATGGGGATGGGGAAGTGTTGTGTTGAACCAGAGATGTTTTGCTTTATTTCTCCAAAGATTTAGACCTTTTCCAGGAGAAATGTACCTTTTAGATTCAGTCGGGAGCAGCTGCAACTCACTGGTTAGCTTGCAGAACTGCAGCTGCCTAGGAATGTTGTGTGTGCAGCATTGGCTTAGAGCCTCAGAACTTCTTAGGGGAGCAACGCTGAGCTCTGCATCTTTTGCTTGGGAGGCCGCTGAGAAGGGTAGGATTCATTTGCTAACATTTGCGGTTCTTTACATCCTGAAGAATCATAGAATTGTGGAGTTTCAAGAGACCCCGAGGGTCATCTAGCTCAACCCCCTGCACTACAGGAATCTCAACTCAAGGTGGCCACCCAACCTCTGCTTACTCCCAGTACGATTAGAAAATGGTGTGCTAAAAGGAGCCATGTTTTGGACACTTGTCAACATTGGGGTTGGAGGGCAGGAGGTTGCCAAGGGTTGCTATGCTGTTCTTTAATCTGCAGAGTGAACAGTTAGAAATCACTAGTAAAATTTGCCCTTTTGCCAGAAAAAAAACATAAACTGGGCCCTGCTGGATTAAACAAACTTTTTGCCTTTCCCAGCATCCTTTCCCCCACAGTGACTCACCAGACCAGATGCCTTTGGGAAGCCGACAGCACATGCATGCAGTAGCGCTCCTGCTCAGGTTTCCCAGGAACTGTCATATAGAGGCACATTGCTTCTTATACTGGAGATAATACCATGCCTAGTAGCCATCGATAGCCCTATCCTCTATAAATTCATCTAAAGTCAGTCTTTGCTTTTATAGATGATGTGAAAGTATGGAACTGCATTCCCTTCTGCAAACGAGTAAATCACATTTGTTTTCTTATTGTCAGATGGAACCAAGAAACCTGGCGATAGTATTTGGTCCAACTCTTGTGAGATCATCTGAAGACAACATGACACACATGGTTACCCATATGCCAGATCAATACAAAATTGTAGAAACACTTATCCAAAAAGTAAGTGAGTTTATTTCGCTGTCCCAGGAAAAATTATGCAGGCAGAGCTGCTTGCTTTAGCTAGACTGGGTTTGATTCTGCTTCTTCTTTTTTGATCTGCTCAATCCTCCTTTCCTTATATTTCGGCGTCGTCCACATTTTCATGATTTCACTTTTGTGGGATTTTTCACTTCTTTTATTTTAAATTGTAGCATGACTGGTTTTTCGCAGAAGATGATGCTGAAGAGCCCCTTGTAAGTACTGACCCTTAACTATTTGGATTCTGCCTCTCTTAATTTAGGCCCAACAGTAAAGTATCTCTACAACGAGCACATATTCTCCATATGTGTGAAACTTGCTCATCACAAGCAACTTTCTACCCCTCTACTACCGTGCAGTAATGAAAATAGCAGATAATGTGCCACTCACTGTGAAGTTGTCTCAAATAGAATAGTTCCCCCTCTCCATTTCCCTCTGTTTTGGGGGCGTGCCCCCCCTAAAGTTTTACAGAAATGTTCGATTTATTGAGGAATTGGTTCTTAGGTGAATAATTGCAGTTTAGTAAATACTGTTGAATCGTGATGAAGCCTCTGACTTTGACACAATGATGAAGAGATCTTTGTTTATTAACTGCAGACAGCAGTTCAGGAGGAAAACACAGTAGAATCTCAGCCAGTGCCAAACATAGATCATTTACTTACCAACATTGGAAGGACGGGAGTATCTCCTGGAGACGTATCAGGTAACTCTTGCCTGGACAGTGTTAGTCTGTAGGCTAGAAAACTCTCTTCTAATGATTTGTTATAATCTTCTATTTCCTTTTATTTGCTAATAACTTGATTTCCCCCAATCTAAATGATTGAAAGTGTTTTGTTTAAAGGAGAACAATGGTTAGGCATGTTGCATGCATGTTCTATGTTCGGGATGCATTCTTGGACAACCGAATTGTAATTCTTAGACCATGAGAACTATGCATGCTCACGATTGTGTCATTAACCATGGTTTTTCGTGTAATTCTTACCACGAGGTGAACAGGATTCCTGCTAGTGTGTAAGTGGTCGATGGGATGGCAGAAAGCTTTAGCATCCACGTTCTGTTCAAATTGCACTGATTTGCAAAGTCAGGAAGGCTTAAAGTTCACTTTGTTTGAAAACTAACCACAATTTTTCCCTAAGTATTTTGTAATAGGGTATGTTTCATATTTTGCTAAATAAGTTGCTTCTATTTAATGACTGCCACCTTATTATTCTGCTAAGTACTACTACTGTTGCAAAGCTCTTACTCTCTTGGTGACGTTTTCCCACACTGCCACCATAACTGTTTCACTAACCAAGCATGTTGTTGATCACAAATGTTATCCCTTTGTTTCTAGTTTGTGTTTTAGTCCGTAGAAGACTTTTTTCAGCATTTTATTGAAACAGTCCCTCTATCCTGATGTTGAAACAGGAGAAGTGGGAGGAGTCTATCACACGGTGATGTCACTAGTGGACTCTGTGATGTCACTTATGGACAGCTGGAACTGTAGGAAGAAGGAGGACTGTTGCCCACATTGTAGCTGCCTTGTCTGCAGAAACCCCCGTTTCTTGTAAATGCACAAAGAATTAGTTGATCTGTACTGTAAATTTTTTTCTTTTAAAGAGTATTTGAACAGATCAGTGCTACTTTTTAAAAGTGTTTCTGCTGTTTCTTGTTATTTCTGAAGCAGACCCTGAGGAGAAATAGCATGGTATGGTCTACCAGTCTTTCTAGTCATTAGCCATGTGTCAGAAGGGGCATGGCATGGGGCTCAGCTCATGAATTCTGAGGTTGGGATGGGGACCCCCTGAGAGTTTGGAGAATGGCAAAGTCAAACATCGTTTGGTCACTGTGCTAGCCTATCCTTATCCCCTTTATAGCTGTTTAACCTCTGTCCTCGTTTTCTGCCAGACAGTAAAATTATGGTGTCCATTTTTCCATTTCATAATAGCGCTTCTTTTTTGAGATGAGTACAAAACTGATAGCTGTGGAAATCTAGCGAGCGACAATTTGAAATTTCCTTAATGTGTAGCTCAGAGGAGCACCTGAAAATGAAACTGGGGCGCCTTCACATGTAAACCCCAGTGCAAACAGTTTGGCAGCATACAAACATGACTTGCCAAAAAGAACCTTTGAGAATTGTTTCAGAAGGTAGCCAAAGGCTCTTAAAAAAATGAAAATAAAATTGTGCATGTCATTTACAGGAGCGTACAGAGTACAATCCTGAAAAGGTCTCTCAGCTGCGGTTTTGCAGGGCTGTGTATTAGGACATTGAATAAATATTAGTATTTCTGTTCTGCTTTATTTAGAAGAACTTGGCTCCTTTGCCATTTCTGTCATTTGAGCTGATTCTGCCTACAACTCACGGCATCCTTTCATGGCGGTGGCTTTCTGTGGTGCAGCTTGCATCTTTGTGAGCTCTTCTTATCCACTTTGTTCTGATTATTTATTTATTTTGTTACTTGTTTGCTCTCACATTTTGTTCTGTGCTTGTCTTCTTTCATACGTCCGGCATTGTCTATAGAGTGAGATCAAGCTCTGTGCAGTGATGACTAAAGTGCTCTATTTTGACTTTCTCTCTCTCAACAGATTCAGCTACTAGTGACTCTGCAAAATCTAAGGTAAATCATTGCACTTTTAAATTTCCTTCTAGCTAAATATTTATCTGCTGTGTTACTTGCATACAGATGTGGGGAAGTAGACAAATGCCACACTCCTGGTATTTTACTGCATTTCAGTGCAATCCTAACAATGTCTATTCAGACGTAAGTCTGATTAAATTCAGTGGGTCTTTCTCCCAGGTGAGTAGGGTGAAGATTTGCAGTTATAATCTTCTAAAGGTCAAATCCACAAAAGGATTGAAAGTCTTTTATTGTAAATATAGATTATATTGCAAAAGGCACCGGCAGCACCACTGGTGCAAGAAGAATAGTATAATAAACGGAGCACTATACTGTACTGTAATTAAAGGGTTTGAGTACATTCAGGAAAATATATGTAATATAGTTAATGATAAGGTCTCTGCCATGGGTGTCCATTTTCTGTTTTTTAAATTACAGTGGTTCCTCGCAATATGAATGCCTCGCAAGACGAAAAACGCGCAAGACAAAAGAGTTTTCCGTTTTTTGAGTCGTTCCGCAAGACGAATTTCCCTATGGGCTTGCTTCGCAAGATGAAACGTCTTGCGAGTTCTTGCGAGTTTGTTTCCTTTTTCTTAAAGCCGCTAATAGCCGCTAAGCCGTTAATAGCCGCTAAGCCGCTAATAGCCGTGCTTCGCAAGACGAAAAAACCGCAAGACGAAGAGACTCGCGGATTAATTTTGTCTTGCGAGGCACCACAGTATTATTATTATTATTATTATTATTATTATTATTATTATTATTATATTGTTTTTATGTGTTTTTAGCATATTTTGTACATCACCCTGAACTATATATGAAAGGATAATAATAAATAACAGCAATAATAAAATATTTGGAAATTGCAGTCATGAATTAGCATTAGAAGATAGTGTTACTGTTTGGATATTGCATACATAATATCCTGACTTTCAAAATACATTTTAATGATCATCTTTATCTATTCTGACAACTTTTGGGGAGGGAAATATCTTCAACTGAGCAGATCCTAGTAGAACTCAGTAGGAAAAGGCTCTTCAGCCCACACTACCTTCCTTCTGATATTCTTCCTCATGTTTGCTCTGGGTAGTTTATTCCTAAGACAAAGGGAGCCATTTCAGACCAGATGACTGTAGATCTGTGCTTATTAAGTAATTGGTGAATTTATTAAAGAAGTCATCTGGCCCATTCCCGCTCAGTGACAATGGTAGAGCTTTCTCACCTTGCCCATTTAAAGTAAGAGTCCAAAAATGCTTCTTTAGGTGACACACATTTTAAATGTAAGCTTTTTTTGTGTCAAACAAAACATGGGTTTTTGTTTCCTAACCTCTGACGGTATTTCGTTTTGTTTACTTGTCTGTCCCATACAGGGTTCTTGGGGATCTGGAAAGGATCAGTATAGCAGAGAACTGCTTAAGTCCTCCATCTTTGCAGCAGCCAGTCGCAAGCGGAAAAAAACAAAAGAGAAACCGCAACCCAGCAGCTCCGAAGATGAGTTAGATAATGTGTTTTTCAAGAGGGAGCAAGGGGAGCACTTTTGCGGCAGCTCGGCAAAAGATAACCCACCTAAAGAGGAACCGGAGAAGGAAATGGCAGGGAGAAATGTGAGAACGGTAGCTCCAAAGGAAAAAGAGAGCAGTCTTAAGAAGCCTTCTGTGGCAGCCAAGGGGGAGGCTGCATTGCCAAGTAAAGAGTGTGAGCCCCCGGAAGACCCTACAACACCTTACCACCAAAAATACATGAGATCGCCAAATCTCAGCTTCCGGCTAAGTACCCAGAGAGATTGTGTGAAACCACCTGTTTGTCAAGCCTCTTCTCAACTGGAAGAAACCGTCTCTGACTCAGGCACGATGCTTAGCACTTCTTCACAGGCTTCTCTGCACAGATTCTCCTGCAAAAAGTTGGCCAACCCTGGTGAGTTTTTAGCAGCTGATGTCAGCTCCATCACTTCTGATTACTCCACAACTTCATCTACCACGTACCTAGCTGGTTTGGATTCCACCATGCTAAGCCCTGAGGTGCAGTCTGTTGCGGAGAGTAAAGGAGAGGAGGCTGACGATGAGAGAAGTGAGCTGATCAGCGAAGGTCGCCCTGTGGAATCGGACAGCGAGAGCGACTTCCCCGTTTTTGCCACGAGCTCTGCAGTGGAAAGGCTGTTCAGGGGGAAGGCGCAAGACGTGGCAAAGGGAAGCCGGAGGAACTCTGAAGAAAGCGAAGTCAGTTGCACAGAGGGAAGTTCAACGCCCAAGCTGGACAACCGCAGACTGTTTAGCTCACACAAACTTATTGAATGTGATACGCTATCCCGGAAGAAATCAGCCCGGCACAAGACAGACAGTGAAGGCTCCGGAGATGCCAAGTGTGAGAAGGAGTCTCCAGCGGTGACCAAAATGTTTGACATCATGAAGAAAGGAAAGTCAACCAGCAGCTTAGCTGCGTCGGCTAGAAGTGAGCCTGAAAAGCAGGAGCCCACATGGAGACTCAAGATTACAGACAGGTTAAAACTGCGGCTCAAGTCGTCCGCAGATGATATGTTTGGAGTAGGCAGTCAGAAATCGAACTCTGCAGAGACCGCCAAGAGAAAGAACATCAGGCGAAGGCACACTTTGGGAGGCCAGAGAGATTTTGCTGAAATAAGTGTTCTGAATTCTTGGAAAGTCCAAGAGAAAAATCCCAACCGGGAGAAAGACGCTTCAGCCGTGAACCGGCTGAAGCCCAAATGCCCAGCACAGGACCTCTCCATTTCAGACTGGCTTGCACGAGAGCGTCTACGCACTAGCACAACCGACCTTAGCGTGGGGGAAAGCGGAGAACCCAAGCGGGAGAACACTAGCAGAGTAGCAGATTCGTCAAAGACAGACCTCTCTTCATCTGCAGAGATGTGGGCAGAGGAAGGTGGCTTTTCTTCTAGTAGTAGTTTGACTCTGGTTCCTCGAACACCAGTGTCAGGATCGCTGCAGCCACTAGACCATGTTAATGGAGAAAGCTACCAGAATATGAACAAAAGCAACTTCAGCCCAGCAGTTGATGCCCATCCTCATAAATTATCTGGGACCCAGGTGGTTAGATCTCGATTCTACCAGTATCTTTGAAATGGAGAGAGAAATTCAGATGTCCACTACAGCAATTCAATTAGCAGCTTCTTTTTTAACACTTTCCCAGTTTTTCTGTATGTGTTTATTTCCCCCTGTATGATGTTACTTTTGCAGCTCTCAAAGGAGGTTTGTTTCATCTATATGCGCTGTGGAAAAGGTCTTTATGGTGCATTAATACAGCCACAATATTGGGTGGGAGGGTAGAGTCTAAAATATATATATATAAATAAATATATATAAATATATAAAAATAAATTTATTTTAAATAAAAGTATATTTGATTGCTGCATACACATGTGGAACAAAGCATCTAATGCAACATGTTATGTAATGTGTACATGTTTTTTATGACTGACAACTGGCATTAGTATGCAGGAAAAAAATGTTCTTTTGGCTTTAGTCACTAACAAGTGCCTCATCAAAAAAAAGAGTTCATTTGGTTTGTTAGGGTGCCATAATAATTGTTAAATTAGAGGATGTTAATATAAACAACAAATGAATACATTTTACTGGTAAGACGTTTCATGACATTTTACAAATTTTAACACAGGTGGGTACAGAGCTTCCATTCCTTAGGCATTCCAGTTGGATTTCTGAGTTTTATATTCCAGTTTTAATACAGTTTTTGAGTTTTATGTGACTTGAATTTTTAATCTTTCTGTAAAATAAGTAACTTAAATGTATATACTCCATCTGTATCTTTTCCTCAGATACCAGATTTGATATAAATGTTGTAACATAGGCGTGTAGATAGTGGATCCTGGATGGAACTGGTTTCTTTTATTGAGAATATAATTCTGCATGAAGACTTTAATGAATCCAAATCTGTATCATGCCTGTGTGCATACCCGCTTAAAACACTGGAAATAAAATTGTTTTGATGGTTCTTTGCATGGACTGACTTTCCTTAAAGGGGGAAGAATGAAAAATGTCAAGTTCATATAATCTAAGTTCACTGACTATACCCACCCAGTAATGAGAAAATGAAAAGTGGTTGCCGAAAAGGTCCATGATGTAGGAAATGGTTATTAAAATGACAAGAGAAGGCTTGATCAGGGCTTGTTTGTGAATTTTATTTAGGGATGGGGCTGATGGTTTATCGTGGATTAATTCTTTTGCAGCCCACTCTTATTGTCATATTGTTCTTGCAAACAGAAGCCTCAGTACTGAGAATCGCTTTGGATATATCAAAGGCCTTTTGCGGGTTTAATGGGCGTCTGTTTTGTTTGGATTGTAAGGACTTCCAAGCTCTGCCACAAGTTACTTTGGGGATTTTGGGTGAGGTATGCCCTACTGTGAGGGTGGATGGTGTTTGGAGGAGATAATTTGACATTATCTCCTCCAAACACCACCCAAGTACCATTGGGCAGGTGAATCAGGGCAGATTCCCATGATGAAATGATAAACATGTTTGCAAGATAGAGGACGGTGTTTCTTGCAGTCTTAAGTCTGGAGTCTCGAGTCTTAAAGGCCTTACAGTAGATTCTCTTTTGTAGCTCTGAGCTGAGGTATTATTCTCAAACTTTGAGGCATCTCAGACCCCACTCCCCAAGTCTCAAATCAGGTAACAGGAGTATGGCATGATGGACATTTATTCTGGATTAACACAGCACAAAGTCTATAAGACGTGAAAGCAAACTCCTTGGTCACCTCACTGTTCAAACCTCCATGGAAATTCCAGTTCCATTTGTAGGAAGCCATTGCAAGGACATTTTTCTTCCCTCCACCCCACCTCCTCTTCCCAGTTACTAGGGGTAGGAGGATTTACAGTACTGCAAGAAAATAAGGACTGGTTCACGTATGCATTCAGTTTTCACCGTGAGGTTGCTGTGGTGTAAAAAATCCCAACTTGCATGAGCAGCAACTTGACATAAATCCGTTGCTACATGCTATAAGGCTGTATTTTCAAGCATCCATCATAAACACTGTGCTATTAGTTTTCAGGGACAGGATCCCGATTCATTCAAGAGCTGTGGAGTGGATGAGGTGGTTATATATGTATGTGTGTGTAGAAATTTATACCTTCAGAGTAGCTGGTTGACCGAAGATGGAGACACACATGGACAAGTGCCACAAGTGTTTTTGGTAGCTGCAGACCAACACCATTGTGTTGCATATTGGGGCCAATTCACACAATGGTAGCAGGGTGCTTCGTTTCTATGTAAGCTGATGGAACTTGTGGAAAAGAGCGAATAGAAGTAGTTTCAGTAGCCTGCAGTTCAACACATTTTAGAGCTGTTTGCAATGAGTCATAATGTGCGCCCATACAGCTTTGATCTACGGGCTGTGCTCTCCTGACTGTACCATGACCTATTGAAATGTGCTAGGCCAGGGTTTAAAAGAGAGTTTGTTCCCATTTTGTGGATTGAGTTCCCTATGGAGATCAGTCAGGTACTGATGATGAGGTGCTTTCATAGACAGTTAAAAGACCTTTCTACTTACCTTGGTGTTTCCTGACTGTATGCAGTTCTCTTTTGGTTCTTGAAGCTGTAGTTGTTGAAATTATGACTCTTTTGATATTTGGAATGCTGGTTTTAATGATTTTATGTATATTGTGAATTGCATTGCGATTCATAAATGTATAAGTGAAAAGCAGTATATAAATAAGCTTCTTTGCACAAACTTGCTTGTATTCAGTCCAGATTGGAGTGAGGATGGGATGTGGAGAGAAACAGTCCACTGTGCCCCTAAGAGTTATGTTAATGAACCCTCATTTTAATTTAGTTATGAAGTGATACAGCTTCAGACTTTTATCTCTGATGCTTTATGCAGAGTGTATGTTCGTAATTATGATTCTATATGTGCACACCCTCCTTGTTAGACTTTCTCTTTGGTGTTTTATAATCAGCTGCCTTTCACTGTCACATCTGGGGCCAGCCCTAACTTTAGGCAGAAGATTTTGAGTGTCACGAGATGTCCAGTGTCATCTCATACTCAATATATCCCAGTCCCACTTTATCATACAGCTGAGCAGATAGAAAGGCTTCTTTTTGTCTTTGATTCTTCTGTCCCTTTGTTACCTGTGTGCCATCCTTTGTCAAGTTCTCTTGCTTCCACCATTTCAACGTTGCAAAAATACGGCCTTTATTCTCTGCCCCTTTGGTGAAAACCCTGGTTTGAGTCTGTTGCGTCTTGCAGCCTTTTCCACTTGGAACGGCCCATGTCTCTCTTATCCAAACCACTACTTCCAAAATGAACTGCCCCCCCCCCATTTCCTTTGATCACAAGACTGGCTTCCTGTCTGCTCCTAGAGCCAATTCAAGCACTTAGTTCTTCCGTTTGATGTCTTTCATGGTAGCTTCCCTGTCCCTGCCCTCTTCTCCATTTGCCATAGAGGACTATGGTCCACTACAGGCACAAGCATCCCTGCCTGTAAAGCCTTCACTCTTACCACTCAGTCACCTTCCTCCACTATCTGAAACTATATTGCTTCCTCTACCCTTTTGGTCTTTACTGCATGATGCCAGTTGTCTCCCGTGTTAGAGGCCTCACTGGCTTCTGATAGATGTCAGTCATTTTGTGTCGCTGGTCTCATGCTGTAGAAGACACTCTTGAGGATTCGGCAGGCAGCATTACCTTCAGGCTTCTCTTGAAGAGCATTTTATGCCAATAGGCCTAGGCAGTTGTCTAAGGTGTTCTTGACTGCTGAGCCATTTCAATGATTATTTTGTGGTGTTTTAAATCATGTCATGTTTTGCTGTGTACATGTTGTTTTGTGCCACCCTGATACTTTATAATATGGCAGCATATATATTTTATTTCAAACCACTCGACATCTGTCTCCCTGTAAGCCTTTGGAACACCCCCTGCCCCAGATCTCATGCCTTACTGTAACTGAGTATATGCGACGGAAACACACTGTTTGCCTCTTTGTGCCTCTCATGTGCCAAATTTCAGATTGTCAGGTCCTTAAGGGATGAGCCCTCTTAGATTGTAAAGTGTCACACATGCTGATGGCAATTGTGTTATTAATAATATACCCCGAAATCTGAAAATTCAGGTGCTTATCAGAAGTTTGTCTTGGTATTTGCCGTGGCGTTTGGATTTATGTCTACTTTACCCAGACCGCAGCATTTCCAGGTTCACCAAGATTGGTCAAAAGATGGATACCAGCAGTCAGTGCTTTTTTTAAAAAGAGGCACTGGCATTCTTAAAAAACAAGAGTTAGCCAGAATGTCACCACCATTGCTTTGGGGGGGGGGGAAGCTCTGCCCCTCTCTTAAATCAGAGTTCTCAGAGTTATCCCTGCTCTAGGCCTTCAGCAAATGCGTAAAATGTACATGTTCAAGGGAGAATTTTGCCCAAGGGCTGCTTGATTTGTGGGTTGATTGTGCTGGCTCTGCTGGCAGAAACATAATTTTGTTTTGTAGCTTTGTGTGTGGACTTTTAAAATGACGTTGAGAGCTGCCTCAAGCATTTGAAGAGGGTGGATATAAATAAAGTTAGTAACACTCTGGAGCAATGAGTGGTTGTAATGCTGAACAATTGGTAATGGTGGAAGTTTCCTAAAACTCTTCCCCCAAATGGTAAAGGTGAGCCTACCACTCACCTTTCCACTTTTCTGGTAGCCTTTGTCTACAAGGAGTAATATCAGCTAGCTGGACATGGGGCTCTCAGAACCTTAAAAAAATTAAGGAACTTTCACATGCTGCATCAGCACCTAAGAATCCATCTTCCAAGTGAGCAGAAACTTTTTCCTGTAAACTGAAATTGTTTTTCAATCTTACTTTATTCCTATATAGATAATAGATATGGATATTTATTTATTTATTTATGCAGCGGCAAATGTAGCCCATCCACTGGGTGGACTGATATGCAAGAACTTTATGTTTGTGACTTGCTCTTAACAGAGTGTTGTTTTACTTGCTTCCAAAGGTATGCAGTTGCTAGATGTGTGTGATGGAAGTATCAACTATATAATTTGGAAAAGTTGTTTTTTCACTATAGATTTGGACACTTCTTACGATATTGTAACCAGATTTTGCGTGATGGTTCCTGAGATCAAGGAGCAGGTTTTCTATTATGTCTTGAAGTCAGGTGGCTGCCATTTTGGATTCAGATGGGAGACCGTTCCTTTGAAAGCTGCACTAATTTAAAAACTATTGGCTCCTTAAAATTCCTGAACAAGGTCACGTAAGAGGCTCCTGTTCACTTACATTTTTGCAGATTGCAGTATTGGGCCAGCATGATAATCTGCTGCACGTTATTATAAAACAAGCAAGACAAGCAGGATGTTGTCCCTATGTTAGTGGCAGCCACCACTGTGGTAGCTGCCGCTAACTGGGGTGCTTGCATAACAAAAAAAAATTTGAGACAGGAAGCTGCATTGGTCCTCAGCTTCCCATCATGATTTCCTGCAGCAAAATGGCCACTTGCTGCCCTGCTGGATCAAGCCATTGGCCCATCCAGTCCAGCATCCTATTCCACCCTCCAACCAGAGGCCTATGGGAAACCCACAGGTAAGACCTGAGTGCAACAACACTCCACACATGTGATTCCCAGCAGCAGGCATTCAAGGGCCTCCTGCCACAGGCAGTGTATAGCCTAGTAGCCATTTACGCACTGTCCTCTGTGTACGGCTGGTGCTGGCCCTACCATTAGGCGGGTTGAGACAGCTGCCACTGACAAAATGTAACCTGCACATGTAAAGCTAGTGCATTTTGGTCAATGCATGAAGTTGCTCACCTTTGTATGTGTTTATAGCAAACAGCAGACACAACCCACCATGACTTTAAAGTGCTTATGCCCTTTTCTTTCAGTGGGACAGACTGAAGAATATGCATACTTCTCCCACTGAAATCAATGGGACTAAAATGTGCAATGGCTCCACCCAAGTGCATTGGGGGCTGGTATGAAAACTATGAAATAATTGATTAGTGACAAAATCATACCACAACATAAGCATGCAGCCCTTTATTTTTGCAAAGGTTTTTTCCCCCGCTTCTGTATTATAGAGTTGTACAAATAAGATATTTACAATAAGAACCACTCGCCTTGCCACACAGGTTGCTTTTTGAAACCCATCCCTGCCCACCCCACCCCCCCTTGGCAACTCCCAGTTGTCCCTCACTGACCTTTTCCCAAAGTGTACTTGAGAACCATGCATAAAATGGACCTTTGGTGTCGAAAACTACTCTTGTCTGTGCCCAGCCGCATACTGTACTTATATTTTATATTTATATATTTATATTTATATATTTATAATATGTACAGAGGTTTTTCCATTATACAGAACAGTACAGAAGTATACACTTTTAAAAAATAATCCACATGGTAGTACTACATGATTTTTACCCAGGTCTCAGTAAAATGGAAAAATGAAGGAAGCAAAAGGGAATCAGCAAATGCCTAAATGAAAAAACCATTTTTTTCCTTGGCATTGCAAATTATTATTAAATATAATCTGAATGGCAGTGCAATAGGTAACGTTGCCTCCTACCACGTCAGTCTCAGTCTTAACTCTTGTCGCTTGTGCAGAGGAAGGTGTTCAGCATAACTATCAAAATGTACGTTATAATAGTATCAAATGTTTTGGCAAAAAAGATTTCTGAAAGTAACCATGAAGGGTTTTTTTTGTTTTTGTTTTTTGACAAAAATAGAAATCTGTAACAAATTTGGATAACACTAAAATAAAAGAAAAATATCTTAGTTTCAGTTTTATAATTTTGCATTATCACACGATGTTTAGTTCTCATACTTAAAAATAGCTTTATACAAAATAACTCGCTTTAATACACTTTATTTTCATGCTTGATCCATTTCTGTGCACTCATACTTCTGGTTTCATTCATACTCCCATTGTACTTTTTGTAACAGTTTCTGGCTGAAGGGAACCCAACCACCCCCCACCCTCACCCTCCCCCCTCTGGCATTTTGACAGCAGCAAATGCCTACAAAACTACTTTTTGTCTCTCACTTGTAATAACACAGTATTTAGCACAAGTTTCGCATTTCCGCCTGAAACTTTACAGTACGCACTCCTCAGCTGCATGTCAACATCAGCAACTGAGAAGATTTTGTCTGCAACTTGCACTAGCCGATATAGAGCTTTTAAGTTGATTCCTTGGTGACGGAGGAAGATTGGGCGGGTTTGCTGAC